>NC_051309.1:169845190-171058107 GCF_015220235.1 Choloepus didactylus | reverse complement strand
TCTTCATGGCCATCACAATGTCTAGCCCAATATCTTGCACTTGGTAGGTTCTTAGTAAATATACGTTAATTGAATATTTTTGGATTTGATTAGGAAGAATGAGACCATTCTTGTTTTATCTGTATCTCTGACTACTGTAGAAGCTGTTTATATGATTTGTTTTTCTCTTATTTTCTTTTTTCACATTCTGTACATTATTAAAAAATGCTGCAGTATTTGAGTGTGGTTTCTCTATATACCATGCTGCCTTTTAAACTCTTAAGTTCTTGGAATGTGTGTTTCCTCAAAAATGGATGATGTAAAAATGTTTGAGAACAAACCATTGACTAATAAAGAATTCAAATGAAATTAGACAATTATTTTATCAAATCCTCCATTAAATGTTGTCAATAAGTCAAATTTTGAAATATAAATTTGGGAACAAAAAATATTGCATAAAATATATTCATAAATATGGAAGTCCTTGAAGAAAACAAAGTCCAGCAATGAATTAAAAAGAAACATACAAATTAAAATCAAGATGACTTCTCCTTAAGGAACAAATTTTGAAGGGACATTTAAGTCACATGAGTTGTATAAAAAATAATAGTTGGGTGAAGAGAATTTCTTGTTACATTTATAAAAGTTTTCCTGTTAGTTTTAAAGATGTTTTTAAAATATGTATATAATATTTATAAGGGTTACAGGACTTTAAAAAGTAACCTAGAAAAAGGGTGTCTAGCTTTAGTGTTTTGACTGAACTACTTGACCTCTTCCTTTGTGGTTGTGAATCATTTAGAAGACATACAAATTCTGATATGTTAGGGCCATCTAGACATAAAAGTTCTGTTTTCTATGATAAAGCTTCATACATATCATAGCATTCATTTTATATGTTTTCATATAGTAGAATTTTTATGATGTGATTATCCATTAATAAAATCTATAAATTATATAAGACCATAAATGCATTGCCAATATGGCATAAAGCTGGGACAGAAATTTTATAAGATATATTATATTTTTTCCAATAGGTTAATTTTTCTGACACCCAGTTGTAGTTTATTATTTACTTCCTTAAGAAAGCTAATGAAATGCACTCAAGGCATTTCTTCAAGAACTATTTCTTTGAACAGATTTGATCAAATGTGCACAGCTAGGATAATTCACAAACTGTAAAATCCTTAGTGCTATCTTGAAAACTGTCATCTATTTGGGCAAGAGGCATATTGATTTGAGCTTTGTAGCTACCTGCAAAAGAAGAACAGGAGCAATCTGACTAAATTGTTACTGAAAGATATAGTTCAAAGTGACCATATCAGGGAAAATGTTCATCTAGGTAGAAAGGTGATGCCTAGAAATCTTGTTCTCAAAAACTACAGCAATAGTAAAAGCAGCCAGCAGAAAAACAACCCCAAAGTAAAGCAGAGCTTTCCTCTAAGGTTTCCCATTCAAGGGCATGATAAAATATAGTTATTTATTGCAAGGCTAGTTTAGGTAACGGTGTTTAGCTTGGCCTAATTTGTAAGTTAATGGACTACGTGATGCCACTCAATGGAGGACACACTACAATCTTCCGACCACTATAGTATAGCCTTCTGACTACTTATTTCTCTGCAAATATTATATTTATAATTAGGCAAAAAAAAACAAAAAAAAAAAACCCTCCGCAATTTTCTTCAAGGTTAATACATTCCTAGATGATCAACTAAGGTAACATATATAGTGTCTCGTTGTTAAAACACTGGGATTCCAGCAATTCATGCTACATGCACACATTTTTCTACAATTAAAAACATCTAGAAAATTGAAGCAATTGTCTAGAAAAATGCAAGTCAAATACTGATCAAACTGCCTCAATTAGCCCCTTTGTGAGGATTTCTAAGATGACCACCAGGCAATGATGATCATTACCCTCCTAAGCAATATCTAAATCAGAGCATGTCTTAGCGCAGTAAACGATGAGCCAAGCTGATTTCTTAAACTAAATTAGTCACTTCCCTATTACTTGTAATACTAGTCTGAGCTCTGGGTACAGAGAGAAGAGAACTGTGCAACACAGAAGGAAAATGTAGGGTTGGAGCATTGGTTTCCATCCTGATGCCAAGATGGCCTAGGTATAAGTTCTAGGTCTTTCTTAGGAAGCTTCAAACCTCCCTTTTCCACCTCTCCCTGAAATCTAAGTATTGCTTTTCCTCAAATTTATATGGCCTCAACATATAGGCATTTTTTTCATCTCAACTGCAGCTAAACAAAGGAAGACTGTATCTTAAAAATTTATATGTTAAACCAAGGACAACCATTCTCTCAAGAAGCATGATAAAGTGAAATGAGTTTCTTCAGGATAACATCTGCTATAATATTTTGTTTATGCTGATGAGGACATAAGTGACATCTATAGGTTAATCAGGTACATCACTCTTCACTTCCCTTCATTTCTTAAAAAGTCAAGGCTTTTTGAACTTGGATCTTCAAGACCTCTTTTATGGTTTGATATTATTAATAGGTTCATCAATTTGACTAATATTTCACAGAAAATAACTGTTGAATTTTAATATCTACTTAAAGAGAATAAAGGAAAATATGTCCATTGTCCAGAATTTGGGGGGGGGGTTCCATGTAAATTAAACACACCTGATATATATTTATACCTAAAATGAAGATGACTTCCTTTCTGTGGAGGAAACAAACAATCATCTTAGTTTATTTCTTCCTCATATGCATATAATACAGGCATTAGTTTTTTCTGCCAGCTAAATAAGCCTCACCTCTCTCTCAGGGAGAAAAAATGACTTTTTGAAGGAAATTACTATTATACACATGGAGCACAAATTTTCTCAAGAATCAGTATAAAATATAGGCATTATATTGCACACATGCTTTACAACTTAGTCTAATTCTTACACAGTTGACCGTCAAAAAATCTTATTCATCCACTAACTTCTTATAAAATATCAAAATAACTTTTCACAATCTCAACTGTGCACTTTTTGCCAGAATGAAAGTTAAGAGATTTCCAAAGGCCTGACACGACTTTACACCAACAATGCATTTACAGAGTTTTTAGAACTCTGCTCACCATTGTGGATACTCTAGCTCTCACTTTCACTTCAAACATGTATAATGACTCTTTTCATGAAATCCTCTCCTTTTATCTAAAAAAGTCACAGTATCTGAGGCAGTATTACAACTTACAATCAAGTACCTCTGAGATTGTAAGAAATTGACCTGAATCTTCCCAAATGTAAATATTATAGTGTTTGTGGATGAATGAATTACCGATATTACCTACATTTTGTTGACATCTTATAAAAATTTTTGTATTTACAACAAAAATAACTACCCATCCTTTTAAGATTTCACTCTTTGCCTGATTCTTTTGCCTTCCTGTGGAACTCATGGCGTGGCTGATTGCTTCATTATAGATGTCAGCAGAGACTCAAGCTCTCCCTGGAAACTACTAGAGTTGGCAGGCAAGGAAAGAATTCTACATCGCTCTCAATCTGTCATCCTTTGATACTGATAAATCTGCAATCCCTTCAAAAATGTCTGTATGTATTTAAGCTATAGTCACATATTTGAGATTATAATTATAAAAATTCACTAAAATAGACCAGAATTTTAATTTTTTAACAGTAGGGGTGTCCCAAAATAGTGCAATTCTTGCCCATCTCCTACTTAGATGTAAACTTCAACAGAGTATACAGTCAAATTTAATCAAGGAAATCTTGACATTTTAAACTGAATGCTCCTTTTCACTTCCTATGTCTGACCATCATTAGAAGAGGAAGCAACATGGCATCTCCTCTTTCAGGGAAGCTTGATCAGAGTTGTCTTTTAGGCTTCATCTTTCAGGAGCTTGCACAGCCATATGTATTAAATGTGAATGGTATTTCAAATGGAAAGGTTGTAAAATTACTTCTGCAAAACTATTAATATCAAGCAATCATAGAATAAAAACACTTAGCCTTGGTACATAGTCCTGGATAGAAATAAAAAAGTTAGTGAAGCAAACAACAGAGTGGTAAGGGAAATAAAAAAATATGAGAAAACTTTGGGATTCCATGAACCAAGAGAGGAAAATGTGTCAAAAGAACTTGCACAATGGTATTAAATGCAGCACAGCTCTAATGAAGCATGAAAAAATAAAATTTTTAAAAAAATGAATTTGGCCAGAAAGGCATTAAGCTTGTCTTTTAGGAAGACAGAGACTTATGACAAAGACCAGATTTCAAAAAATGAAAAAGAAAGTGGCTGGAATGGAAAACAGTAGTTCTTGGAAACAAATTTATACATTTATCAGCTAAAGGAAGCAAAGGAGAGAAATAAGAAGAAAAGGGAGAACAGTGTCATGAGAAGGACTTTTCAAATTTACAAGAAATCTAACCATACACTTAAGGACGGGGAAAAGGGAAAGGGAGAGGAAGATGATGACATTGTTAGGGTAGACATTTTTGAGCTGTATCTTTAACAATTAGAAAGGGATGTTGTAAAAGGCCCAGGTGGAGATGTCAGCTTTATAGGAAAATGGATAATTATTCATTAGAGACAAGAAGAATAAAAGTTTAAAGATAAGAATAGAATTGTCTACTCCTATGCCTTTGTCCATCACTGGAAGTGCTTTTGTTTTAATGGGATTCCCCTAATAAAAACCACTTCCATTGATGAGAATTTTTAGATAGAATTCTGAGAAAGAAAAGTATTCATTTTAGGCTACTTGAAAGGGAGCAAAATACCTAAAAGAAAGGTCCATCTTGTCCCCCTCATAGACTTTAACGACTATGCCAATGAAAGGTATGGGGCAGTCCCACAGCATATCAATCAATAAAACATTGTAGTGAAATTCCAATACCCAAATTCATTCTCAATGGTATGAGCTGAGAACACGCTTCAAAAGAGATATAAAACAATGATAATAAAAATACAAAAATGCTTTGATTGTTAAATCAGAACAAAAAAATCCTTGGATTTCAGGGGAATGAAACATAAAAGGACTGATGGTTTCAAAAGTCAGAGAGTGCCAGGGGAAATACTACTCATTGATATTACCAGACATGTTGGGCCACTTAGCTTATCAGTATGTATCTCTTTGGGAAATTGAAGATAACAATATTTCTCTCTTTTTTACCCTCAAATATCACACTACCCATGCAAATAAAGAAAGCTTATCTGTATCCTCAAAAAACAAAAATTCTAAAGACACTGATCTAAATATTTCTGATAAAAAGTTACTTCAAAGTTTGTTTCATCATTAAGGCATTGTCTTTATTGAGATAATTTAGCTTAAGCCCCCATTTTTTTTGCTGCGACAAGAATGAAGGTCTATCAAGAAAACAATTTGGTGCAAAATAATTTAGGACAATGACTTTATACATATAGTTAAGAAAGGGTAATCTCATATGCTCATATTTATATTTAGAATATGCAAGCTACATTAAAATTTCTATGCATTTATATCTACCTCATCATTTTGATGGTTGGTATATTTAACTTTGAAAAGCATAAATACTCATGTCTGTTTCTAATTTTGTTTAAATTTTATTTTAATACCAATATATAAAATTTATTTTTAATTCTAGCCAATATTTTTAAAGAAGCAACATCAACTAGAAGGTATGAGCGAGATATTCTAAATTCTAAATTCTAAATTCTACAAAACCACCCCTAATAAGGGAGGATCTTTCTTTGTTTCTTTAAACACAGTCTTAAACATATCAATATTTGGAACCCTGAAATATCTGGCAATGCTTGATGTGTCCAATTTCCATTTGATTTGTAAAATTGTATTTCCTAGTGAAAATAAGCTGTTACTTTTACCAGTGACTTTCCTTTTGATAATCACTCAGAATGATCCAGAACAAAATTAAAATGGTGGAAGTGTGAAATCTAAATTGCTTTGGCATCAAATTTTTCTTCAAATGTCAGCTATCTACTTAAAAAATTCTCAAAATTTTATGAACAATATTTAGATTTACTTCCTATTTCCATTGCAAAATATTTAAGTGATTGCACATTTCTATTTCTGTTTTCCACAGAGTTCTGTGGCTGAGTTTATTACCACGGTGACAGGTGTGAAAAATCCAATAAAGACAGGTCAAGATAATTCTCTCACTTTAACACATTAAGTCATCTAAAGTACCTTTGTAGTTTTATTCTGAATTTGATCTCTGAGGCATCTAAGCAGGGAATTTTAGAAGAGTTTTGAAATGAAAGCCTAATCCCAAATTAGTTCTCTATTGCTTTAACCATTTTTGATGAAAGAATTGTCCTGATGATCTGATGTAGGTATGAAAAGGATTGCTTTCTCTTTAGTATGAACAATAACAGAAAGCTTTCTGAAATCTGATTAGAGTCAAATTATTCAGCCAGGCAATAATATAAGCTTTCTCCCCTTTGTAACAATGATTGAATGGTTTGAGAGCATACTAACATTTGCAGAATATGGCTGTGTAAACAGAACAATAAAAATAACATATTTACCCTAGAAGCAGCTACCACTTTGCACAGTAATCATAATTCAAGCAGACATACCCTATTCTTTTTCCTTCCATAGCACTCTGGTCATAGAAGATACATAATTTGGTATGGTCTCTCACATATTTATTTTCTATTCCAATGGATTAGGGCACCACTGAATGAAATGCATGTTCCTTACACTTAGCAATAATTTTTAAAGGAAATGATGACAAACTCTTTCAAAATTTCAACATTTCTGTGCTGTTAAACCAGGTATGATTAGTTGAACTGCTAGAATACAGGAAGTCTAGCATACTGTATTCTGAAATTCAATGCAGTCATTAAGAATTCAATGCTGTCTTCAGATTTCTGTGGAATCGTGAGAAAAATTAAAATGTCAAAGAAAGGAAAACTGCCAACCACAGAGAAAATGATTTCAACAATCCTGGATCATCTAGAGAACCCTAGGGCAAGAGCTATAGAGGTGCAGATTTCTGTACTATAATCAAGCCCGCCAAAAGTAAGCAAGAGGATCCTCATCTGTAATTCATATGGTTAGCCATGGTATCAGTGACTTACATGTTTATCTTTATAGTGCAATTTAATGCTTATTTATTGTCATCCAGTATTTACTTAGCGCTGCTCTTTTAGAAATTATTTAAATATTTAAACTTGGGTGACAGATCTATAAAGAGTTTCTTTTGAAAGAAGTAGTTCTCTACATATGTAAAAATACATATGGCTACACCACTTCATCTCCAAAAGATTTAAGGTATAATATCTACTAAAGACAAGCTAAAGGCATATATTCATATTCCTGCTATACAGAAATAGGTGATATATCAGTAACCATGACAGAGAAATCATTAACTATACAAAAAACAATAAAATAAATTTGGAGAACCACCACAAATTAGTGAAATTTGTTCTATAGAATATTAACTAGGAAATACTGCTGTATTATTATTAAACACAAAGCAGTAACTGGAACAAAATATAACTTTAAAAAAGGAACTTAATATAGTTCTATAAGGAAGCTGTGATAACGACAGAACATTTTTATTTGTGAGTACATGTCAAATAATATTTTTATATGTAAATATAAATAAGTATAGATTATGCCACAGAGGGAGTTGAATAAAAGGTTACTAACTTTAAAAGAATAATCTCCATTATTATAATCTCTGCAAATCTTGATTATTGAGCAGTATATCTTCTCTCTATATATATGTATAGTGGAAAGGAAAATTTCAAATAATATTTTCATTCAGGTCAGGAACATCTGCATTAATGAAACATCATTCACACCATTTGTAAACTCTGTAAAAACATTGGAGATACTGCATAAAAGCAGTATAGTTTCAAAGATTATTATCAGACTAAATTTTTCTTCTGAGAATGGAAAAATTTAGTCTAGTTAAATAAGAAGGGAAATACCTTTATTTTGGCAATCTTTTAGAACAGCTTCATCCAACATTAGCATCACTTAATAGACAACGGATTCAGATGATATACTATACCCCTTATGCTCCCAAAGGAGAGAACCAGAGGACACAGAGGCAATGTAAGGGATGGAAGATTGGCATTATGTACTTCCTCTCTGTGAGGTAATAAGTTTGCTCCATGGATTGACAATCCAATGATAGGTTTATATCCCTAAGTGAATTTCCTGTACTAAAAACCTAAGTTTCTTCAGGAACATAATGCATATATATGTTACATAAAATCATACAATTCAAGACCTGTCCTATTTTATTGAGAGAAGGCCTTATTAAAATGTGAGACTTGAAAAATAATGACTGTTAATTGAAAGCCTAATTCTTAAGTATAGGTATGCTACAATGGCACAATAATTAGGGATGATCAGAAGATCCAAAATGAGTCAGACTCTGTTTTGCTCTGTAGGAGGATTTATAAGGGTTTCAGAAGCAGCAAACCCCAGGCAATGAAGATGCAGACTCTTTTGTATCACATCTCTCTGTGGATGCAACATTTTCCTCCATTTACTGTCTCTCGTTAGCAGAACTAAGTAAATATTTCATTAATGTTTGATTTACTGATAATCACTGAAGGAAAGTATGTATTATAAATTAGAAAACTGTTCAGTATAAATTAGAATTCTAAACCTAATACATGTTCACTAATTTTTCTAAACTAATATTAATATAAAGCAATTCATTCCTACATCATATACCTGAAATTTGAAAATAGTTAAATCTGAACTATTACCATCACCCTAGGACAAAACAGAGACCTATAAACTAGATAAAATATTCATCTTATAAATTGATGTAAGGTGCCTTCATTCCAACAAAGGTATGTATTTATGAAACATTAATTCATATTAAGAGCAAAAGACAAGGGATTCAGAGCCTTGGATTCTATTTTCAAACAAACCATTTACTCTCTAAATGGTCTTGAGCAATTCTTTATCCTTTGTTTAGTTACTTATCTCTCAAAGTTTAGACTAGATGATGAAATAACTTCTCAAATCAATTTCTCCAGTGGCTAGATCCAAAGTCTTTCCTATGATAAAAACAGAAAGTTAACTTGATAAAGTCTGTGATAGTAGAAAATAATTTGACAATAATATAAATGATAAAATCTTTAGTTTAAAAGAGTGTAGAGAGGGTGGGGAAAGATGGCAGAGTGGTGAGGTGCATTATTTCGTCTCTCCCTTAGAGCAGCTGGCAATTACTTAAGAACTATATGAACAGTGTTTTCGGGGTCACCAGTAACCAGTCACACATCAGACACAAGTTTGGAACTGGAGGAAAAGCTGAGAACACAGCGAACATTGTAAGTTCCCTGGACCAGGGGTCTGGTGCCCCTCCCCACCCAGACCTCACAGACTGTCTTGCTGCTGGCTCCCTGAAAGGGGGAAATAAAAAACAAAAAACTTCAACTGTTGAAGGCAAGAAGGGAGGCTCAACCCAGCCTCAACTGCAGAATTAATTAGCAAATTAATTAGCTAATTTTGGGAGCTGGGGGTGCTGAAGAAGGGCTGGGCTCTGAGAAGGGAGGGCACATAAAAGCAGGCACCCATTCCCAGGCTCAAAAAAACCCATTTTTCCCCCCTATATTTTGTCCCTCTGGCTTCTCACTGATTCCTTATCTTTTTGCATTTCAATAGCCCCCAGAAGGGGTGGAATTGAAGCTGTTGGAGAGTAATTATCAGACAGTAGCCCAAAGTGCATCTTTAAACGCTCTATTCTGACACTGACAAAACTACCAGGCTGGGAAAAGACTTTTAAAAGGGACTCCTTTTTTTTTTTTTTTTAAATCTTTTTCTTGTTTTTCTTTTCTATTTTTCTAATCTAAAAGTAACATATGTGGTTATTTTCTATTGGAAAGCCCAGGTTGAAGGACTAGGCTGGGCTTGGGGGAGACAGAGTACCCACAGCGTCTTTGAGTTCCGGATTCACTTCTGAAAGTCTCCACCCCCATCTTTAATTGGCAACTCAGGCTGACCAAGTAATCTAGCTGGAGATGCCCCAAAGAAGAGAGGGGAAAAGGGAATAGTGCCCCTGAGAGACAACTGGAGTTCCAAGGATTGGGAGAGTAGATGGAGGTCCAGCTCAACTGGCAGTCCTCCTTCTGGGAACTCAGACCCCAGGGGCTGGAATTCAGATTCCAGCTTCAGTCAGCCATGCCCCTAACAGGATCAGAGTCACCAGGAGAACTGAAGTCTCCATACCTCCTTACACTGGTGGGGGAGCTGTGGGCTGGCAAGTACCACTTGCTGGACAGGAGAGGAAAAGCACCAATTCTAAAGGCCTCATAGGAGGGTCTCATTCTCAGAAAAACTCCATACCCTCCCAATGAGACCTGGGCCTCACCAGACTGGGAAAATCTGACTGAGGTCAACCATATCTGAGGAGACCCTCTCACAAAAAGGCTACATAGAGGCAGAGAAAGAAACAGAAAAAACAAGAGAGAAAAAATTCTGATCAACTAAATAGAACCTAAGTTAGAGGTCTAGAATAAGTGGAACTGAAAAACAGAGATCAGAGAACAAAGCCAACCAACAAGAAAACCCCTAGGTAAAAGATAGAAAACAAGCTCCAGTATAAACTAATCCAGCAAATCAGATGCCTAGACAATTTAAGATAACAAGCCATAACAGGAAACATGAAAATATGGACCAGCCAAAGGAACAAACTAATAGTTCAACCAAGATACAGGAGTTGAGGCAACTAATGCTAAATAAATTCAATGAAATGAAGGAAGATACAGTGAAAGAGATGAAGGATATAAAGAAGACATTGGATGACCATAAAGAAGAATTCATAAACTTAAAAAAAAATGGCAGAACTCATGGGAATGAAGGTCACAATGGAGGAGATGAAAAACACAATAGAGGGACACAACAGTAGATTTGAACAGGCAGAAGAAAGGATCAGTGAACTGGAAGACCAGACATTTGAATTCATACACACAAAAGAACAGATGGTGAAAAAAATGGAAAAATATGAGCAGGGTCTTAGGGAGCTAAGTGACAACATGAAATGCACAAATATACATGTTATGGGTATCCCAGAAGGAGAAGAGAGGGGGAAAGGGGCAGAAAGAGTAATAGAAGAAATATTCACTGAAAATTTCCCAACTCTTATGAAAGACAGAAAATTAGAGATTCAAGAAGTACAGCACACCCCAAATAGAATAGATCCCAATAGACCTACTCCAAGACACTGATCAGATTGTCCAATGTCAAAGACAAAGAGAGAATTCTGAAAGTAGCAAGAGAAAAGCAATCCATCACATACAAGGGAAGGTCGATAAGGCTATGTACAGATTTCTCTGCAGAAACGATGGAGACAAGAAGACAGTGGCATTATATATTTAAGATACTGAAAGAGAAAAACTGCCAACCAAGAAATCTATATCCAGCAAAACTTTCCTTCAAAAATGAGGGAGAGATTAAAACATTTTCAGACAAACAGACACTGAGAGAATTTATGAATAAGAGACCGGCACTACAAGAAATACTAAAGGGAGTGCAACAGGCTGATAGGAAAAGACAAGAGAAAGAGAGTTGGAGAAGAGTGCAGATATGAAGATTATCAGGAAAGGTAAAAGGAGAGAGAGGAAAAAATAAGATATGACATATAAATTCCAAAAAACAAAATGGTAGTAGAAAGTACTGCCCTTACAGTAATAACACTAAACATAAATGAATTAAACTCTCCAATAAAAAGACACAGACTGGCAGAATGGATTAAAAAACAGGACTCATCTATATGCTGTCTAAAAGAAACTCACTTTAGACACAAGGACAAAAATAGACTGAAAGTGAAAGGTTGGAAAAAGATATTTCACACAAACAACAACCAGAAAAAAGTGGGAATAGCTATATTAATATAAGACAAATTAGACTTCAAAAGTAAAACAATTAAAAGAGACAAAGAAGGACACTATATATTAATAAAAGGGTCAATTCATCAAGAAAACATAACAATCATAAATATTTATGCACCAAGCCAGAATGCCCCAAAATTCATGAGGCAAACACTGAGATCACTGAAAGAAGTAGACACCTCTACAATAATAGTTGGAGACTTCAATACACCACTCTCATCAATGGATAGAATATCTAGACAGAGGATCACTAAAGAAATGGAGATGTTGAATTGTGTGATAAAAGAACTAGACTTGACAGACATTTATAGAACACTACATCCAACAACAGCAGAATACACTTTTTTCTCAAGTGCTCATGGAACATTCTCTAGGATAGACCACATGTTGGGTCACAAAGCAAGTCTCAACAAATTTAAAAATGTTGATATTATACAAAACACTTTCTCAGACCATAATGGAATGAAGTTGGAAATAAATAAATGGCAGAAGGTTGTAAAATTCACAAACAAATGGAGGCTAAACAACACCCTCTTAGAAAACCAGTGGGTAAAGGAAGAAATTACAAGAGAAATTAGTAAATACCTCGAGGCAAATGACAATGAAAACACAACTTATCAAAACTTATGGGATGCAGCAAAGGCAGTGCTGAGAGGGAAATTTATTGCCCTAAATGCCTATATTAAAAGAGAAGAGAGAGAGCAAAAATTGAAGAGTTAACTCTTCACCTGGAGGAATTAGAGAAAGAAGAGCAAACTAACCACAAAGCAAACAGAAGGGAAGAAATAACAAAGATTAGAGCAGAAATAAATGCAATTGAGAACAGGAAAACAATAGAGAGAATCAACAAAACCAGAAGTTGGTTCTTTGAAAAAATCAATAAAGTTGATGGAGCACTGGCTAGGCTAACAAAAAAAAAAAGAGAGAGAGAGAGAGAGAGCGGATGCAAATAAATGCAATCAGAAATGGGAGAGGAAATATAACTACCGAACCTGCAAAAATTAAGGAGATAATGAGACGATACTATGAGGAAATATATGCTAATAAACTAGACAACTTAGACGAAATGGACAACTTCCTAGAAAAGCATAAACAACCAACATTGACTCAAGAAGAAATAGATGACCTCAACAAACCAATCACAAGTAAAGAGATTGAGTCAGTCATCAAAAAGCTGCCAAAAAGGAAAAGCCCAGGACCAGATGGTTTCACATGTGAATTCTACCAAGCATTCAAGAAAGAATTAATACCAATCCTGCTCAAACTCTTCAAAAAAATTGAAGAAGAGGGAAAGCTACCTAACTTATTCTATGAAGCCAACATCACCCTAATACCAAAATCAGACAAAGATACTACAAAAAAAGAAAATTTAGTCCAATTTCTTTAATGAATATAGACGCAAAAATCCTCAACAAAATACTCACAAATCGAATCCAGCAACACATTGAAAGAATTATACACCATGACCAGGTGGGATTTATTCCAGGTATGCAAGGCTGTTTCAACACAAGAAAATCAATTAATGTAATACACCACATCAATAAATCAAAGCAGAAGAACCACATGATCATCATGATAGATGCAGAAAAGGCATTTGACAAAATTCAACATCCTTTCCTGGTGAAAACACTTCAAAGGATAGGAATAGGAGGGAACTTTTTCAATATGATAAAGGCAGCTTATGAAAAACCCACAGCTAACATCATACTCAATGGGGAGAGACTGAAAGCTTTTCCTCTAAGATCAGGAACAAGACAGGGATGCCCACTGTCACCATTGTTATTCAACATTGTGCTGGAAGTTCTAGCTAGAGCAATTAGGGAAGAAAAAGAAATATAAGGCATCTAAACTGGAGAGGAAGAAGTAAAACTTTCTCTATTTGCAGATGACATCATTCTAAATATAGGAAATCCAGAAAACTCTGCAGCAAAGCTACTAGAACTAGTCAATGAATACAGCAAAGTGGCAGGCTACAAGATCAACATGCAAAAATCTGTGGTGTTCCTATACACAGGTAATGTGCAACAAGAGGAGGAAATAAAACCCCATTTACAATAGGAACCAAAAGAATCAAGTATTTAGGAATAAACTTAACCAAGGACACAAAAGACCTTTACATAGAAAACTGTAAGAAACTGCTGAAAGAAATTAAACAAGACTTAAAAAAATGGAAGAAAATACCATGTTCATGGATTGGAAGACTAAATATGGTTAAGATGGCAATTTTACCTAAACTGATTTATAGATTCAATGCAATACCAATTCAAATCCCAACAACTTACTTTACAGAAATAGAAAAACCAATAACCAAATTTGTTTGGAAGGGCAAGGGGCCCCAAATAGCCAAAAATATCTTAAGAAAGAGGAATGAAGTGGGAGGTCTCACACTACCAGACTTTGAAGCATATTTGTGCCAGTTTGAGTGTATTGTGTCCCCCAAATGCCATTACCTTTATAGTCTTGTGTGGGGCAGAAGTTTTGGTGTTGGTTAGATTTGCTTGGAGTGTGCCCCACCCAGCTGTGGGAGATAATTTTGATGAGATGTTCCCATGGAGGCGTGGCCCTGCCCATTCGGGGTGGGCCTTGATCAGTGGAGCTATATAAATGAGCTGACTTGGGGGGAAAAAAGAGAGTGCAGCTGGGAGTGATGTTTTGAAGAGAAGCAAGCTTGCTGGAGAGGAACGTCCTGGGAGAAAGCCGTTTTGAGGCCGGAGCTTTGGAGCAGATGCCAGCTGCCTTCCTAGCTAACAGAGGTTTTCCGGAGGCCATTGGCCATCCTCCGGTGAGGGTACCCGATTGCTGATGTGTTACCTTGGATGCTTTGTGGCCTTAAGACTGTAATTGTGTAGTGAAATAAATCCCCATTTTATAAAAGCCTATTCATCTCTGGTGTTTTGCATTCTCCAGCATTAGCAAACTAGGACAGATTTTGGTACCAGGAGTGGGGTGCTTTTGCTGCTGAGTTTGCAAATACCAAACATGTTGGAACAGCTTTTTAAGTGGATAAGGGGAAGATTCTGGAAGAATTGTGAGGAGCTTGATAGAAAAGGCCAAAACTGCTTTAAAGAGACTGTTTGTAGAAATATGGACTCTAAAGATACTTCTGATGAGGACTTGAACAGAAATGATGAATGTGTTGTAAACTGGAAGAAAGGCGATCCTTGTTTTAAAGTGGCAGAGAATTTGGCAAAATTGAGTCCTGGTGTCAGATGGAAGGAAGAATCTGGAAGCAACAACTTGGAATACTTAGTTGAGGAGATCTCCAGACTACGTGTGGAGGACGTATCCTGGCTTCTCCTTGCAGCTTATAGTAAAATGCGAGCAGAGAGAGATAAACTTAGAACTGAACTCTTGGGTTCAAAGAAACCAGAAGTTGATGGCTTGGAAAATTACAGGCTTCCAGGGAGTGGAATCCCAGAAGCTACAGCCCAACGTGAGGATGTAACCAAACATGGAACCCAGCCGCCATTTCAGTACAAGCCAAGATTGGAAAAGGAGTTAAGCAGAAAGGATTTGTGGAAAATCCTATTGTCTGATGGCTTTGACCCCTGTGTGCTTCATGCAAAGCCAACAGAATTTTTGCGAGAACTTTATAGACAGAGCCGCTGCCAGTCTGGACTGGAGGAGACAGACAAGGAACAAATTGCAGGAAAAATTTCTTCAAAGACAGAGCCATGGAGGTTGAGGTCTGGAGTCAAGAGGTTTAGGGCTGGGAGAGCAGAGCAGCCCACATGCATGGAAAGGGTGAGTTTGCCCTGGAGGTCGAGGGCGGGCTTTCCGCCTCGATGCTCTGGAAGAGTTTTGCCACCTCAGGTCCCAAAGAGGGTGGAGCACATTTCCAGGGAATTGGGGAGAGCCTGGCTGCCACCACACTGTTCTGAAGGGGTTGAGCGTGTGACCCGGAGATGGAAGGGAATCCGGGAGCTGCCCCGAGGTTTGAGGAGGGTGGGGCCGAGAAGGTGGTCTCCCCAATGTGTGGAAATGTTGGAGCACTCACCTAAGTGTTTGGAGAGGAACGGGCTGCAGAAAAGGCCCTTGGGAAGGGTTAGGCTCCCACTCTCTCAAGCCCCAAGGATGCAACATTGTTCTGTAAATGACTCTCGGACTTTGAAATCTAATGGACTTTGTCCTGTGGGTTTTAGGAACTGTTTTGCTCCTGTTAACCCTGTTTTCCTTACTGTTTCTCCTTATGGCAATGGAAATGTTTATCCTATGAATGTCTCTCCTTTGTATATTGGAAGCACATAACTTGTTCTAGGTTCACAGATCCACAGCTAGAGGGGAATTATGTCTTAGAACTGACCAAGCCTAAACTGATTTTGATGGGATTTTGTACTTAACTTTTGTTACTGAAATGATTTAAGTTTTTGTGAAATGAATGTATATTGTATTTGGAAAGATAATGTCATTTTGGGTTCCAGGGGGTGGAATGTGCCAGTTTGAGTGTATTGTGTCCCCCAAATGCCATTATCTTTATAGTCTTGTGTGGGGCAGAAGTTTTGGTGTTGGTTAGATTTGCTTGGAGTGTGCCCCACCCAGCTGTGGGAGATAATTTTGATGAGATGTTCCCATGGAGGCGTGGCCCCGCCCATTCGGGGTGGGCCTTGATCAGTGGAGCTATATAAATGAGCTGACTTGGGGGGAAAAAAGAGAGTGCAGCTGGGAGTGATGTTTTGAAGAGAAGCAAGCTTGCTGGAGAGGAACGTCCTGGGAGAAAGCCGTTTTGAGGCCGGAGCTTTGGAGCAGATGCCAGCTGCCTTCCTAGCTAACAGAGGTTTTCCGGAGGCCATTGGCCATCCTCCGGTGAGGGTACCCGATTGCTGATGTGTTACCTTGGATGCTTTGTGGCCTTAAGACTGTAATTGTGTAGTGAAATAAATCCCCATTTTATAAAAGCCTATTCATCTCTGGTGTTTTGCATTCTCCAGCATTAGCAAACTAGGACAATATTACAAAGCTACAGTGCTCAAAACAGTATGGTACTGGCATAAGGACAGATACACCGACCAATGGAATTGAATTGAGTGTTCAGAAGTAGACCCTTGCATCTACAGACAACTGATCTTTGATAAGGCAGTCAAACCAAAGCAACTGGGAAAGAGCAGCCTCTTCAATAAGTAGTGTTTGGAGAACTGGGTATCCATTTCCAAAAGAATGAAAGAGGATGCCTATCTCACACCTTATACAAAAATTAACTCAAAATGGATCAAAGACCTAAACATTAGCACCAAGACCATAAAACTCTTAGAAGAAAATGTAGGGAAATATCTTAAAGATCTTGTGATAGGAGGTGATTTCTTAGACCTCACACCCAAGGCGCAAGCAACCAAAGAATAAATAGACAAATGGGAGCTCCTCAAAATTAAACACTTTGTAGTAGTACATCAAAGGACTTTGTCAGAAAAGTCAAAAGGCAATCTACAAAATAGGAGATGATATTTGGAAACCACATATCAGATAAGGGTTTAATATCCTGAATATATAAAGGAATTCTACATCTCAATAACAGAAAGACAAACAATCCAATTAAAAAATGGGCAAAAGACATGGACAGACATTTTTCTGAAGAGGAAAAACAAATGGCTCAAAAACATACGAAAAAATGCTCATCTTCACTGGCTATTAAAGAAACGCAAATCAAAGCCACAATGAGATATCATCTCACACCTACCAGAATGGCCATTATCCAAAAAACAGAAAATGTTAAGTGCTGGAGAGGATGTGGAGAAAGAGGCACACTTATTCATTGTTGGTGGGAATGTAGAATGGTGCAACCACTCTGGAAGACAGTGTGGAGGTTCCTCAGGAAGCTAAATACAGATTTGCCGTATGACCCAGCTATACCATTGTTAGATATATACTCAAAGGAACTGAAACTTAAGACACAAACAGACATTTGTAAACCAATGTTTATTGCAGCATTATTCACGATTGCCAAGAGATGGAAACAGCCTAAATGTCCATCAACGGACGAGTGGATAAACAAACTGTGGTATATACACGTGATGGAATATTATGCAGCTGTAAGACAGAACAAAGACATGGATCATATAACAATGTGGATGAACCTTGAGGATATTAGGTTGAGTGAAGTTAGCCAGAAACAAAAGGACAGATTCTGTGTGGTCTCACTAATATGAACAGACATTAATGAACAAACTTTGGGAGTTAAAAGCTGACAACACAGGCGACCAGGAAATAGAAAGAGGGCAGAGACCAGGTGTTTGATGCTGAAGGACTACAGAATGTTCAGGATTGATTGTATAGATCCAGAAATAGATAGCATAATACTGTGTGATGGTAGCACAGTATTTTAAGTACACCAAACAAAGATGTCTGTGAGTAAAGCTGAAAGAGGTGAGATAGGAAATGTATGAAACCAGAGGTAAAGATAGATGATAAAGACTGGAACTGTATAACTTGGCAAAAACTGGAGTGGCCAGTGACTGTTACTAAATATACAAATATAAAAATATTTTTACATTTGGGAGAGCAAATGAATGTCAACCATGTAGAGTGTTGAAAGAGGGATGGTATTCGGGAAAAAATATAATCAAAGCAAACTGGAGTCTATGGTCAACAGTAACACTGTAATATACCTCCATTAAATGTAACAAAGGCAATATGCCAATGCTAAGTGTATATGAGAGGAGGATATGGGGGAGGGATATGGAATTCTTGGTAGTGGTGTTATTTTCTGTCCTTACTATTATATTGTACTGTATGACATGTTATTTTTCTTTTTATCATCTTTTTCATTATTGCCAAAAAAAATTTTTTTCTTGTGGTAATCAATATGTTCAACTGCTGATTGTGGTGATAAATGTACAACTTTATGATGATACCATGAACAACTGATTGTACACTGTGGATAAACATATGGTATGTGAAAATAACTCTACAAAATTGTAGGAAAAATATTATAGGAGTAAAAGTGTTGGAGAAAACATGGAGAGAGGGATGTAACTATCTGCTATTGATGAGCAGGTAGAATGGTATAGCCTTTCTGAAAGTGAAAGTGTGGTGGTTCCACAAAAAGTTAAGTATGTGGGAACCATAAGGTCCTGCAACTTCATTATGCAGTATGTCATTTGAAGATCTGAGAGCAGAGACATGAATGGACATTTGCAAACTGTTGTTCATGGAGACAGTAATCATGATTTGCAATGGGTGGAGGTGACCTAAGGGTACATAGACTGAGGAACAGGATGGTGAACTGTGGTGTATGCATACAATGCAATACTGAGCAACTACAAGAAGGAGTGAAGCTGTGAGACACACAATGAGGTGAATGGATCCTGTACACAGTATTTGAAGTGAAGTACTCCAGAAATAAAGGCAAACACTATAATGCCTCACCAATATGGACTAACTACAATGTGTAAACTCAGAATTGAATCTTAGAACAAAGTCTAAGAGGCGAGTGATTATTGGAATGGTCCCTAGATTGTGAGCTCTTACAGCAGTCAAATCTATTCCCGAATTGTAATGGCTATCTCCAAACTTTGAGATGCTGATCCCTTAGTGTATAACCTGATTGGTCTCTGGAACAATGTGTATCTCTGAGACACCCAAAACTCAGAGCTAGAGCTCAGCAGATATGAATGTCAGTATTAGTGCATACAACAACTGTTAAAAAAAAAAGCTGAAAAAGAGCCCAGACTTCAATTAGTGATATGAATGAAGCAGATATGGTTAAGACTAGGGCAAACTGGGCCAAAGGGTAAAGGTTGAAACTGATTGTGTTTTAAAACTTCAACTTCCATGTGAGACTAAGAGAAGAGATGTCTATTTGGTGCAGGATCTATATTTTCTAAACAGTATAACTCTACAGTCAGTTTGTTGAAACACCACAATTACATGGAATTTTGAATAGGAAGTGAGATACGGTAGGTTAATATAGGTTAGACTGAAATAGTGACACATTGCAAAGTAATTTGGCCAGAGAATAAAAAATATATTTACAGCCCCCCCCACCCCACCCGAGGAGCTGGGGGAAGGTGCAGAAGTGCTGGACTTCCTCACCTGGACTGGAGTTGATGTTGTCACAAACACTGGGACTGGCGGTTTGATGTGCCAAGCCCTCGGTTGTGGGACTTGACCTTATGAAGCTCGTTATTGCAAAGGAGAGGCTAAACTTGCATGTAATTGTGCCTAAGAGTCTCCCTCTGAGTACCTCTTTGTTGCTCAGATGTGGCCCTCTCTCTCTCTAACTGAGCCACCTCGACAAGTGAACTCACTGCCCTCCCCCCTATGTGGGACCCGACTCCCAGGGGTGTAAATCTCCCTGGCAATGCAGGATATGACTCCCCAGAATGAATCTGGATCCGGCATCATGGGATTGAGAATATCTTCTTGACAAAAAGGGGGATGTGAAACGAGATGAAATAGTTTCAGTGGCTGAGAGATTTCAAATGGAGTTGACAAGTCACTCTGGTGAACATTCTTATGCACTATATAGGTAACACCTCTTAGGTTTTTTATATAGATAACACATCTTAGGTTTTATGCACTATATAGATAACACCTCTTAGGTTTGGAAACTACCAAACTCCAACCCAGCAGTCTGGACTCTTGAAGACAATTATATAATAATGTAGATTACAAGGGGTGACAGTGTGATTGTGAAAACCTTGTAGATCACACTCTCTTTATCTAGTGTATGGATGGATGAGGAGAAAAATGGGGATAAAAACTAAATGACAAATAAGATGGGATGGGGGGATGGTTGGGTGTTCTTTTTTTCTTTTATGTTTTTTTACTCTTATTCTGATTGTTTCTGATGTAAGGAAAATGTTCAGAAATAGATCGTGGTGATTAATGCATAACTATATGATCGTACTGTGAACAGTTGATTGTATACCATGTATGATTGTATGGTATGTGAATATATTTCAATAAAACTGAATTTAAAAAAAAAAGAGCATAGAAAAGAAAGAAGCTATCAATAAAGCCAATAAAACCTCATTAGGAAACACTATACAATGGTTGGAACATTCGAGATTGGCAAATGTTAAGTTTCTTCTTCAACATGTGATTTGCTGTCTTGAGTCTGAAAGTAAGCCTAACAGATGGCTAGAACATAGAGTACAATACATGCCTGCAATTTGGGCTTCAACCAACTCTATCTATACCTCCTTTCCTGGCAGACTGGGCACCATGATAATCAATTTGACAGCTTTCACCCTATCCTGAATCCACCTTGCAACAGGAGCTCCCAAAGTGCCTAGGGCTGCTGGACAGTTGAGAGGGAAGATGACCCAAGATGTGCAGTGAATGCCAATTTTAGGAATAGAAGCAAGGAGAATTTTCTTTGCAACAATTTTCATCAGGGAGTTAGAAATTCAACCTGACTACAGCTAATAAACAGATTCCAGTACACCCTAGGATTTAAGAGAAAAAAAAAATGCTCATGAAAATCAATTACATCTTGCCTTTAAAATGTCTCTGAATTAGCTTCATCTTGTTCAATGCATTTTAAATAACACTTCATGAAGAGAAATGCTTTATTCAAAAGGGAATATATTATTTGATCTTCATATACTAATGCAACAATTTTTATGTGAAAAGTTACCAGACAATGCATATAAAGCCACAGTATCCTAAAAAACATTTGGGAAGTTAGAAGCAAAACTAGATTTTTCCTCACTATCATCATGGTACCCAATTATCACACACTAATACAGTTAGCAAATTGCTCAAAATTACTCACAATCTAGCAGCACCCTTTTATTTAATTCTTCTTTAAGAAACAAACCTTTTGTGTACACAATTTTCCAAATCTCAAGCATGTCATATATTTTAATGGAGGAATTAACATGACAAGCTCTTATTTGCTTTGGTAATGTGTGTTTTATCTTCCCTTTAGAAGTACAAACAGAGCAGTGGAGGGTAAACAGAACAGTGGGGCATTTAAATACTTTTGAGCCCGTACTCTTCTTTCTCTAGACCAAAAGAGAAGCTGACTATAACAGTATATGCACTGAGACCTAGCCTTTTCGATTCAACAGTTCCTTTTGGAGCTCTTTTGAGAGGAAATGTGAACCACTGTAGAGGATCTATCTTGGGTAAGGAATAGATCATAGATATATCAACTTTACTTTAAAGACAGGGACATAAGGGAGACCTCCTTGCTTTCTTTTCTCTGATCATCAAGTCTTAGCAAACATAGATGTGACCAAAAACAGAGCATGGAAAGCCATGAAGTGAATCTAAAGACATTGCTCTGCAAGGAAGATTAGAACACTTGTTATGAATAAAAGGCCTCAGTACACTTATTAGCTGTCTGAATTTAGTCAAATCCCAAATTTCTCTGAATTTCAATTTAATAATGCATAGAGTTTAAACAATAATCATTGACATGGTTATCAGACAGAAATAAATATTGTGATATTCAAAGAGACAATGCACAAGAAACTGCTTTGGGAAGCTATGCAAACAGAAGTTATCAGTTTACCTAATTAGTCACCAACACTTTATTATTCTAGGGAAGGTAAACTCCACAACGTTATAGAGAAAGTGGTATACCATGGGTTACATTGGGAAACAAATATACAGCCATGAAACATCGAGTATGTTGAAACCATGGTCTCCATTGGTTTAAGGTACTGAAACACAAAGGTCTCAGCATTTTCTGCCTAGAGTTGCTTAGCCTTCTTGTGTTATCTACTAGGGAATGGGAGAGTATTGGCCATGAAATCCTGGCACTTTGTGATTGAGGCAAATGTTTCTAGGATTGCCTGAGTTCAGGTGTACTGAAAAGCTCTGTGGAAGTGAATGTGCTGTGCAGAGAGTAGTTGGGTTTATTGTTGTCTACACAGATAATGGCAGCAACTTTCAATGGATGAATGACTCATCTGGAGGACAGTGACTAGAAACAATTAAGATTATTTTACGCAACCTAATTAGCACCAAAGACAAAAGACAATGATATAATAGGTCCCTGTCTCATTTATAGATCCTACATTCTTCAAATCAGAGGAATACTGATAAAAAATATAAATATGATAAAGGCAAGCCATGTTGGGGCAAAAGTAATAAAAAGGCTTCAAAATACACTTTTAATGAAGAACTATGCAATATTCTAATTTACTTTAATAAACCCAGTGTTATGATCAAGCTAAAATACTATGTTATATCAAGGGGTATTCATACATATATGACATGTATATCCAGAAGTGATAGTAAATTATCACTAACAGAAAATCTGTATTATGTTTGTACTTAGAACTGCATTAAACTTGAAGAAGCTACTAACAGAAAAACACACTTTTGTACTTAACCTGGAGAGCCTAACAAAATCATTCAGGTCCTGTATTCCCCACACATATCTTGTAATTCTGCCCCAAGCACCTTTCCAGTCAGCACATCTTCAGCCCAAATAAAGTTATTTGAAAAAGAGAGCAGAGGCAACACTATAGTTGCCTACTACTTCAACACTTGGCCAATCTGAGGTCGTAATCCTAATTCTGGAGTAAACTGGCAATATCTCACCCAAGCAGACTTGGATGCATTCAAAGATATTCACAGTTCAGCAGAAATTATCACATAGATATTGGCTTAAGACTTAAGGTAGCTAACTACATTTAAATATTTTAATAGAAACAATAGCAAAATGGAAGAAAATTATGCCAACATCAGGCCTTTGGTTTATCCTACAAATAGAAACTGAAAGGTCATAAATAAAAATAGTTAAATGACATTTGATATGCACATTAGAATTAGGGTACTAATTTTAAAAGTTAGGAAACTGAAGCCCTGTGTTATTAGCCTTTCCTTTGGAGGGTTTGTGCAGAAAATTCAGAATTTTCACATATGAATATATGATGTTTGCTGGCATAGAATTAACATAACTGGTTTTAGTGTGAGATTTTCAACTGAGAAACACGTAAAAAAAAAAAGACAGTCATACATATTTAGAAAAAAAACAAAAACCACACCCTCTTCTTTAACAAATAATCTAAATTTAGCTATGCTTCAATTTTGTTCCAAAACAACAAAACTATGGTTTCATTGCAACCTTGTGGTTTTTCTTCTGAGTTAGGAATTAGGAAATAGATAGAAATAGAGATTTGAGTAAAGGTAGGGAAAGGGACAAGGAGAGATAAGAAAAGGGACAGAAACAGAGATTGAGTTAGAGACAGTAAGAGAGATGGAGGTTACTTTGCCATAGCACCCTGCCACGATCATGGGATAGTGCAAGGGGGACAAAGTTTAAATAGGTTATGATTTTAAGAACAAAATCTGAAGCTACAAAAGCAGAATCTCTTACCCTAAAAAATTCTTTAGTGGAGCCGGAGTCCAATGTCCCATAAGCAATTTCTGTTTGCTTAGAAAGGTCTTCAGCACTTTCGATAGGAGATACCATCCTCTCTACAGTCAGGAAGGCAGCTAAGTTAGCCGTGTAGGAGGAGATTATGATCAGGGTAAAGAACCACCACACACCTCCAACAATTCGCCCAGAGAGGGATCTAATAACAAGTATGAAATGGATTTGTAAAGTGAAATGAATGACCTAATTAAAAAAAACAAGTTAGCAGTTTTATGCAAATACTGATTTACATGCGAATATATCATTTTATACTTTTCAATATATATGCTAGTTAATGAAACAAGGAATAATTCAATTTTGGGCAAGGGGTACAGATTAGCTAGATCTGATGACCAACACAAAGTGCAAAACTTCTGATTCCTGAGATGCCTTCATAGTTACAATATCCCAAAAGTTTATGGTATGTTTCCATAAAAAAAGCAATTTAAATCACTGCACAAATAATCCATCCAATATTCATAATACTTTATCCAAAAACAAGAGAATCTAAGGTCACCAGCAAAATTCAAAACAGTTTTTTAACAGAATCAAATATTAAAAGAAAGATTATGCACTACAGATATAGCTCTAAATACTGAAGAAATCTTCCATTTCATCCAGCCAATGAAGTTTCAAAACCCTCAAAAAAGTCCAAAATTTCCTTAGGTTTTTGAGTGTGGAAAAACATAGGTATTAGATACAGCACAGGACAATGAAAAAACAAACAAAGGTCTAATGCAAAATATAATCCTTAACGACTGAAAATTGGTGGCTTCAGGGCATGGGCTGCTACGGCCCTGATCCTCTGTGCCTCCTGCTTAAAAAGAAAAAGAAAGCTTAAGGAAAACAAATTAGACATTTAAAAGTTTGCCATGATATAATTCTTACTTTGAAATATAATAACAACAGAATTTCAGCAACTGTAAATTCTTGCATAAGATTTTTTAAGTCTTTTTCAAAATTGATTACTAACAATTTATTTTAAAGCTCTAGATTGGTAAATATAGATACTGTACTAGTTGGAAAGATTTGGTAATACGATGCCCATAAATAAGGCATTTTATTTTAGTAACATTAACAAGCTAATAAAATAATTATTTTCTTTGTGATCAATAGTTTTGCTAACACTCAAACTGTCAGGATGAAAGAGTAAAATTTCCTGAAAATTAACAGGAGAGAATGACCCTTTTGATGAAACACAGTACTAAATCAAATTGTTGAGTAAAAAATTTGTAAAATAGCCTATTTAAGTAGTCAAGAAAAAAGGATGGATAATTTAAAAGTAAAGACTTTTTAAGATACAAGATTTTGTTGCTGAAAGAGAAACAAAAATAGCAATTAAAAAATATAATTAAGAGCCCTTATCACAAAGTCTCTAAATAATGCAAAGTATGAAATAAAATACAATGGGATAAAAAGTTGAATACTTCTTATATTCTGAAAATGATATTAAATATATTTCAAAATTTGTGAAAACCCTTACTTAGGCAAAGTTACTCTCAAAATGCTAACTATTTGTCCCACAGTAAATGGAGGGATAATTGTATGACATGCACCCTCTATTTGAAAAGGCAGGTTAAGTACCTGAGTGCTTGAATCCCTTAAAATAAAAGCTGACTACATGATAATTGTTTTTGACTCCATACACTGAATGTAAATTTGGAATATGTTTAAGAATCATTCTGTTTCAGTTGTAAAATAAACACAAGATAGAAACATAAGTTGCCCTCAATTCCAGTGCTTAAATTGGAATTGATAATAGCAAATATGTCAATTGATTTAAAGCATATAGAGTATATCAAGAAAATTTATTATGTATTTATTTTTTAAGTACTTATTAACGCTTCTGAAGGGCTCCTGAGAAATTTTGTGCAAAGGAGCAAATTCAATTTTATTTTATGATGACAGAAAAAATCTTTTATATAACTAAAAATAAAGCTTTCATCTTGCAGCATCTATACTAAAGAAGGAGAAAATAAATGCACATATATTATTATTTCTTTTTAATATCTGTTAAATAATTATCTTAAGAATTATATACACTTTTATAACATTTGCTTCCTTTAGAGATATTGGGGAAAAAAAAACAGAAGCAAGCAGGAGAACAAAAATCATATTCACAACATATTGTTGTCATAATGTGTGTGGTCTATTCTTCAGAAAACATGAGATATTCTAAACTTAATTTCAGGCAAATGACTAAGTCAGTTAATTCAATAAATCACTCTAACTTGAAATTTTAAATGTGTTCTATTAATATTAATAATATAGTTCCATCTTACATTTTATTTGGAAAGAGATGATAAATATTTTCAAATACATTTAAAACAGCATCTCTAAATTTATCTGTGCCTCTCATGCATTTTTTAAGATGATGAGCCACTCTACTGTATTTTTCTGAACTTCAATGGCATTCATTGCATTCTAAGAAATAATGGCTTGGTTCATTAAAAAAAAAAATTACTACATGCAAGATTGTAGTTAATCATGACTCATGAATGAAATCAAAAGCACAAACAAAAGATAGTATTTTAGGAAGCAGATATGTTGAAAATTAGAAGTTGCATTTCATGGTGAGCCCTGGGATTTTTAAATGTGCGTGTGCTTCAGCTCCTATTTGCAATTGTGTTTCCCACTCCTTGGCAAGCACAGGATACCAAAAACAATCATTTGCAGTGCTGTGATGTATGGTAGCAGGGCAAAAAACCTGAGGGTCTATCTATGGGAAACAAACTCAATATGTCCTATTCAACTTCTTACTAGTTATCCAAAATGCAGATCAAAGTTTATTTCATCACAATCGATAATTGCCTTGCAACTGAGGACTACGATGGCATTATATTCAATAGCTTTCTTGCCAAGGTGAACCGTTTCATCAGTAATTTATGGAGTAGAATGTTCTCTGAGGCCTCAACTTAATTAGTTATTTCCCCCTCAGTATTAGAAACTTGTCTTCCAGTCTTTAAATTAAAGCACATAAACTAGATATAGATATGAACATATGAATTTTATATATTTTGACAGAGGTCATCATAATGAGATATATGTATGTCATGCAAATAGCATTGGCATATTTCTAATTCAATGCAGTCTCATAGAGAAGCTACAGGGAATCCAATGCAACCAAGATCTTTTAGTTCTATATAATTCAACAAAGAAAAAGTGCCCTATTGTCAGAAAAGTAAGACATCGATAATTTCTTCCTACATCATGTTTCCTTTACCTCACTGTTTGGAACACACTGAAAAGACTGAAAAGATACCTCCAAATTTTGAGCTTCTCATTTTGTTTCTTGAAATTAATCACTTATCTCCATAATTACTCAAAAAGTAACAATATAATGAAATAGCATCAGAAAAGGCACCTTCTTTGTTAGTTATTATAATATCTCATAGAAACAAAGGAGGGTAATCGAGCCCAAATTAAAATGTGACAACAGGCTGGTAATCATTTAGGCTCTAAAAGTTAAAGTATTCATGCTAGAAAGAGTAGGATTTGTTCCCCTGAAGGGAAGAGCCAGACATGGCTATCAATCTTATCCATTTACGTAACATAAGCAAAAGTGAAACGTGTTTTGTGTTGTGATCAATTCATTACAACTAGGCATTCCAGTGCAGGGATTTAACATATAATGAGGATAGACATGTATGAATTAGTGCATGATGGGAGGGTGTATTACTATTTAATATGGCACAAACTCTTGTAATGAATCAGTCATCATTAGTACACAATCATGTATTTCTAGATATTTGGACAATATGTTCTCATACTTTCCTTTTAATTCAGCAACCTAAACTTGAAAAAAATATCCTTAATACCTCTCCCATGCCATTTCCATGGGGTAATAATGGGAAAATAAAAGAGATGGTATGTGTGCCAATGAGGTGTTGTCTAACAAGTTGTTGCTTTCGTGGTTAAGACATGTTGCCCATTTTCCCATATACAGGCCTGTGTATCAACACACAGATGACCGTAAAATGAGAATATGCAGCAAAAACACGGTACCCCTCCAAGAAGGCATGGAATGATAGGAACCTTATGCATTTTATAGCCTCTCCAAGGTGTGTATAATTTCACCAGGGAAATAAATGATCAACATTCGAAGAACATTGCTCAAATATTTCGCAGCCTTTCACCAACAGTAAAAAAAATGTCCTTTAAGGAGTCTTAAACTGCTTGGACAGGTAGTCGGCAGCTGGCTACATCTTTAGAGTGAATTTATAAACACCATGAATATCCACTTGCGACCTAAAATGCACAAAGTTGAAGCAGGTGAGTAACCAACCTTGGCGAAATATCGCATCCTTGCTGCATAAAGGCACCCAAGGAAAACCAGAGACTATTAAAAATCCCAAATTCATTAGTTGATTCACTACTTTGTGTTTCTCTTCCATCTTCAAATTCCTCAGTGTGCCACTCGTAGGGGCTAAATCTGCTGACCAGGAATAAAACTACACTGACCCCAATGTAGGCAAAAACAATGCACATCCAGATCTCATAGGCTAAAGGATCAAGAAAAGAAAACACTCCTGGTTTGGACTTCTGAGGCTTCTTGATCATGATAGATATCCCGAGGCTCATAAAGGGCTTTGAGAAGTCAATCACCTCTTCTCTCACAAGGGTAATAGTTAATGGAGCAATTGCAATATCAGCTTTCTGTAAGGGAAACAAAGGAAGGTAATAGTACCTGGAGTCATGATCAGAAAGGAATCATGATTACATCATTGGATAAAAAAGGAAGGAACGGAAATAAGGGAAACGACCAGAATAATTTCCCTGATGGAGTTCCCATAAAGAATTACCACAACAGAAAAGTAATTTATTCCCCAACTAGCTTTCCTTTTATTTTTTTATAAATACACAGCATATGCATTTGACTTGATAATGATAGTTACATCTGTAAACTGTATCTATGCCTTCTGTGGCCTGTGAACAGTATGTGTGCCCCATATGTTTTAAGACAGATGAAATGCAGGTCCCTCCTGCCTAAATTAACATGCATGTTTACTTCTGGCTTCAGCCTCTGCTCTTTCAAATGTTCACATAGAAATAAGACAGTATACTTAGAGTAATTTGGGAAACCAGCAACATCAGACATTGGTACTTTGCAGGGAGGAGAGGCATTCTGTCAACAACAGTTCAAATTTAATGACTTTATCTATGTGAAGAGCTTTACTTACCCCATATACAAGTTCTCCAACCATCCCATTCCAAATTTTCGTGTCTGCATCCCTGGCCCCATACTTGCCATCCCCAACAATTGTCAACTTGTACTTGAACCCACAATGTTTGGCAATTTCTGCAGCCAAGTCAACACAGTAGCCCTCATAACGCTCATTGCCTTCAAGCATTTCATGATTTTTCTTCATCATAACATATGGAGATTCCTATAAAGAAAGACAATACTGTAGCTGATTAAAATAGTTGTGTTAATTATGTACTCTCATTGAGCCTAATCTTTTAACTTAATAATTACCCATTAGGTGGAGACACCATAGAATATAGATAATGGACAACATTAGGGGGAAATGTAAGCATAATGCTTCCAAAGATATCCTCAAGTGTCTATCAGTATATTTCATTAAGATGGTTTGAACTTAGCCATACCAGTGTAAATAAGATACTGCAAAGCACAATATGATGACATGTCCCCTTTTCATAAAATAATTTTTATAATATCAAGGGCTTAGAGAGGAAGCATGCTACTTAACATTTCTTTTACTCAATTCTGAATCCTCCATATTTTTATTCTCGATTAAAGCAATAACCCAAGAATCACCATTCACCCAAAACCCTGTGTTGCTACTGGCTCAGTGATAATGATAAGATCATTGCAATGGAAATGTGCTGATTCTATCCCCTCAGGCTTCTGGTCTTACTTCAGCTTAGAGTTATAATGTCCTAGAGTGATGCTACAAAGATGGCTAGACAATTAACTTCACCTGTAAATGTAAGAAAGAGGAAGTATGGAGAAATGACCTAACACAGCCAATATTCTCCTTTGGAAAGTGGTACCAAAGATACTTGGGGTCTCAGTGAGATAGCTTCTCTCAATGGCAACAATCTTAGACGAGTAAGGCAAATATCCTTAAATGTCTAACTTGCACTTAAGATACTTCCAGGTGCTTACCAACATTTTTATCCAAATCCCTTCTTGGTCTATTTATATTTTCATCTCATATTTTCAAGGATAATGAATATCACATATTTAATCACTGCTTCTTACTCTCTTTTGTAAAACAAAACAAAAAATTGTTTTGGCATAATAGCACGTTCTATTAGTCAATCCCATTTTCTCCATTTCATGTCCCCAATGATGTGTTATGATGAGGACATCTCTCTTCCATATATGCAAAGCACAGATATACAAGTCCAGTTCAGCTTTACCTCACTTATTTAATATTTATTTATTTTGCACTAGCTGGGTGTCAAGCACTGTGTTGCAACTTGGGAGTATAAAGAAGAGAAATCATTCTTGTCTTCAAGGAGTTCACCTTTTAGTATGAAGAAAGAGAAGCAGGCAGCATTAGTAAACTGTGTGATGAATGTAAAGACAGATGTTTACCCAGAGCTGTGTGGGAATAGAGAGGTGGAGCTCCTGAAGAAACATGAAGACAGCCCTTCAAGGCTGTCCTCAACTGTTTCCATTTACGCACCTAGGTATGAATTACCTACTAAGCTAAACTGTGGTCTTGAAGAGGAAAGGGAAAATTTTGAATGCTTTAGCTAGAGTTTGTGTAGTCCATTTAACAAAGTGAAAATGCAAAAAATGATTAAAACAGCACCAAAGCAGCACTGTGTTAATTTGGGGTGATCCTAAATTATCAACAGAAGCTGTCCTTTGCAGATTTTTTTCTATAAGAGAACAATAGAGTAAAACATAAGCATATGTAACTAATTACCAAAATTGTAGTGACAACAACAGTCTTATTCTCAAGCCCAGAGGTGTCATTTCCAGAAGGGAGCTCGGTAAGTGTAACCACCATCTTGTCCACTTCACTCCAGTATCCAATCTGAAAAAAGTTGTAGCAGGTAGGCACACAGATAAATGACCTTTCCATTAGCAAAGCATTTAATTCTTTTCAAACTCACCCCTGAGTCCAAAATCATACCAGAGCAAGTGGGTTTTTTCTAAACAGAAATGCAGTTTTCTTATATGTGACTCTAAGGATAACAGACAAGAACTATAGAAACAAACAAAAATAATTCTTGGATCTGGCTTGTCTCTTCTAGTTCATTTTTCTTATATGCCAAGGCTTGTGTGTTTGAGAGTATTCATACAGAAATATAAATAAAATGAAAACAGCATATTGGCCACAATGGTTAAAAGAGACATGTTGAATTTAAAAGTTACATGCATATTTGGACATAGTTGGTTTTTGGTTTCGGAACCAGAAACTTTCAACAGCTCTTTTTCTTCTCATTAAACTATTTCTCTACGCTATCAAAAAAAAAAAAATGTTTAAAAGTTTAATAGCTCTACTTACAGTTATTTTAAATTAAATTACTTTTCTGGGGCACTTACCGGAAATGAATAGATGTGATTTAGAAAACAACATTTTAAAATTATATGTTTCTGGAAGTCATTAAATTCTATGGGAACATACATCTCTAGGACTCGTTGGAAAAGTTAGATGATATGCTAGCTAATGCACCTCCTTTCCTTAAACAGAGAGAACTGACTCTAAATCACAAAGAATTTACCTTACGGGGACCATTAGTTTTGAGCTCCATGATGTTAATTGTATAGTTGATTCTTTTTCCATTCTGGTCAAACTTTATATTTCCCGAGAGACCTTCAACTTGAACCTAATGAGGATATAGGAAAGGAGAACAGTTATAAATTTACTTCAACCAAAGATACAAATGGGACTCAGATCAAGAAAACTACATTTATAAGGCTTTTTGTTACTCTTCAACCTACCTTTGTATAGTTAAGAAATAAAATTCCCTGTATAGTGAACATAAGGAATAAAACAAGGTTGACCTATTCAGCAGAGAAAAAATTTGGCAGTCATGTTGAATCACACTAACAGTCAATTTGTGGGACTGACCTGTTTGAGGGCCCTTTCTATTTCTACACCTTGTCCCCAGGGAACCGCTGGGTTTGCCAGACAGTCTCCAGCATTCCCTCTTCGGGAGATTTCAATCCTCTGCTTCCGGAGGTTGCGGAAAGCTTCAGTCATCACTTGAACGGCATCATAGGTCAGAGCAGAAGTATACTGAAAAGGATCACACACATTTCGTGAGAATGGGAGAAAATTCAAAAACTCACTGCACACTGGCAATCTAGAGTGCAGCAACCAACCATTACAATACTAAATAAAAGTCCAAGAATTTAATCATAATTTCTGCCTCTAAAAACCAAAGAATGTAAGAGAAATAATATGGAACATCGGGACTATGGAATGCGCGCCTGACTCTATTTCTGTTATGTTATCATCTCAGCTATTTTGAGGTGGGTCCTTTTCATAATAATTGCATTGATATTACTGATATTTGTTATAGCCACTTTCTTATTAGAATGTCACTTTATGGACTGCTTGAAATGACCGAATTACCAAATAATCATTTCTTAACCGCCTAATGAGGGTTCATTTTGGCAACGTGGAAAGAATACTGACTAGTTTGAGGAATCTTAGGCTCAAATTTACCCCTGGCAATGCTCACAATGATCTGCAGTGGTCTAAGGAGTGTGCATTTGCTTTTTAAATTTCCCTAGGTGAATTAGCAGGTGGTTCTGCTAATAGAGGAAACAAACTTCGTAATTTCTATACTCTCCTCATGCTTCAACAGTCTATCATAACATTAATTCCAAACTTATTGTATTCAGATAACAGTGTGACAGCAGAATTCTTACAGGAGCTGGGGACCAAGCAGACAAAAACTATATGTGTACCAAGCAAGTATTTGTGGTGGCTAGATAAGTATTATCATACACGTGTATATATACTACCATCTATCAAATGTACAATGCTGCTGTTGTGAATGATAAATTACAGTTTAACATAAAAGCTTTACTAATGGCTGAAGAAATTTCTGTCACTGACTATTTCTCAATCCGTGGATACTAACAGTACACTGGAGCTGGGAGATGGGAAAGAATGCAATACCAATACTCATTTGTGAAATTCTAAACTCTTGACCACAAATCCCAAATAGGCATTCAATATTTCCAAATAATCTCTTCCATTCCTATGTAAATCAGTTCTCCCACTCTCAAAAATGACGACTTCATATCTCCTTTTATCTTCTTCAAATACCAATACATCCTCACATTTCTCTTCTTTTAAATTTCAGCTGATTTTCTTGTTTTACATGTCACCAAGAAAACAGAAACCATCAGAGAAGAACCCTCTTATCTTTCAGCCATAAAACTGCCAAGCTCCTCAGGCTCCCTGTTTTCCTCCTGTGGTGGCGCATGAGGTGGCCATACTCTACCTCAGATGACCTCTCCAACTGGGCATTGATTCCATTCCTCTAACCTTTTTAACAACATTTTTTATGCAATTACATCCTCAATATCCTGCATCAACATCTTTTCTCTCTTTATAGGATCAACTCTATCAGAAACCTAACTGCTCCAATATCTCCTATCCAATTACATACATATAGACGCACATATAGACTGCTTCTTAGCCTCACGTCTCCTCCAATTTCCACCCTGTGCCAGTTTGGATATATTATGTCCCCCAGAAAAGCCACGTTCTTTAATGCGGTATTGTGTGGCCAGACTTATTACTCTTGATTATGTTTCCATGGAGATGTGACTCACCAAACTGTAGGTGAGGCATTTTGATTAGATACTGACATGGAGGTGTGGCACCTCCCATTCAGGGTGGGTCTTAATTAGATTGCTGGAGTCCTTTAAGAGGTACAGGAGCTTGACAGAGATGCTTAGAGATGCTTGAAGATGAGGACAGAAGGATGTTTGGAGATGCTAAGCTGAGATATAAAGTCCAGAGTTGGCCCTGGAAAAGCAAAGAGACAACTCCCAGATGCTTAGAGAGAAACACGCCAGGAGAACCAAGCAGAGAGCTGAGAGAAGCTAAGAGAGACATAAAGCCAGAGACATTAATAAGACATTTTGAAACCAGAACATGGGAGCAAACGATCAGCAGATGCCAGTCATGTGACTTCTCAGCTGGCAGAGTATTCCAGACACCATCGGCCTTTCCTCAGTGAAAGTATCCTCTTGTTGATGCCTTAGTTTGGACACTTTTATAACCTTAGAACTTAGAAATTTGTAGCCTAACAAATCCCTTTTGTAAAAGCCAGTCCATTTCTGGTATTTTGCATAACAGCAGCATTAACAAACTGGAACACACTCCATTGTTCTGTTGCCTTCACAGGAAATTTCCTTGAGAGGAACTTTCTAAATTTGTTCTCTTCACATCAATGCTCTCTTTCTCCCCTGAGTGATCTCATTCAATCCATGGCTTTAAATACCATCCCTGTGCTCAAACGTTACCTCCTCAATGATGCCTCCCTGCCCAATCAACCCCCACTCGCTCTCCTTTACATGACCCTGTTTATTTTCTTCAAAGACTCTACCAGCATTGGCTTATATTATCCATGTTTTCTTTATTTGTCTACTTTCCCTCTCCTCCCTACAAGAATATTTGCTCCCGGGAAGTAGAGAACTTGTCTGTCACCATTGAATTCTCAGAGCCCAGGACACACTGAAGATAGTATGAGGGAAGAAAGAAAGGAAGGTCAGAGACCTTGATATAGCCCTTGTCCTTATAGAATTCTTATTCTCTCCTAGTCCAGTGAACAGATAAATAAACAGGTAATCGCAATATAGCCTCTTGCAGTGTTACGAGTTAGTCTTATGCTAGACAGATGTCTGTCTTATTGCAGATCTTTGTTTTTCTTTTTAATAGATCTTAAAAGATCTTACAGTCAGACAAATGAGAAAATAGTTTATGTGGTCTGATTTATCCTTTTCATGCTGCCTGAAAGATCTTTTAGCCTCCATTTTTTTATGCTAAAAATGGTAGGGTGGTGTGATCAGTCATTTAATCTTTGCATGAATTAGTTTAGTTGAATTGCTTTAATTTCATCTTTATAAAAGAATCAGATTTGATGGGATACTTGGGAGGAAGAAAGAAGAGAAACAGAAGATGATTGTGAGCTTTGTGCACTGTGACTGAGTGCTGTAACTGTGATAAGATATTCAGATTTATCTTTAACTTTTCTTTCTAAAATTTCTTCTCATATGCTACCCATTAAGCAATGACACTGCAGGCCTGCGCCTGAGTCCTTACTTACACATCTAATTATCTCCTGGTTGGTTGCACTTAAGTTTCCCACAGAAACTTCCAACCAGACAGGTCCAAATAAAATCCATTACTATTTCTTTAAAAATCTGCACTGACGCAAAATATAGTATGCTGCAGTTCCATTTAGGCAGCTGTTATTGGTTTTAATTGTGTCCCCTGAAAAGATACGTTGAAGCCTTAACTCCCAGGACCTCCACTTCTGAGGTACCTTTATTTGGAAATCGAGTCCTTGCAGATATAAGTAGTAAAGATAAGGTCATACTGGAGGAGGGTGGGCCCCTATCCAATATGACTGATGTTCTAGGGGAGAAAGCCACATGAAGACGTGCTGGCCACCTCCAGAAGTTGGAAAGAGACAAGGAAGGATTCTTATCTAGAACTGTAATAGAGAGCATGGCCCTGCTGACACCTTGATTTTCAACTCCAGAACTGAGAGAATAAATATCAGTTGTTTTAAGCCACCAAGCTTGTGGTAATTTGTTACAGCGGCCCTAGAAAACTAATACAGCAGTTTATATTCCTGGATCCAAAAGTTCATTTTTTGGGAACCTACCCAAAGAAAAATTTCTAAATTGCAGAGAGTTTTCATGCAAAAATGTTAATTTTGGTATTCATGGAAATATACAAAAATTAAAAACAACTGACACTTTTGACCATAAGGGAATGTCAATAAACTGTGTTTTCCATCTTGAAGTAATTGCAGCCATTAAAAACTGTTACTAATAAAAAGAAAGTGACAACATGCATAATGTTTGTAACAAAATAAGTGAAAAGCATTATTATTACAACTAAATTTAAAAGGAAACCTTTTCAACAATAAAGGAAAGAAATTTTTAAATAGTTATAACCTTTCAATAAAGAAAGAAGAAATTTGGAGTAATAAAAATGTTCAAAGATCGATTGTGGTGATGATTGCACAGCTATATGATGATATGATGAATAATTGTACACTTTGAAGGACTGTATGTTATGTGACCTATCTCAATAAAATTGCATTAAAAATTTAAAAAAGGAAGAAAGCAGATACTTTATAATAGGAATGAAACAGGTAATTTTATTTCTTTTCCAAAAATTCTATAATATGCATGTACAATTTTATTTTTTTAAAAAACTACTATATCAAGAGCATTGTTTTAAATCACATCTACTTAAAAAAAGACTGCTGGGATAAATAAGAAACATCACATCAGGTTGTATTTGCCTCACTTAAGTGTTTTGTTTTTATTCTTCTGGAGGAAAAAAGCATTTGCTTTCTTATAGAACAATCAGTTCATTCCCATTGTAATTCTTGCAATAAAGTCTAATCATGGAATAGGAAATGAAACCTAAATTTAATAAATTGGATATGAAAAATTAAAAATATATATTGCAATATGTGTTAAACAATTATGATAATAGCAAAATCCAAAAATCTTCATTGAGTCTGCACATTAGTATGAAAAATCTGTAAGCCGTCTACTAAATGTTTTAGTGGTCAAGAAATACAGGTGAATTACATTTAAAAATAAAATTAGGTTGAATACACTAAAAGCATTTAGGTCAATGTAGCATGTTATAATTCTGATTCAGAACATTCACACACTCAGAAGAGAAATCCTTTCAATCTTTTTCAAATGTTCAAATCTAATCAAATCTCAAATCCATCATCATTTTAAATTAAAAGTAACAGTCACAGAAACACAATTCTGGGCTGAGAGAAAATCAACAGCCTCTCTATCCAGAATTCCTTTTGGTTTATGTTCTGTAAATGTGGTTGATTTGTTTTTCTAAACAAGTATGTTCACATTTTTTATTAGATACTTAAATACTTCAGTTTTATTTTACCTTTCACTAAACTAGCTGTAAATTAATTTGAAGAGAACATGATATTAATGTAACTAACTTCTTTTATATTAAATGCTTCTTCTATGCCTTGATATTTATGTTCTGTAAAATCCCTCAGCAGAGTTTGGAAAATTTATATTTCAGTGGGTCTATTATGTTTTGCAGTGCTATATCACAATCACATCAAAGCCATGCTTTTAGAAGAAATCTGGAAAAATGTTTTTACAGTCCATTTTCCAAGTGTGCCTTTGATTCCATTCTAAGTACACATTTATTGAGGCAATTTCAAAAATAAAATCAAATATGCATTTAGAACATGTTTATTGTCCAATAGTCATCAGACAAACCATTCAATTACACATTGCTATAATCAATGACACCAGAAAACAGTATTTGGACAGCTAAAGAAAAATGGGGAGGAGAAGAAAAGAAGCTATGTATATGTTTCAAAATTGAATGAGTATACAAAGAGGATAAATAGGCTGTAGTATAAAATTTTATGAGTTATTATAATGATAACATCTATTCCTAAAAATATGTAATCCGTACCACACTAAAAAAAATTTCATTCAAATAAGAAATACTAAACTTTCGGTACTATGCAAGTGGTAAAAAATTTTTCTATGAATAGCCACTTTTCAAATTTTCCTTGACACTTGCAATGTAGTTGAATAGTGTAGAAAACATTGCTTTTAGGATCAGAAAACAGGTTCAAGATCTGGGTTTATATACTGCTTTGTCGTCTTGGGCAAATTAATTTATCAATGTCTCATCAGTGAAATAAAGATAGCAATGTCTAAACTGTCTGCCTCACAGGTGAACTGGACAGGAAGGTGAGGAAAAAAGAAAGAATTCATGTTTGTTCAGTCCTTTATGTGCCAAATCTGAACTGGATAGTTTCCTAGTAAATCCTTTAAAAAATATCTGGTTTACAAATACTTTTATTCCAATTATTAAAGATGAAGACTCCAAGTTACAAAGTTTTTTTAATCTTTCCCAGTGTCACGAAAATAATATGTGGACAGAGGTAGGATTTGAACCCAGATTTCTGTGATTTTGGTGTAACAGGGGTGACCAACCATTCCAATTTTCCTGAGACGATCCCAATTTTAGAACAGAAAGTCTCAATGCCCAGGAAAATCCCTCAGTTCCAGGCACAGCAGGACAGTGGTCACCCTACTTGGCAAAAGGCCACATCAAATACATATATGAGAATATGTAAATGAGAAGTTTGGTTACTTGTAAAATATACTAAAAACATAAGTGGGCATCAGGTTTCCTTTTTCCTTCTTCTTTTTATTACTATCTATGCTGGTGTGAAACAACTTGTTTTAACAATGTTTCTGAAAAGCATTATTCTGCTCCACAAGAAGAGTTCTGTTGTCCAATAAATTCAGGAAATGGCATATTAAAGGCCCTGAGAAATCCAGCAGTAAAAATTTCTGTTTAACTTTGTTTATTCAGCATTGTCCAAAGTAATTACCATTTTAAAAATTTCCTAACACCGATTACTTTCTATAAAAAAATAGTGTTTTGTGTATCATACTCTGGGATGATAAAAATTTTATGGGCTGGTAAATTATACACACTTTTAAAATAGCACTAATTATTTAGTTAAATAAAATTAATATACATATTATATTTCTCTAGAGAATCTTACACAATATGATTCTCAGTTTTTTCACTTTATAAAATATTATCAACATGGTCAATGACAGGTTCTAAGAAAAATAGGGCAAATTTTTAGAAAGTCTTTTTTTTTAATGATTGCCAGCAAAATGACCAAGAATCCAATAGAAATATAGGAAAAAGAACAGTAATAGGAAATACAATACAAACTTAAAATTATTCACGTGTCTTAATTTCAAATTCTGCTATAGTCCACCCTGTGGAAAAGAGCTGTCTGATATAAGGTCATCTTTAATTTACTGTAAAGTATTTTGAATATATACCCTTTGAAACTCCACTGCACAAAGGCATAAAAACTCAATATCCTTGGTAAAACACACAAGCTGTATCACATTTTCCAAGGGTGAAAAAAGAGCTCCATTGGCAAGAAACCAAAATTAGCATCCTTTATTATCCTCTATGAATAATAGAAATCATTTTTAATCCTCTATGAGAAAGCCACTAGACATAAAAGGAATTCATTAAAAACAATACATTTGTGCATAAATTATCCAGATTGCCTAAATTCATCCAGATTGGCTATTGACCCTGACTAGAAATCTTACATAAGGACCAAAACTTTTATATTCAGACATTTTATATTTACTTGTGGATTCAGATTTTTAGATTAAAGCTAATCAGATTAACCAAGGAGGAAAAGAAGAGACTCAATTCAAGGCATTTGCTGGGTTTGATTTACCCATATGCAAACATTTCCTTAATGGCAGATCTTTTATTTTGTTGTCTGTTTAAATTCCTCTCCCTGCCTTTCACCACTTTTTAGGAATTTTCTAACAAGGTATATGTTCCTTATTTTTTTGTAACCTATGAAGAAGACAACAAATATTGTCCAGACTAATTTAAGAAATTATTTTGATGTAGCTTATGAGGGGTGACAATGGGATTGGGAAAGCCATAAGGACCACACTCCCCTTTGTCTAGTTTATGGATGGATGAGTAGAAAAATAGGGGAAGGAAACAAACAAACAAACAGACAAAGGCACCCAGTGTTCTTTTTTACTTTAATTGCTCTTTTTCACTTTAATTATTATTCTTGTTATTTTTGTGTGTGTGCTAATGAAGGTGTCAGGGATTCATTTTGGTGATGAATGTACAACTATGTAATGGTACTGTGAACAATCGAATGTATGATTTGTTTTGTATGACTGCATGGTATGTGAGTATATCTCAATAAAATGAATATTAAAAATAAATAAATAAATAAATAAATTATTTTGGAACCAGAAATCAAAGATGTCTATCTGCAATCTTTGAGAGACAGAAGAACCACTGGAGGTGTCAAAGATGCAGCAAAAATTAGAAATATTAATGCATGTCTTATTGAGTGACTAAATTAGCATTTCATATAATTGTGATATTACAATGTTGGGAGAAGTCTTAGAGAAAACTTACAACTTTGTTCCCTTTATGAATAAAAAAAGTGAAAATAAGATATGGGCTCAGATACTCTATGTGATAGTTACAATAATTAGTAATGCATTTTTATTTTTTAATGATTAATATATATATTTAAATGATGTAATAAATAATGTCATCAATTAATTTTTAGTCAACATAAATTTTTTCATGTAAGGGTATATTTCAGTCATATACACAGTTTTTAAACTATAAATTATAAATAATTAAATTTGTCAAGGCTGTAGGTTGTGGTCTGGCAAAATATTTTAACATTAAGAGTCCTGGGTGCCAATGTGTTAGCTGTGGTTTGGGTCAGTTAAGACACTCAAGAAGCCAAATTAATTCTCTTAGGCCACCAGAGTACTATTTTATGCATGACACTAATTACCAGACTGAAAAAGATTATACTATTTTCAGAAGGGCCTAATAACTCTTTAGGACAGCAGTCAAGAAAGTTTGTGTCTGGGCTTTAAATGGTTTCCAGAGTAAAAAGGGACTCTTTGGGGAAAGCCATTATTTAAAGTGCCATACAAGTATCTGTCGAGTGTTATTGTTGAAATACTTCATATCCACAGAATATCGCAGACTGCAGACTCAAAAGCAGAACTGAGGCTACTGCACATCAAGTTAGAATAGATAGTCATATCTTGCAAACTGCTGTTGGAGGCACTGAAAATAATAAAAATTCCATCTAAATCCAGAAAGATTTACAAATTATTTTCGAGATAGTAGCAAATCATATTTGTAACCTGACTCTTTTTCTTTTCTTTTTTTTTTTTAAGGAAAGTAACAGGCCTACTTTAATTGTCCTACTTAAATTCAGTTGCACGGTGGATCAGGTCCAATTGCCACCCCCACTTGACACTCCATCAAGTAAAATAACCCACTACTTTTCTACCACTGATGAACAAAGGCACACAGCAAATGCTAAAGTAGAAATTTAAACCTGATTTTATAACAATGATAATGACACGTTTTTTCTTTCTCTGTGCTTTGATATTTTAAGTGTTTCCTTATATTACCCAATTGATCACTCTTCATTTCAACAAACATGTATTGTGTGACTCCTCTGTGCAAAGCACTGTATAAGATTTTGGGCCAGTAAAAGACACAGACTGTCTTTGAAGATCTCAGTTTTATTCCACAAATATCTCTCAACTGAATTTATATCAATATATTGCATATGAATGGTTGTGCATTTTAAAATTATTGTGGCTTTTACAAATAAAGAAATTAAAAGAACTTGTGAATGCCACAAATCCTTCATTTCCAAGTTACAACAACAAATCAGACCCTTACCTCTCTTGCCTGGACTCTTTGTAATATTTTCCAAAGTTTCCCTGACTCCTCTATAAGCCCTTCAATCTATTCTCACCAGGATGCTCTAGTCGTCTTCTTAAATCAAAACCATTATCACATGACTCTCCTCTAGTGGTTCTCTGTTGCTCTCAGATTAAGATAAAAAAACTTCTCAGTATGTCAGCAAGGTCCACGAGATCTGGGTCCTGCATATTTCTAAAGTAGCATCTCTCAAAATTCCCTTAAATGACTTCCATCTAACCTCCTGCCTTAGGGAAATATTTAAATTTTCTTGCATTTGGGACTTCACATATTTTATTTCCTCTATCTAGATGCCATTCTCTTCTCTCCTTTCTCCTAATTCTTTCTCTCCTGCAAGTCTCAACTTCCATGTTGTGTGTTTTTTCCTCGAAGAAGCCCTCCTTTACTTGCAGAATCTGGATTAGGAGCTTCTTACAGGTGCTACCACAGTAACCCTGCTTACCTCCATTCACTTAGAAAGCCTTTATTAAATATCTAGTATATGCTAGACTTTATTCTAAGAGATTGGTATATGTCAACGAGCAAACCGAAAAAAAAAAAAAAAATCTCTGTCCCTATGGAAATTACTTTCCAGTAGGAGGAGACATACAATAAACAATGTAATGAATAAGTTAATTATAAACATAGTATGCTAGACGGTAATAATGAGGAAAATGAAAATGGTGCAGGAAAAGAACAGTGAAGAACATGCTGATGGGTGGAGCAGATTACAATTTAAAATAGAGTGCCTACTATTGGATTATTTGAGAAGATGGCTTTTGATCAAGTACTTAAAGGAGGAGAAGGCATAGACATGCAGATATTTAAGGGGAGAATATTCCAGAAGGGGGAATAGCCAATGCAAAGGCCCTACAGTGGAAGCATGCCTGGTGTGATTAAAGAAGAGCAAGGAAGTCAGGGTAGCTGAAGCAGAGCTAGCAAGGGGGAGAGTGACAGGGCATTGGAGGCCTCGTAAGCCACTGGGATGATGTTGGCTTTTATCCCAAGTGAAACAGAGCACCATCAAAGGGCTTGGAACATGACACTGACATAATTTCAGTTATGAAATTCATGTCATTACTTTGCCATTTTAAACGAACAGGGAGTACAGAAGGTTGGGGCAAGTGAGGAAGCAGGGAAACCAGTTAGGAGACTATTGCAATAATCCTGGCAAAGAGAAGATGTTGGTTGGACTCAGGGTGCTGACAGAGCAGGTGGAAAGAAGTGAGGCAGAGCTGATAGGATTTCCTGACAGATGGGATGTAGGGAAAGAGAGAATTGAGGACAATTTCAAGTTCTCAGTCTAAGAAGCAACTGAAAAGACAGTGTTACCCTCAAAGGAGATTGGAAAGACTGTAGATGGAATCATTCACAGGGAATGTGAGTGGTCAAAGGAAATCAGAAGTTCAGTTCGGGATACATTGGCCCTGAGATGCTAAGAAGCCAATTTCCATCAACACACTTATTACACTGCAAGGTAACTGCTGGCTTCTAGTCTGAAGATTATGAAGTCCTTGAATACCAGGCGTTGTCTGATCATCAACACCTAGAACAGTGTCTACGCAGCAGAAACTCAGTAAACATGTGTTGAATAGAAACATGGATGGACAGATGAATGAATTTTGCCCTAAATTAGCAAACTATGATAGAGGCAGATTCAGAATCTCAGTGCCATGGCTTTAGAATTATTTCAAACATTTGCAATTTATACTTGGAGGTTATTAAATATCTTAAAATAGTGAAACATTTAAGATTTTACTCTTTTAATTATTGGATAGAATTGATTTTAATTAAGAAACTATGCAAGCTACATTAACTTTTGAGGAACACTAAAATAACTTTGAAAAATCAGTTATTTCTCACAAATTGATATGATTTGTATAATTTCCAAAGCCTAACCATGGAGAGAAATTGATGCAATGGACTGCATTTTTCAAGGTTTTTATGCCTATAGCACAAATTTTTATTGCAGTAGAGTAAAAGTGATTTAAATCATTAGGCAATGTACCTTATTTACACAATGATCCAAAAGAGAACATAAAAGGTAATTATCTTATTTGAGGTTTTGCTTTATTTTGCTCCTTTCCTTAAGCAGATCATATATTTAGAATATGCTATTTGTTTATATTTAGGGAATGCTGTAGAGTCTCCTACATAGTGTTTCTTCCTTTCTCCCACCAATAGAAGCAGAAATAATTACGGAAGCCATGTCCTATAATTACCACCTTTTACATCTGTTCAAAATTCAAGAGCCTTACCTCTTGCAACTAAAACAACATATCCCCTTCACACATCCTGAATATTCGTGTTCTTGCAGCAGTGAAAAACATACAGTTCCCTGAATAAATCATGCTTCATCCCTTTGACTGTTGATGTTAATCACTACACATGTTGCTCTTTCCCAAGCACCTCCCATGCTTTTCCTCCTGCTCACCATGTGCAAAACCCTCTCAGGAGTTCCTTCTCTGGAAAGCCTTCCCTGACCCTTTTCCCCACATTGTCCTAATCATATGCAGGAAGCTGACGTATTTTGCATGCATCACCCTATTACATTTGCTTACTGAAATGTTTGTCTCCTCCACCAAACTGTGGATTATCAAAGGCAGGATTCATAGGTTTTCATTTTTTTATACTTGGTTCCTGGCTCTGCAGTACATGAGGAATAAGTGTTTGTGTTAGGAGGAACTCCCTCCCAAACCCATATTCTCCCACACAGTTTTTTCAGTGATCTTTACAGACTTTAAAAAACCTTATGAAAGAGGACTCCAGGAGGGAAAAAATCACATAACGTAAAAGCTGAAATAGGCCTTTGCAATTGAATATAATTTTCTCAGTTTAGGAAATGGATGGGAAAAGAAAATGAACAATTAATGGCACCTAGTATGTTTCCAAAACTGTGCTAAATCTTTGTCTGCATTATTTAATCTTCACAGCAACGTGGGAATTAACAAGCCTTACTGAATTAGATGAGAACAGTGGGTCCCTCCAGGTCAAACAGTGATTCGGAGCCTAAATTTTCAAACTGATAAGACTGTGGTCTTTGCAACACACCACAAAAAAAGGGTCATCATGATCTCTGTGAAATCTGCCAGAAGCAAACAAAAGGGAGGCATCTAAGGAATGCCACAGCGGGAAGGAGCAAAAAAAGGTCACTATGAGAATGAAATGTGACAATAGGTTGTCCACAAATTTTAACACCATTCATGGTCAAAGAGCTCTGAAACTCAAAATTCTTTTTGCATTTTGATGCATAGCATATGAACTTTAATAATGATATGACTTCCAGAAGAAAAAAAAATCCCGTTTCGCTTTCTTCTTTCTCACAGCAGGCAGCAGTGGGTGGTAACACAATGACTAACAGAGAATTCCAAGGGAAGATGTATGTTCCATTTAAGGATGAATGCCCCATGCCCTCTTCATCAGCAAACTTAAATGGTACCATCTCTGTATGGATGGAAGCCTGAAATCCTATATAATGGGATCAGCAGTTGGACCTCTACAGAGCACAGGTGAATACACTGGTACAAACTGAAAGATTAGTTGTTCATTCACCTTCTCAGCCAAATCATTACATGAAGGTACAGCAACAAGACCAAGCTACAGTAGGGGAGGATCCAAGATGGCAGATTAGGAGAGACAGAGCAAAATTCTCCTCCATGCAAAACACTAGATAAAAGACAGAAAGTGCTCCAGAAGGGCAGGTCCAGGGATCTACTGACTGTCCACTATAGCCTCAGTGTCTGCACGTAGTGAAACCAAGAACCTGTGTTCGGAATCGAGTAAGTGTTTGAGCTGCTGGGGAAACGGCACTTGGCAGACAAGGTGAGGAGAAACCTGGGGTCAGCGTTTGGAGGCAGGTCAGTTTAAAAATCCGGAAAATGGCTGTGGATCTGGCAGCAAGAGTCGCACAGTCAAGTGAGGTGGGGAGTGCCTTCCAAACCCTGAGCATTTGCTTCAATATTTGGCATGGGTGATAGCCTTTCACATACCCACAGCTAATTGTCCCAGACCCAGGAATGGGACACTGTAGCAGGCAGAGGACAGAGGAAGTGGGAAGTTACCATGCACCGTACAGTCATCTTTTCAGTGGGCTGGGAGATGACCCTTCACAGTGCTGCAGCGAGAGCTCCCCTTAGGGATTCCACTTGCCTGTGATGTTGTACAGTCTTCCTCTGTGGAAGCCCATGGAGTGCACAGCTGAGAGGTGGGGTCTCGCATGGCAGTGTGAAGAGCCCTACACCGATCCCAGGGACTCGTGAGTCCATGGCAGTGAGTGACTGTGGGGAATCTGAGCTGAAGGGTTGGAGTAGTACAACAGCCATAGGGTATTATAGTCACAGCCCCAGGAATGGCTGGGAGTTCTGGGTCTTAAAGCCTTCTTCCCTGCCTAACTGCATGGGGCATACCCACCACCCACCGGGCTGGCAGTCCCAACTGCACACAGAAAATTTGTACACTGATTGGACCTCTGCAAGGTTTTGACCCCCATTCACTGCACAGAGAATTTGGGGAGAACTGGCTTGAGGGTAATAGGTGGCCAGGGGGTGCCATCTGCTGGTAGGTCAGGGAACGTGCACTCCACCAAGCTGTAGCTCTGACAAATTATAGATAATTGTTCAAATAAGCCTTCATATCCTAAAAGAACCCTATCAAGATAAGCAAATGCCAAGATGCTAAAAACAACAAAAAATTTTAAAGCATATGAAGAAACTAGAAGATATGGATAACCCAAATGCCCGAATCAAAAAACCAGAGGAGACTCAGAACTTGGAGCAATTAATCAAAGAAGTAATCACAAACAGCTAGATCATGACTCAGGATGTAAAGGACATGAAGAAGACCTTAGAGGAGCATAAAGAAGAATTTGCAAGAGTAAGTAAAAAATAGATGAGCTTATGGAAATAAAATAAACTGTTGATCAAATTAAAAAGACTCTGGAAACACATAGCAGCAGATTAGATGAACTCGAAGAACAAGTAAGTGAAATGGAAGAAAATGTTTTGGAGAGTGAGAGCACAAAAGAATGAATGGAGAAAAAAATCGAAAAATTTGAAATGGATCTTAGGGATTTGATGGACAACATGAAGTGCACAAGTATAAGAATCACTGGTGTTCCAGAAGGGGAAGAGAAGGGTAAAGGTCTAGGAAGAGTATTCAAACACATTGTTGGGGAAAACTTCCCAATCCTTCTAAACAACATACATAAGCAAATCATAGATACCAAAGAACTCCAAACAGAATAAATCCAAATAAACCCACTCCGAGATATATTCTGATCAGATTGTCAAATACTGAAGAGAAGGATCAAGATCTGAAAGGAGCAAGAGATAAGCAATTCATCACATACAAGGGAAACAACATAAGACTAAGTAGTGACTAGTCAGTGACCACCATCAAGGCAAGAAGGCAGTGGTATGACATATTTAAAATGCTGAAAGAGAAAAATTACCAACTAAGAATTATTTATCCAGCAAAGCTCTCCTTCAAATTTGAGGGAGAGCTTAAAATCTACAGACAAACAAATGCTAGAAAATTTGATAACAAGAGACCTGACTTACAAGAGAAAACAAAGAAAGGAGAGAGAGGTGTGGAGAAGGGCTCAGAACTAAAGAGTTCTAGTAAGGCTATGTTAAAGGAAATAAAGAGAGAGAAAGGGAAAAAATATATATACGACAAATAAAAACCAAAGGATATGATGGCTGATTCAAGAAATGCCTTCACAGTAATAACATTGAATGTGAATGGATTAAACTCCCCAATTAAAAGATATAGATTGGCAGAATGGGTTTAAAAATATGAACCATCAATATGTTGCTTAAAAGAGACTCATCTTAGACCCAGAGACACAAAGAAATTGAAAGTGAAAGGATGGGAAAAAATATATTCTATGCAAGCTACAGTCAAAAGAAAGCAGTAGTAGCAATAGTAATCTCAGATAAAATAGACTTTAAATGCAAGGATCTTATAAGAGGCAAAGAAGGTTACTATATACTAATAAAAGGGACACTTCAACAAGAAGAAATAACAATCATAAATGTCTATGCACCCAATCAAAGTGCACCAAAGTACATGAGACAAACATTGGCAACACTGAAGGAAGCAATAGATGATTCCACAATAATTGTGGGAGACTTCAATACATCACTCCTATAGATAGATCAACCAGACAGAAGACCAATAAGGAAACTGAAAACCTAAACAATCTGATAAATGAATTTGACTTATCAGACATATATAGAGTATTGCATCCCAAATCACTAGGATATACATTCTTCTCTGGTGCTCATGGAACTTTCTCCAGAATAGATAATATGCTAGGCCATAAAACAAGCCTTGATAAATTTAAAAAGACTGAAATTATTCAAAGCACATTCTCCACTCACAATAGAATAAAATTAGAAGTCAATAACCATCAAAGATTTAGAACATTCACAAATATCTGGAGGTTAAACAACACACTGCTAAACAATCAGTGGGTTAAAGAAGACATAGCAAGGGAAATTGCTAAATATCTAGAGACAAATGAAAATGAGAGCACAGCATGTCAAAACTTATGGGATGCAGGGAAGGTGGTATTGAGGGGGAAATTTATAGCTCTAAATGCATACATTAGAAAGGAAGAAAGAGCTAAAATCAAAGAACTAATGGAACAACTGAAGAGCTAGAAAATGATCAGCAAACTAATCCTAAACCAAGTAGAAGAAAATAAGTAACAAGAATTAAAGCAGAAATAAACAACATAGAGAACAATAAAACAATAGAGAGAATTAAAAAAACCAAAGTTGGTTTTTTGAGATGTTCAACAAGATTGACAAGCCCCTAGCTAGGCTGACAAAATCAAAAAGATAGCAGACCTAAATAAACAAAATAATAAATGAGAGATGTGACATTACTGTGGATCCTGAAGAAATTTTAAAAAATTATAAGAGGATACTATAAACAACTGCATGCCAACAAACTAGATAATGTAGAGGAAATGGACAATTTCCTGGAAACACAAGAACAACCTAGAATGACCAGAGAAGCAATAGAAGATCTCAACAAACCAATCACAAGCAGCAAAGAGATCCAATCAGTCATCAAAAAGCGTCCCACAAATAAATGCCTAGGGCCAGATGACTTCACAGGGGAATTCTACCAAACTTTCAAAACAGAACTGACACCACTCTTACTTAAACTCTTTCAAAATATTAAAGAAAATGGAACACTACTTAACTCATTTTATGAAGCTAACATCACTCTGACACCACAACTAGGTAAAGATGCTACAAGAAAGGAAAACTACAGGCCAATCTCCCTCATGAATATAGATGCAAAAATTCTCAACAAAATACTTTCAAGTAGAATCCAAAGACACATTAAAAAAAAAAATCATACACCATGACCAAGAGGGGTTCATTCCAAGCCTGCAAGATGGTTCAACATAAGAAAATCAATCAAAGTATTAAAACACATTAACAAATCAAAAGAGAAAAATCAAAATGATCATCTCAATAGATGCTGAAAAAGCACTGACAAAATCCAGCATTGTTTTTTGATAAAAACAATTCAAAGGACAGGAATTGAAGGAAACTTCCTCAGTATGAAAAAGGGCATATATGAAAAACCCACAGCCAGCATAGTACTCAATGACAAGAGACTGAAAGCCTTCCCTCTGAGATAAGGAATGAGACAGGATGCCCTCTGTCACCGCTGTTATTCAACATTGTGCTAGAAGTGGTAGCCAGGGCAATCTGGAAAGACAAAGAAATAAACAGCATCCAAATTGGAAAGGAAGAAGTAAAACTGTCATTATTTGCAGATGATATGATCTTATATTTGGAAAACCCTGAGAAACTGATGACACAGCTACTTGAGCTAATAAACAAATTTAGCAAAGTAGCAGGATACAAGATTAATGCACATAAGTCAGTAATGTTCCTGTATACCATAAATGACCTAACTGAAGAAACACTCAAGAAAAAGATTCCATTCTCAGTAGCAACTAAAAAAATCAAGGACCTAGGAATAAACTTAACCAAATATGTAAAAGACCTATACATAGAAAACAACATAAATTTACTAAATTAATAGAAGGGGTCCTAAAAAGATGGAAAAATATTCTGTATTTATAGATAGGGAGGCTAAATATCATTAACATGTCAATTCTACCCAAACTCATCTACAGATTCAGTGCAATCCCTAACAAAATTCCAACAACCTACTTTGCAGACCTGGAAAAGCTAGTTATCAAATTTATTTGGAAGGGAAAGATGCCTCGAATTGCTAAAAACATTCTAAAAAAGAAAAACGAAGTGGGAGGACTTACACTCCCTGACTTTGAAGCTTATTATAAAGTCACGGTAGACAAAACGCATGGTACTGGAACAAAGATAGATATATTGATCAATGAAGTCAAATTGAGAATTTGTTGATAGACCTCCAAATCTACAGTCGACTGATCTTTGATAAAGCCCCCAAACCACTGAACTGGGACAGAATAGTCTATTCAATAAATGGGGCTGGGAGAGCTAGATAGCCATATATAAAAGAATGAAAGAGGACCCCTACTTCACACCCTACACAAAAATTAACTCAAAATGGATTAAAGACAGTACCATAAAACTCCTAGAAGATAATGTAGAGAAACATCTTCAAGAACTTGTATTAGGAGGTCACTTCTTAGACCTTACACCCAAAACACAAGCAACAGAAATAAAAATAGGTAAAGGGGAACTTCTCAAACTTAAAAGCTTCTGTACCTCAAAGGAATTTGTCAAAAAGGTGAAGAGGCAGCCAACTCAATGGGAAAGAAATATTTGGAAACCATGTATCTGACAAAAGACTGATACCTTGCATATACAAAGAAATCCTACAACTCAATGAAAATAGTACAAACAACACAATTATAAAATGGGCAAAAGATATGAAAAGACAGTTCTCTGAAGAGAGCATACAAATGGCCAAGAAACATGAAAAAGTGTTCAGCTTTGCTAGCTATTAGAGAGATGCAAATTAAGACCACAATGAGATACCATCTCACACCGATTAGAGTGGCTGCCATTAAACAAAGAGGAAACTACAAATGCTGGAGAGGATGTGGAGAAATTGGAACTCTTATTCATTGCTGATAGGATTGTGTAATGGTACATCCACTCTGGAAGACAGTTTGGTGGTTCCTCAGAAAACTAGATGTTGAGTTACCCTTCGATCCAGCAGTTTCACTTCTTGGTACATACCCAGAAGATCTGAAAGCAGTGACACAAACAGATATTTGCACACCAGTGTTCATAGCAGCATTATTCACAATTGCCAAGAGATGGAAACAATCCAAATGTCCCTCAACAGATGAGTGGATAAACAAAATGTGGTATATACACACGATGGAATACTACATGGCAGTAAGAAGGAACGAGGTCATGAAACATGACAACATGGATGAACCTTGAAGACATAATGCTAAGTGAAATAAGCCAGGCACAAAAAGAGAGATATTGTATGTTGCTACTAATGTGAACTCTGTGAAAAACATAAAATAAATGGTTTATATTGTAGAATGTAGGGGACCTAGCGATAGACAGCAAATAGTGACAGGGAATGATAATCTAATAAGAACAGATAAGTTATGGAGGGTAAAGTTAATGTTATGCAATGCTCAGGAACGATTATAGTTTGTTGATTTGGGGGGCTATAGTAGGAACAAGTCGGCAGCAATGTAGTTATTTTAGGTTACTTGTTTTTCTTATTCTTGTTCAGTTATGGTTTGTTAATTTTCTTGGGGTATGGCAGGAACATGTTGGAAGCAATGTAGTTACTTTAGGTTATTTGTTTTTTCTTATTCCTTTGTTTTGCTTTTGTTTGAAATGTTGCTTTTTTATTGCTTGTTTTTTTATTTTTTTGATAAAGTTAAAAAACAATGAATGAGTGTTAAAAAATGTAAATAAGTAAATGAACAATGTGAGGAGAAGGGGAATGGGATATTTTGAGTGTTCTTTTTCATTTTCATTTTAATTTTTTTCATTTTATTTTTTGGAGTAATGAAAATGTTCAAAGATTGTGGTGATGAGTGTACAACTAAATGATGACACTATGAACAACTGATGGTACACTTTGGAGGACTGTATGATATGTGAATATATCTCAATAAAATTGCATTAAAAATTAGTTGGCTGTAAAAATGAAGGTTGCTTTCTGAGCTCTGAATTCAATTCCATTGGTCCATATGTTCTTGTGCCGGTGCTATACAGTTCTGATTACTGTACCTTTGTAATAAATTTTAAGATCAGAAAGAAAAAAAAAAAAAAGACCAAGCTACAAGCATTATAAATGCTGAATCTCAATCTAGGTCACCAATCAAGAAGTCATATAGTTTTTAGTAGAAATAAACTCTGAATGTTCTTTAACATCCTGTGGGAAGCTTTTCTGAATTTGACTTAAAATTATAAGAATCCATTTACCCACCCAAAAGTAGAGAACTTCAAAGCTGCTAATCCTTATCTAGGACAAATCCCACATCCAGACACAAACTGAAAGCCAAATGCCTAATTCTGTTTTTTTTCCATTGTGTAGAAACAAAACAGAAATAAACTTTATGACATTGTTCCTGACTAGTTCAGGTATAGTCCACTATATAATACACAAATAAGCAAATAAAATCACTATACATTTGAAAATGTTTTGCAACTTTTGCTCTTAATTTTCTTAAACCTCTAGTTTCATAAAAACTGGAAATATTGTTTCTTCCCATTCATTCTTCATTCCACTCTTAATCAGGTGTTACTCTAATCTCTGCCATTGATAGGGTTACCAATAGAAGCAAAATCAAAAACAAACAAACCAAAAATCATCTCCATTACAGACACATTTGGTACTTGGAGCTAAATATACTCATTCACATATATACACAATAGAATATATCAAGTAAACAAGCAAAGACCTCAATATGTCCAAACTTCTTCCAGACAAAAGATTAGTCTGGGTAACACTTGTACCAGAGCAGTGCATTATATTGAGCCTTCAAAAATTCTCTGTGATTGCATAAAGCATTTTATATATATACATTTTTTTTTTAATTAGCAAAGCCAGTTGAGATTTTATCTTCTTCCTGAACTGGACAAGAGACTAGGCTTCTCACTGGCAGTTACTTACAGAAATCTTTTTGACCATATGCTTATTGACTCAATTATCCAAAAGTAAGATTTTTTGAAGATTAGGAACAAATTTGCACCTATTATTCTTCAATTTATGGCAAAAAAGTAATTTAAAAATTTTTTTTTCCTTTTTAATTTTTATTGGGATTGTTCAGATACCATACAACTATCCAAAGATCCAAAGTGTACAATCATTTGCCCCTGGTACCCTCATACAGCTGTGCATCCATCACCACATTTAATTTTTGTTCAATTTTTAGAAACTTTTCATTACTCCAGACAAGAAATAAAGTGAAAGATGAAAAAAGAAAAAAAGAAAAGGAAACTCGAATCCTCCCGTATCCCTAACCAACCCCCGTCAATTGTTGACTTGTAGTGTTGGTATAGTACATTTGTTACTGTTTGTGAAAAAATGTTGAAGTACTACTACTGCAGTATATAGTTTGCAATAGGTATATATTTCTTTCCTATATGCTCCTCTATTATTAACTTCTAGTTGTATTGTCATACATTTGTTCTTGTTCATAGAAGAGTTTTCTAATATTTGTACAGTTAATCATAGACATTGCCCACCATAGGATTCAGTTTTATACATTCCCATCTTTTGATCTCCAACTTTCCTTCTGGTGACATATATGACTCTGAGCTTCCCCTTTCCCCCTCATTCATGCACCATTCAGCACTGTTAGTTATTCTCACATCTTGCTATCAACACCTCTGTTCATTTCCAAACATTTAAGTTCATCCTAGTTGAACATTCTGCTCACACTAAGCAACCGCTCCCCATTCTTAAGCCTCGTCCTATATTTTGGTACCTTATGTTTCATGTCTATGAGTTTACGTATTATAATTAGTTCTTATCAGTGAGACCCTGCAATATTTGTCCTTATGTGTCTGGCTTATTTCACTCAGTATATTGCCCTCAAGGTTTTGTCATCAACCCATTTTTTTTTTTTATATGGTTTTGTTCACACACCATACATTCCATCCTAAGTAAATAATCGATGGTTCTCTGTATGGTCATATATTTATGTGTTCACCACCTTCACCACTATCTATATAAGGGCATCTACATTTCTTCCACAAGGCAGGAGGGAGAGTCAAAGAAGGTAGAGAGGCAAAAGAAAGAGGAAAAAAAAAAAAAACGACAGCTAGGAAGCAGCAAAAGGAAAAATAACCTTAATCAAAGTAGAGTAAAGAGTCAGGCAATACCACAAATGTCAAGTGTCTAACATGCCTCCCCTATCCCCCCCTCTTATCTGCATTTACCTTGGTATATTGCCTTTGTTACATTAAAGGAAGCATAATACAATAATTCTGTTAGTTACAGTCTCTAGTTTATGTTGATTGCATCCCTCCCCCAATGCCTCCCCATTTTTAACACCAGTTTTAACACATTCTAAAAGGAGTGGCCAGACTGCCTCTCTTTTTTCCTTCAGGTCACAGTTTAAAAATCCCTTCCTCGGAGAGGTCTTCTCAGAGCACATAATCTAAAACAGTCTTGCCAGCCATGGTCTCAGAGCATGGGGTTCACTTCCTTCAGAGCATTTTTCTTTCAGTGCTTATTGTCTTTCCCCTACTAGGCTGTGAGCTGAGACAGGATCCCATCTTTTTGTTTGCCACCAAATTCCAAGTGTCTGGTTCAGAAGCCACTCAGTGACAAAAAGCCAAATGGATAAATAAATGAATAAACGCAGGTGTAAGGAAAATAGAAAACTGCAAAGTAATAAGGTGAGGATCTAATTGTTTCTTACTGAAAATATAGAAATGTGAAAAATGTATTTTAAAGTCAAAATGTTTGCCCCCTTTTGAACTGTGCTTTTTATTCTCTTTGTCGTTTTTTTCTTCCACCCTATATTTTCTAAGGCTCCTCTCCTCCCCTCTCCTGGGTAAGAAGTCAAAGCAAAAGCAAACCTTAATTGTCGTTGTGTGTGCTCCAGGGTATTCTTTTTCTTCCAGTGTTGACCATCTTTCTATAAATTTAGATACTAGGGAATCATCATAGTCCACTATCTGAAATCCAGAAACGTTTGCACCTCCGAACTGAATTTTTAGTAAGTCTCCATCCGTAAATCCCTAGACAAAGAACACATTGTATCATGCTTTCTATTGTGGACCAAATACGAATTAAAATTTACCAAATAACTCTAAATATGTGATTTTACCAAATCACCAAAATGTGGTTTTACATATTTCAAAGAACAAATGACAGGTAAAGAATCTATAGGAAATGTTTCATATATCAAACAGCACCTAGCTTGTTTATTGCTTGATCAGCTTGCAAAACACTCATGGCTGTAATTATGTAAAAGTTCTCCATTTCATTAAGAAATCTTCCATGGATAAACACTAGGTTTTTTAAACTGAATATACAGCAGAGTACCACAGGCTACAATATTGTGAGCAAGTTATTCATGATTAAATTGTCGGTTCACTCAAGTGATATAAATAAACAACTTTTAAGACATAATAGAAAGTAATAAATGTCTAGTTGTTATTTGAGAACAATTAAACAATTTCACATTAAGCCTAAAACTGGATTGTTCATAAAATATATTAAATTTTAAAATTCAATTTCTCTTGGCATTCTTAAAATGAATTCAGTCTTCACTAAAACTATAACATGGTATTTAAATACATTGAGAAATTTCTCAATATGAGAGTATATTCTGTAAATGATAAAATCACAACTTATATAAGTCACAATTATAAATATTTTTGTCTTAGACACTTATGTATTATTGTACATAAGGTCTGAAGATATCCTGAACTAAGTGCATATTCTCAAACCCCACAATATAGGGGATTTTTTTTTTTCTTTTATTGCCAATGCTTATGAAAAATGGTTTTTATATTATTTGTCTGCATGAGAAGAGGGTGATTACTTTTTACTGGCTTGTTATTTCATTTTTTTTTTGTACCTTTTTTCCCAAAACAATGCACAATGCAAAAAGGTATATAAGAAAAATCATATATTCTCTGCTCTACCCCTCCCATGCTCCTTGCTGCTTCAAAGCAACCAAATTCAACACTTTTTGTTGGTTTTCATGTGTTTACTTCTGTATTTCTACATGATACACTTTTACTGCTCTTTCTTAATTTATCAATTTCAGATATTTTATTGAGTTTTTGTTTTTGCCAGATAAGCATGTAACTCATTTACATGACCAAACCATTTATCTCCTCTCTCCATTTTCATTTATGTTCACTGCTTACATATTTATAACTTTATATTTATTTAAATGTTATAAATATAACATATTTATTCACAACAAAGCCAATATACCAGGCTTGTATTTTCCATCTTGAACAATATCTCTTCCTGGTATAAATCATTTTTTCACTACTATAGCTTTCTAGAGACCTATCATTTTTTTGCATTTGCTCCATATGATCTTTCATGTACATTTGAGTAAAGTTTTTTTATAAACAGCATATTCAAACCTATCAGGTAATCTATTTCATTTTTTCATGAATTCTCTATTTCTAGGAGTTCTCCATAATGCTGCAATCTAGGTTGGTTCTTCTTTCTATCTTCTCTACAGTTGTTACTCTACAATGTCCCTTCATTACTTTTCTGAGTTAGATTTCCTGTTTCCATGATTACATCTCTATCTTTCTTATATTACTTTTTGATTTTGCTAGAGTTCTCTAATAATTTCCTGAGACATATAGGAGATAAATATTTTGAAGCATTGCTTGTCTGAAAATGTCTTAATTGATATTCAACTATCTTGATTGGTATTTAGGTTGGGTATACAATTTTAAGGTGAAAATCTCAGAATTCTGAAGCCATTATTCCACTGAATTTTATTTCCTATTGTTTCTGTTGAAGATGATGTTATTATTGATAATTCATTTTTGTAAATAACCCACATCCCCCCCTGCCAAACACACACACCTGCCTGAAAATTTTGTTATCTTCTCTTCATCCCTGAAATTTCATGATGATATTTGCAGTGCATCTTTTTCTCTCTTATTATTGTGGGTACTCCATGGGCAAATTTATGGATTACTGGAAATTTTTCTGAATGTCTTTAATAATTCCCTTCCTTCTGTTTTCATTCTCTTCCTAGAATGACTGTAATTAAGATGTTGTAAACCTTAGATTTAAGCTCTCAATCCCTTAGAGGATTTTTAAAAATTTAATGTTGTATTGTCATTTTGTTACATAATCTGAAAGATTTTCTCAACTTTCTCCTCAAATTCATGTACCTTAATTGTTATTTTAGAAAGCAAAATAAGTTCCCAAAGTTCTTTCTTATTTTCTTAATTTTTTCTTTTTCATAAAATCCTTTCCTCCTTTTTATGGATAAAAAATTTTCTCTTATTTTTCTGAAAATATTAATTGCAATTTTTAAACATTGATTTCTTTATATCCCTGCCCTCTTTGTTTGTTTATATTGGTCTTTCTCCTTCATGACACGGATTTTCTTCAAATGGCTGGTTATGCGTAACTGGTTAAGAGTAAGATCCTAAAAAGTTTCTTGGAATTTCTATGTGCATGAGCACAGCTCACTGACTAGTGTTCATCACTATAAGATGGATAGAGAGGTGGGGTGGAGAGCAGTGCTTTGGGTCAGTATCTGAAACTCCTTTCTACAGTCTGTTCAGTTTTATCTCCCACTTTTGGTGCAGTGGTGGATGGGGATGCTCACAGTTCCATATGCAGACCTTCATTTAGTTGTCCTGCTTTTTATTTCATGCCTCTTGAGTCCAGAGAACTTTCCCAATTCATAATCTCTGAAAAAATAGTACTGTCAAAGAGGAAGTGGGTGTTTAGGGACCAGGCTGGTAGCTACCTGATTGCTTAGGTTGTGGGGTGTGTCCAATCATTCCCTATGGCCTTTGAATCAAGCTCCTTGTAGCAGATGCTATTAGCAACCCACCCAGATTCACTGGGTTCATATTACAGGTGCGGTGGATGGCCCCATCCCCCAGCTGCTGCTCCTACTTTGTTCAAAGTCTCATACGGCCACCACAGGATTGTCCTTAGGCAATTGAAGCCACCCCCTCACATCCCTTGGCCAATAAAATGCCTAATCAGGACCTAGGTACAAAAGCCCCTCTCCCTTTCCTCAAGTTGGGAGATACTGGTGCAATTCATGCAACAGACCTCCCTGAAGGACCAAGTTGAAGCTAAACCTCATCTGAAACTACATTGTTCATTAGCTACCATCCCTTCTTTCCCCTGCTTCCCTTCCTCCCTTACAGGTTGCTCCTGAAAGCACTTGTTAAATAATGTTGACATGAATTCTGTCTCAGGTTCTACTTCTAGTGACACCAACATGAGAGCCTGTTTTTAGAACCATACTTTAACTCTGATTTCTGTGGTCCCTGGTTTCTCCAGACTGAACCTCACAGAATTCTACAGAATGAACTGGCTTGTTTCTTCTTTATATCCTACCCTGCAGGCACTTTTGGTTTAGCCTCCACCTTTTTGCCACATCAAGCATTCATCTTTCGTCTGTCCTGTGTCCTGCAAAAATATCTGTCCTTTGCACCTGTTGATGTTTCTGTTACCATTATCTCTTTTCTTAAAATTTTATACAATTTTTATTCTTTGATTGTCATTTTACTGGGTAATGTATGTGATTTTACTACAAGATGAACTCTAAACTAAAACTCTGAATAGGCTTTTGAGATAGTCTTGGGGAGGATCTATCTTTCTCTAAATTTTCTTCTTTCATCTCTGAAACTTTTCTATTTATGAGAAGCAGAAGGAAACGCACACTCACACATACACACAGAGAACGAATCATAGCAGAGAGGCCAAGGGGTAGTTCTGCAGATGGTAACAACTCAACAAATTAAAACCAATGCTATACTTCCTGGGAATTTATTTGGAGAGATGAAGATAAGTCTCCATTAATCGTCTGTAAAACCTAAAGTTTTAACATATAGTCGTGCTGTCATCAGCATTGCAGAACCACTCCTTTTAAAGGATTAAAGCCATGAGACTAGCATGGTTGAAGAAATGAGAACTGGATCCCCTTATGACCACTTCTTCATCACTTTAGGTACAAGTTATAATTTTAAATGCTCTAAAAGGAGCTTAGTCACAGCCTGTGCTTTGGGAGCCTAATCAACAATTCAGCAACACCCTAGGAAATTAATCAATAACCAATAACGATGTCTAAAGTTGTTTTTTTTTCTTTTATAACCACCTATTTAAATACTCATTAGGCACTGGATGGGGGAAAAGGGTCATTCTCAATCAAAAGTTTGGAAGCTGAAACACTTCATTTTCAAATGTCAGTGAAATTTCCAAGTGTCCTTTAAATTCTTGGAAACTACGACACTATAACACCCTTTGACTTATCTATTCATTAGAAGTTCCATATAGTGATTAAACCAAGTACTCAGAAAAAGTGTCACACTCCCTAAAAGTGTGACAGTTGCATGCACTTGCACTTTATTTTCTTTTCTTTTGGCTTTGGTCATCAAATTCTTCTTTCCTTTCTGATAGCATCAGATATTAACTCTCAAATTGATGAGCCACCTTCTGCTATTATTTCTCAATGTTCCAATATAATCTTCTCCATCTGGAAATTTTTAAAGAGCACAGCTTTCAATGTGGCTCTGTGTTGTTCATCAAATGGCATGCTTCACACAGGGGACTAGCTCTCCAGGCTGTTCCCTACACAGAGCATGGTTCTGAAGAGATTGAATTAAAGAGCTTCATCTATTTTAACCCTTGCTTCTCTAATAGGGTATCAGTTTAAATCTCATTAATACACTATAAGGGTAAGGCCTAATAAATTTTTACAGTAAACAATTCATTGCCAACAGAAATTGATCTTGAATGACCAATTTCTCTCAATAGTGTATAGGTTTGAGAATAATATTCTAAAGCCCTGGTGCCACTTTCCAGAGAAAACAATATTTATCAGTTGTAAAGTTGTAAGTGGTTTTTTTATCATCTATTTCCATCACAACTAGAACTAACGTCTTCTGGTGTATCGATCTGATACTCCAGAAGCCATACAGTCAATCTACATTTGTTCAATACAAACATTTTCAAAGACAGAGTTTGCTGCTTAGAATAATCTCTCGTTCTTTCCTTCTCTCTCTTTCTTCTCACCTTTTTTCTTGGGTATTCATTCATTACATAAGATTGTACTTATTTAAGAAACATAAACCTCTGCAGCAGTAGAGGCTTAAGCTCATTTTATTGCTATCTGAAATATATTTTCAAAAACTGATTCTGATTATACTTAAGGGAGGAATGACTCTGATGTTCACTATAATCTTAATTTGACAGAAATCCAGATGAAAAAGTGACCAACTATAGGAACTCCATTTTTATTATGTTGTTTATACAATAAGTAAATCAGAAATAAATAATATATATATATATCAGTATTCTCAATATTCCCAAGTTTAATTTTGCCCTAAGATACAGTCTCATAAATGTGCATTTATTTCTATTATAAAAATATTAAACACTTTAAAGGGGTATGAAGACAGTAAAGTGTATAAAAGACAGTGACAGTGAGAAATGGGAAAATTTAGAAAATTAAATTTTATTTCTCTTTGAAATTTTCTCCTTAGTTAAAATATATCTTCTAAGGCAATTTAAACAGTTTTCCAAATACTGTAAATTTGGAAAACTGCTCTATAATTTCTTAGTTCATTTATAATAATAGGAAGTACATTATCTAAAACATAATAAATTCAGAAAAATATTGTCGCTGCTAATAAATCAAATATAGTCATGTTATGTTTTTTAAAATGCCATTAACAAATGCTTGCTATTCAAAATAAAATTTGAATTAATACACATCTCTAGTAAAATAATAAATTCCATGTAATTCACTTACCAAATTTGCAATGATGTAATGGTAACCCTTAACATGTTTTCCAATGGTAATAACCTAACAAGGAGAAAGAAATAATCCTTTAATAAATTTATTTAATAAATAAATAAATCCTTTAATAAATCAGTAAAATTACTGATATCATGATCTGATTAGGAAAAGATGGAATTTTATCTACTATGTTTTTGATGTTCCACAATATTTCATAAAACATAATTTTCAAATTTGGAGAATATTTCCCTCAGCAAAAAAAAAAGTAGTAATATAATTTAGTCCTTTTTAAATGTTACCTTCCAATAAGTTGATATATAAATAAAATTAATTACAATATTTTGTCAATAGTGAAAATAAGACCACAAATTCTAAGAAACGTAAACCAAAATATTGTTAAAGTTAAAAGTTTTATATAAACAAAAGCTACATTTTGTTCTTTATAATAAAGCATTAAACAACTGAAACTAATTCTTGGCATTTTTATATTTGCAAGTCTATATTTAAAGATAAACACCACATATGGTTTATAGTAACACTTTAATTTGAAAAGAACATTCATGAGCATATAAAGTTCTTATATGGATTTATAAAATAACATTCCTATTCTAAGGATCTTGAAATGTTTATCATTTATTTCAGATGAACATTATTGTTTCCAGCTTGAGGCTGCAGAGTATCAGAAAAGCTAATTTTTCCTCACAAATACAAGTCAAAAATCAATGTGGAGGCCCCACCCCAATTAGGATGGTGGAGTGATATACTTTATGGCTCTGACCAGGTACAGATGCTTTGAACAATCAGCAAGAACTGACAGAAACACCTTTCTCAAAGTGCCTGAAAGCAGTTAATCAAGCAGTGAATCAAGAAAAAGGCTATTTAAAAGTAATAGGGTCTCTTGGAGCTCTGACTGACACCTCCCTCCTCCACTCACCATTTAGCATGGAGCCAGCCCAGTCACCCTGTGTGTGGATCCTGGTCCCAATACTGGAGGGAGCAGAGAAACCCTCATGTACACACTGGCCCATTCCGTCTGGTGGTGGCCTGAGGAACTTGCTGTCCCAGTACTTGCCCTATGTACAGAAGGTCATTCCCTGAGCCCTTCTACAGAATGCCATGAAAGAACAGTCAAGTCATACTGCCTGGGACAAGGAGGTGCTGGCTGTAGGAAATATAGTGCAGTGCCCAGGACTGTGAGGATACTGTTTCCTAGGAAAGAGGGAGCATTCATATCCTTGAAAACAGGGTCACATGCACATGCCCAAGCCAAGCAAGAGGAATATGCAGAGAAGATCAGGAGGCCCACATACTTTGGGGCCTGGAAGTATTCTCCAAACTCATTATAAGGACAGATCCCAAAGGAGAGCACTCAGACAGGTCAGTCTTTAAACACTGGGAAAGGTGTTTTCTTTTTCTTCTTCTTTTTTCTTTTTATTAATGCTGGAATTCAAGGATAGCACTGCCATAACACCATCTGGATACAAGCTTAAGGAACAGATGCCTCAGAGTCTAAATTCCAGTGGTAACACAATAAATTGTCAAAATGTCCAGGTTTCACATAAGATTACAAAGGAACAGGAAGTGATGGCCCAGACAAAGGAGATTAAAGCATTAGAAACCCATCAATGAGGGTGATCACACATGGGACACACCTGGGACAACCCAGATGAAGACTTTTTTAAAAGGTCCTAAATATGCTTAAAGAGGTAAAAAGAAAACACAGACAAATAACTAAGGGAAATCAGAAGAACTATAGATGACCCCAAAGAGAAAACCAGTAGTGAGATAGAAATTATGAAACCTGAAGACCACAGTAACAAAAACTAAAAATTCCCCAGAGTGTGTAACAGCAAACTAAAGCTGGGAGAAGAAAGAATCAGTGAACTTGAAGATAAAATTGAAATCATCCAGTCTGAGGAACAGAAAGAGAAAAGAATGAAGAAAAGTGAACAGAGCCTGAGGAACCTGCAGACACCATCAAGCATAGCAACATATGAATTGTGGGAGTCCCAGATGGAGAAGAAAGAAAGAGGCAGAAAGAATATTAAAAAAAACTCTTTCCAAATTTAATGAAAGACATAAATATACAATTCTGAGATACTGAACAAACTCCAAACTAGATAAACCCAAATAGACCCACATCATGTCATTTTCTGTCAAATCCAAAAATAAGCATTCTGAAAGCTGCAAGAGAGAAGCAATGTCACATACAAAGGAAACCTAATAAAATTAAGTGCTGATTTTTCACCAGAAAACACATAAGCTAGAAGGGAGTAGAAGACATATTTAAAGATCTGAAAGCAAAAACTGTTAGCCAAGAAATTTTGTATCCAGCAAAACTGTCTTTTAGAAATGGAGAAGAATTAAGCCATTCTCTGATAAACAAAAGCTGAGGGACTCTGTCCCTACTAGATGGGCCCTGAAAGAAATGAAAAGGGGAGTTGTACAGGTTAAAAGGAAAGGACTCTGGAGAAGTGACTGATGCCACATGAAATAAAAAGATCACCCATAAAGATAATGACATAGATAAATATAAATACCAGCACTATTATATTTTTGATTTGTAACTCCGCTCTTTTCTTCTTACAGGATCTAAAAGGCAAATACGTAAAGTATAATGATAAATCAATGACTCATAATTAATACATTTTGGCTTATAACAAGAACTACATAAAGGTAGGGAGACAGAGGTATATAGAACCATAGTTTATATATGCTATTGAATTTATTAAGTTTGTATCAAGGCAAAAGAGAATGCTATAGATTTAGGGTTTTAAATTTAAGCCTCATGGTAACCGCAAAGAAAATATCAGGGAATATGCAAACTCACAGAGGCAGAAAGTAGAGTACAGGTGGGCAGAGGCAAATGGGGCGTTAATGCAAAATGAGTGTAAGATTTCTTTTTGGGGTGAAGGGTAAGTGATAGTGATAGAAGGTAGTAAGGGTACTGCAACATTAGAAAAGTGATTAGTCCCACTGAATGGTATGCAGGGGTTAGGATCGGACGTTTTAGGTTTTACATATTTTTTTACAGCGTAAGAAAAAAGAAAGAGAAACCAGGGACAAAGTGATGGTTAAATGTGCTACATGGCAATGGATGGGATCAGGGGGTGGAGGAGAGGAGACTCAAAGCAACATTGTTGGGCCATAGGAAGGAATTGGAGTATAGGTTTTGTATCGATGTTGGGTATCTTAAACTTGATAACTGGACTTGAGGTTATGTCACTGTTCCTAGGAAATGTACATGAAAATATTGTGTGTTCAGGCAGTATGATATGTACAGCCTGCTCTTAAGTATTCAGAAAGTGGATGAATGGATGGATGGATGGATGGATGGATGGATGGTGGATGAGTGGAGTGGTGTGGCGAGGATGACTGGATGTTGGGGTTGGTGGATCTGGGTGTCTAGGAGTAGGTGGGTGTGTGAGATTTTTTGTGGCTGTCTGCTAGGTTTGAAATTATTTCAAAATAAAAGCTATTAAAAAATCAATGACAAAATGAGCTCAAGGAAAAATGGTTTGGTAATGCTCAAAACAGTTTTGGACATTACTGAATAAATTCAACTTTTCACTTATCTATATCATTAATGAAGAGTTGAAATAGGTGAAATGGCCAGGCTGTAGTCCTTCACTTAGATATTCAAACAAAGTTTCTATTTTTAAGAAAATCCTACATCAACAGAAAGCATGAAATGCCAGGGCTATAGACAAAAATTAAAATCATTAGGTCACTTCCCTATTACAGTGTTTTGGAGATTTTCTATTGATTTTAGCATAAAAGCAAAAGTTTTAATATTCTACAAAGTCCAGGCTCCACCGAATCCACCCATTCCAATGTCAACACTAGAGCCATACTGGCCAACTATTAGTTTTGTGTGCGCAAAACTCATCCCATCACCTCTGGGCTTAATATATTGCTTCCTCTGCTTGCAAAGCCCTCTCCACCACCATATCCTGTGCCTTATTAATTCTGTAGGCCCAAAAAAATCTCCTCCCAAATGTTCTTTCCTGGGGGAAGACTTCCCTGGCTCTCCCTCATCACAGACAAAATCATGTGCTCCAAAGCAACACACCTCATTAAAGAATAAGAGCAACACCCTGGGAAGAATTTTGCGGGATGCCACTTTGATACTAAGTGGTAGCTGTTTGGAAAGGAGTTAGGCCTTATATAATTTTTCTAACCAATTTTAATGTAACACAACTAAATTGCTTTTTCAAAGAAATTGAACCCTGCATAATGAATGGAGAATTTTGAAGAAAAGATGTCCTTCTGAATAAAAAAATATATTAGCATCAGCTGAACGGACTTGATTATGCTTCTCATATTTCCTACAGATATCTGTTGGCTCTGCATAGAATACATTCTCCTTTCTGAATAATCCATGCCTCCTTTCTTGGAATTAAGAAAAAGTGTAGTACAATTGGTGATACCAGGAGTTTTATGTTCATTGGGAGAAAGGGAGGTATATGAAATTCATTAACCCCATTTCTATGTGAAATTTAGGGTTATCCATATGAACTATAATATCTTTGCTTTACTAGCAGTGTCTCACTAACAATAAAAAATGAACATGGTAATTTCAAAATGTTCTCTAACTGAGTCCTTTTCCCACCTAACCAAAGCTAAACATTAAGTGTCTCAAAGGTTTATCAAATGATAATAAAATACTTGTGGCAGTTAATCCCATGTGTCAACTTTGCTAGGTTATTTTGTCCAGTTGCTTGGTCAAACAAGCACTGTCCTAATTGTTACTGTGAGGGTATTTCATGGATTTAAATCATTAGTCATTTGATTGCATCCATGGCTTTCAGGAGGAATAACAGAAGTCTCCTCTTGAAGGTCTTAAAGGCAGAACTGATGATTTCAGCAGTCAGAAAAAAATTTCTGACTCTTCTCTAGACAGCCTGGCCCTCCTGGGGAATTCATGTCACCTTCATCAGAGTTCCCAACTTGCACAGCCTCTCCTGGAGAATTCAATGTCACCTTCATCTCATTTCCAACTTGCAGGCTGCTCTACAGAATTTGAACGTGTCTATACCCATGGTTGGCTCTGTTTCTCTGGAGAACCCTGACTAATACAATACCCATGGTAGTACACAGTTTAATTCTATTCCTAACTCTAAGCAACTATGAAAACGAAGAGTTTTATCTCACATTTGTTCTCTTATAAGTATTGATTGAATGAGTAAATGAATAGTCTTCCCTTTTCTTGGAGAGTACTTCATTCCCACTTTTTTCTTAGGTAAATTCTATTCCTTGAAAACCTCCCATGATCTCCCAATCTAAATTATTTCTCCCTGTAATTCTTTCTCATAGTATCCATCCATAGTAGATATGACTAATGTAACTTCATATTAATTTCTGTAAATGCATCATTAATATTCACCTAGCTGGGGATTTATCTGTTTTATTTAAATTTGTCTTCCTAGGATCTACTGTAGTTCCTGTCTGGAAAACATTTTGCTCTTGCAGAATATTTATTGAGCAAATAAATGAATAAATCCAAGCCAGCTCAAATGTTACCTCCTGTGTGTACACTTCACCCCTCCCCTGTTAATAGTGTTATTTCCTTCTTGCTCCTAGACCATGTGGTACTATGACTTGTGATATTATAATATTATTATGTGTGTACATTTTTTCTTCCCCTCTAAACAATAACTTCATCAGGTATGGATACTACTCTTTCATACTTTTGTGTCCCAGACACAAAGCATACCTTCAATAAATGTTTGTTAAATGATAACAGTCATTCATTGCATGCAATCATTTAACACTTTCAAGGTCATCTTACCAAAATAAAATTAACATGTACACAATTATCTGTGCACCTTGAATGGATGTCCATATGGATACTTTAATCATGGCCATATATTAGCTAAACATTACCTTCCATTTATTCCCAGCTTCTTTTGTAGTTTCTGTCTTCAAGTTTTGGAAACAGTTATTCTCACAAGGATTTTCACCAGCATTTATTATGATGAGTAATGAATAATTAAATATTTTAAAAAAGAACTAATGATATGATTAAAATTCAGCCCTAATGAGAATCTTCTAAGAAATTCAAATGAGTTTTTGAGGTTCATATTTCAACAAGAGGCCTCTAGGTTAAAAGCAATCCTAACTTCATCTCCTAAGATTGGAATAAAGATCATTCTACTGAAACATTCACCTTCATGACATGAAACCTTAGTTCCTTCTCACAACAAGTTATCTTTATTCAGTTATTCAAGTTTTGTGAGAGATTAATTTTGTATGATTTAGGGCCTGTATTAAATATCAAGTAAGGATTCATCATCATCTATGTTCGCAGAATATTCTGTGGTATACAAATTAATGAATCTAATTTTCCCCTTAAGCCTGAAAAAGCCAAGAAATGCGTAACCAACCTTGCATTCTCCTTCCAGTTCTATACTGTTCCAAGGAACTAGCAGTCACTATAACACTCACATACATGCACGCACATGCATTTATCAGCTGGGAAAAGAAACAGATACTCAGCAAAGGAGACATTCCTTAGTAAATCATGAGCTGCTTCACTGCCATCCCTGGTCACTTACCCCATTTGCAAATTGCAGAGTATTTTACTTTTATCATTAGGGTATTTCTGTGTGACTTCCCTATCCTGAGATCTTAAACCGAAGCAAGGTGGTTTGGTAAGCACAGAGTTCTTTTTTTAAAAAAAAACCCTTATCTCTGATATCATGTTGTGTTTTCAAACTCTTTCAGATGGATATACCTAGTTTACTGCTCAAATTCTGAAAACAGCCTGGATGTGTCTTTCCTACATATTATGATGTCACAGATAAATGTCTTTATAGGGACACAAATTTTACTGGACGAAGGAAAAAATCACTTATTGGAAAAACAAACACATGCTCTTCCTGGAGATATAGATTGATTTAGACAACAATATAATTTGGCTCACCATACTCTAATTTCATGTTTGAAATAATCCATGTAACTCCAAAAAATTCTCAAATTACTCACTCCTCCTTTATGACCCAGATATATTTTGTATTAACAATATGTATTTCTTTATCCCTGAAAAGTTCAACAAAATTAAATTTAAAATTTCCAATTAAACATATCAAAGTTTAAGACAACACATCATGTAAAACATAAAAGTCAGGAATTATGTACTGAAATTATTTAATGATTAGTATGAAGTGTTAGCATTATTGAAGACCATCTGCTATTGCTAACTGAAGCCAGAGATCACTTAATTGGTGATCATTGCTGCAGCTACATAAACTACAAAGTAAAAACTGCTGTTCAAGCACCACTACACAAATACTCACGGCAAATGCTGGCATTGCACCATATTCTATATTTGGTATCATTAGCAAAAGGAGAGTAGCAAACCTGGTCTACAATGTCGTTTACTTTATCCCGTTCACAGTCCAGGATTACACGCCTTTCCTTTTTTAACTCCAGATCTTGAAAAAGTGATCGGTAGGTCTCATCTTTCTTGTCATTGTTTATGTTTCCCACATTGATAGCAGTCACTTGCCATTTCTTTTCAGCAGCAGAATCCAGCACAGCTTGAAGTGTTGATAAGCCTAGGAAGGCAAGGAAAAATGACTGCTAGATACTTGAATAACTCAGAATTGTGTTGCAAAATTACCAGTGAATATATTTTTAAGGCTGATATTTTTGTGCAAGTAAGGGATCTTCACTTCTCAAAAAAAGCTATAGCTATGATCTTTATCAACATCTACTTATTTCCGTGTCACATCAAGAAACTTCATTAAAATGCCTTTCTGACCAAGGAAGTCATTGTTTGTGGGAAAAGTAGTATCCCCTCTTTCAGCTCTCATAAATGCCTACTTTTGAATATTACTGAAGTTGCAATGTTTTAATATCTCTGATTTAAATGAAATCAAATATTTTATCTTATATAATGGGAAAATGATTTAAATGTATATAATATTCTACCATTTGATATTAATAGCCTAAAAAGCTTGAGCACATTTTCAGTGAGATGAATCTATGTGAGTCTATGTGCTTATAAAGTAAGAGTCAAAAATTCTATGAGGCTACTGTATATTTCCCCATTATTTTCTAGTTAGCAGGGTTTTTTCGTTTTGTTTTGTTTTGTTTTCTCAGTGTTCAACTGCATCATTTTTTGTTACTGGGACTGATCTCCTAGACATTAAAATGTTTCCCTATTTAACAGATGGTAGCTCTTCCTTCTTTAGAGCAAACATACTACATTTATCTCACTTTCCAAATATAAGACCATTTTTCTATTTATTAGTAAATTTGCTTATGGCATCAAATGACTGAGAAAAATTTTATTCCTTTTTTTATAAGTGTTTGTCTATAACCAAATATCTAGGACTGAGACGGAAAACAACTAGAAGATTTATTTTCTAAAAAGTGAACTCTTCAGTTTAGCACTCGGTAAAAGTGTATAAACTTATATCCTCCACATCACTTCAACTACTCTTACGGTTAACACAAGTTTGTCATTTCCATTAACAGTTTAATGAACAATGCAAAATCAAGACCCTAAAAAGAATTCAGGAGTCATCACATCATCTTCCGGCCTCCAGAATGGCCTGTGCCATTCCCAAAAAGAAGTCCCCTTTTGTCTATAAAGTGTGGGACTTACCTAATGTAATCACATCTTTCCCTATCCTGAACCATGTACCAAATTTTATTTAACTCCATTTACCATGGCAAGAAATTTGTCCATTCTAAATATTGTTGAAAACTATTTCAGCCTGCAAAACATCATTAAAACTGTTATCCATTGAAATACTGGCTAAAGAATGTACAAGATGAGTCTACAACATCTTGTGACACCAGAAAGCCAAGGAAGCTCTCCAAAACTATCAACGGTATCCAGAAGGACTCAAGAGTCAATTCCCTTTAAATAAAGATGGAACATTCTGAATATCAATAAGAATAATCACTGCAAATGACTTAAAGACCTAAAATATTTAAAATCCATGAATTCATGATGGTCTTTTAAAAAATATTTGGTTTCTTTGGAGGACGTGAGGCAGCCAACTCATTATTTTGATAATAAAGGAAGGGAAACAAGCATTTTCTTGCCTTCCCAATTCAGTCTGTACTCAGGGTAATAATGAAAACAAGAAAGTTTTTCTTTCTGGAAATACTCCAGCTAACAAATGATGACTGAATATAGATTTAGAATTATAACCATCTTTAAAATCCAGTGAATTATTGAGTCAAGGCAATAATCATCAATTGCTGCTAACCACACAAAAGCATAGACAGCCAGAGATTACATGTCTCCAAATGGAATTATTAGGCACCACCTATGAAGTTTTCATGCCAGAAAAAGTGAACCTGAAGCTTCTCTATTTAACTGCCAATTTATAGGGAATATATGGTAATTGTTAAACACCACAATGATGCCATCACCAAAATCCAGACTGTGGAAAACTCTAAATTACATTATAAAAGACTTAAAAATATATTAACCAATTGCTATATGTAGAACTTCTTTGTATCTTTATTTGAACAAACTGGAAAAAAAACACAATGTTGATATTAAGGAAGTATAATTGTCTAGGTATGATACTGATATTGTGGTTATGTTTAAAACAAGAGTATTATCTTTCCAAATACACATGGAAATATTTACATGAAAATGTTGTGCTGTCTGGTATGTTTCAAAATAACTGTGGGGGCAGGAAGATATAGATAAAATAAAACTGCCCCTGTACTGATCATTAATAAATCTGGATTAAGGGCATTTGGGGGTCTTCATATTATTCTCACTATACTGTTATTTGAAATAATTTTGCAATAAGCATTAGAAACAATTGATTTACTTTTATTTCAAAATGGAAAAGTGAGCCATAAGCTGGATGGAAGTGATTTTTTTCTTTTAGAAAACAACAAAATCTGTTTCCTCCATCCATTCTTACAATGTAACAAAATAATAGAGATAAACATGAATTTCTCAGAGGATAATTTAAACAGTGACCACATGCCTTTGTCAAAAACATTCAATGATAAAACTTCTTTAAAACTCATCATGGACTTCCATTCACTATGAGTAAATTAAATCCTTCCATGGTACAATTCAAGTTCCTTTCCTGTTTTTTAGTGAAAAGAGAACACAACGAATTACCATGATCAATTCAACAGCTATCAATGTGCTTGAAAACAGTTATTAATTCTATCCATAATTCTATCCAGTTTTCTCTCTAAATAGGAAAAAGACCCACAGTTCTTAACTTTTTCTGCACTCTAGGTCCTGTTTTCTCACATTCCAACTATTGCACAACTCATCCTGATTCCTCCTTAGAAACATTATATCCACTGATGATGCTCAGTATGCTATCCACACGCTATCATCTATCGATTACCAGTGGGCTTCCTTTCTTTATGCAATAAATTATTTCTTTTTTTTTAAGTTATGAAGTTTACCATGTATTAAATAACGGTTAAGGTGATGAAGTTTTTGATATTCTGTTTCATCTTTCAATAGGTGTTGCAAGTGATTTTAAATATAAGTGATAATGCATAAATGTATTTCATCAAGTGATAACTCTAAAACTAAGATTTATTGGACTTTCACCTTGTCACCTTGTACAAAATCTACATGAATGCATTTGAAGAAATGGCAGACTTTCCAACTCATTCATCGTAAGTGTCAAAAGTAGCAGTCAGTGTGAATTATCTGTTATTAAAATTCTCAGGATTAATATTTTGTAACCTCTGTAACCTAAAAAAAAAAATTACATCTACTTATCAAGAAGCCAAACTGCTCAAGTGGTGCTGGATCAGACGTGATGGGTTTAGTCGAGCTAGAAGACACTGAATAATTTTAAATCACCTCCCAAGGATAGCCAGAAGTAATTCACAAACCGAGGCATGATCTGACTCTTAAATTGAAGAGATGCTGCATCATGCTTAATAATCCATGTTCACAGATTTGTTTATTTGGTAATAGTAGCTGACCCTCTCAAACTTTCTCACACTTGATTCCTCCCTCCCCATTTTTATTAAGACTGGATGCTTTAAAATTTAGAGATCATTTTAAATTTAAAATTCATTGAAAATGGATGTTACAATTCTTGAAGTGAAATTAAATTCTTCAAACGTAACAAAATGTCAAGCTTTCAGTCTCTTAATACCTTATTCTAATTAGGGGAGAATTACTGGAGATATACTCTTCCCCTTCCACACAAACTGGCATAGAACTATCTTTATAGATGCATTCATCACTTAATTCAGAATGTAAACTTGTACAGACAACGGGAGTTCTATATAAAAAATGTGTTAATTTAGATGTATTATTAAGTAGTAATCATCCAACTCTGATATCCATAGTAGAACATCAGAATACTCTAAATTATTATAGCAGAGACTGAGTTTATTATTGAATTTCTTAGGGAGAGAAAAGAAAATTTTTGAGTTACACAATTGATCATCTAAAAATAGAAAAAAATATGGAATCCATTCCTTCTAAAAATTACATTTAAAATATAAGATGTTCTAAAAACCTCAAGAGTATTACAATAGAATAAAATTAAGTTCTATATTCTACTTGAGAGCTCAGTCTTTTGGCTTAAGTAAAGAATGCAAGTATTTTGAATTGCACCACTTCTGCATGTGCCTGATTATCACCAACCAGCAATAGTTAGACAACCTATTTTTTAACATGACAACACCCCTAAAAATCTCTCAAAATTTTACTAGCAGAAGGTCGTATTCTCATCCTGACCTAGTGCTAGTAATATTGAAGACAATTATAGAAAAGCTATAGACCTAGAAACAGGTGAAGTCTAAGTTTGCACACTAAAGGGTAAAATTAAAAGTGATTATCGCCAATAGGTATAATTCATTCAGACTGTGTCCTTCTTCTTAAAAATATTTTCTTTGTTCCATTTAAAATTCACTGCCTTTATTCATTCTTTCAGGCATAGAAATTAATATTTATGACCACTAAATCATGGCAGCATGCCTAGGCCAGATTAGATTAATATGCATTTCCCTCATGGGCTTTCTCAGGGAAATCAGAAAAGAATTTATAATTTGGAAGCATTTTCGTTCTATGCTTGGTGTTTCCTTGGAAGTACGATGAAGGCACCTTCCCTTCTGGGGACATATAATATTGCACAAAATTAAATCCTAGTCATAAAGATAGAAAGAGTCAGTTCGGGGTTTACTATCTGTCTATAGAAATGTACTACCTTGCTTAGTTGACATTGAAGCTATTTCCCCTCACTTAATTTCTCATTCAAATTCTCTATGCATATAGGCAAAGATAAAACTAAAATATTTAATGCATTCACATAGAACTCTATTACTCTATAGTTCAAAACGTTTTAAAGGTCTGGCTACCTACTATGTGTGGAGTAGTAATATGCAGTGTTTGGAAGTGCACAGGTAAAGAGGAGTCGCTAGCAGTCCGAAAAGCTCGCAGGGACCAAAAGAACAACTCCTGTCCTCCTCCCAAGGGCTAATTTGAATTAGTCAAAGATGTTTCCATACACTGATCAGGGTGCATCTATTTCTTCCCTGTTTTCAATTGGGATGTTGTCACCTGACATGTTACTCCATGTTTGGATGGAGAGTCAGGGTACAGAAACGGTTTAACAGCTGACTTATTTAAGGGTAGCGCAATGAATAAACATGTAGCTCAGAATCAGGGTAGAATGCTGGGGGTGGGGTAAGAATCTTCACCCTTAGGCCCTATGCTGTTCAAAAGAGCATCAATTAATATATTCAGAAATTAAATTTTAACAAAATGTTTATGTGAGCTTACTCTCAGAAAAAGAAGACTATTATAAACTGAACAAACCATATAATCATGGAAGTGAAGAGAGTGTTACATCAAGAACAAACTAAATAATTTGAAATTAAGGAATGTAAGGATATAAATTGAGAGATGAAATCATGAAATTTATTTTAAAAGCATGATAATACAGATAGGTGCATTCTCCAAATCATTTAAAATTATAAGTAAGGAGGTGCCACCTTGAATTGTAAGAGAAGTGCATTAAGGACCAGAGGGTAAAAAATTTTGCATAATGAATATATGAATAAACTTTAAAAAGTATGATAGAAAAGCCATAAAAATTAAGTCATTACTAGCCAAAAATCAGATGGCAAAAATCCATGAGCCAAGTAAAACCTTATAAAAAGGTCAAATCTTTAGCCAGTATTTTGAGAGTCTTACACATTTATCTCTGAAAATATTTTCAGATGAAAGTCTAGTGTAATATTCTTCATATTAAAACATCAGCAGCTGCTTGATAACACCTTGAAAATGTATCCATAAGGTCATTTTTGGCCTTAAAATATAATTACTCAATATTCTGTTCTCTCAACAAATGCCCTTAAACGCAAATCAATTTTCATAATATGATATTTGGAGATTATCTCATCACTTCAATTTCATGTAATATTTCAAAAATATTACTAAAACCTTTTAAAAATGTCCCAGATTCTTTTCACCAGTACATAAATCCATCCATCTTTACCTGATCATTCTGTCAGATCCTTTCTTCAAATCCTAGAGTTCTCTTTTTCTATTTATTTAAACTGTCCTGCCATCTATTTGAATTTCTCAAAATTTGATATTTAACTCCAGATGGAGCAAAATCATGAGGGTAAGGATGATGGTAAAATAAGTTCCTAAACTAAAAATGCCACCTCCAACCTTGTTAAAGAGTACAGTAAAAAGCTACATGTAAGAATTCATCTTCTGATCCTTCAAAACAGCCAGCAAGATTCAGCTTCTAATGACATCTCAAACTCAAAATACACAAATATATTTTATTATTTTACTATTTACTACTTACAAATATATTTTACTATTTACTGAGCATCAACTCTCTTCCAGCGTTTTCTCAGTCATGAGGTGTACACTAATCAATAAAATATGACAGGGCACAGCCTTCTTGGAGGGTATAATCAGACCACAAATTAAAAATGTAATGCTTAGTCCATGGGACTTGAGCAGTCCTTGGAATATAACAGGAGCTCATTCTTTCTTGCAGAGAGAATGGACAAATATATTGATTATAAATTGTGAAAAGTACTTTGAAGGAAATGAAGAGATTGATTTGGAAAATAATAACAATATGAATGGATAAGGCATTTCAGCTGAGAGGTAGAGTAGTAAGAATTAGAGAGATACGTATAGAGATTCAGGGTGAAAGAGTTTGGTGCATCTGAGAAAGTGAAAAAGGGTTAGATGGATTTAGTTAGTGACTAAGCAGGACAGTCGTATAAAGTGCAAAATTTTGGCAGGTGGCTGGTACTATAAGACCTTGAAATCATGTTAAGAATTTTCAATTTTATCCTCATTATGATGAGAAGCCATCGTAAGTGTTTTAAGCTGGTCAGTGATGTGGTCAGAAAAGGCTTTAAAAATAATAGTTCTGGCTACTTTGTGAAAAATGGATTAAAGAGTGACAAGTGTGGAAGTGGAGAGATTGGATACTGAGCACACAATGGTGGCTTGGACTGGGGTGATGGCAATGAGAAAGGAAAGCGTATAGAAATAAAATATATTTAGGTGGCAGAAATTATAATAATAAGACAGGAGACTGAAGGAAGCTACAAATTCTCCCAGATTTCTGGCTAGTTTAATTATGTTTATTATGATGACTGAGTACTAAAGGCTTTAGCAGGAAAAAAGAGAAAAGATTAAAAATTCAATAAGCTCATTGTAGAGGCACTTTGATCGCATGAATAAGTATACTTCAGAATCATCCAGCACATTGGAATCCATATTTACTCTAAAAGATTCTGTTTTAGTTTTCCATTCCCAGTGAGAATAGCAAAGCTCCCCCTTCTCAAAGCAGGAGTGAGCTGGGGTGGGGGGTGAGGGGGATTGTTGACATAAATTTTTTTTTTCTTTCAGATTCAATAGTGCTGACACACATTCCCACTGAGCTTTCTCATTGGGAGGACTATAGGGACAGGGCACAGAATCAGACACCTAGCTTGAGCACTCCTGACTTGACATTGTTGCAGCAAACAGCTCCAGACTGATCAATGGAGAACTGACTGATGGCTGGTTATCTTCTTGTCTGCCCTTGATGGTTAACAAGGTGCCCTATCTTGGTGGAAGCAGGTTACTAGTTTTCATTTGAAAAGTTAAATATTCCAGGAAGCAAGCTGCTGAAGAAAGCACAGCATGGTACATAAGTACTCTTACGATCATAGTTCTTTACTCTTTTAGGTTTGGTTAGGCATACTCTCTTTTGAAAACTACATGAATAAACATACACACAAAATGTGTATGTGCACAGGCCCTCAAATCCCAGTCATGGACCCAGGAATGATTAAGAACATCTGTGATTCTATGACATGTAAGTCAGGCACATCTGCCAATAATAAACTTTACAACCACAGATATGGGAAATGTAAAAGGAAATACCTTGCCCCCCATAAACTTTACTATGATGAGTCAAGACTCTATACAACTGGCAAGTGAATCAGAAATGTCCCATCATAAACAATTGTGTGGAACTATGCAAAAAAGCAGGGACCTGGTATCGGAAGACTTGGTTTCAGGCTGCATCACACATGGGTTCATCCTGGACAAGTCTTTTAACTTCTCTGAGATTTAGAGATGTCATTTTAAAGCAAGAATAATAATAATAATGCAATCTGTCCACCAAAACTTATGTATGTGAAAATATTTATTAATTATAAATTACCATAAGAGTTCTTGTTTATACATTTATTTAAATTTTCTTTAAACAACTGTTCAAAGCAACCACTTCACTCACCTTAGACCGGTTAATATAGTCATCACAGGTCTTAACTGCTGAATGTCAGAACATGATTTTATGTTATAACTGCATATTTGGACATTTTGTTGACAGTATATACCTGCAAATTGCACATGCCAATTTTTTTTGTTTGTTTGTTTTACTCCAAATATGTTTCTCATATTTTAGATTGCATGGTTCATTTGCATGGCAAAATTAAACCAAATGATCCTTGGACTTTAAAATACCGTTATGGATCTAAAACATCACCTATAAATATCAAGTATAGACATTGAATTCTCCCCATAGCAAGGAGATGAGAGAGCTTGTGGCTTACCTCTGTCACTGTCATAGAGGTATGCAAACTTGTCCCATTGATAGTATTCAATCAAGCTAAGAAGTGCCCCTTTGAGGTCAGGTCTCATCTGAATGACAAATGGGTGTGTGCCATCTGTTGGGAAGCTGGGAGTGATGAAGGAAACATGGAGCGTTCCACAAAATGATGTGATGGTATTTACAGACTTCTTGTCATAAAATCCAAAAATAGCATAGACGCCTCTTGAAAACTGGGAGCAGACTAGAAGAATAAGGAAAACAGAGAGAACCAATTATTGAAATTGGCATACAATCATATGGATTTGCTTGAAACTTAACACCCACGTATGTAAAATACAAAATAATTAACAAATCAAAAGAAATTGAGTTTATGTTAATGACCCATCAAAATTTATGAGCATATGTTTACTTAGCATTCTGTCTAAGGAGTCCACATAATTATAAGGCAGTGTGTTTATTCCCATGAAGATCAAAAATTTATCTAAGAAGATAGAAAAATTTAACCAGAAATTATGAGAAACCTTTTGCTAACCTGCACAGTATTAACTACAATTCCATGTGGAGTTCAGAGAAAGGGAAGACAATGTAGAAGGAGAGATGGAGGCTTCATGAAGTTCAGAACTGAACTAAACTTTGAACTTAGATAGTTGGTCAAAGCAGGGCATTCCAGAGGAGAACGAATCATATGATCCCTTAAAAACGGAAACTTTGCAACAATTTCGTATTTGGGGCAGCGGGTAGGGAGCAACAGTCAGATGCCCAAAAATGATTCTCATGCACAGGCCAATTTCAGTCATCTCTGAACAACAAGCAAAATATCTTCTGCCTCTATAAACATTGTGACAGCCATCAAAAATGGAAATAGAATGTATAGCAACAGTGAAGGCCAAAGAAAATCCAACGAGACAAGAGAAATTTGTCTGGGCCATTATTGTAGGGCCAAATGGCCTCCTCCTTTCAGCATTTTCAAATTATTGCTGTATTCATCACAGCAGAGCCATTGATGCTCTTATTTATGACATAGATTATCAAGAAACAGATATATCATTGTTTAGCAAACTATGTAAATGTAAACATATTTAAGTCAGCCCCATAAAAAAGAGTGCAAGTAAACATCATTAGTTGTTAGCAGAACAAACTGCAGGTACCTGCAGGTACCTGGAATTTGAACCAATGTTTAATAGCTCATTCTTTATAATACATGTGTTTTTGATGCTTTTATACTATAAATTCAATGTGCTTCCAAAGTGTTCTAGTGGAGACCAAAATCCTTTTAAGAGAAATGGATGCAAGACTCACATCATACATAGACATCTCTCACGTGCAATCAGTCAGTCAAGTTGCAATTAAATGAAGTATGGAACTCCTAATCTTTATCTTCCCATGGACCTAATTTATGCCACATTTTCTACTTCATTAAAACCAAAGAATATTACCAAAATATTTTGGCTCAGGATCATTATTCTTAGCCAAATTATAACATTTTATTCAAAAGTCCCCATCACTCTCACAAATCCTTGTCGTCTTCAATATTTATATTCCAATGAATATCATATGAAAGTACTCTTTTCCTTTGTCCCCTATGTTTAAATCATCACTAAGTCACGTTGGTTCTAATATCTAAATATATTCACGTTTGGTCCACTTATACCTAACTCCACTCCAACCACTCTTGTTCACTAACAGCATATATTTATATAGTGCCTGGTATGTTCTATGGCACATCAGCTCACTTGTTTTTCACAGTAATCCTTGAGGTACAAAATATTATAATCCCCACATTACTCAAAAGAAAATTGAAGAATATGGAGATCAAGTGACTTACTCAAGATCAAACAGTCAGTAAGTGATAGATGCTCAGTTCAAACTTCGGCAGTCTGGCTTCAAAATGCCTCCATTCATTAACAATGGATAATACATTTTCTCTCACCTGGAATACTGAAATAGCTCTCCAGTTGTTCTCCCTCATCCACTAATGTCCCTTTCCATTTATTTCTCCATGAGCTAGCCAGAAAGACTTTTTGAAACACAAATATAATCCTATCACTCTAACAAGTAACGGTTGCTTTGTCCAATACTGATCCCCAGCAGTGCTCCATAAAAACCATCCATGGCACAATGCTTAAGGCCAACACACCTTGTCAAAGGCATGGCTTTGAGTGAATGAATGAGCTGGTGACATAGATGTTTTCATGAATAAAAGCATTGCTAGAATATGTACATATCTAATAGTCAACTCCAGACAATCAATAAACAATAGGCAGTAATTTGTAGTGACTATTGTATGATATGAACTGGAAGAGAAGCAAGATTGCTGTTTATCTCTGTGAGCCTTACTTATGAAATATGTCCATTTTGCTTTAAATATTCCATAATTTTCAACTCACTTCTCTCTCTTTACTGTAAGTTTTCTGGGCTTGCTAATTTACTTCTGTGTGACATATCAATTGATATCTCCTTCTTTGTAAAGACTCTTCTGCAGAAAAAAATTGATTTATCTCAGAAATTATTGCCTTTTATTGATGTCCATATATTTTGTCCTTGTCTGGGTACAGAAGTTGAAAATCAACTTTGATGTGTTTGATGATTATGTCCATTCTCCACACAGACGACAATAGTCTAAGCAAATTTCGTTGTTAAAATCCCTGTAGGCAAACTGCAGTGATTTCTTATTTTGTACATGAACATATGTATACTGACATATATAGACATATATCTCTTCAATGTTAAAATTTATTCAGAAACTGGCAATTCCGTTCATCATGTTTAAAAGGGGATTTGTTATAAAATTTTCTCTAAGGCTATTTTATTTCCTTTCCTGCAAATGGTTGCCATGTCATCTGGATAATGCATGGGTATCAAAGACAATCTGTTCTATTAATGAGACCTTTTCTCATCTTAAGTGAAATAGCTTCTGCAATGGGAACAGCAGCCACCACATCAGCAGAATGCTTCATAAAGCATGTTACTGTTTGAGTACATAGATGATCTTAATAAGGAGCCATATCTTTCATTTTCCATTTGTTTTAGACTCTGGAATGAGTTGTCAAGGGGCCTCCTACTTATCAGAGCCATCCGGAAACTCTTGGCTTTGGCCCAACAATAGGCAGAAGCTGTACAAAACTTCATAAGAAATCACAATTCTCCTAATTCATAAGGCACTTTTTTCCCCCAGGCAATTCAGTTATTTCTCCAAATGAATTTAATTTTATAATGGCCTTTCTTTCCTGACTATCCCTTGTCTCTCTCAACCCTCTCCTCATATCCTTTCTCTCATCATGGTACATATTTCATTATCTATTTTCCTAAATCCCCCATTTTTCTGGATATTTCACTCTTAATTTCCCCTTATTATACCTACACTGTTAATAGACATTTGGTCATCATGGCCCCATTTCCCTCTCCTTGCATCAGGTCAGTCACTGACTGTCCCCAAACTCTAAGCATGATAAGGATGCCATTGAGATTCACAACCAGGAATCAATAAGCTAAGGTGTCTTACCAATCCAGTTTGCAGGAACCATCTCAAGATGAAAAACAAAACAAAGCAAAAAACCCAGGATGACACTTCTAACATTCCATCCCCCAAATACCCTGAACTGCTGCATTCTAGTACTGATACCCTCCCCCATATATCTTTGATATATGAGCCTATTGGCATAATACTCAAGAAAATTAGTCACAGTAATTTGGAATTATACTAATTTGATAAAAAATTAAACTATCCATTTTATCTCCACCTTATTGCCTAGTGATGCCTTCAGAATTTAAAGCCATTTCTCCAACATAGATCCATCCTCAGAGGAAGAAGGCTTACAATCACTGAAAAATATCCAGAATAACATCTCATAAACTCCAGAAAACAAATCCAAAAACAATTTTCAAAAACGAGTTAGACAATACCAGCATTCTATTTGTCATGCCTTTCCTATTCATCTCTGGGTGTAGAGGAAGGAACAGAAAACCTCTCATTTTCACTGCTAGCTTTAGGACCCTTGTAACATTATTATAAGTTTCTGAACAATTATACTGATTAATATTAGAATTGCATTTTATGTCTTGAGACTTGAAACTAATTGCAAAGGAGGAGATAAAGATGCTCTCACTGAGTTCTGCTAGTTTAATTAAATATTTAACATCATCTTTAAGAAACTCAGCAAAGTCAAGTCCTTTTAAATGACACTTTAGGTCAAATAGCAGAAATGATAATATCCTGGGTGTAAGTAACTTGCTGATTATTCCACTTTTTATTACAAGCCCAGATGATATAAGTCAGTAACAATGCTAATGATGCATGTTTTTCTCTTGGGTGTCTCTGCTCACTAATGCTGCTAATGTAGCACACTCTACATTGTCGGGAAAACTTTACTCAGTTATGTAGTAAAATAGGAGAAGGTCACAGCATGATTTATTTTTGTTTTACATTTTTTAATCTCTCAATTGTCATTCACTTCAATGAAGCAGCATAGGTATCTCCATGAGTAGTGACAGCAACAGCCCCTTACAACTTTGCAAAGCTTGTTTAAATTTCATCACAAAGGAATCCTAACCTAAAAGGTATGGAAACCACAAAAAATCTCTCTCCTTCCTTCAGCATAAACTTCACACGTTAACCCTTTTTAATCTTTGGCTCTGATATCACTATTGAAATTTCTCTACGATTTGTCAATTATAATCTCCTAGTCACTAAATCCAATGATCTCTTCTTAGATCTAACTTTCCTAGCTTCAAACTTCTCTGAATTTATTAATCAAAAACTTTCTCCATGAAATTCTCGATCTGCTGCTGCCAGTGTTGCTATCTTCCAATTCATTCTCCATATGCTGCCAAGTAAAAACACACTAGTTTGGTGATTTTCCTCACTGTCTAACTTTACTGGTTTATCTTTCTCCTACCTCCTTGAAAAGAGCCATTCTCCAAAGATTTCTCTTTCAATTGTTTATTCTTCTTTCTTTACTCTTTTTCTCTTAGTGGTCTCATCCTTTCCAACAAGGTCAAAGTCAACTTTTTATGCCAATATTTCCCAAGGCTTTATCATCACCCCAGTTGTCTATCTTTATTTATTTATTTACTCAGAAAAACTATACTGTAAATATTTGATGTGGCAAGCAAAGTGTTAGGCTTAGAGAATATCAGATGAACAAGACAGAAAGAGCCCATTCCTTCCTGGAGTTTATGGCTTAGTTCTAATCCCTCATCCTCCAGTATCTCTTACTGGAAACCTAATTGCATTTGATTCCATCTAAATCCAATAAAAACAAGAACAGAGAAAAGAAAACCCTGAAAATTTTACCATGACAAACCATGCCCATGTGTTGATTTTTCTCTTTCTATTCATGGCACCATAACTATTGCAATCACTTATATTCAACATTTTAGAACAATTAAGTCATTGTTCTTCCTTGTCCTGTTCGTAACATCAACATCATCTCATTTTATTCCACTTCATACATTCCAGATAACAAATATTTTTGAGAACCTACCATGCACTATTTTAGATGCTGGGTAGACAGCAGTAAGCATGACCCATAAAGTCTCTACTTAAACGAAGCTTGCATAATAGTACTTCTTCAAGGTTACTTTCATCTACACCTTCCTTGTCTTTCTCCTTGGTCTTGCTAAGCTAAACTATGCCCTATCTCTTCTCTCCTTCCCTCAATTCATATTCCTGCCAGATTATTAATCTTCCTAAAGCATACCAAATAGAAAGGCATTCTCCAAGGATTTGTCTTCCAATTTATTTTTTTTTCTTTCTTTATACTCTATCTCTTGGTGATCTCATTCTTTTTAACAAGTTTCTATGTAGATGTATCACAAAGCATTATCCAGTTGTTTCCCCTTTATTCATTTTTTGAGCAACTACAAACTGTAAGTATACTCTATCATTCTTCTCAGTACAAAAATTTAATTTTACAAAATATATTGTCCACAATTATTTCTTATTTATTTCCTTGCTAGTATGATTTTTACTTAAAAACATTAATTCTTTCAATATCTCAAGTGTAAACTTTCAATAATAAAAAGAGAAAAAGAAATACACAAAAACCCTGCATTCACGTTACATTGTCTAAAAATATTTTTTAAACTCAAAATGTAAGTACAACATGGAAGTTATTATTCTGTATCCAAGGATATTGGGTCTCTGACCTCACATGTCACGTGTTGTAGAGACTGAAAGAATTGTCTGGGTTTGAATCCTGACATTGCAGTTATCTAGTTGGGTTTGTTTGTGTAAGTTACTTTGCTTCACTCTGTCTCAGCTTAGTCATTTGTAAAAGATAACAATAATAGCTCCTAGCTACCCCATAGAGGTGGGGGAATGTATTAAAGAAAAAAGAAGCTTAGAGCAGTACTGGCAACTAGAAAGCCCCATATAAGTCTTTCGTGACTTCCCTACTTCTGTTACGTGCTCTAACCAATGTCAATATTAACTATGTCTTAATCATATACCAGATTTTCTCATATTCCCCTTTGCTTCAAATTCACCAATTTCACCACACAAATGTTCATTTGTTGAAATTGAATCCATCCTTTCAGGTCCAGGAACATGAGAAACAACCCTGACTTCTCTTCCCTTATCCCCATCATACAAATTATCAACAAACACTACCCTTTGACCTCTCGAATCTATGCTCTCCAACCCTGCTAGCACTACCTTAATATGATCTTTATGAATTTCTTGGCTTGATTGCTGCAATAACCTCCACAAGAGCCTCCTTTGTAATAAAGCTCGTAAGCTCTTTCTGTCACAACAAGTATAACCATTTTGTTTACAACCCTTCCTTGTCTTCCCATTGCTTAGAGAATAAATTATATAAAAGTGCTCTGCTGTACCTGCTCTGTGTGGTATGAATATTCCTTATCTATGTAATTCTAGAGCAATCTGCATTTCTACACATTAGCCTATATTAAAATTGTCTAGTTTTACCCTTAAATTCTGAGCTGACTGAAAGCAGGGAATGATGGAGAGTTTATCTCTAATATATAGTCTGTCACATCCTTGGCACACAGTAAGCACTTGATAAATGTCACGTAATAAAATAACAATTCTTCCATGAAGGGTACCCTGCTTACCACCAATCTGATCTTTGCAGATTCTGAACCCCATCAGCACTCTGCCTCTACCTCCCTCATGGCTTGAAGTGTAGTGTGTGTGTGTGTGTTTGAGATAATCATTTGTGAGCTCCTTCAGGGCAGGGGCCAGTGTGAGAACGGAATGAGAATATCTGAATTGGAAGCCCATCTTTACCTTTCCCTGGCCATCTCATCGTAGAAGGTTAGCTAAGTCTGAGTCTCAGTTTCCTAATTTGTTGAATGAGAATTTTAATTCCTATCCTGCCTCCCTTACAGGTATCTTCTAAAGTTTAAATTAGGTAATGTGTAGAAAAATGCTGGGAAAAAGATAAAGCACTAAATAAATGTACATTATTAACAACAAATCCAACTGTAATGATCTTTAAAAATTTTCTGCAAAACTCAATTCAGGAAGTTTCACAAATATATTACTACTAAATATTTGAATGAGTATATGATCAGAACCAGTTTGATAAAAATATATAAAACTGGTTCTTATATAGCGACGCTTCATTAGGTTGATCCTAGGGTATTTCTGAAACCATATCATAGGAGAATATTTTTTTCCTTCAATATCTTTCTACAAAATAATTCATAGTTGTTTAAAATTACCCATGAAATTAAGTCATGCAGTTCTTACAATAGACAAGAAAATCACAATCATTATTACTATAAATAGGTTATCTTTGGAATATTTTTTAAAATGTATCCATTTTGAGATTTCAAAATGTAATTTATTTATGGAGAAATTTGTACAAAGAAGATGGAGTTACTAACCTGAAAAAATCTGTACAAAGAAGATGAAGTTAGTAACCTGATGAAGTTGCTAACACAGTCCAGGGTGCAACTGGGAACCTAGATGGAAAGAAGTGAACTTCTATATCTTAGACATAGGCCTGATAACACATTTTGTACATGGAAATATCCTGTAAGTATTCTTATAATCTCAAATATCTCATTTATATTATTCAATGGAATGGTTTAAACCTGAAAACTTACCATAAGCAACATATATTCCTTTAAAAATGTGATTGCTGTAACATATGGTACATGTAATGTTGGGTTTCCATGTAAAAATTTGGGGGAATATCAAAAATAGAACCGTGACTCCTTTATTCTCGAGATGGAGTAAAACCATTCTACTTTCCATTAATGATATTATTTTAAAGTTCATTTATCTACTGTCGTACCTTCTTTTCCTTTCTTCTAACAAGATGTTCCCTACTGGGGACGCTTATCTCTTTAAAAGTCTATAGTTTTCTCTGTTCATTCCTGTTCCCCAGAGTTCAGCACATTTCCTAGTATAGACACTCAGTATTTAACTATTGAATGAAACACTAAATGATTCAAAGAAAATGCGAAGAATAATAAACACATGCCACATTTTCTATAAATTGCTTCACTGATGATTTTCCCTATAACTTTGCCACAAATCTTTACTGTGATAAATTACTTTTCCTTTGCATGCATTCTGATCCCATTTTTCATGCAAATATTAAACATGATACAGAAAAGTAAACCCAGTAGCAGAAGTCTATGACGAATGTAACAATACATTTTTCTTTCCCTCTTAAAAACATTTATTCTCCCCGACTTGACCTTTGTGTAATATTTGCTGAAATTTAGTGAGGTGCAATGTCATAAGTTTATTACAGTTGTTTGTATTATATGCAGCTTTAAAAAATCTATAACATTTATTCTGGCTTCATTTATCATCTGAGATAGCAGGCAATAGTAGAACTGGCAGTTATAGGCCATAACTCTCATGTGAATATTAATGATTGGTTCTGGACACATAAACAAAAGAGAATTACCTCTGTTTATATAATATGCTATTTCACAAAGATGGTCCCATTCTTCACCTCTTGGACATGTACATCTTCCTCATAAATACACATAGTCTGATCCTCTGCAAATTCTTGCTCAACTTATGCTCTACTATATTAAATTCTGGGGATCCCATACTCTAATGCCATTTGAGTGTTGTGGGTAAAAGAGTGTCAAGCAGGATATCTGGAAGTCTAGCCCCTAATCCTGGCTGTGACACCAGCCAACTGTGTGCTTCTGGCAAGTCACAGCTTTCAAATGCCTCCATGCCCTCATAGGTCCCACTCAGCTCAAACTTGGGCCTAGATGGCTGAACAACAGAGACAGAATCTATAGAAAATGTCAGATAGTGCATATTCACTATTCATCATACATTCATGTAAACTGTGTATTGTGAGCTATAATACATTTGGGGGAATGAAATTCTACCATTCTCTGCATATCTTCTAAGTCTTTCTTCCTTGTCCTCTTTCTTCATCTTTATATATCTTTTTCTTTCCTCTTGTCCTGCTTCCTCCTCCAGTTTGTACTCTTCTTCATTTTATCTCTGCCTTTAGCCAAGCAGGCACATGCTAACTTCCACAGCAACTCTGTTCATTTTGATTTCCAAAGAAATGTCTAATCGTTTGTCTGACTGTAATCAGAAAATACAAAACTGAAGACTATGTTGTCACCAATTACAAATTAAATTTCAATCCAAGTAAGTACTTTAACTATTGTGATAAAAGCCTATTTTTTAAAATATAATTGAAAAAAAAAGTTCAAATATCTGTAGTTTTCCATTAAATGACATACAGAAAAGGACAGAACTTTATTGCCTTACTTATCTGAATCCCATCACGTGATCTAAACCCACTTGCTTTTGAATGGCTCAGAGTTTCTGAAGCTTTCATAGGATCTTCTTGCCTATCTGATTTGTTGGTTAATGAGAGGGTTTCTGCATATATGCCACAACACTTATATAGGAACCCATAGAATTTTATTAAAGAAGGAAAAAGTTTTTTAATAACATATAAGGAGCAATTATGTAAATGTCCCAATCTACTAAGAAATGCTCTGGACTATTTAGCATACATCCCTAAATTGCTAACTAACTGGAGAAATTAACTAAGCTCATTGGGCTCACTTACACCTGATACATTGAGCCGGTGATATTATGACCTAACTATTGTTAAAAGATTATGGGACTTTATTTGGGCAGAGAATAAAAATCAATATGCAGGGGCCCCCTGAGGAGCTAGGGGAAAATGCGGCAGTGTTGGACTTCCTCACCTGGAAGATTTCTGATTTTCTCACAAACATTGAGGACTGAAGGCTTGGTATGCCGAACCCTCTGTCTTAGGGCTTGCCCTCACGAAGCTTGTTACTGCAAAGAAGAGGCTAAACCTGCTTATCACCCTGACTAAGAGTCTCCCCCAGTGCCTCTTTTTTGCTCAGATGTGGTCCTCTCTCTTTCTAACTAAGCGACCTTGACAGGTGATCTCACTGCCTCCCCCCTACCTGGCAATGCAGGATATGACTCCCAGGGATGAATCTGGACCCAGCATCATGAGATCGAGAACTTCTTCTTGATCAAAAGAGGGATGTGAAATGAAATTAAATAAAGCTTCAATGGCTGAGAGATTTCAAATGGAGTCAAGAGGTCACTCTGGTGGATATTCTTACAGACTATATAGATAACACCTTTTAGGTTTTAATGTATTGGAATAGCTAGAAGTAAATACCTGAAACTACTGAACTCCAACCATAGCCTTGACTCTTGAAGATGACTGTATAACAATGAAGCTTACAAGGGGTGACAGTGTGATTGTGAAAACCTTGTGGATCGCACTCCATTTATCCGGTGTATGGATGGATGAGTAGAAAAATGGGGACAAAACTAAATGAAAAATAGGGTGGGGGGATGATTTGGCTGTTCTTTTTTACTTTTATTTTTTATTCTTATTCTTACTTTTTCCAGTGAAAGGAAAATGTTCAAAAATAGATTGGGATGATGAATACATAACTATATGATGGTACTGTGAGCAGTTGATTGTATACCATAGATGACTGTATGGTCTGTGAATATATCTCAATAAAATTGAATTTAATTTTAAAAAAAATGAAATTAATGATAGACTAAGAGATAATTTGTAAGAAATAAAACTAAAAAATTTCTAGAAGAAAACATAGAAAAATCTTTGTAATATTTGATTAAGCAAGATTTCTTAAATAAAAAAGCACCAAGTGTAATAGAAAAAATTGATAAATTGGACTTCAAAAAATTAGTTTGCTGTGTAAAGTCTCTATTAAGAAAATGAAAAGGCAAGCCACTAGCAAGGAGAAAATATTTGTGAATATTTTTGTATCCAAAATATATAAAGAATTCTTACAGGAAAAAAAACAATAAATATATGTACAAAATATTTGAATAGAAACTTATCTGAGGTAGACAAATAGCAAAGAAGCACATGAAAAGATGTTCAACATCATTCATCATTAGAAACTGTGCCAGTTTGAATGTATTATGTCCCCCAAAACACCATTATTTCTGATGCAATCTTGTGTGGGCAGACGTATTAATGTTGATTAGATTGTAATTCTTTGATTGAGTGTTTCCATGGGGTGTGACCCACCCAACTATAGGTGATAACTATGATTAGATAATTTTCATGGAGGTGTGGCCCTGCCCATTCAGCATGGGCCTTGATTAGTTTACTGGAGCACTATATAAGCTCATACAGAAGGAGTGAGCTTGTTATAGCCAAGAGGGACACTTTGAAGAACACACAGGAGCTAAGAGAGGAGCTGCAGATGAGAGACAGTTTGAAAACAGCCATTGAAAGCAGACTCTTGCTCTGGAGAAGCTAAGAGAGAACAAAAACCACAAGAGCAACTAAGAGTGACATTTTTGAGGAACTGCAGCCTAGAGAGGAACGTCCTGGGAGAAGGCTATTTTGAAACCAGAACTTTGGAGCAGCAGCCAGCCACATGCCTTCCCAACTAACAGAGGTTTTCCAGACACCGTTGGTCATCCTCCAGTGAAGGCAACCGATTGTTGATGACTTACAGTGGGCACTTTATGGCCTTAAGACTGTAACTTTGTAACCAAATAAACCCCCTTTATAAAAGCCAATCCATTTCTGGTGTTTTGCGTTCCGGCAGTATTAGCAAACCAAAACAGGGACATACACATTAAAGTCACAATGAAATACCATTGCATTCTCATTAAAATGACTAATATTAAAAGGCTAACAGTGCCACATGTTAGTAAGATAGCAGAACAATTGGAGCTCTCATACATGGCTTGTGGTAATGCAAAATGCTATAACCACTTTGGAAAAAAATTGGCAGTTTCTTTTCTTTTTTCTTTTTTTTTCTTGGCAATTTCTTATAAAGCTAAACACACATTTATAATATGAACCAACAATTCCATTCCCAAATGTTTATCCAAGAGAAATGACAACATATGTCTACACAAATAACCATGCATAATTTTTGTAGAAGTTTTATTCATTGCAGCCCCAAATTGGAAAACCCCAACCAAATGTTTCATTTGTTAGATAATGAATAAACAAAGGAAGGTATGTCCATAAAGTAGAATAGCATTCAGCCAAATAAAGGAATAAACTACTGATACATGTGCCAACATCTGAGAATTTCAAAACATTATGCTAAGTGAAATAAGTTGAAAATATCACATATAGGATGATTCCATTTTATTCTGGAACAGGTAAGATTATAGTGACAGAAAGTAGATCAGTGTTTGCCAGGTTCTTGATAGGGCAAAGGAGATTGATTATAAAGGGACACAAGGAAACTTTTTGAGGTTATGGAATTATTCTAAATATTGATTGTGGCATGGTTTTACACAACTGCACATATTTGTCAAAACTCCTTGAATTGTAAAATTTGGTGAATTTTATCGTATATAAATTATACTTCAGTTAAGCTGATTTTAAAAAAGATGAATATATGAGCTACATAGATATATGGAAAAGGCAATGAATAATAATGTTAAAAAATCAGAACATAGAAATTACTTCACATTTTGTTAACTGTACAGAATATCTATATACATTGATCAAGGACTAGAATAAAATATTTATTAAATGTAAAAAGAAAGAAAAGATTACGGGACTTTGAACTAACATTATCCTAGGGGCCTGCCTGCTTCATTGCGAGCAGCCCCTTAAGTAAGAGGAGCAAGACAGAACTACAGGTATGAAAATAGATTCCCTCAAGAAAGGATTAGTAACCTATTTATGTTTAGACTTTTCATTTATTTTAATAGCATTTATGGAATATTTATAACTAAAAAATAAGGAATAAATGCTTATACAAATTTAAACATACATATTCATTAAAAAAGCTATTGTTCCCTTTCACTCACTACACTTCCCAGAAGCAAACCCTACTGATAACCATTTGGCCAGTATACTTCCACACCAGAAATTTTAACTAGGGTTGGTTTTGTTTGTTTCTGCTTTGGTTAATGAAACCAGAGGACAATTGTCCTGTGACTTTCTTTGTCATTTAAACAAGAACTTACCATGTTGTTACAGATTTACCTCATTCTCTTAAATGGCTGCATACTAATTCCTGGTTTGGATGTATCATCATATTTCTAATAGAAAAATATATAGATTGTTAATGATTTTCATTGCTACTACAAACCACAGTGAATGTTAGATTAATGTTTACTAATTGAACCTATAAAAATGGTATTTCATTGTTGTTTTAAATAACAGCAGCCTACCTTTTTGTACCCTTGTGATAGTAGGCATTGATCTTAGTGTTTTCCATGTAGTAACTCATTTAAAACTCATTATATCCTTATGGATGTTATTCTTGTTCCCATTTTACAAAGAAGTAATTTCTCCAAGATAATACCACTAGAAAGTGGTAAAGTGGGGGTTAAACCCAAGCAGCCTGACTTTAGAGTTTGTTCTTTGAGCCACCAAAGTATACCTCTTCTTACTTGTGCTGGTTTGGATCCATTATGTACCCTAGAAAAGAATATATGTTCTTTTAATCCAATCTTGTGGGGGCAGATCTACTATTGGGTGGGACCTTTTGATTAGGTTGTTTTCATGGAGATGTGACCCTGCCCATTCAATGTGGGCCTTAATATTCTTTACTGGAGTCCTTTATGAGAGGATAAAAGGCAGAGGTGTTTTGAGAGAGCTCGGAGACAGAAATGTCCTGAGAGGAACAAGCAAGGACCCACAGGAGCCAAGAAAGAAGCCCAGAGACATTTTGGAGAAAGCCTCTAAAACCAGAAGCTAAACCCAGGAGGGAAGGTTCAGCAGAGCCAACCATATACTTCTCCATGTGACAGAGAGACCCTGGAGGCCATCTGTACTTCTTCAGAGAAGGTATCTACCTCTTGATGCCTTAATATAGACATTTTCAGGGCCTTAGAACTGTAAATTTACAACCTAGTAAAACCCCATTGAAAAACCAATCCATTTTTGTTATTTTACATTCTGGCAGCTTTAGCAAACCAAAACACTTGTAAACAGGAAAAATTGCATTTCTATAATTACTAAGTATCTATGTCTATTTTTATATCTTCCTCTCTTAATTGTCTGTTGCTATATTTTGCACATTTTTTACTATTAGATTAATTTTAAAATCTGATTTCTAGTTGTTCTAGTTTGCTAATGCTGCAGAATACAAAACACCAGAGATGGATTGGCTTTTATAAAAAGGGGGTTTATTTGGCTACACAGTTACAGTCTTAAGGCCATAAAGTGTCCAAGGTAACACATCAGTAATCAGGTACCTTCACTGGAGGATGGCCAATGGTGTCCGGAAAACCTCTGTTAGCTGGGAAGGCATGTGGCTGGCATCTGCTCCAAAGTTCTGGTTTCAAAATGGCTTTCTCCCAGGACATTCCTCTCTAGCAAGCTTGCTCCTCTTCAAAATGTCACTCACAGCTGCACTCCGTCCAGTCTCTTTGAGTCAGCACATTTATATGGCTCCACTGATCAAGGCCCACCCTGAATGAGTGGGGCCATGCCTCCATGGAAATATCCCTTCAGTTATCATCTACAGTTGGGTGGGGTGCATCTCCATGCAAACAACCTAATCCAAACGTTCCAACTTAATCCCCACTATTATGTCTGCCCCACAAGATTGCATCAAAGGATATGGCTTTTTCTGGGGGACATACTACATTCAAACCGGCACACTAGTAATATTTTAATTATATTTTAAATTGTCTTTTACTTCATTTACAACAACATTTATAACCAAATTGTTGATCTTTCCTTGCTGACTCCTAGATTTTGTGTCTTGGGTAATAAGAATTCCCCATCCTAAGATTTTCAAAATATTCTGTTATGTTTGATTTCATAATGTTCTTTTTTGCATTTAATTCTTTTAATGTTAGGTTTTGGATTTTATGCAAGGTAGAAATCCAGCTATACTTATTTGCGTTGCTCAATGTTCTCAATCTCTTTAATTTAATTTGATTGATTTCTCCCTAGATTTGAAATGCCACCTTTATCATATTCTAAATTTCTATAGGTGCATGGATCTATTTCTAAACTTTACATTGTTTCCCTACTTGATTTGTCTATTTTTTAGGAAGAAAAATATTTTAATTCCTACACATTGTTGAAAATAACAATTGCCTTCAGTGTTCTTTTGCTTTCCTAACTATTATTTTACGTTCTTTTCCTCCTAATTAGAATTGTATTGAAATAACCTTTAAAACAAGAACTTTATATCCAACCACTATTCACTCAGACTCGTTTCATGATTTTCAGTAAACTTTTATGATTTTCTTCATACCTTGCACATATCTTCTTAGATTTATCCTTAGATATTTTATGGATTTGTTGCTATTGTTTTCAGGTATTTTTCCTTTGTATTTTCTATTTTAGAAATTCCTAGTCCATAGGAAAGCTATTGACTTTCAAATGATAATTTTATATGTGGCAAAATTACTTAACTTGCTTATTAGTTCTACAAGCTTTTATTTTGAGTTCCTTGGATTTTTCTAGGTGGAAAAGCAATTATTTTGGTAAGAATTTTACTCAGCTCACCTTTGGACCTTTCCATTTTGAGAAATCATTTCTCCTTAGGTTTGTATTTCTATTTCACTTCTTAAAGAAACAATAAATTGCAAAGTATTCCATTAATCTGACATCTATGCAATGAAAATTGAGAAAGAATTTGAATAATTCTTCCTTTCCTACAATATACTGAATTTTAAAAAGCCCACATATTATATGAATAGTTACTTGAACTCTCTACTTCATTTGCTTATGTAGTCTTTAGAAAATGAAAGAGATGGGAGAAAATAGAATGGAGCAAATGGATCAATATTTAGTTATTATCAATGTGGTACTATAATTATTCCTATCCTATTTCTAGTATACCTTAGGTGCAACAAGGTAAAGAAAAAATAATTAGCCAAGCAATAATTCTCTATTAGTAAAGACCAGAAGATGGCACAAAAATATTCAGAGTGAAGGGAAGTGGACAACATAAGAATAGGAGGTGTTCAGGAGAGGGAGCACAAAAACTCAGTGTAAATTAGTGTTGTGATAACTAATGTTTATGAAATACAAAGCTAGAGAAAAGTAGAAATAAGTAGACGCTAGCTAACTACAAGGGAAACTATTAATATTGTATATATCTTATGCTTGCACCATAAGTAATTTCATTTGCATGTGATGACTGGAAATAGGCCCATATGAATTGAATTAAAGCCACCATTTCAAAGATATCCAGTTGAATGGATGTCTTGTTCTAGACAACACATGTAATTCTGTTCATAAATCATGGAGTAAATTGTAGATTTGGCAATTTTAAGGTGGCCAAATTAAATGCAAACGGTGAAGACATAAAGCAGGAACAAAAATCTACACTGGAGTCTGGTTGGTTGTTGGCATTTTTCGGAGCCACTAGACTGTTGTCAAATCCCTAAAAGATTATGTTTTGAAAACAAATAATATGGGGAGAGCCAGAGCTTCTAAAAGAATTTTTAAAAGAATAACTTTGGGAGCATTGCATCAAGAACTATGTTCTGATTTTAAAGTCTCTCAATATCTATATTATGGCATATGCCTTAATTCAAAAAGGATGACAATGGATTCTTTACCAATGGGAACAGTATAAATTAAGACTTAGCACCGAAGTGAGAAAAACTATAAGCAAAAAAATGCCAGCCTATTCCTGTGAAATAGTTCCTTCTGGGGTAATATAGTAAAAGTAATGATATAACCAGCCAAGGATGCAGTTTCATGAATGCAATCTTGCAGAGTGTCCAAAATGACATGAATATTAATGAAGAAGATAGAAAGGTATGTGTGTATTTAGCTTTCTTTTACTCACTACACATCTCATGCTGTCAAAAAAATTTCAAGCACCAGTGGACCAAATGCAGTCACATGTTAATTTGGTAGGACTTTGCCAAATTATTTGGGAAATGATATAGTAATTTTCAGAAGATGAAATTTCTCTTTAAGTAAACTGGTAAGATGCATTATGCATTGTTTTTGTGTTATCCTATGATCAGAATCTGCACTTTAATTGAATGTGGTAAACAAATGCCTTGGAAATAATTACCAGGAGTCTGAGCTCTACATGACCATCATTTTTGAAGTAATAGCTGACACTTGGATAAAAAACTTATGTGCAGGAACTCTTCTAGGAGCTTACATATATCGACTCATTTAATCCTCCCAACACTCTTAGGGCTTACAGAGAGGTTAAGTAACTTTCCAAAGTCCCCACAGCCAGTAGTAACGGAGCTGGAATGTGAACCCAGAATGTCTAAAACTAGCTAGAAAATGTCAGACAAGAGAAACAAGGAAATGCATTACAACATGAGGAAAATGAATTTCAGAGTTGTGGTAGATGTTCTAGGTCAAACAGGCATTGGTGGGAAAAAAATAATCTCTCCAGCCATTTATCTAAAGTTCTTTTCTAATATATAATCTTGTTATATGGACCTATGTATTTTATGTGTATGTGTGTGTGTGCACTGACATGCTACCCTAGGATATGCTTCCAATAGGCTATATGATCCAGCTAGAAACTTTATCTATTTATGACTTGTAGAGTACATTTTTTCTTTGACATTTTTGTAATCAAGTCAAAGAAAACAATCTAGAGTAATCAACTAAATAAAGACAAGTATTCATAAATAAGTTTAGCTAGATATCTAGGGCCTTTTAAAATCTTGAATTTCACTAACCGATAAATTATTTTCTCATTTATATTTCTACATCCAGCACAAAATGAAATGGAGCATGGCAGGAAAATTCCTGCCTAATTTTATCACTTATATCTACATCAAATAATTAAACACAGCCTCATAAATTGGATATCTCTAGACAATTGTAGCATATGATTTAATTTTCATAAATATATCATAAAACTGATGCACATATACAAATTTTCTTTACTTTCAGCAATGCTCAGATACTGAAACCTAAACCATTTTTAGGGATTTAAGTCCTTATTGGTTTATGTCCACATTACTCTGGAAAGAGATATTAAGGGACTTTATATGAATTATATTTTTGAATAAAAGCCCACATTCAGGTAAAGCATTTTTCTCCATAACCATCTTTGAAACATTCAAAACTAGACAAAGTTGATTGTAAGTCAACTCTTTGCTGTCATCATATCATTGGTCACAGAAGAGTCCCCATTTTTCTGCCAGTGCACACCTAGGTCAGTAGTGAAATTACAGAGAAAGATAAATGGCAAAAACAAATACATTTTTAAAAGGATGCATACGGCTCTTCAATTTTTCATCCTAGAGCTAGTAAGGCTAAATTTGATTTCTGTTTCTGCTCAATGTTCCAGTTATCACTACATGTACCCCAAATGTCTAATCAAAATTACAAGGCTTAATATTTACTCAAAATATCCAAAAATTACATGGGGTAAAGAAATAGAAGAGCCCATGGAAAGTAACAAATATAGGATATGTATATTATACAAAATGTCCCATTGGCAGAAAAAAACATGTGTTTTAATACAGACTAGATAGAGAATGCTTGCCTTGTTTCTATTAGTGAGTTTCAGCATCCATTAAATGAGAAAAATAGCCCAACTTCCCTGAATTTTAAAAGAGATTATTTGAAATATATAAGTATGCACAAGATCATCTTGATACCGATTAAAAGAAACTATAGCTTAAGGTAATTTATTTAACATCTCTAGGACTCTGTGGCTTTTGTTGAAAAATGTTGAGGCTCACTGTCACAGATTTTCCAGTAGAGGTTAGACGACCATGACCAAGATCTTAGAGAAAAAACTAATTATATGATCAGAAAAAATAAAGAGAAAAACAAAGTATTTAGCATACTGTCTGTAAAATAGTAAGCACCTAAAAATGCAAACTGGTTTCAGTTTTTGATGTTATTCCATTGTTTTCGTTGTTATTGCCCCTGAGGCCAGATCTCTTTCAATTTAGAGATTCAATTATTGAAGATTCCTTTCAACATTGAAGTCTAAAAGTACAGGATTCAATGATTCTGCTTAAACTACAACACTGGGGTGCTACAATAAAAAATAATGATAATTTGCTTCTTAGTATTCCCAAATAGGAGTCCTAAAATCCTAAAAATTCTTAATACTTCAACCAGATTTTCTTCAGTATTCTTATGAATACTGAATTATGAATTCTCACAAATTAGGCTGGCTCAATATTCCAAGAAGGCTTTCTTTTCTCCTTAATATAGTATTAAATATGCAGAACTAAGTTCACAAGCAAAGAAAACCCCTAAATAAAAGAGAGAGGACAGGAACTTAACGTTAAGTGGGATATTGAAGATATGTCTGCCATGTGGATAATTATTTGTCAGAGTTATCTAGAGCCTTGGATGTAATGGCTCATCAGGCAATGAGAAAAGACTTGGGCTACATTGAAAGGTGAGAACATGGGATACTGTAGTGAAAGCATGGTCTGCTGGCCAAATACAAAACAGGGAAACTTTTCTTACTTGGCTTTGCTCTGGATGGAAAAAAGGCACCCCTGAGAAATCATAACATTGGCCACATTACCTACAGTTTTGCAGTTTCAGTTTACACTTGGGAAAATTCCGACTCTGGAAATCAATTTAAAATCATTTTGGATTGAGCTCATACAATCAGTAAGCAGAAGCAAATACATATCCTCCCTAGAAAAATGTAGTCTCAACCCGGTATTCTTGGAATTCCAACAGATTAATGGCACCCAAATATGGGCTGAAAACCTAAAGTAAAGAAATGCATACTAAAGAAAAAACATGCCAGGAGCAGGGGTCAAAGACATAAATAAAACAGCAAAATTATATTTAATATGCACAATATAAAATTCTTAAATATCTAACACATAACTAAAAGGTATTGAAAATATGAGCAAGAAATAAGAGACTATAAAACAGTCAGTTAAATTAGAAAGAAAAAGACATTCATAATAATAAATACAATTATTGTAATGAGAGAAAATAAATTTCAACCTAGAATCACACTGATTTGTTTGCTGAAATAAAAATACCTATGAAAATATTAAAAGTAAACATTAAAAAATAGAAATAATTATACCTAAGGATAAAAGACAGAAGATCTCTATGGAAAATTATAAACTTTACTGAAAGATATTAGAGAAGCTTTAAGTAAATAAAGATAATTTATTATTTTCATGGGTAGGAAAACTTAATATCATAGAGATGTCAAGTCATCTTCAAAATAATCTATAGGAAAACCTAATACTTATGAACCACTTACTTTATGCAGGATGTCATTCTAACTCATTTAAACTTCAAACAAACAAACAGAAAGCCCATGGTATAGGGGCCATTATTTTCCACCATTTTGGGTAACTAATTGATGAGGAAATCAGAGTGGTTATTTAACTTAAATAACAAGTTATTTAAATAATTTGTCTATACTCACAGGAAAAGAAAACCCAACAAAAATTCTGACAGATGTTTTCATGGGACTTGACAAGTTAATTTTTAAAAAAATTACATGGAAGAGGAATAGATCAAGAAGGGCAGAGACATTTTTAACAGTTAGACCAACAGAGCAATACAGAGCACCTAGAAACACACACATATATGGAAATTTACTAGAATAGAAGTTACATAACAGATAAGTGAAGAAAGGACAGACTTTTCAGTTAATTTTAAAAAATCAAGTTGAATCCCCGTCTCAAAGAGAAAAAATTCTAGGTAGCTTAAAGATATAAATTTTAAAAATAATTTTTTAAATGAGAAGAAAAAATATGACCACATCTTTAAGACCTGGTGATAGGAAATGATTTCTTAAATGAAACATAAAGATGCCAAAACCTAAAGGGAAATAATGATAAATTCATCTATTTTAAAAATGTTTTTATAAAAATAAATACAAAAAAGACACTATAAAGAAAGTAAAAAGATAAGCCATACAATTGTGCAAGATATTTGCAACCAATATAAATGAGAGTGGTTTAGAATTCAGATTATATGTACATTTAAAACTCCTAAAAATCACTAAGAAAAAGACAACCCACTATATAATTGAGCAAGGCATAAACATACAGAAGAGAAACAAAAGGCTTATAAACAAATAAAAACATGCTCAACCACAAAGGCAATCAGGGAAATGCTCATTAGAACCAATGGAGGTATCCATCATGTCCACAAATTGGCAAAAATGAAAAGTCTGATGATCCCCAAGATTGATAATATGCAAAAATAAGAACTCATACACTGAGAGTGAGTATGTAAATTGATACAAATATTTCAGAGAGCAATTGGGCGATATCCAGTAGAGGTGAAAAAGTACACACCAGTAATAGTGCCTTTATTAAGTACATGACCTGAAGCACTTAGAAATGTGCACAAGGAGACACTTAAATGAATCTTCATGGCCAGATTGTACTACTAGAACAATCAAAATGCCTATCAATAAGACATTACATACTGCAGTATATCTAGTAGAATAGTATACCACTGTAAAAATGATAATCTGGTATTAAAAATACAACGCTGAAAGACCTCAAAACATAATAGAGTAAAATAAAATCAAGTTAAAGGAGAAGATGGACAATTTGCTTGCATAAAGTTTTTGGAAAAAAATAAACTATATATTATTTTTAGAGTAAACAAATGAGTAGTAAAAATATAATGAAATGTATAGAAATGAATATCAAATTTGAGATAACTGTATGGAGGGTGTGAAATAGAAGAGTGAACTCAAGGCATTTCAACTTTATTAGTAAGGTTTTCTTTCTTCAGCTGGATGCTGGATGTATGAATGTTTGCATTAATATGCTGCATAACCTTTTTTTTTCCTGTGCATCTATTTTTTTATTGTGATTGTTCACATACCATACAATTATCCAAAGATCCAAAGTGTACAATCAATTGCCCCCTGTACCATCATACAGCTGTGCATCCATCACCACAATTAATTTTTTTTTCAATTTTTAGAATATTTTCATTATTCCAGAAAGGAAATAAAAACAAAAAAAGGAAACTCAAATCCTCCCATACCACTAACCAACCCCCTTCCATTGTTGACTCATATAATTGGTTTGGTACATTTGTTACTGTTGATGAAAGAATGTTAAAATACTACTAACTGTGGTATATAGTTTGCAATAGGTATATTTTTTTTTCATACATGCCCCTCTATTATCAACTTCTAGTTATAGTGTCATATATTCATTCTGGTTCATGAAAGAGATTTCTAATATTTGTACAGTTAATCAGACATTGTCCACCACAAGTTTCACTGTTTCATACATTCCCATCTTTTAACATCCAACTTTCCTTCTGGTGAAATATGTGACTCTGAGCTTCCCTTTTCTACCATATTCATGCACCATTCAGCACTATTAGTTATTCTCACAATGTGATACCATCATCTCTGTCCATTTCCAAACATTTAAGTTCACCCTAGTTGAACATTCTGCTCATAATAAGCAACCGCTCCCTATTCTTTAGCCTCGTTCTATATCCTGGTAACTTATTTTTCATGTCTATGGGTTTACATATTATAATTAGTTTATATTAGTGAGACCCTGCAATATTTGTCCTTATGTGTCTGACTTATTTCACTCAATATAGTGCCCTCAAGTTTTCTTCACTAACCCTTTAAGACAGTTTTGTTCACACACCATACACCCCCTCTTTTAGGCATTTAGCTTTGGTATATTGCCTTTGTTATAGTAAAGGAAGCATAATACAATGTTTCTGTTAATTGTAGTCTCTAGTTTGCATTGATTTTATTTTTCCCCCAATACCTCCCTATTTTTAACACTTTGCAAGGTTGACATTCATTTGTTCTCCCTCATGAAAAAACTTATTTGTACATTTTATCACAATAGTTGAGCACACTAGGTTTCACTGAGTTACACAGTCCCAGTTTTTATCTTTCCTTTTTCCTTCTAGTGTACCACATGCTCCTAATCTTCCTCTTTCAACCATACTTACAGTCATCTTTGTTCAGTGTACTTACATTGCTGTGCTACCATCACCCAAAATTGTGCTCCAAACTTCTCACTCCTGTCTTTTCCTATCTGTCTGTAGTGCTCCCTTTAGTATTTCCTGCAGAGCAGGTATCTTATTCACAAACTGTCATTGTCTGTTTGTCAGAGACTATTTTAAGCTCTCCCTCATATTTGAAGGACAGTTTTGCCAAATACAGGATTCTTGGTTGGTGGTTTTTCTCTTTCAGTATCTTAAATATATCACCCCACTTCCTTCTTGCCTCCATGGTTTCTGCTGAGAAATCCATACACAGTCTTATCAAGCTTCCTTTGTATGTCATGGATCACTTTTCTCTTGCTGCTTTCAGGATTCTCTCTTTGTCTTTGACATTTGAAAATCTGATTATTAAGTGTCTTGGTGTAGACCTATTCAGATCTATTCTGTTTGAGGTATGCTGCACTTCTTGGATCTGTAATTTTATGTCTTTCATAAGAGATGGGAAATTTTGATTAATTGTTTCCTCTACTTTTGCTTCTGCCCCTTTTCCCTTCTCTTCTCCCTCTAGGGCACCCATGACACATACATTCAAGTGTTTCATGTTGTCATTCAATTCCCTGAGATGTTGCTCATATCTTTCCATTCTTTTCTCTATCTGCTCTTTTGTGTGTAGGATTTCAGTTGTCTTGTTCTCCAGTTCCTGAGTGTTTTCTTCTGCCTCTTGAGATTTGTTTTGCATGTTTCCATTGTGTCTTTCACCTCTTGTGTTGTGCCTTTCATTTCCATAGATTCTGCCAGTTTTTTTTTTTTTTTGAACTTTTGATTTCTACCTTATGAACGCCCAGTGTTTTCATTATATATTTCATCTCTTTTGCCATATCTTCTTTACCTTTTTGAATTGATTTAGCGTTAGTTGCTTCAATTCCTGTATCTCAGGTGATGTGTAAGTTTGTTCCTTTGACAGGGCCATACATTTGTTTTTCTTGGTGTAGGTTGTAGTTTTCTGTGGTCTAGGCATCTGGTTTCCTTGGTTACCCCAGGTTTTCCCAGACCAGAACAGGCTCAGGTCCTAGAAGGAGGAAATATTCAGTATCAGGTTTCCCTGAGGCTGTGTCTTAGAAGATTGACACACCCTGTGAGGCCTCAAGGTGCTGTGCTTTTCCTAACCTGCTCAGCAGGCAGTGCCTATCCGCCTGTTGCTCCTGACTGGTGTAAGGAGGTGCAGCCCTTTAATTCTCAGCTTGAGTTGTTTCTGGTTTGATTGTTTTTCCTCAGGCTCTGGGGTCTGGCTCTGAATGGAAGGCAGGTAATAGAGCTGGGCACCACCTCTTTTCTCTTAAGGAAGATACACAGCCTAGGGAACTTTCATTTGCATTTAAATAGGCTCTTTGTCTCTCTGACTCTGCTATCTCCACCTTGTCTGAATCAGAGCACTGTGAACTGAAAATTGCTGAGGCTTTCTCCACTGAGCTGCTCAAGTTAAGAGAGAGAAAAAGGGACTGAGAGCCCCCTTTCAGGGTCAGTACACAAGCCCCCAGTTTCACCCATTGGCCAGAGATAGCACCTGGTCCTCTGGGTTCCCCCTCCTGAGACAGAGAAGTCCCCTGGCTCTTCAGGCCTCTGTCTGCTTGTTGGGGATTTGCAACTTGCATTGAGCAGTTCGTATTTGCCAATTAAAACCCCAGTTGGAGCTGGCCTGAGGTATATTTGCTTGTTCAGAGAGTGCTGCTCTCTATCTTAGTGAGGCTTTGCAGTTTGTAGTGCTGTGTGGGGAGGGGGATCCTGGCTCACAGCTGCAGTTTCTACTTACAGTTTTCATGCTGCGATCTCAGGCATTCCTCCCAATCCAGGTTGGTGCACAATGTGTAGACGGTCATGGTTGTCCCCCAGCAGTTATTCCAGATTATTTACTAGTTGTTCCTGGTTGTTTATTAGTTGCTCTGGAGGGACTAACTCTGCATAACTTTTTAAAGGACTGATATTTAGTAAAATAATTTAAATGGATAATGGATGCTTTGTAGATGAAAGCATATGAAAAACTTGGTTAGACACTAAGGATCAGCTGAGGAAGAGGAAACACATCATATCACATGTAAATGCACTGAAGTCTAAGTAGGAAAGTTTAATGTCACTTTCAATGTCCTAATTAGCATTTTTTTTTAGTTCTCAATAGAATAACAAGGAAGCTGTTTTAAGAAGTAAATGCTGATTCCTCAATTAAGTTCATTAGCTGCCCCAGTTCTCCTTTTCATGCAACATCACCTTCTCTCAAATTGTGCTTCAGAAGAATGATAAATTACTGCTTGTCAAATGTCTTCTGGGTCACTCCACTTGCAAATAATTAAAATAGTAAATGTAAAGGGGCTATTATGCTTGAAAAAGTTGCATTCCACTTTCTCCAGATATATCACTGTTTCCTCCTAATATAAATTTATTTCCCTGATGCCACAATATGAAAAGCTCTTTGGCATCATTCAAGAATAGATATTAATAATAAAAAACTAGGTCATTAAGTATCAATTAATGACAACTCTAAACTATAATCTTTTGAAAGATTTTCATATCTAGTGTCTCTTTGATCTCACGATAGAATCACAAGATAATAAAAAAATTATTATCTCTAATTGGCCAGGGATTTTTAATAAAGAATCCTGGTGAAAGTGTCCTAATTTATTTCAAAATGGAAACTAATTTCCAAACTATCAAGGCTAAAAGTGAAAAATATGAGGGTAAATTAGTTTATATGTGTGCAACAGAAGTTACAGAATTAGGAAATATTAAAGTAAAATGTGTCAAAGACACTAGAAAGTTTTATTTTCACATGCAAACTGGCAAAGATGTAATAGAGGTATCTTCTGCACGTATAATGCTGGTTATTCAGAAGGATTTTTGTACCAAAAAAATTGATTTTGCTTATTAAAAGTTTATCTTAGTTTAATTAAACCAAATATGAATTAAAATATTTATTGGTCTTACATTATAAATAATTTAACTTTTAGAAACAGCACATCAATCTCTGTCATTCCCATTGTAGGTATTTGTCACATTCACTCTGGGCCTAACATTCCATGTCTCAGATTGTTCAGTAAGGAGTTGCACCTCTGCCCTGGAAAGATAGAACACCATCTCTTCCCTTGGGTTTGTGAAGTCTACAAAAAGCCCAAAGTGGTTTGTGAAGTCTACAGAAAGCCCAAACTTTATTTTGTTATCACCACTACATTGTGCAGGAGCAAATTAAATTAATTCAGTATTCCCTTTGAGTGGCTTTGACAATGCAACTTTGGGGAGACTCTGAGCCCTTTGGAGAGTTTCTATATGTGGAAAAATTGAAGTCTAAATTGTGGATATTTCAATGATCCAAATGCTCACAGTTCTCAATTAAAATAAATAATCTAAATACTGACTTTTCTAAAATTTAAAAACACAGACATATATTTGAGGTTGTTAAAGAGAGCATAATATAATGCATAATTGTACGTAAGTGAATAAAACAGTTGGCCCAGATTGTTGCAATACTATTTTGTGAAATTGTTGCATTCTCTTTTGAGTGTCAGCTCAAACAAGTTTTCTGAGCCCAGGCCAATGACAGTGACTGCAAAACTTTGCCAGAAATAACCTGAGTGATTTTCCTGCACAGGCATGGGGGAGGGGAGGACTATTAATTGCAATATGTTGTTTTGGATGTTTATATAATTTTCAGCAATATATTATGTGGCTGAAGCAGAACCTAACCCTGAACAAAACTGCTGCTACTATGGTACAGAATAAAACCATCTTCTTCTCACCTCTTCCTGAACCAAAGTGCAAACTCTGCTACCTGTTTTGCCTCCCACAGCCTCATCCCTTTCCATCTCAGTCCCATATCATCCTTGCATCACCTTCCATCAGGCCCTCAAAAATCCAGGTCAACACCCTTTCCTCCTTCTTATACTTTCCCTAAATCCTTGTTGTCAAATCCTTTTAATTCCTCAAATCTGTCTAATCTGTAAAGGTACACCATTTATAGAAAAATTTTCTTAATGGCCTACTCCTTACTGCTTAATAGCAAGGCACCTATACCAGTATGAAAGATGGTTAGTCTAAAGTCCTAAAATAAATTACACCTCCCAGTCTCCACACTCTTGTCTGGTGGCCTTCCACATCGACCCTGGGATTAGCCATAGGATTTGGTAGTCCAACTCAGATCACATCAGCAAACTTGATATAAGCATAGGCTCAATGAGTACTTTTACACTGGGGTTTGCCCTCTGGGAATACTTTTCTGAGACGGAGAAGTCTAATCTATCCTACTTTAAGTTGAAATTCCATATAAAGACAAGGGCTCTGTTGTCTCAACTATCCTAACAGAGTCAGCCTCAACTGACCCTCCAACTGAAGGTACTCAATCGATGAACCCAAGCAAGACCAGCAGAACCATCCAGACAACATACAAAATTTTAGGGAAAGATAGTTGTCATTTTAAGTGACTAAATTTTGAGATGATTTATTACATAACTGAAACAGAAATTGGTATCTAGAAGAAGGGGTCTGTCATTACATAATCCTAAAACATTTAACATTGGATTTGGGACTGAGCCATGGTCTGGGGAAAAAAAATCAGTAAAGATGCTGTTGGGGAACATTGGAAGAATGGCAAAGAGTTAGTGGATGCTGATAAAAGCAGTGGAAAACTGCTATTGGACCCAGGAAAGATGGAAGTCCCCATGCTGCCATGCTGTGTTAGCAAAAACATTGGCAAAACCATCAGCTACAGTAAATTCATTAGTAAATATGCCTAATGAACTTACGAATCTGGCTAAAGTCTTTCTGAGAAAGAATGCTGTGTCGATTTGTGTCTTTCATTTGGTTATGAGAAGATATAGCAGAGAGAAGAGCTAAAGATATATCTGTTCAAATTTCAAGTAGAATTTATTGGAAACATAGAAGAGACAGGGTATGCTGGGTTGGAAAATAAACTGCCTCACATTGCCAGCATTTCCAACAAGCAAAATGAGAAATTGCTTCAGAGTAAAAATAGAATTGAAGGTGTGGCTCTAAGACCTTTTGTTAAGACCTCAGAAAGATTTACAGCTTTGCCATAGTAGACTCTCACAGTTAGACAAAAAGTCCTTTAAAAACAATAAAGGCATTGTCACAGATGACTTTGTTAAAAGAAACAGACTCTCTTGAAAAATTAAGGATATGGCTTTGGAGGCATGAAATGAACACCAATCAAGTTTATTGAAAGTCCACAACAATTTTAAGGGATTTTAATCAACTTGAACAAAAGTGTACAGAGACCGTTCAAAATGAGTATTTTATGGGAAATAAACAGGCTGAGAAAGCTATCAACTGCATTTCTTACCAAAAAGGAGAGACAGATCCAAGTAACCAAAAGGCAGAACCAAGAGCAGCAGGGAGCAATGAATTTGGGAACATTCCAGGAGGCAAAAAGGCCCAATAAAGGAACATCCCCTATCCCTGGAGCATATGCTACTGAATTTGAGCACTGCTGTGGCCTAGTGATGATCGGATGGCTCTTGTTCCTTCCAATATGGAATGGAAGTGTTTTGAGGCTATCCTGTCCTTCTCACCATTTCAGGTTGGGTTTGTGTGTGGAAGTAGAGCAGGGAGTAAAGATAAGTTATCTTTTTAGTCCACAGGTCTCTGGACAAAGCACCGCTGTACTTCAAAAGTTGCATTTACATATGCATCTGATACAGATTATGAGATTATGAACTTCGAGTTTGATACCACAATTGAATGAGAATTTCAGGATATTGGAAGGTGGCGTATTTTTCACATGAATCTTTGGGGCAAGAGGCCTGACTGTAATAGGCAATTACAGTAATGGAACCAAATGAATCTTGCCTCCTGGTAACTATGCCATTGTATAGCTCCCTCCATTCTTGACTCTGATGAGCATGGTCATGTGACTTGTTTGCCCAATTGGATATCAGCAAATGTAATGCAAACAGAGGGAAGCTAAGCACTTGGGCATTGAGGCTTACTCTTTAGAACACTGCTCCAAGACTGTGTGAGAAGTCCCATCTAGCTTCCTTGAGAATACGAAAACACATGAGGACAGAGACCCAATCGTCCTAGCCGTCCCAGCTCAGCCTGCAGCTGATTAACTAGCAGAGTGCATATCCCTGAGTGAACCTGGGTGAGACCAGCTGAAGCACCTCCCAGCCCACCTATAAAATAAAGAACAATAAATTAGTTGTTGTTTTAAGCCAGTTGGTTTATTTCTGGGAGATGGTGGGGGTGGGGGTCATGTAGTAATACATAATTGATACAGCCATCTTTTCCCTATCACAATTATTTATTGTCTAAAATCTGCCAAGGTACTCAGAAATCATTCTTGATGATTACTGCATAGGCACTAATTCCTAAGTACTTTTTTGCCTATTTTCATCTTCAAGGAATTCAGCAAGCTCTTTTTCCTCTGACTCTTCAGTTCACTAGCTTTATAGTTCCTTGCCATCTTATGAATAAGAGCATTCATCTTCAGACTCTTTTGCTATTTGTTAGTATGGTCATATCCTCAGCCAAATGACAACCCAGTATTCTGTTTATCTAAGTGGTTCATACATTTTTAAGAACAAAAGACATTGTTTCAACAAGAAATAAGTGAAATATCAATGGTGATGGAAAGCATCAGATGACTTCTGGAGATATCACTGGTCTAATTCTAAGTATATTGGTGATGACGATGTAGCAGTAGAGAAAGTTTTAGGGTAAGACAAATGCGGATTAAAAAGCCCACTTTGGCATTCATTAGCTCAGTAAATTTCATTCATCTCATGTATAAATAATAATTTTAAGATACAGGCACTCAGTAAAAAGTTGCTAACACTACTATCATTATTATGTGATTAGATGTCTATTTTATATCAACCGAACTCATATTAAGAATACAGTTGATTAATCAAACAAATTAATTAATGATTCTTCAACCACATCTTTCTCCTTCTCCAGTAAGTTTTCAGCTAAGCCTAAGGATGATGATTTAAAAGTATGGCATTGAGTCTTAATCACTAATGTTTGATTGGTTAGTTTTTACCACTAAAAATTAAGGATTCCCTAATATGAAACTGTGACTTAATGATGAACAGCATACCTAAACTCAAAACTGGTGTTTTGGTGTCTAAATTTTTCATTTATTGTTGTTTGATTTTAATTAATCATTTAGCCTTCTTGTACCTCTCTAGTTCCTTATTTGTAAATAATGTTAGCTACTTCATGGGGTTGTTGTGAAACCTAAGTAAGATAGTCTAAGTACCTTGAAAATTTATAAAAAAAAAAAAAAAAAAGCTTTCTAAAAACAGAGAAAAAAAGGTTCTTGGATGATTGATGGACAATGTTATGAATATCTGCTAAAATGCCCTTAATCCCCTGATGTTTATTTTACAGAAATTAAAATTATGGCCTCCTAAAGGCATTCCCTCTAGTACCAAAAGGCATTCCTTGCAGTGACAGAGAATTGTGCTACATAAACTACTAATATTTACCAATGATAGTTTGTTCTAATATACTTAGCTCCCATTGAAATGAATCATATATCTTCTTTACGGAACTGATCCAGGTTTGTTTAGTGTTTTAAAATAAAAATACCTCACAGAAATTAACAGTTCATTTTTAAAGTGTACAATCCAAAAGAGAAACAAATTTCTGTTGCCATAATGCACAGTGTTCTTTAAACTCACCCACTGAATTGCCAGTCCCTCTTATTCCCAAGGTACCCAACACCGTGTCTGTACTACACACTAACATCTACTCATCCTCCAGGATTAATCTTAATGGTTCACTTCCCTTCTGAATTGCTCCCCGACATGCAATCTGGGTCCAGTAGCACTGACACTGGGATAGCATTTTGTGTAAAGCTTTACTGGTGCCCATAAGGCATCATACTCTAATGACCTAATGTTCACATGTATTTCTTGCAGCCCAATTTGGAGTTGGAGTCAACTTCTGCCTTTCACTTCTGCATCCCCAAATCCTAGAATAAGAAATGTTCTAGGAATAAGAATCTTGAATAAATGAATAAATAAATAAATAATCTTTACGTTATCTTAAACATAAATGAAAATGAGCCATCCACTGACTATTTTTAAATCTTCAAAAATTTCTAACATGAATTCAGCACCTTGAGTTCCATGCCAAAGGGAAACCTGAAAGCATAAGCTATGGAGGTTGCCGTGTGGTGTGTCTCAGCGTGAACCAATACCCTGAAGCCAATGGCCTATATTGTGTTTGGAGCACCAAAATTTCCAGGTATCTCTAAGAGACTTATTATGTAGAACACATGCCAAGTTTCTGAAAAAGCAAAAGGCAAAGGAAACAGAATTACTTGAAGTAGTGTGCATTCTAATGAGTAGGATCAGATGTTCCTGGAGGGAAAATGGGGAGCATCTAACGTGCGTGAAATTATCATCATCATCATTAAGATGTTAAATCTAAGTCTAACAAATTGTTGGCTCTCCTACAGAATCTCCTCAGGCAGACAGAACTCTGACCCACATGCAGAAAACCCAATATAATGGGTAAATTTAAAAGTTATACAAATTAAAGTAGCATTAATTTAAATTACTTTTGGAGTTTACACTTAAAAGGAGAATTTGATTGAGATCACTTTAGAGGCTTTTAATCACCTACCTTCAATTGGAAAATCATATATGACTATACAGCAGTTCTGAATTATAATGTAGAAGAAAACTATGACTTCATTTATAAAGAATTGATGGCCCCACTTTTCAAGATCTTTTTATATAAGCAGAAAGGAAAATGCACAAGTATATTATGCAGTATTAAGCTCAGTAGGAAAGACACCTAAAACATATAAAGGTTATAGACGCCCAAACTAAATTATTTTAAATAAGCAAAATGCAATATATATATTTAAATTTACGTTTCAAAATAATTAAGAAGTCTATAACTATCCTTCAAGAAATGAAATTTCTAGTAACTCTTGATTTACCATCTAAAGAAGAATGTACTTGGTAAACGCTGACCCACCTGAATTTGTCTGCTGAGAAAAGAAAAAGATAAATTGAAACATGTCATGCCTCTTAAGAAGCTGTGACAGTGATGCTAATGAGAAATTCAGGCCAGCCAAGAGACCAGGACACTTATCTTTCTTTAGCTTTTAATTGCCTGTGAGAACTTGGCCAAGTCACTTAACCTGACTGGGCATGAATTTACTGAGGTTTAAAATGAGTGGGTGTGACCAGATAATATTTTAGTTCCTTCCAGCTCTAACACTCAGATGATTGTTTCTCAGTATCGTTTTTGTAACAGAGCAGAGCTGAGTCTTTAATCAACTGCTACTGTAATTTGGGTCTACCTACACTAGAGTTAGGTCATTCAGATCTCTTTCTTCCAAATGAGGGAACCTAACTTTGGCCTGTCCTCCATGAAACAAGCTTCTGTCTTCCACACTTTTTCTTTGATCCTCTTTGCCATGTGTCTTCGGAGAGAATGAGAGTATTCATTTGAGATGGAATGAGGATAGAATAAAAAAAAATCATCCTAACTGAACCGCCCATACCCCACACACACTAGCATCACTAAACTACAGCCTATTTCATATGCATGTGTGTGTGTGTGTGTGTGTGTGTGTGTAAAGTGGGTAGGGTTTCATACAGAATACTTGTACTCCTCGAATTCTCTCCAACCCATACCCATAGTCCTATTTTCCAAATCAAAAAGAGAAAAGAAAAGAGAACTGCTTATTATACAATCTCCTTGCTCTCTTGGTTTTAAATTATTTCCTAATTTCTATTTTTTTCATTATTAAGGGAAAAAAAAACTTGTACTCTATCTTTGGAAAAAATTTATTCCCTGAACTTAAAGCTGATTAATCACTAAGGATGAATAAACTTGAATTAGATAGCTAAATACCAAATATGATTTAACAGATTAATGAACTTGCTTATTCACAAAACAAATTATAATTTTTAAACAGGAGTATTATAAACAACTCATAGTGGTTTCTATAAAAGTAATGAGCTCAGTTTGACTTGTTTTAATTATATTTTGTGATTTTAACAAAACCAGTGCTTCAATACCTTGGCATAATAATGATAGCAACAATACTAAGTACTTACTTATATTAATACTTTTATTCTTCATAAAAATGTTATGATTTTTTTTTCATGATAAGGAAATTGAGACCCAAAGAGGTTAAGTAATTTATCCAAGGACACACAGAATGGAGCTACTAATATAGGTCGTGGTCCCATTTATTTCAGTAGTAATTTATAACTATTAACTTCTAGGACATGAAAACATATGAAATTACCATCCCATACTAGAAAGACCAAGGCTCCATCTAGGCCATATGTAATTTGTTATCTGAGATCATGGAGAGGGAATATTTTGTGAAACCATATGAAGTCATATGCCAAATATATTCTATGACCTCAAACAACTAATCTCATATAAAGCTATCTCATTTATGCATTCTCTTTAATCTATTTGTATTTTCATGCTGCCTCACCTCTTTGATTAACATTTAACTAATATTTCATTAATTTAAAATGGCCTGGGTAAAGAAATATTTCTTTTGATAAGTCTAAACTTCTCTTTTAGTTTCCTAGGTTACTTAAAGAAGATACCATGAAATGGTTCAACTGAAACAATGGGAATTTATTAGCTTACAGTTGTGAGGCTGAGAAAATGTCAAAATCAAGGCATCAACATGGCAATGCTTTCTTCCTGAAGACCAGCTGCCAGCAATCCTTGGCTCCTCTGTCATATAGCAGTTTCTGCTGGTCTCTCCCTTCTTTTCTGAGTGTCACTGACTTCAGCTTCTTGCTTCTCTGGCTTTCTCTCTCTTTGTCTGAATTTCATTCTCTATAAGGACTCCAGTAAGAGTATTAACACCCATTCAATTGAGTTGGATCATACCTTAACTGAAATAGCCTCATCAAAAGGTCCTATTACAATCGGTTTATATCCACAGGAATGGATTTGATTTAAGAACATGTTTTTCTGGGTTAATACAGCTTCAAACCACCACAATCTCTTTCTTTGTGCTTCAAGGTGTGTCCTCTAATAATGTTATGAAATCTGATGAATAAGTTAATGTTTATTCTCTTTCAAATTTTATAAACTTTGATCATCTCTCCTTTCAACACTTTGGCTTTCCGAAGAGTTCTTTTAAATATATTAATTAAAATATTCAAGAGTTGAGATTGTTTCAATGTCAAATTTCTAAAATTTCAAAGCAACTCAAAAACTTGTTACCTGGCCATATTAAAAATAAAGTGTTGTCAGAGTTAAAAATTCTGATTCTGAGATAAATTCTACTCTTAGAAGTGACACTGCAGAAAACACCAAGGACAAATGCACTATGCACCATGTCCATTTCTTAAACTGAAAAAGTCTTAAGAAAACAAAAAGCTAATCATTCGTATATTTTCCAAGTCAGAGGCATTTTTGTAGCTTGAAATTTAAGCATACAGGATTAAAAATGTGGTGAATGGTAATTAGAATGATATGAATAATAACAGCATGATGATAGGTCTTTATTGATAAGTGCTTATAATAATTCCTTATGGCATTCAGTGATTTTGCTTTCATAGCATTCCCACATTTAAGATTCAAGGAAGTTTTTAAAATATTTTTAGCACAATCCTGAAATTTCCTTTATTTTCTAACTGGTTTCCTCTTTCATTTAAGCCTCTCAATTTAAAAAATAAAACAACCTAACTCAACACCCCATTCCTCTCCACTCTCACTTCCCTTTCACTGCCAAATATCTTGGAATAAGTTCATGGTCTCTACATGATCTCCATTAGCTCACTTCCAATCACCTGTTCAGTCACTCCAATCAGTCTATCAAACTTGCTGTCAAACTCATCTGCTAAGGACGCCAGTGATGCTCCTTTTGGTTCACCCAACAAATCTGTTGACAATCTCCTACTTGGCCTCTCTGCAGCATTCCACAGAGATCCCCATAACCTACTTGAAACTTCTTTTACTTGTCTCCAATGATACCACACTCTCTAGGCATTTTGTCCTACCTCTCTGGATGCCCCTCCTCAGCCACCTTTGATTTTGCACCTCCTCCCCAAGCAATCACTGTTAGTGTTCCTCAGAACACTAAGCATACTTTTCGTTGCACACCACATTCTCTCTTTGTACACTCCCATCCACAATTATGAACATGAAGAATATTGCTGAACCTCTATCTCCAACCCAGCCCTTACTCTGGAATCCTAGACCATATATCCAATTATATTCAAGACAATGTCACTTGGACATTGCGTTGGCCTTTGAAGTTCAGTGAATGGCTCCAAAACTGTACTCATCCATTTCCCTTCGGAGCCTTCTCTTCCACGGCTCACTAATTCAATAAATAACACTGTAAGTTGTTCAAGACAAAAAGCACAAGGTCATCCTTGCCTTCCTCTTCTTCTCCCTGATTCTCCAGTGGGGCTGTAGGGCTATTGACTCAATTGTAGTTATAATAAATACGCACTAAATCTATGTTGTATAGATATATTTTTAAAATAGCTAAACACCTCTGCCATGCAGCAAACCCAAACCACTGACTATTAAATTGATTTATGGCAACAGAATGCAAAAGTTGTCATACCTATAAATAAATCTTTAACCATATATTATGGTGTATTTATACACTACTCTTTTTCAGAGATAGCAAATCCCTTTGACACCATCTGATTGGCCATATTTTTTTAATTAACTTCAATAAAAAAGAACAGAATTATAAAACATGAAGTCTGTATTCTTTAAACAACAACAAGAATGCAAATGGATTATTTTGGTGTAGTAGGCCTGAAAACACTTAATAGTTATTTGAACCATTACAGAGAGAACTCTCCAAATGGAGGCATCCAAAATGTAGAAATTATTTCACACAAAATAGTGTAAATATTTGAAATTTCTATAAAACAAATATGAAACAGTCATCCTCACAGGAAAATATTAGTATATGTTAATTGCTTTGGGTATTCATTAGGGAACGAGAGAAGCAGAAAGATGAATGGGTTGGAAAAAGCAAGGATATAATATCAATCACTTTGAATTAAATACTTAATTTGCTATATTTTCTGCTTCTCCACCCAAAAAAGAAAAAAAAAACTGTGTAAGATTTCGACCTAGTTTATGGAAATCCTGCTATTCTTAGCCTACCTTAACAAATTTAAATGACAACCAGAAAAGTCAAATGATAAGTAAGAATGTGTTTACCACTGTGGGCTAAACAAACAATTTACATTATTGGTCTTTTATATAAAAATATGGTTTGGTGACTGTTGGGGAATTTGGTTTTGTATTCTTTTTTTTCTATTCCTACTTAACTAACTTTTTTGTTTGTTTGTTTGTTTGTTTTCATTTTTATTGAGATTGTTCAGATACCATACAATTATCCAAAGATCCAAAGTGTACAATCACTGGCCCCTGGGTACCCTCATACAGCTGTGCATCCATCACACTTAATTTTTGTTCAATTTTTAGAAACTTTTCATTACTCTAGACAAGAAATAAAGTGAAAGATGAAAAAAGAAAAAAATAAAAGGAAACTCTAATCCTCCTGTATCCCTAACCAACCCCCCTCAATTGTTGACTCATAATATTGATATAGTACATTTGTTACTGTTTATGAAAAAATGTTGAAATACTACTAACTGTAGTATATAGTTTATAATAGGTATATAGTTCTTCCCTATATGCCCCTCTATTATTAATTTCTAATTGTATTGTCATACATTTGTTCTGGTTCATGGAAGCGATTTCTAGTATTTGTACAGTTGATCATGGACATTGCCCACCATAGGATTCAGTTTTATAATTCCCATCTTTTGACCTCCAACTTTCCTTCTGGTGACATATATGACTCTGAGCTTCCCCTTTCCACCTCATTCACACACCATTCGGCGCTGTTAGTTATTCTCACATCTTGCTACCAACACCCCTGTTCATTTCCAAACATTTAAGTTCATCCTAATTGAACATTCTGCTCATACTAAGCAACCACTCCCCATTCTTAAGCCTCGTCCTGTATCTTGGTACCTTATATTTCGTGTCTATGAGTTTATATATTATAATTAGTTCCTATCAGTGAGACCCTGCAATAATTGTCCTTATGTGTCTGGCTTATTTCACTCAGTATATTGCCCTCGAGGTTTTGTCATCAACCCATTTTTTTTTTTAATATTGTTTTGTTCACTCACCATACATTCCATCCCAAGTAAATAATCGATGGTGCTCTGCATGGTCATACATTTTTGTGTTCACCACCTTCACCACTATCTATATAAGGGCATCTACATTTCTTCCACAAGGCAGGAGGGGGAGTCAAAGAAGGTAGAGAGGCAAAAGAAAGAGGAAAAAAAAATGACAGCTAGGAAGTCGCAAAAGGAAAAATAACCTTAAATCAACAGATGAGTGGATAAATACAATGTGGTATATACACACGATGGAATACTACACGGCAGTAAGAAGGAACGATCTCGTGAAACATATGACAACATGGATGAACCTTGAAGACATAATGCTGAGCGAAATAAGCCAGGCACAAAAAGAGAAATATTATATGCTACCACTAATGTGAACTTTGAAAAATGTAAAACAAATGGTTTATAATGTAGAATGTAGGGGAACTAGCAATAGAGAGCAATTAAGGAAGGGGGAACAATAATCCAAGAAGAACAGATAAGCTATTTAACGTTCTGGGGATGCCCAGGAATGACTATGGTCTGTTAATTTCTGATGGATATAGTAGGAACAAGTTCACAGAAATGTTGCTATATTAGGTAACTTTCTTGGGGTAAAGTAGGAACATGTTGGAAGTTAAGCAGTTATCTTAGGTTAGTTGTCTTTTTCTTACTCCCTTGTTATGGTTTCTTTGAAATGTTCTTTTATTGTATGTTTGTTTTCTTTTTAACTTTTTTTTCATACAGTTGATTTAAAAAAGAAGGGAAAGTTAAAAAAAAAAAAAAGAAAAACAAGGAAAAAAAGATGTAGAGCCCCCTTGAGGAGCCTGTGGAGAATGCAGGGGTGTTCGCCTACCCCACCTCCATGGTTGCTAACATGACCATAGACATAGGGGACTGGTGGTTTGATGGGTTGAGCCCTCTACCATAAGTTTTACCCTTGGGAAGACGGTTGCTGCAAAGGAGAGGCTAGGCCTCCCTGTGGTTGTGCCTAAGAGCCTCCTCCCGAGTGCCTCTTTGTTGCTCGGATGTGGCCCTCTCTCTCTACCTAAGCCAACTTGAAAGGTGAAATCACTGCCCTCCCCCCTACGTGGGATCAGACACCCAGGGGAGTGAATCTCCCTGGCAACGTGGAATATGACTCCCGGGGAGGAATGTAGACCCGGCATCGTGGGACGGAGAACATCTTCTTGACCAAAAGGGGGATGTGAAAGGAAATGAAATAAGCTTCAGTGGCAGAGAGATTCCAAAAGGAGCTGAGAGGTCACTCTGGTGGGCACTCTTACGCACACTTTAGACAACCCTTTTTAGGTTCCAAAGAATTGGGGTAGCTGGTGGTGGATACCTGAAACTATCAAACTACAACCCAGAACCCATGAATCTCAAAGACAGTTGTATAAAAATGTAGCTTATGAGGGGTGACAATGGGATTGGGAAAGCCATAAGGACCACACTCCACTTTGTCTAGTTTATGGATGGATGAGTAGAAAAATAGGGGAAGGAAACAAATAGACAAAGGTACCCAGTGTTCTTTTTTACTTCAATTGCTCTTTTTCACTCTAATTATTATTCTTGTTATTTTTGTGTGTGTGCTAATGAAGGTGTCAGGGATTGATTTAGGTGATGAATGTACCACTATGTAATGGTACTGTAAACAATCGAAAGTACGATTTGTTTTGTATGACTGCGTGGTATGTGAATATATCTCAATAAAATGAAGATAAAAAAAAAAAAAAGAATCAGACAATACCACCAATGTCAAGTGTCTAACATGCCTCCCCTATTCCCCCCTCTTATCTACATTTACCTTGGTATATCACCTTTGTTACATTAAAGGAAGCATAATACAATGATTCTATTAGTTACAGTCTCTAGTTTATGCTGATTGCATTCCTTCCCCAATGCCTCCCCATTTTTAACACCTTGCAAGGTTGACATTTGCTTGTTCTCCCTTGTAAAAGAACATATTTGTACATTTTATCACAATTGTTGAATACTCTAGATTTCACCAAGTTACACAGTCCCAGTCTTTATCTTTCCTCCTTTCTTGTGGTGTCTCACATGCTCCCCACCTTCCTCTCTCAACCATATTCATAGTTACCTTTTTTCAGTTTACTTACATTGTTGTGCTACCATCTCCCAAAACTGTGTTCCAAACCACGCACTCCTGTCTTCTATCACCCTGTAGTGCTCCCTTTAGTATTTCCTGTAGGGCAGGTGTCTTGTTCACAAAGTCTCTCATTGTCTGTTTGTCAGAAAATATTTTGAGCTCTCCCTCATATTTGAAGGACAGCTTTGCTGGATATAGGATTCTTGGTTGGCAGTTTTTCTCTTTCAGTATCTTAAATATATCACACTACTTTCTTCTTGCCTCCACGGTTTCTGCTGAGAGATCCGCACACAGTCTTATTAAACTTCCTTTGTATGTAATGGATCGCTTTTCTCTTCTGCTTTCAGGATTCTCTCTTTGTCTTTGACATTTGATAACCTGATTATTAAGTGTCTTGGCCTAGGCCTTGTCATATCTCTTCTGTTTGGAGTACGCTGCACTTCTTGGATCTGTAATTTTATGTCTTTCATAAGAGATGGGAAATTTTCATTAATTATTTCCTCTATTATTGCTTCTGCCCCCTTTCCCTTCTCTTCTCCTTCTGGGACACCAATGATACGTACATTATTGTACTTTGTTTCATCCTTGAGTTCCCAGAGACGTTGCTCATATTTTTTCATCCTTTTCTCCATCTGTTCCTTTGCGTGTAGGCTTTCAGGTGTTTTGTTCTCCAGTTCCTGAGTGTTTTCTTCTGCCTCTTGAGATCTGCTGTTATATGTTTCCATTGTGTCTTTAATCTCTTGTGTTGTGCCTTTCATTTCCATAGATTCTACTAGTTGTTTTTTTGAACTTTTGATTTCTGCCGTATATATGCCCAGTGTTTCCTTTACAGCCTCTATCTCTTTTGCAATATCGTCTCTAAACTTTTTGATTTGATTTAGCATTAGTTGTTTAAATTCCTGTATCTCAGTTGAAGGGTACATTTGTTCCTTTGACTGGGCCATAACTTTGTTTTTCTTAGTGTAGGTTGTAATTTTCTGTTGTCTAGGCATGGTTTCCTTGGTTATCCAAATCAGGTTTCCCAGACCAGAACAGGCTCAGGTCCCAGAAGGAAGAAATATTCAGTATCTGGTTTCCCTGTGGGTGGGTCTTAGAAAATTGCTCCACCCTTTGATGCCTTGGGTCACTGTGCTTTTCTGCCCAGCAGGTGATGCCTGTTAGCCTATAATTCTTGACTGGTGTGAGGAGGTATGGCCATGTTCCCCCAGGCTCTGGGGTCTGGTTCTGAATGGAAAGGGCCCCACCCCTTTCCTCCTAGAGAAGACAGACACCCCAGGTGGAGGTCATTAGCATTTCAATGGTCTGTCTTTCTGCTTGTGCTGTCTCCACCCTTCCCGGAGTCACAGTCCTTGAAACTGAAAATGACTGGGGCTTTCCACACTGAGCCGAAAAAGAAACAGATAGTCCCCCTCAGACCCAGTCCAAGGCAACCCTCCGGCTCTCCAAGGCCAGTCATCACTCAAAGCCTCTGTCTGTTTTTTGGGGACGCATACCTGCAGTGAGCAGTTCACACTCACCACTCAAAACCCCAGTTGGAGCTCAGCTGAGCTATATTCGCTTGCTGGGAGAGAGCTTCTCTCTGGCACCACGAGGCTTTGCAGCTCGGGCTATGGGGGAGGGGGGCCTCACGACTTGTATCCGCAGGTTTTACTTACTGATTTTATGCTGTGTTCTTGGGCATTCCTCCCAATTCAGGTTGGTGTATGATGAGTGGATGGTCTCGTTTGTCCCCCTGCAGTTATTCTGGATTATTTACTAGTTGTTTCTGGTTTTTTGTAGTTGTTCCAGGGGGACTACTTAGCTTCCACACCTCTCTATGCTGCCATCTTGTCCCCTACTTAACTAACTTTGACCAATGTAAATGAAAAAAAACAAATGGAAAGGTGTCTCTAAAAAGCTTATATGTTGGTTTCTGTATCTTTTTATTGCTCTTACTTTTGAGAGGGTAAAGACAGAAGGAAAAAGAGGGAGACCAACCTAAAGAGAATATTGTATCTCTGATAGTTAGTAAAGGATGATAAATACCAAGACATTTGTTTTGAGGCAAGACAAAAAGCAGTCGATGAAATGGTGGTTAGGATGGACCCTACTCCTATAAATAGGGTCAAAACCAGGGACAAGGCTTAGTCAAAGGATTGACTATAACTCAGAAACCCTATGGGTTTTCAGAGTTCATTTGTGATACATTCCATCACAGATGATTAACAGCACAACTTTGTTGAAAGCCCACCAAATAACTGGGGCAGAAATTATGATCTTCCTGATTTCCCTTTTTTAGGATTGGACCAGGAACTCGTATGGGCTTAGGCTTGAAGTTAGAGCCCAGCCAGCATTAAAAGTTACCAAGGTTTGAAGACAGAGGCACAGATAACAGATCAAGGGGTGATAAACAGCAGCCTGTAGCTTTACTGATAAAAGTACAGAGTTGGTCTCTTCTCCAAGCTTCCATATGAAGACCCTCTCTTAGATAATGTGTTCACAAAATCTTCATATTTGGGAATATCACAAATGAAGCCCCACTTTCTGCCAATGATATCTTATGACTTATGCAAGTTGAATACTAACATGGGTTTCCAAGGTAGCCCCAAAATACTGACATTATTTTGAGTCAAAAAATTTAAGAGTTGTTAAAAGACCATTATCTAACAAGGATAAAGGATGTTATATTTTCCTGCAAGTGGATAGCGGGGTTTCAACTTAATAAGGCAAAACTTTTAAGCACATAAATCAATGAGGCAGTGTGGTGTAATAGAACAAAATTTTTGGAATCCTGTAAAACTCTGGTTCTTCCAAAGACTGATGCAGGGCTTGAGTCAAAGGCAAAATCAAGAATGCAGGCAGTGCAGGCAGGGCATATGTGGGCAAAATAGATAAGATGATACACTGCTTTTACAGAGCACCAGAACAACATAAAAACACACAAAAATAAGTTCAATTGAGCTGGACTGACAAATCCAAAGCAAAAGAAACATCGTGAAGCCATAGGAAATAAAAACTTTTCAAAAATACCCTCAATAATTTAGCCAATCTGATATCTACACATTGGCTTATGGCAAGTTGGTCTTTTGGTGAATTAGGTTATTTGTCTGCAGTTTACTAGCCAAATAATCTTAGTCAAGTTACTTAATTTCTGAGTCTTGTTCTTCGTTATTTGTTTGTTTAGTTTGTTTGCTGGCAGGGTAAAATGAGATAAATAATAGTGCCCAAAACATACTAGATGCTCAAAATTTTAGTTACTTTTCAAATATTAATTTATACAAGGTAATATACACAAATATCACAGACACCAAAATGTGAATAGGATTTAGTTCATGCCCACATTCCCAGTCTAAAGGCAAAGACTAATACACTAGATATTGAAGTATAAATTATGTGCAAACAGAAATCAGGAGGAAAATACATTTATTCAAAATTATAGAATCTTGAAGAGGAGTGTAGCTCTGGCTTGACCTCAAACAACCAGAGGAATTTCAGCAATGGAGAGGGGTTAAAGAAAAGGCTATCTCAACAGAGAAAATGATTTTAGAAAAAGTCACAGAGTTAAGATGAATGAGAAGTAACAGGAGGAGGAAGTGTGGGAGGAAGAAAAAGAAAAGAAGAAGAAGGCAGGAGAGAAGAAAAATAACAACTTAGTGAATGTGACAAAGACTCTTGTTATCCTTCATTATCTGGCTAGCCTTCATAATCTCATTTTCTCTTTCTTCCAACATAATAGGACTTCTGACTGTAAATATTTGACTGGTATAAAGATGGCATTTCACAATCTTCTATGCTACTAGACATGGTCAGGTTAATTAATTCTGGCTAATGACATGAAAGGAAGTGATATATGCAAGTTATAGGAAATGTTTAAGTGGAAGGAGCATGGATATCATATCAGCCTGGACTATCTACAGCTGAATTATCATGTGAAATATAAATAAACTTTTATATTGGTTAAGTCACAATTTTTGAGGACTCTTTTACACAAAGCCAAATCTATATTGCGATGAACAGTATGAATTCAAGAAATGGTAGCCTTACATAATATGTATGAGAGATAGTTGGAAGGAATGGATGAGATCAGAACATGCAAACCCTGAAAGGCTAGATTAAGAAGACTGTATTTGGTTTAATTTGCAGTGGAAAGTCAAAGATCACTTTTTCAAAGCAGCTGAATATGATCAAGAATGTACTTAAAGAAAATAATAAGAAAGACTGAACACAAAGACAATGAGCTCTCTGTTGTAATAAATGTCTGACAGGCTTGGGACCACAGCAGTAGTAAAAGGAATGCAGCACATCTTATAATTTGGGGATAGAACTGACAGAATTATGCAAGATTTAAAGTTAGTGAAAGAGGGGTGCTTATGAGCAAGAAAGAGATAAAAAAAATTAACTGTAGTCTATGACAATCTTAATCTAGTTATGGATCCTGAAAAGAAAATACAGTTTTAATGTTGTTGCCTGGCAATGGGTTATAATGAATTTTTTTCAGAAGTGTTAAGTGCTAATTAAGTTGAGGTGACCAGCTGGCAATGGGAAATGCATGAGTAAAATAAAAGAATAGTTAGGGCTGGGTATCTATATTTAGTATTCTCCCAACAAGGGATAGCACTTGAAGCCATGGTAGTAAACAAAATGGGCAAGAAGAATCATAAAGAGTGAACATAAAGATAACAGGAAAAAGATCACATTATGATTTTCCTCCTTTAAAATATTTTGCTCTTTTTTTTCCTCTTCCAGGCTATAGAGTAAGTGTAACCTTAAGGGTCCTATTTTGAATGTCAAAGGCCCTGTGAAGTAATCTAGTTATAGAATTGTAGAACCACAAATAAGCTTGGACAAGCCCAAGTTGTCATAGACAAGGAAAAGGACATGAAAGCGGTAAAGTAATTTGCCCAAGGGATGCTTCACTAAAATACTAGATTGCTGCATAGTCCCAGTGCTGTTGACCGTATATTGATGCCCAATATTTTTTAAATCCTACTGAATGTAGTCTAAAGGCTTTTTCCCTTCCCTTACTCTTCTTTATCTTCTAAAATTTCTATTTCTTTCTGCTTCCTAAACACTGGGACCATCACATTTTGTTCAAGAACAGTAATACTGAGATTCCGTTAGCAAGATACCATGGCAATTGGCTTTTCTTACTCCTCAATTGCACTAGATAAAATTATTTGTAGAACGTTTAGTTTATTCCCATAATTATTCTTTCAAGCAAATAAATTATCTTCAAAGTTTCTCAAATTAAAATACTGATAAAAGAAAGACTACTGCTAAAAGAGACATTCAGGGCTCAGAAATAAAGCTGAGGCACTGTGATGAATGATACATTTGATATTAATCCTGAAGGTTTTCACAAGTGCATTACTATTTCACATAGTTATTTCTTGCATTTCAGTTGAGTAGACAATGCAAAGCATTTACTATAAATAATATTTAGGGAAAGCAGGCAAGGGCTCATTGATCTTTGTAAGCAGAGAGACCTACATTTTTAAGGGACATTCACTCTTTCAGTCTCCAAAGCAGTAAAGATAAAATTGTCCTTCAGTGATGTGAAAGAGTAAAATAAATTCCATGAAAAAATAACAACCTCAGAGAGCAACTGAACATTAAAGAGAAGAAAACACATGATAAATCTGAAAGCAACAGGGCACAATAAAAAGAGCCTGGGGCTTGGGATAAGAGAGTTGATGGATTCAATGCCAGCTCTTCTGCAGAATGTGAACTATGAAAGTTACCCTCTCTGAGCCTGTCTCCTTATTCATGAAATGAAGGTAACAATACCTTCTATGAGGGGAAAAGGAGGTAGCCGCTGATAGTAGCTGCTAAATAAATTTTGGGCTACCCCCAGAAGCTTCATTAATATAACAAAGAATACATATAAAAAAAAAAAAACAAACTTGCATCTCTAAATGCTGCTCACCTTCCTGGAAAATAGTTTAGCTTTTATTTATTCATTTATTAATAAAGCACAACTGTTTAAAAACTAAGAAGATAACAACTTTTTTTACCTAATTCATCAGAAATAACAGTTAATGTTTCATAAGTGAATTGACAAGTTGCTGATCCTTGCCCTGCTATTTCTGGAATTCATTCCAGATCCTCCAAAATCTTTCTCCTAACTAAATCCTAATTGTTGTCCCAAACCCAGCTTAATTCCTTCCTCCTCAATACCTATATTTCAGATTATTCCATATTTCCCTTCTCTGAGTTGTAGCTCCTATTGTCTATATTTATCTGATAATTCATGCATAGCCTTGTGCTATCACCTGCATTTTTTCAAATTCACTACCTCATAATGATATTCATTATTTTAATATTTATTTGTTTACTATATTGAAAATATAGTAATACTTAATACACTGTAAGATTCAGCAATGAACCAACCATCTCTTATGTATAATTTTACATTCTTCATAGAAACTACCACACTTCCCAGCATGAAACTAAACTCAACAGTGTAACTTTAATTTTGATTTGTCCTGCCCCAGTCATTAGTCCTCATCTGACATATATCAGACACTAATCATTATCTGACAAGTACTTGTCTTGTTTTCCCTTGTGTTCCTTTACAATTGTACACTACATTTCAAGGTAGTGTTACGGGTATATGCTTCCTACATATATCGTTATATTCACGGATATGATTTATTTCATGGTAGAGGTGATTCCTTTCAATTTGGATTAGTTTTTCAATGACTCCTACTACAAATGGAATAATAAGATTTTCAAGTAAAAAAAAAGCTAAATCTCTATTACAAAAAATAATAATGCTTTCACAAAACATCTTTCTTATTACTCACAGTGGCCTATAGACATAAATCCTATTTTGTAAGTGACAATACTAAGAATCAGAGAAGACAAGCAATTTACAGAACAGAATTCAAATTTGGCCCTACTACATCTTGGAGTTCATCCATCATACTTTCTAAATATCAAGCCATGGAAGCGGAAAGGTCCTCATTATATTCTTCAGTTTCAGGTATAAACTCGTTCAGTAGCACATCACAGGGAGAGATGGGAAATGTCAATTAGATAGCAGTAGATAGCTCTTCATTTTTAAGAAAATAATTTAAAAGGAGGATGTCACAGAAAAATTACTCTCTAAAACGCAGTAAGTCTAGCATGACCATAATTTAGTAATTAATTTATGGCTCAAATCAAAGATTTAAGGTGTATTAATCTTGTGAAGTAACTATGTTCTTTTAATTTCACTAAATAAATTAAATTCCACTAATATTTTATGAGCCTACTATACTCAAGCAATGCGTTTGGTAAGGATAAGACTGCAAACTAATTACATTTATTACTAATAAATGTAGTTTTATTAGTAGCAGTTTTAAAGAATGGGAAAAATGAAAATAAAATTCAAACAGCACAAGAAAATGAAAATCTCTAATAACTGTGTCCCTGAGATAAAGTACCTCTCACTAGTTTATTATATATCCTCCAAAGATCATTTATCTATGCAGATAGATGTGCATTACACATAAACATATATGTGTATACATATATTTTACGAACACAGTCTTTTTATTAAAAAGAATCAAGGTATTTTTATACATATTATGAAATAGTTCAACCTCACTACATATAAAACTACATATATTTTCATGACTGCATAAAATCTTTCAAATAGATTTGCCATCATTTATTGAACTAATTCTTGATTAATAAGCCATTTATTTTGTTTCCAAATTTTCAGCATTAAAAATAATCAGCATCATCTGATTAAATATTTGAGCATAGATGTGAATATGGTAATACATAAATTACTGTAAGTGGAATTACTAGGTTAATATACACATTTTAAAGTTTCCCAAATTTCCTACAAAAGGGCCAAGTTACAATCCTACCAATTGGTTATGAAGGCCTGTTGTCTGTTTTGCATAAATTTATGATATTGTCATATTTTTGCTATTTGTATCTCCTCTTATTGTATTTCTCAGCCTTTAACCATTTTTAGATTGGATTGTTTGCCTCTTTCTTCTTAATTCATAAGTGCTCTTTAAAGACATTATAGACTGTGATGGTTAGTTTTATGTGTCAACTTGGCTAGGCTATAGTATCCCTAGTTTTTCAATCACACACTAATCTAGGTGCTGCTATGAAGGTATTTCATACGTGTGATTAACGTCTACAATCAGCTGACTTTTAGTAAAGGAGATCATCCTCAATAATGTGGGTAGGCCTCATCCAATCAGTTGGAAAGTCTTAAGAGCAAAACTGATGAGTCCCTGAAGAAAAAAATAATTTGTCTCAAGAGCATCAGTTCCTCCCCAAGATTTTCCAGGCTGCCAGTCTAGCCTATGGATTTTAGACTTGCCAGCCCCCCCAATCATGTAAGCCAATTCCTTGCAATAAACCTCTCCATATATACATTTTCCAAATCTGTTGTGTTTTTTTGTTGTTTGTTTGTTTGTTTTTCCAAGAGTTAACTGTATCTTCTGTAACACAGAAGTTTTTGAGTTGTAGGTCACCAGATCCATTAATCTTTTCCTTTATGGTTTATGTTCTTAGTGGCATATACTAAGACTGTCCTCAACACTAGGTTATAAAAGGAGTCTCCTCTAGATTTTTACAATAGATATTAGAAGTGGGAACCTTATTTTGTTTTTTCCAAATAATTATCTATCCCCAAACAATTTATAGCATAATATAGCTTTCTCCATACAATAACTGAAAAACTTCCTTTATCCTTAGAGTATAAACATAAATACATATTTGTGAGCCCCTGAACAGAAAATATTGCATTAATACCCCCCCACACACACACACATACTTTTAGTTTAACCCTATGTATGCCATTGTAAAAGAATAGTGCGTGTATATATGCTTTACTTTAAAACATTTCTGTAAAGGCTACTTTGAGATAAACAGATTTTTTTGTTTGTATTTGACCAATCCTTGCCATAAATAAATAAAAGGATTCCTTTCCAATGTTTATTTTACCTTTTTGGGATTAACATAAGGTAAACGTTGCTTCCTGCTGAAAGTGGGAAAAAGCCAGGATGATAACACACATTTTTGACTTTGTCTCAAGCACCAGATTGAAATTGCCAGGGATGTTTTCTGTTTGGATCAATTTTGTGAGATTTGAAGTAGGAGCAGCAACAGTCTCACTGAAAGTTTTGATCATTACAAAGAAGTAATTTTTCCCAAATATAGCAAATTCAGCAAACATTAATGTAGGGGATTGATCAAACAATGGTTTTGAAATTTCAACTTGGTAAGTTCTGATTTTTGATTTTGTCTTCTGTTCAAGTTTTGAAGTCTCACCAGTAGAAAATCTCTGCAGATTAGGGCAGCAATTCCAAACATTTTGCTCCCAGCATGCTTTTACATTCTTAAAAATTATCATGGACTCCAAAGTACCTTTGTTTATGTGACTTATATTTATCCCTACCTAGAATATTTGAAATTAAAGCAGGGAAATGTTTAAAATATTTATCAGTTCACTCTAAAATAACAATAATAAACCCATCATAGGTTAATACTAATAACATTTTTATGAAACATAAACTAAATTATCCAAAACAAAAAAAAATTGAGAAGATTAGTATTGCTTTACATTTTTGCAAATCTCTTAATTATTTGCTTAATTTTTTGAAAAAGCTTGATTCTCATATGCTACTTTGGTAGAGGTAAATGAAGAAAATCTGTCTGCACATGAATATAAAGTTTCAAAAGTAGTGACTATTTTGAAAGACATTTAAGATAATTGTGCATATTTTTATTTGAAATCACACTAAAAATATACAAGTGGTAGTTTCTTAAAGGTTAGTTGCAATGTGGAATCCGAATCCATCAATGAACTTTTTGTACTCTGTTCCCTTAAATCTGCTGTTGTCCTTGCACTTTGAATGGATCCTTTGTTCGCACAAAATTTTGTTACGGTATGCATTGGAAAATGGTTTTTGTTTTGTTTTGTTTTGTTGGTGAATACGTGGCAGTGATGAATGCAACCGTGCTGACTTACACAAAGATCTTCCTAATGTTGACACATTTCATTATTCAATATCAAAAATTAACATTAATATCAGTGTTGATCTCATCAAAGTTGTCAATTATTGGAAGGGGAGAAATGCACAGTGACTGATACACGTTTTCCAAAATTTTACTTTTCTATTAAATTATTTCCTTAATTTTTTGCATATACTGTATGCTCACCAAGCAAAAACCTCCCTTTTCTCCCCCCTTCTATCCCCTGGTTATCTCTACTCTACTTTGTCTCCCCAAATTTGCTATTTCTAGATATCTCTTATGTGACATCATACAAAATTTGACTCTGTGTGCCTTATTTCACTCAGCATAATGTCTTCAAGCTTCGTCCATACTGCAGCATGTCTCAGAACTTCATTCCTTCTTATTGTTAAATATTCCACTGTGTGTATGTACAACATCTTTTTTATCCATTCATTTGCTGTTGGACATGGGTTGTTTCTACCTTCTGGCTATTATGAATAATACTGCTATAAATATTGGTATACAAGTATATGTTTGAGTCCCTATTTTCGCTTGCTTTGTGTATATGCCAAGGAGCGGAGTTGCCAAGTCATATGGCAATTCTACATTTAACTTTTTGAGGAACCACCACATCAAAATTCTAACTCAAAAGCCTGAATTGTAGTTTTGGCAAAATAACAAAAAAAAGAAAAACAAACAGAAAAAGCTGTCAGTTGTTTTCTTTGGAATGACAGCCTTACTTTGTTCTTTTCAAGAAAATGTTGAGCAAATAACTAAGTCTAAATAACCCTACTTTGTCAGTTGTTCCTTTTAAGGAAAAAGTGGTCCATGAAATAGACTAAATCAACTCACAACTCAATCATACAAGTGCTGTTGTTAGAGATAGCTGTTGTACTTCCATATGACCTGTAAGCGCTTTTCATGTCATTTCACTGAACACTAAAAATACAGATACTCAAGGATTATGATTCCATAAAATCAAAAACTTTTACTGCTTTATGATGGATGTTCTTAAGCAAAACTTTTTTTGTTTTTTTAGTGTGGGTTTTTGTTTTGTTTTGTTTTGTTGGTGAATACGTGGCAGTGATGAATGCAACCATGCAGTACAGTTTGGTACCACTGCTGCGGTTCATGTTAATGGTTACTTTTGCACCATCAGCACAAATGTCAACAATGGCAAAAAGGCAAGTAACGTCTTGAAATTATTATGAAAATAGTTTTGACTTCATGGACCTCCCTAAAGGGTCTTAGGAATCCCTGGAGGAGTCCTCAGACCACACTTGGAGAATTACTGGACTGGGAGACAAGGATTCTGGCCTCATGGCACACCTGACTGTATTAATCTTTAAATAAACAAACATATGGATGAATGAATGAATATCAATTTTATCCTCACCTTACATGCAGCAAATAACCTTTAAAAATGGGCACTTTATTATAGTACTCTCTGCTGTTAGCAGTATTATTAGGAGAGCATCCATTTCTACTTGCTCTTCTTTATTAGAAAGATACTCACCTTCATTGGACTCATGATACAGTCGCAATGTCAACATTAATAGTGAGCATCAGCAGGCTGTCAGTATCAAGAAAATTAAGTAAAAGTTAGAAAAAACAAGTACCACAGGACCTGACTCCCAGGGGTGTAAATCTCCCTGGCAACGCAGGATATGACTCCCGGGGATGAATCTGGACCCAGCATCATGGGATTGAGAACATCTTCTTGACCAAAAGGGGAATGCGAAATGAAACGAAATAAACCTTCAGTGGCTGAGAGATTTCAGATGGAGTCGACAGGTCTCTCTGGTGGACATTCTTGAGCACTATATAGATAACACTTTTTTAGGTTTTAATATTTTGGAATAGCTAGAAGTAAATAGCTGAAACTACCAAACTCCAACCCATTAGTCTGGACTGTTGAAGATGACTGTGTAACAATGTAGATTACAAGGGATGACAGTGTGATTGTGAAAACCCTATGGATCGCACTCCCTTTATTCATTGTATGGATGGATAAGTAGAAAAATGGGGACAAAATCTAAATGAAAAATAGTGTGGGATGGGGGGGATGATTTGGGTGTTCTTTTTTTATTTTTATTTTTTATTCTGATTCTGATTCTTTCTGGTGTAAGAAAAATGTTCAAAAATAGATTGGGGTGATGAATGCACAACTATAAGATGGTACTGTATACAGTTGATTGTACACCATGGATGATTATATGCTATGTGAAAATATCTCAATAAAACTGAATTAAAAAAAAAAAAAAAAGAACAAGTACCACAGGACTAACATAGTCCCTATGGTGAAGTTTTGTTATCTGTGAACAAAATCCAGTGAAAAAAGGTTTATTCTGTAAGTGGAAAAATAAGTGAATTTATGAGCTGAAGGAATTTAAAAAAAAAAAATAAATATAGTTAGGAGTACATATTTGCTTTTGTTCTTCAACTCCAAGGAGACTAGTATTATATTACTTCTCTTAGAATAAGCCACTCTGTCAGAAAATATTTCTAAAGGCTTTAAATACTTTTTAAGACATTCTCCATGGCATATTTCTTCTCTGAGATCCTCCATATCTCTTGATACAATAACATGAATTTGACTCTCTTTCCCTTTGTCATTATTGCTTTCCTTCTTTAAATATAACATTTTAAAATGCAAAACATAAAGTTATGTAAATGTTTTTGATAGGTGTCATAATGCATCAAATCCAGGTAATTTCAGAAATTACATTTCTGTTTCTCTTTCCACAGTTATACTCCTTCCCTTTACCACTTCCCAAAAAAAAAAAAAAAGAAAGGAAGAAAACCTGGGAAAGAAACAAAGAGAAAAAGTAGAGGAAAAACAAGCATAACTGGATAATGGGGAGCACTCTTCCTCTATTTTCTGATAACTGTCCTGATGCCCTAAAATATTCTCCAAAATTACAATGTATGTGAGGTGAGGAGGAACTTTGGAAATAAATAAAGAAGATTGTGTTTTTGTAAAAGGATATGGGAAGATATTTTTATTATATATCAAGGTTATCATATCCTTTTCCTGATTTGTTATTTTTGCTGGGGAGTAAACGAGCACTCTTGATTTGCTGGTGGGTTTTTTTGGAGGGAGTGGAAGTGTTTATGTCTTTTTGTATTTTCATTATTTTTGCCTTCTATGTTGATCTGTATCTTGGAAATATTAGAAGAGCCTGGGCCCAATGAAATCTTCAAAACTAGATCTAAGCCTGTTTTGGAATGAATAAGAAGGAAGGGTCTCTGGGTATTTATTTCACAGATGCCAATGGAAAAGAAGGACCCACCATTATAACCCCTTTCTTCAATTGTCAATATTGACCATGGCCCAGATATATTCTTAAAATGCAATAGTTAAATGCCCTATGCCCTAGTGATAGGAATAGACCACAGCCCAATAGTCTCTTTCTTAAGACTTTATCTCCTCAGGTAAAATAATTTGCTTAAGTTCAGATGCATATTAACTCAAAGAAATTCCTCAGCAAGTGAAGCATTAACATCACAGGACATCACATTTCTGGTTTTACTTTTTGTGAAGCAATATGTGTCCTCAAGAAATATGGTGTGAAGCAGTTAAACTTGTGACTTGAATTTAAAGCTTGAAGCCTTAAATATCTATCAACAAAAGGGGACAATTTTCCTTTGATTTATGAACTGCAATGATTTTTGGCAGTCCATTAATGCAGAACCACCAATTCCAATTAAAGAAGTGGCTACATAATGGTAGCTTTAAAAATATTTGCAGAGCTAGTTCTTTGAAAAATAAACAAACAGTAGTCTCTTTTACTAGAGTAATGGTCTCAACATATGCTCATTGCTTGATTGTGAGGCTCAGGAACTATAAATATTCTTTATAATAAAGACACAATGACAATCAGACTGACCACTAATATGGAGGTTCTTTTTCAATATGTCTGCCTCTTCTGTGTGAAGACAATGAGAGAAGTCTGTATTAACAATTAATCAGAAAATATATTCTTGTATCTATAAGGGATTCAGTTTTGTGCTGGTAGTCCAGAACACACCATGAATTTCAAAGCATAATCCTGTTCTTAGAGAAATGACAATCTAGTGGGGGAAAAGGCTAATACCTAATGAATAACAGCCATCAGTCATTGATCACTGATTACATTCCAGGGACTTTAGTAGGCACCTGACTGACTTAAGAGTCAGAAATTCTGGGTAAAAATCCTGGCTTTTTCTGTAAATAACTGTATGACCCTTAAACAAACCACCTTGCCTTTCTGGGATTAATTTTTCCATGTGTTAAAAAGTTGGTTTAAATAAATGACCATTAATTTCATCTAGCACTGTTAAGTCTATATTTCCACATGATGACTAAAGTTAGTTTGGAAGTGCTGAAGACACTGGGACTGTGAGGATTCGAATGATCTAGAAAGACTTCACCGTCAATGAAAACGTCAAGATTTGAAGGCTAGTCAAAGAAGAGATTGAGGGCACTCCATTTAGGGAGTAGACACAGAAAAAAATGGCTTTGGAAGTCCATAAAATCCCCTCCCTAGATTGTAAACACCTTGAGGGCAGTATCTAACCCCTTAGCTCAATGTCTGGCACATAGGAGGGACAGAATATATTTGTGGAAGAAAAGAGAAAAAAGATAAAACAATACTAACTAGGGCAGAGAGTTTATTAGCCAGAGAGTATATGATGCTAAGGCAGGACCTTACAAACTAGGCAGAGTTTATATTTGATAGAACAATGACAAGCAATTTCCCAGTGGGCATGATAAAAGTAACCATCAGGCATCTTGTAATCCAGAGTCAAACCCCTTTTCCTACTGATAAGAAAAAACAGTGTCCTCACGACTCCACTACTGCCAATACCTGCTTCACTGACTCTGTTCTCTGAACTCCAACTCTTGTGTGAACCCCTGCCTGTGCCCCCATTCTGGTTTGAAACTCAGAAATTCCCTTTAAATCAGAAGTGTGCCCATGTAACTCTTTCGGTTGGACAACTCTGATCTCAACTTTCCCACCAGGCCAGCAAGAACTGAAGGTACGCTGCCTTCCCCAAATCACCCCGAGCCAGGGGCCAGGCTTGCACACTGTCCCAGGTGGCCTGCTCATCTTACTGGCCTAAGCTCCATCCATGGACTGATATGACAAGTCCTACTGTGTGATTATACACATAAGCCTGCAGAGGCAAAACAGCCATTCCTCAGGCCTCACCATAAAGTCTTCACTGAATCCCTTCCTCATTCCAGGTATAGTACTGGGCACCTTTACTAATTTAACAGTCACTAGCTCTGACATAACTTCTTTTCTTTTACTACCACATTTTTATAAAATGCAAGGTTATTTCCCAGTATCATCAATCACAATGATCTCTCCATTTTCAAAATCCATTTATCACATATATTTAAGTATATACAGTGTTCTATCTTTAAATCTTTAGTGTGTGTGCCTTTTTTCTCCAAGTATATTTAAACAGAAGAGGACTGTGGGTCTAGCACAAGGCTAGGCACAGGGAACACATCTGGAAAGTGTTAGCTGACTTTGGAAAGGCACAGTGTGTTCAGCCAATCCAAGAGAAACTTGGTTGTTCGGTCCCAAGTATAACAGACTTTCATCTTTACCTGGATAAGGCAAAATAAAGGGAATCACCAAGAAAAATGTTCCTATCTACTCAGTAGCAAAAGGAAATGAAATAAGGCCCACAAATGATAATTGCCAAAGGAAGTAGCTTTAAATTTTTACCACTAGGTTTATAAGAAGAAGATAGAAATCCAAAGTGAAAATGGGGATAAAATTAAACATTAAAATTTAAGCTTAACATACTTTGATATGAGAGCATGAGGACATATTTTCTAAGACACTTAAGGAAGCAGTGGAGATAAAAAAAATAGCAGCAACTCATTATTTATGTGAAGAAAAATCAGCCCATATACATGAGAAGTGAAAATCTCTACAAAGCTACAAAAAAAGCATATCAACTATACTTCACCAAAACTTCAATATTTGACATGCAGTTGAAAATGATCTACAAAGGTAAATCCTAAATAGCTTCTAATATGGATTTGTAAAAACCAAACCAAACTCCATGAACCTGAAAACCATTCTATGGTTTATATGTTTGAAGAGAATGTTATTACTACTAAAGTATGAAACTGAAATAAAGATAATCTAACTATGCTATAAAAGATGTTTATTAAATACAGGGTAAAATTTAACAGGTATATTTCATTTATGAATAAATATGTTGATTGATTATAGCAATGCACTCAGGAAGATCTGCATTTATTATGCACTTTCTATATGCCAAGTATGTTATTCTTTTTTACAAAGACAATAGCATATTATAGAAATTTCACAAATAAAGTAATTGAGGCCCAAAGAGGTTAACCAACCTGTCCAATATCACATAGCTAACAAGTAGCAGAGTCAGGATTCCTAGCCAAACACAAGAATAATAGGGGAAAAAACAAAAAACAAACAAACAAAAAAGGTTCATCCTATTGAACATATCCATCCATATGATGATGTTATGTCAAAACTAAACATGATATTGGAATGTATTAACCATGAACTGATGTAAAGTTTTTTAATATAATCCTCCACTATCATCAAAATTAATTAGAAAGTATTACTATCGCATCCAGTAGGTCACAATTCTTTTTTTTTTTAATGAGATCACACATGGTGATGAAAATTAACCAAAGGATAAAATAGAATTTTTCAGAAAAGGTTAAGAGTTAAATTCCTTTACACGGAAAATAAATGAGTGGTGTGTTTACTGCCTTTGGGTATACAAAGTCCTCTCATGCTGAGGAAGCAGAGTCCTTTTGTTCCTTTTTCATCTAAAATAAAGGATGGTTAAATTAGAATGGGACAAAATTCTTAACGCAGAATTCCTGACAGATTTGGTAAAGAAACCGACTATCAAGGAGGGTCTTAGAATCTTTCTCCCTTGAAAGCATCCCAAAAAGACTGAAAGTGTACTGCCTTGGCTACTTAACATGACATTCATCTTGGGGTTCTGAAGTCTTGATATTTTATTGTTGGATTTCACATCATTTACCATGTTTCTAGCAATACAAGGAAGCTTCCTAATCTTTCAATTTTACAGTTACTGGTTTTAACAGCTTTCCCCAAGGAGACCCTGTTCCTTTCCCATTCAGAAAGCTTAAAGACCCCAATAAGGCACACAGAAGAAAATCCAAGGGGCCTGTTCTTAGATTGGACTCTATTCCTGTGAAGGTCACGTAACTCTAAGTCTATTATCACTCAGATAAGGAGGAATAGAAAGCAGAGTATTTCTTTCACAGGCAAGCCGAGTTCATTCCATGGACATAGATTGAACCTGGCAACATAAACAAACCCTGAAGTACATGATGCCACCTTAGTTATTACCAAGAATAAAAACAATAGCTGAGTTTAGAGAATACAGGAAGAACTCCAGCTTCCCTAAAGGACCTGGTGCACACAAAACAGCAACTTCACTCTGTAAGCCTGCTACTATTTTGTATATGAAAATACTTTGTCCATTAGATAAATGAATTGGGCAAAACATTTCTTTTAGAAAATGATAGCCTTTCTGAGATTATTTTATGCAAGTGGCCATCAATATAAGCAATCGAAGATTATGTTTTAGCCAGGGTAATGAGGACAGATCAGAAAATAAAAAAATTAAATTTCGCATTGTTCTCCACATTGGATTTCAAAATGAAGCCAGAAGACATGGATCCAAGGAAAGCCTCATTCATCTTCACAACTAGCATCTCTGCCTCAGCCTGTGGAGCTAAAGACAGACAATGGTGACCTCCAGGATAGATCGGCCCGCCCTTGATTTTAGTATTTCCCACAATGAAGAAGTTTGGAAGTTCAAGCTAGCAAATGCATTTTTCAGAAAATAGTTTCAGCACCTGGTAAGGAACAAACTTTGAAGTTCCTGAATTATATATTACTACAGTGTCAGTAGCCTTATTAATATGGGGCAATTCAAAGATCACAAAGCTCATATCCCTGTTAGCATAAAACTATTTGTCATCTAAAACTTTTCTAAGAAGCTGTTCATACAGGACAGAAGTCAAGGGGAAAAAAAGATAAATTCAATCAAAAGAGGATATTTTGTTATCCTAAAATGATTTTCTTAATATGAAAAAAGTATTTGCTTCTTCCCATTGAATGTTTTTGCTGACATTTGCTCTGATGAAGCCAAGAACTTAGAAAGATAAAATCTTTTATTGTTTACCTTTCAGTATTTGTGAAATATTCACGTATTCTTAAATTTCAGAGTTCAATGTATAGCAAAAGAGGATATTTTGTCATCCTAAAATGATTTTCTTAATATGAAAATAGTATTTGATTTTCCCATTGAATGCTTTTGCTGACATTTGCTCTGATGAAGCCAATACTTAGAAAGTTAAGACATTTTTATTGTTTTAATGCTTACTGCTTTTCAGAAATGAAACATTCACATATCTTGAATTTCAGAGGTCAATGTATATGTGAATCTTGAATACACATAAATCAAAACTCATAATACTTAGGATGATGTGGTCAGTTGAATCACATACCCTAAAAAGACAGATTCAAGTCCTGACCCCCAAGTCCTGTGGTGTGTACTCATTGTAAATAGGATCTTCGAAGAATCAGAGTAGGCCTTAATGCTATAGGACTGGAGTCATTACAAGCAAAGGAAATTTGGACACAGAAGGAGAAGCCCTGGGAGGGACGTGAGGGAGACAGATGGCCATGTGACTGGGGCAGAGATAGACTGCCAGCAAGCCAGCACCAGAATGCTACAGTCTTCAGAGAAAGCATGGCCTGCCAATACCTTGATTTTGAACTTCTAGCTTCCCAAACTGTGAGATAAAAAATTTCCATTATTTAAGCCAACCAGTGTGTGGTATTTATTATAGCAGCCCCAGCAAACTAAGACAAATGACTTACAAAGAAGTGTGTGCTTTTTCTTATGCTGATCTTTCTAATTTCTTTTGACTGCTCTCCTGCTCTCTCACTATTTTACAATCACACTGGCTTTCTTCCTGATAGTAAGCACACCAAGACTTTCCTAAGTCAGACCCTTGTACCTCCTGTTCTCTCTACCGGGGAGGCTCCTTCCCCAGCTCTTCATTTGTCAGGCTGATTCACATTTGCCTGGCCTCGACTCAATTTCACCTCCTCCAAGAGGCCCTCTTAACCCAGTGTTTCGGTTTGTTAAGGCTGCCAGAATGCAATATACCAGAAATGGGTTGGCTTTGAGAATCGGAATTTATTAGTTAACAAATTTACAATTCTAAGGCCATGAACACGTTCCAATTAAGGCAACAAGAGGAAGATAACTTCTCTGAAGAAAAATTGCTGGCTGCTGGGGTTGCTCTGTCAGAAAACAAGGCACATGGCCAGCGTCTGCTGATCCTTCACTCCCAGATTTCATGGCTTTCAGGTCCTGGTTCCAGTGGCCTGCTTTCTGAGCTTCTGTGGGTCCTCATAGCATCTCCAGGGCTTTTCTCTCTCAGCTCTCTCCAAACTTCTCTGGGTATTTCTAAGTTATCTCAACTTTTTCTGTCCTTTATCCTCTTATAAAGAACTCCAGTAAAAAGGATTAAGACCCACCTTGAATTGGGTGGATCACATTTCAATTGAAATAACCTAATCAGAAGGTCCCACCCATAATAGGTCTGCACCCACAGAATGGATTAAAAGAACACGGCATTTTCTGAGATACATAATGGCTTCCAACCAGCAAACCCAGCATATTTAGAATAGTGTCTTCATCTAGATCCTCCATCATATGCCCCTACTGATATCCTTTAAAATATATATCCCCATTTACAGTTGTTTCTTTTCTGTTTGTTTGTTATCAGTCATCCCATTCTAATGTAGGCTCCAGTCTTCTTCACCACTATATCCCTAGGGCTTGGAGCACTCCTTAACAAGAGACAGAATGATAACTTGATTCTGTTAAGCCTATATAAAGCCCATCTGCACCCCAACACACAGTCAAATTACATGCATATTATGCCCAGATACTCACAATGACCACCCTCACTTCTCTTTTCTTATGTTCTTTGGTATGCTCACCTTCTTGGTGAGAAGAAAGGCAAACATAAGAGAAAAACCTAGGGTATTGTGATTAACAAAAATAAATATGTTTTAGACTCCTTGAAGGAGCTTACCGCCTTTTAGTGTTTTTAGAACTTTCACACAGAGTACATTCCTTAAATAAAACAAAAATAAATTGAAAAGTCTTGAACACCATCTGTGCATTATTTGAATTTGTGGGAATTAGAATTTTCATTTCCCCCTCCATTCCTTTTGCAGTTTAAATTAAAGTCAGTTTCATATACTTTCAAATCTAAGCTGTTTTTTTCAGCATTTAAATTTAAACCTTTCAATTAAAGTGAAATTCTTTAACCTCTCTTAGACCACTAAACTGGCTCAGATGTAACAAATAGATGTCTTTTGGGGAAAAAGCATTCAACTCTCCCAAAGAGTTATATGAGACTTGCAATCTCACCAGTACCTCTAGCATAAAAAAGCTTATAAATGTCTGAATTTCATTGGTTAAAAAAATAATATTATTTGGTGAATTTCACCTTCTTCCAGCCAATAATGTACCATTCATGTGGTTACCTCTTCAGTGTGCTTTTATCTTCTGAGATTACCAGAAGATATCGGCAAGGGAAAGTATGGGGTAAAGCAGACAATGAAAAAATGAGATTCCTGCATCTACAGGGTTCTGTTTCTTCCATCAATTACTTAATATATTTTTCTCCTGATACACCTATTTGATTTTTAGTAGCCTATCTGTTAACACAGAGGTAAAGCCTTAACCTGAACTGACTTTTAGAGTTAAGATCATAGAAATGAAGCTTATCATAATCTTCATATTCAAAATTGAAAATCCATAAGCGAAGATGAAACATCAAAATGAAACAAAACATCTCACCATGTTGCCAACATAAAGGAAAAACTCCCACAAAAAGGTGAGATGGCAAGGATGAAAGTTGAATATATATACATATATGTTTTTTGGAATTGATTTTTTTGGAGATTGCTGAGAGAAAAGAGAAACAACATGTAATTTAATACAAGGAAAACAATAGCAAAGATAAAGTAAGAATTGGAAATGTGGAATTCTCAAAAATGTCTTATTATTTATGTCACTCCTCACATATTCCTGCCCATTTTTCCCTCATTCTAATGTTCAGTCTTTGCTTTTCATATTGCTTTCATCATCATTTACAAATATGTTTCTCTTATCCCAATGATTCCCTATGGCTTCCAAAATTTCAAAAAAGCATATTTTGAAATAATCATGGAATGAGTCCTTCTTTCATTCTCAGAGATAAAAGTAAATATTGGGTTAAGTATTAATTAGCTACCCTTCAAGATCATTAATCTCAGCATTAGTTAGATGTTCTACTTAACTAAACAAACGAATGCTGTATAATTATTTTAACTGTATCATGTTATAAAAACAATTTTAAAGCTATGGTATCACAAAGAAAATTGATAGCTATCTAAATCTAAAATGGTTATTTTACGTTAAATACATTCTAAATCAGAAAGGTAAAAATCAACTAAATATCCATCTAAATGGAAAAAATAATGAATATGGAGGAGGGAAAGTAATGGAAGAAATAATGGATAAGAATTTTCCAGATCTTAAGGGAGAATCAGTTTTCAAATTGACTGCTGAGTAGGATGAATGACAAAAAAATTCCATGTAAGTGCATCATTTTGAAATTTTAGGAAACTAAATATAAAGAAAAGATCCTGAAAGTTTCCAGAGAAGAAATAAAAAGTGTGCAGAGGAAGAATAATTAGACCTCTCAACAGCAGCATCTCATGGTAGAATAAAAGTGAGTAATTCCTTCCAAGTTCTGAAGAAATGAGACTTTCATCCTAGAAACCAATACCCAGCCAAGCCATCAATCAAATGTGAGAGAAGAATTTAAACATTTTCAATTATACAAGCACTCATTAATTTTACCTCCAAAGCACCCTTTTTTAGGAAATCACTTAGGGATGTGCCCTAGAAAAAGTGTGGAAACCAGGAAAATGAAAATCAAGGGGTTCAGGAACCCAGCCTCCAATTCAGAGGAAACATTCCAGGTTGACAGCAGTGCAGTAAACCTAGAGGATACTGAATTCAATTTGGAGCAGGAAAACAGAAACTCTAATGGGTTGCTTTCCAGGAAAAAACTGGAAGAATATATTACATGAACAAGAGACTGGAGTAACTTAAGTATACGATAAAGTCACACAGTACTAGGAAAATGATAAAATGACTAGAAATTCAGAGATATGTTAAAAGCTGCATAGGAAAAAAACTTTAATCTAAATACAAATTAACTGGTCCAAATTAAAATAGACTTAAATTGAAAAAAGCAATAAAAATTAGTTTTACAAACAGCTTTAATGACACCAAATATGCTTCTGGTATAATATTAAGTACAAAAAGCCTGGAAAAAACATACCTAAATATTAACAAGTGATTATTTCTTGGGTAAAATTATCGATAATTGTTATTTTATTCTGGGTTTTTCAAATTTTCTACCTTATGCTACTTTTATAATTAGGAGGAACAAAAACATCATGAGAGCTTCAGAGAGTTTTAATTTTCATTTTGGTCAAATACTTGTGTCCTGAATTAGGGTCACCTCTTACACATTAGAATGTACAAGAACCTTAAAAACAGTTAAACATAAATTAAAAATGAACATAATGGAGATGGATATGATTAAAGAGTGCTTTGAAATCTGACTTTGCCAAAGAAATTTAAACATCAATGGAAAACTAAATTCAAACTGTGCTTTTAAATCAAAACAAAAATTATTATGAAGTGTCTTAAGAAGTATTTAGACACAAGTGAAAGTATGTCAAAAGGAAATCAAAGTAATCCCTTGAAAGAGTCCAGAGTCTGTGGTCCATGAAGGAATCTGCTCATTCATCTGCCTATTCATTGTGCCGCCATCCCACGCCAGGTTGATACTAGAACTGGGTTTGGTGCACGCTGTAGTGGTGCAGCGCCGGTCTTTGGTAGAGCACCATCTCATGGCTTCATCTTACCCACTTCCCTCTGTCTTTATAGGGTGGGTGCATGGGAACGAAATTAGACTAAGGCAAAGTTCATAAAATATTTTTTTCAAGTCTTGGTATAAAAATTTATTAGCACTGTAGTTCCGCTGATGTAAATTTACTTTTATTTTCACCCACATGAAATTTTTCTATCCACCAAAAGGTACATTAAAATACTAACAGAAGGCTAGGGTCTTATAGAAATTTTATAAAATTATTATCTTGCAAGTTAAAAATAATTCCATTTTAATGCTCATGGAAAGGCAATGTTATTAAACACATTTTAGGGGTCTTAGGTGTATTTTGCTGTCTTCGATAAGCCCACGTTTAGTTTCATAGTTTCACAAAATGAAGTGGTTAAAGATTTATGTATTACTGATGTTGGACCAAAAATACACAATGGATATCATGCACCATAAGGCAGGCTGAAAGTATTTATTGATACAAGTACTACTTTAGCATTGTATTTAATATTGCAGTTTAAATCAGATTTATACCATAAATAGCTTGATATTTGGCTTTAGATCAAGCATATAACTGATTTCTAAGACAGACTGGGAATGAAACTACATCTACATTAATAAAGCCATGAGTATTTGGGTTCCTTTATCTTTCTTTATTGTATATAGATTATAGTCTTCAGTTTTAATATTCTATTTGTGAACACATATGGATTGCTACATTGAATAAACTTCAGAGTGATATTCAAAAACCAAGTCATAACCATAACCCATTACTTCAATTTTGATATAGACTAAGAAATATGCAGAAAAGGCAGCCCATTTAAGCAATATTACTGCTATGAAGCAAGCCAAATAAACATAACAAAGTCCTTTATTTATCCCTCTGGGCTCAGTTAATGTTCAAAATCTGACATCCTTTTTTGTTGAACTGAGACCCCAGTAACACAAAAGCACAATTTATAATAATAGCACTGCTCAGGAAACAAGTGTCTTGCATAATTTTACATTGCTGTGCCTGCACTAGAGTTTAATCATGTTTATTTCATTTTCTGGGTAAATTCTCTGTTTGTATTAACTCCCAGAGGAACTATTTACTTAAAAAGGAAAACTGGTTGTATTTCAAATCAATGAAGAAGAAATGGATTGTTCTATAGCTTTTGTGACAATTGGCTAACCCTATGTGCTGGTTTGAATGTATTATGTTCCCCAGAAAAAGCCATACCCTTTGATGCAATCTTGTGGGGCAGACGTTTTAGTGCTGATTGGATTGGAATCCTTTGAGTGTTTCCGTGGAAATGAGCCCCACCCAACTATAGATGATAACTCTGATGGGATATTTCCATGGAGGCGTGGCCCCACCCATTCAGGGTGGGCCTTGATCAGTGGAGCCATGTAAATGAGCTGACAAGCAGAAGGAACTCAGTGCAGCTATGAGTGACCTCTTGAAGTGCAGCTGTGAGTGACATTTTGAAGAGGAGCTACAGCCAAGAGGAACACTTTGAAGACGATACAGAAGCTGAGAGAGAAGCTGAAACTTACAGAGACAGTTTGAAGACAGCCGTTGAAAGCATACTTTTGCTCTGAAGAAGCTAAGAGAGGACAAACGCCCCAAGAGCAACTGAGGGTGACACTTTTGAGGAACTGCAGCCTAGAGAGGAACATCCTGGGAGAAAGCCATTTTGAAACCAGAACTTTGGAGCAGACGCCAGCCATGTGCCTTCCCAGCTAACAGAGGTTTTCCAGCCACCGTTGGCCATCCTCCAGTGAAGGTACCCAATTGCTGATGTGTTGTCTTGGACACTTTATGGCCTTAAGACCGTAACTGTGTAACCAAATAAACCCCCTTTTATAAAAAGCCAATCCATCTCTGGTGTTTTGCATTCTGGTAGCATTAGCAAACCAGAATACCCTATAAGGGAAAAAAAAAGTTGGATTCCTACTTTAGAATTTGTACCAAATAAATACAGATGAATCAAAGATTCATCTTGAATCATGAACCAAAATAACATTTGTATTAAATAAAAACCTTGGCAGTTTTTAATTCTTTAAATAAACTTGAGTAGGAAAAGCCTTTCTGAACAAGGCACAAAAATCCTAAAATCATAAAGCAAATAATTTCTAAATTTGACTAAATAAATTTAAGACTGTATGCAAAAAAAATCATAAGCCAGTCAAAAACAAAATACTGTGTAAAATCGATGCAACACACAACAAAGTGCATGTAACTTTAATGTATGTATCAATATGTAATAAACCTACAACCCAATAGAAATCTTGCCAAAGCTATTTACCAGCACACACACACACACTCATGCAGACATGCACAAATGATGTGTTAAGAAACTTTTAACGTTAAGTCAAAATTTATCATTGTAAATTAAAACAATGAGATACCACTGGAAAAACTTTTAAAGGTTTAATAATGTACATGATTAGTAAGAGTAGGCAGAAACAGGCACATTCATGTATGCTACGTAAGATTGTACACTGATAGGTAGCATAGTAAACTGACAGGCCTTTTCAAAATTTTTAATTCAATCACCTTTGACTCAGTTATTCCTTTCTCAGGAAACTATCCTACAAACACACTTGCAAAAGTTATTAAAATAGAAGGGAAAAGATGGTAGCAATCATCAATAAAAGAAGGCTAAATGACAACATACTTTGCAATAACTACAAAAAAAATAGGAAAATCTCTGAGCAGATATAAGAAGCTAAGCTCTCCAATTTATGATAAGTGGGAAAAATCAAGGTGCCAAACAGTATGTATATTATGCTACTATTTCTGAAAACCACTGATGGTTATTGTCTAGAAGCGGAATTAGAGTGGGAGGAAAACTCATTTTTTTTATTATATCCTTTTTTGTAGCATTTTGAAATTTACCATATGCATGAGTTATTTTCATAACTTTTAAAGCCTGAAAATGTAAAGATCTTAATATATCTAAATTCAAAACTTCTGAATGTTTTAATTTTTAAATCATTTACAATACCAAAATGCTACGGTTATCAAATATTTTAATTTTTCACATAATTGCTTCTATATGTTAAACTTGCATCATCCATCATCTTTTTTTCCAGAAAATCATGTTTTCCAATTGAAATTTTCAATGTGATAATAATCAAATGTTAGAAAATATAAAATCAGTTTTAATATTACAAGAGACACTAACAGGGAATTAGTAACTCAATTCAAAATATCTTTACAAATACACATATTTAAATATCTTTGTAAAACTTACTTCGGTAAAACTTTCAATTTGCTTCTTCAGTAACAAGCTAAAATAGCATTTGTTATAATAAAAAAATATAGTCCACATCAAATTCATTTACGTAAAGACCAATCAGTAATATCTTCCAGTTTACCCTGCCATTGAAGAACTTTTGACAAAGAAAGAAAAAGAATACAGAAATCAAATGCAAAATTAAAAAAACAATGTCATCTCTAGCATCTGACTCAAAAACGGAAACTGTTTTTGACAGATCTGTAATGTACATTACAGTTAATATTATTAGTTTGTCACTTAGTCACCCAGTTTTCAACAGTATATTCTAAATCAATATATAAAACTGATTTTTTCAGCTTCTACCAATGACCTCTTTTACGTTTTCCTCACAATTTTTGAAATTACAATTTCTGCTCTTCAGATACTTTGATTGATTTGAATGTAGTTCCAAGGTATAGAATAATATTTATAAATGTTCTAGAAACAATGACTACACTCCACACTCTAATGTAATAAGAAAATCAACTAGATGAGCTAGATTAGCTATTACTTTTGTCAGAAAGAAAATATTTTGCACATATTCAAAATATTTAGTACATAAGACTTATTTTGCTCTTTGTCACTGCAGACATTTCCAAAGTGATTGGCATTGAACACTAAAAGTTTGAGGAAGGAAGACAAGAAAGAAAAAAATCCTGTGATATATTTTGGTGCATATGAACAACATAGAAAAGAGCACTTTCAAAATATAAATACTAGGCTTTCATCCAACATTTTCTACTCCAGGGCCAAATCCAAAAGCATCAATCAATCTTTAATTTTATCTTGAAAATGTAGAGACTTGCTTTAAAAGAGGAATATTGACCTAAGTGCTTATTACATTAAAGAGATCACATGGCTGCTGTTAAATGCAATCTGAGGCAGCATCAGAATAACAAGACTCAACACAGAATGAAGTCGTGAATATTTTATAGACTATCAAAAATTTCAACCCATTTGTAGGACTTCCTTATTTTTAATGAGTCTCAGGGGCTACGTCCAAAAAAGAAGGAAACACTTCTCTGTTTCCCAAAGGAAATGCAATCTCTAGGAAGTAATTATTTGAAAAATTTTCAAACCTTCCAAACCTTTTCCACAGAATAGAAAGAGGCAAAGAGAGCCTCCCTTATTCATGTCGGAGGAGGAACTTCTGAAGAAGATGAGATGTTAACAGTGGATCAGTCAGCTGCAAGATGCAGACAAGTGATTCATAGGGAAGAAGTCACACTGAATCTGGTCCATGTTTAATGCCCTCCTATTCATGGGAAATATCTGCCATCATTTGCATTTACTCAAATGTAGCAATGGCAGAGTTGATACATGAACAGTATTAGATATTCACATTATATGATAACCAGAATGTACATAAAACTTTTGCATAATTTTCAGTTCTTGCAGTTTATCTGTTGAATTTTGACAAGGAATTTGTGGATCAAGGACACACCAAAATTCTTGTAAAGTGTAAGTTCAAGAGTTTTTTTAAAACTGTAATAAATGTGTTAGAAACACTAGTATCTAATGTTAGCTTGAATGGTTTGAGATTGTATTATTGAAGCTTGTTGTTTTGAAAATTGCAGAAAGAATTGCTAGCTACCTGCTTTTCCAAGCACCTAAAAGCATGATTCTAAGCATATGTGACTAATATGCATGCAAGAGAATTGGAATCACTGAAATTTGCAATATTGGGCAAATAGTACAGGTTAATCTTGATAATTTCATTATGAGGCAGGTACTATAATTACCCCAATTTTATATTTTGAGGAAACAGGATTCAAAAGATTAATTTATACAAGATAGCATGACTAATAAATGTTGGAGCCAGAATTTTTAACCTATGTCCATTCTAATATATTACTTTGCCACAGGAGATTGGGAAAATGCTGTCCTAGGAAATACTGGACTTGTTTTCTAGTTGAGAGCTCCTCTGCAGTTACGGTTGCTTAGAACAAATCAATTCAATTTCTGTTTTCTTATCCAGAATTGGTTATAATAATAACTCCACTTATCCTGTAAAGTTTACAGAGCTTGATGAAGATCAAACAGATATGAAAGTGTTACGAAAAGCTAAAAATTCTACATAAATATAAAGTTATAAAATACATAACCTATATGAAGGCAGGAATTTCCATTTTATGGTCCTCCGTCTCTTAGATTATGCTGTTTATTTCACAGTAAAAGGCTGAGATACAGGAGAGAAGGGAATATTTGGATCATTTATGACATACTAAGCTAGGCATTTATTGTCTCATTTAATGACTCCAATAATATTATCAAGTATGATGAGGAAACTGAGCCTCAGTCTGCAAAGAGTAAGAAATATGCTTTGCATCATAAAGCTATTAATCATATTCAGATCTAGATTTGCTGATTCCAAAGCCTCTGTTCACTTGCCTGCTTTTCATTTAAATAAATATAATTTAATTAATTAAATCAAATGAAACATTAGGATTCTATAATATGCACAGTTAGACAAAGTGTTGAGATATCTTAATTTTGTGTGCGAAAGATCTACCAGGGATGAAATAGTTCCAACGTAACATCCTGAATTGTTAGCAATATGCAATAAAGGGAAAGATGCAGTACTACATGAGTTTCAGCATCTCAGCTTTTAAAAATCATTCTTATACTTTAAGGCACTAAACATGGCTTTAAGTGATTCATATGTTTACTTTGTTAGTCTCTACTTTGTCACCAAACAGCATATATATTATGCAGGTATGCAAACAGTATAGAATGATTCTAACAAGAAACTAGAAATACATTCTTCTTTGTCTTCTGACTTTCATAGCAAATGTTTATGAAAACATTCCAAAGATCCCAACACCAGGAGTAATAATAAAAGTTAACAAATTTAAGTATACTTATATGCACCAAACACACTACATGGTGTTTATTACTATTATGTATTTTCAAAACAATCCTATACTGTATGATTTCCCTTTTACACAGGTGGAAACTGAGACTTAGAGAGATTAAGCAACTTGCCCAATGTCACACATCGAGTACAGAACCAGAATTCAATTGCAGATGCTGATCCTTAACAAATACCATTTTGTTTCCCAGACATCGGGACTGCAAACTGCAAATAATCAAAGTCTTTGATTTTCATAGATGAAACCCTTGTGCATTCATCATTAACATGACAAACCTTGACTTGCACATGGTCTAAGATATAAAGATGAGGATTTTATCATCTTTGCTCAAAAGGATAAAAGTATAAAGCTCCTTGATATTGCCTCTGAATTGTTGCTTATGTTCTTCTCTATCTGTTAATTAGTAGTAACACTGTAAACTAGTGAAAACTAAAAAACTGGTTAAACAAGTTAAACTATAAATTATGAACGTGCTTGAAGATTGCAGAGTTCAATGTCTCCATTTCATACTTAAACCATAAAAAAGGACCAAAATTCTTCAATTCTTCAAAGACACAAGATAAGACATGACTAAAGCAAATAAAAATAAAATAAAACATATCTCCCAAGAAAATGTAGCAAAGCTACACCTTCCCCAACACCCCTAGAGAGCTCCATTTTCCAAACTCTCTTTGCCAAGGGCTTGCAATAAGGAGAGATGCTGTTTTTTTAAGGGGAACCCTCCACTCACTCTAGAATTGTAGAAGCTATTTCTGTGGTAGCTGTATCAGTGAAAACAGATGAACTTTTAAAATATATGTAATTCATAATAAATAGCTTACATGGATCTCTTGTGGACTTAGTATTGCTAAAATACGTGAAAATATTTGCAAATGTATTGAAAAATTATCATCCAACCTTAAAATCTTTATTTTTCAGAATGAACTACTTGTTATGTTCTATATTTCAGCCTCAAATTTTCCTTTAAATGTTTTTGTGAGTAATTAACCTTAAATGCAAAATATTATATATTGTTTGAAGATTATTATATTTTGTTAAAATTTCTTACAAGATGAGCTAGTATATCTTAAATTATACTTAGGATATTAGAAAACCATTTGTATGGTAAAGAAACAAACATTATCACCAAATAACATAGACTAAAAGGCAGATTTTGGGGTGTTCTACTGAGGTGAGCCTTATCAACATTTTTGAAGCATTTGTTTAGTGGCTACAATGTCTCAGGAGTCAAAGCTGATTATGACACAAACTCTGCCTCCCCATAAAGATCACAGTCCAGTAGTGTGTTCATATTATATATTTTTATCTCCAATGGTTTCTAAAACTTGTCAGTTAATATTTTATCTCATAATTATAAAAGATTTTTTTCTCCTACCCAGGATGATAAATTGCCTTAAATTGGTGTTTTTGCCTAAGAGTGATACATAGTTCTTCCTTTGTGTCTTGATTCTTTCTGGAAATAATAAATAGTTTCTACTTGTCAAAACCACTATTATAAGCTAAGTATAGAATTGCCATATGATCTGGCAATCCTGCTACTAGATACATACCCAGAAGAACTGAAAGTAGGGATGCGAACAGACATTTGCACACTGATTTACATAGTGGCATTGTTCACAATTGCTAAAAGATGTAAGCAACCCAAGTGTCCATCAACCAATGAGTGGCTAAGCAAAATGTGATATATACATACAATGGAACATTATTCAGCAGTAAGAAGGAATGAAGTCCTGAAGCATGCAACAGCATGGATGAACATGGAGGACAATACGTTACGTGAAACAAGTAAGACACAAAAGGACAAATATTGTATGGTCTTACTAAAATGAATGAAGTATAATAAGAAAACTCATCAAGTTAGAATCTAGAATAGGATACCAGGAGACCGAAAAGGAGTGGAGAATGGGAAGCTGATGCTCAATTTGTGCAGAATTTCTATTTAGATTGATTGTAAATGTTTGGAAATGGATAGAGGTGATGGGAGCACATTACTGTGAGTGTAATTAACAGTGCTGAATTATGTGTGTGAATGCAGAATAAAGGGGTAGTTTTAGGTTATGTATGTTATAGAAGGGAAGCTAGAGGATAAAACATGGCACTATATAGCATAGTGAACCCTGTCGTGGATGATGTCTGTGGTGAATAGTACAAATATAAGAATGTTCTTTCATGAACTATAACAAATGTACACCACTGGTACAAGGTGCTAATAATAGGGTGGTATATGGAAAAAATACACCTAATGGAAACTATGGACTATGGTTAGCAGTAGTATTTTAGTATTCTTTAAATATATATAAATCTATAGAGACAGAATTAGATTAGTGGTTATGTAGGGCTGGGGAAGAAAGGATTGAGAGGTGATTGTAAGTTGTATGAGACTTTTCTTTTTGGAATAATGAGAATGTTCTAAAACTGATTATGGTAATGAATACACAACTCTGTGATCATACTAAAAGCCACTGATTGTATACCTTGGATAGATTGCATGGTATGTGAACATATCTCAATATAACTGCTTAAAAACTATGTAGTTGAAATGGATTGACTTTTAAACTCTATTGTTTTTCCCTAGGACTGTTATTACATTTTGCCTCTTTTTAAAAAAAACAACCAGTATTATGATTAGAATTCACTGTTTTATAGCAGTCAGTGGTGTAGAACATTGTCTATACACATGTAAGCTAAACAAACACCAAATTAAGGAGAAGTTTAAGCAAAAAAGAACGAAAAAAGAATACCCAGTTCTAAATTACTACTTCTCTGCCTAGTACAGCAAGTTTTGCTTCCTCTTGGAATCCTTCCATTATTCTCCACAGTCCCCTCCTACACTTTCAGAAAACTGGCAATTTCAACCTTCAATAAAGAAAAAGAAGTATTTTTTCCTCAGCCAGAAAATATTTTTTCAGCATGCCCATTCTATCCTTTTTCTTCATGCATAAGAAATATATGTATATGTGCATAAATATATGTATGTATAGTCAAAATATTTACACATTCTTACTGTAATGGCCTGCATATCGATACTAGAAAAGTTGTGCAATAAATGCTAAATTTAAAACAAAAAGTATTTTAATGCAAAGAATTAATATCAATTGCAAAAGGTTTATGGGCCTAGAAAACATTTTCTTTTATCATATTATGTAACTTGGGTTTTAATTAAATTCATACTGAAGCTAGAAATGATTAGCATGTCATATTCCATTACAGGGATGGAGAATTAACATTTTATTTTAATTATAATATATATCTTATATATAAAATAGTTTATGTATTTCAATAATGAGCACAGAGAATACCTGCTTTATATGGCATAAACTTTTTTATCATTTCCGTCAGTAGGACTGGGAAATTAGAAAGTAGTTTAGACTAAAATATTTGTATTAACGAGGGAACTTCTGAGGTTCAAGAGGTTCACTGAAATTCATTCAGAGTGAAAGTATTACAGGACTATGAAACAAACAAATCCATAGAATGTGTACTTTAAAATTAATTTTACATGAAGGGGAACAAGCCTCATAGAAATAGAGAGTCAAATAATTTTGGACAAACAAAAATTTAGGCATTTCTCAATTCAACCCAACCTGTGCTCCTATTTTAAATACCAGTATAATCAGAAGAAAATATTGAATTAACACAGCATAATCATAAATAAACTACACAAAACTATAATGTAAGTCTCTGAAGAACAAGCCAAGTCTTTAAAACTGAAAAGTATATATGTCATTTGTCTGAGAAATGTCAAGAGGTAAAGAATTAAAACAATCTAAGAAATTGTCTACTCACAAATTCCCTTCTTATAATGAATCCCAGACCTTGCAACCCTATTTGATCTATGCAGCTGAAAACATAAATTTCAAGACTGAATTTTAAAACTCTTTAACCTTAAGCTACAAATTAGCAGTAAGCACTTCTGACCTTTCTTCAGTATTGTATTTATGTATGAAAAATAAAATATATGTTTTTCAACCAAGCCAAGTATCAACAGAATGGAAGTAAGTAAAGAGAAGCTATTGGAAAACAAAACTAAAGATAGACGACACACACACACACACACACACACACACACACACACACGAAAGGAAAGAAAACCAGAAAAAGGCATACATACAAAACACACTAGTAGAAATACCAGAGCAAATGTTTCACTATAATAAACTATACCATAAACTTCTCATTCCCAGACATCTTCTAAAGGAAAAAGCAAAAAAGCATTCTTAGAATTTAGTAGTTTTTATTTGCCCTAAAAGAGTTAACACAGAAAATTGTAGTTCATAATATCCTAGGATGAAAAGGAAAAAAAAACAAAAAACTAAGACTTTTGTGACAGTTCAAGGAATATATACAGTTACATTCTGTGGAATATCTGCAACTAAAATGGAAGCTGCAACAGATCCATAACTGTCAGGGCCTCGTAATGGCAGTCTTGTATTCTAACCAATTCAACAGGGTTTCTATATCATTCTCAAAAGTCGGCCTTTATAAGCCCTTTTTAAAATGTTCATCATATATACAGGGCAAATCACTCTGATATATATATATCAATGTGACTTTCAGGGTAAAGAATAACATTGACTATTTCACTGAATATTTGTAGCTTGTAGATGAAAATGAAAAAAATATATAATACATCTCTGTCTAAATAGGATTTGAGACAGATACTAAGCAAATTATTTCTTCTGAAATTCAAATGCATAGCAAAAACAGGAATTGTTATTTAAAAGACTGTGTTTAATAGATTAACGCCTAATGTGCCTCAATGCACTGGAAACTGAGCTAGGCAGTATGGAGACAACAAAGGCAACTTCAAGAAGGCCATAGTTTACATTCTTCTTGTTAATTTTAATTTTAAAACATGATCATTCTGTAAGTTAAAATCATCAGAAATGACTAAATATTTCTAAATTCAATAATACTGGAAAAGTAATATTTAAGAGGTGTTGGTCTCCTATCAATACCACTGTAAGAACAACATTCATTTTTTTTAATTAGTAGAACCTTCTTTGAAAAACATTTTGACAATTAAAAATTGTTAAATCAGCCATGATTTTCTAATTTTAACTTCGAATTCAACAACTAATTTTCCTGCTGTGCTGAAGAGTCACTGCCATATAACAGGGCCAGCAATTGTTTAGATCTTTAGAGAAAACCTCTGAAATTTTGATGAGAATTACCATAATAAGAGTTAATATTTTTATGTTTTATGGAATCTAGGGAATCTTCAGTGGAATCTGGGGAATCTTCGGTAGAATCTAGTTTAAAAAGAAGAAAGGAAATATAATTTAGCCAGTGGCCATTAACATCTAAATCAAAAGTTTAAATCTAATGCAAGATTTTAGTTTTTAGTGTAATGTACTCTCTGCTCACTTAAAAAACAAACATTTTCTATTTCAATTTAGATTCTGTTTACTATAACAGCATTTGCTCTGCAGATTATTTTTGTTGACTTTTAAAAAAATAAAGAAGAAAAGGAAGAGGCAAAGGAAGAAGAGCAGGAAGGGGAAGAAAAAACACTAATTCTCTCTGCCCTTTTTCACCTTATTCTAAAATTTTCAGGGGTCTAGGAAGTTTGTTAGTTTGCCAAGTGTTATTGGAAGAGATCAGGGAGGATATAAGATTTGGGCATAAATCAGCATCCTCTTGTCATGTCACAGTGGAATGAAATGACCCCAGTGCTCTAAAGGCTTGTTGAAAGGGAGATGCCCTACATCTCTTGAGTCAACAAGTTGGATCTTGCTCAAGACCTCAAATATAAATAGTATAGAAATAAATTCTTACCAATATTAAGCTCCCATAGTTTCATGTGGTAATTTTTATTTAAATGCATAGTTTCTTTCAGTCTAAAATAAAATATTTCAAGCAATGTCATTCTTTGATTTTTCTGTCGAGTACAATCTATCATTTTCCTAATATCTCTTGTGATAAGTGAATTATGAAAGTTTAACTATAAAAAAATTCAATGACAAATTAAATCACATATATGAAGCATTATTCTTTTCTTAAAAATCTACAACTCAATACAACTTAATATTTACAACACCAGATAGTAAGTTATTGTGTTTTGGTACATGTGCTTATGGTTTTTTTCACACCATGAATTCTTATCATTACTCAATAACATTCAAGTTGATTCTGGTTTAATTAAATTTTTTCGTATGTTAAAGATGATTAACTCCAGGTTTCAGTAAACACCTCAACAAAATGATCAAACATGAATGCCCAGTTTTCTATAACTGCTTACAATCTATAATAATAACTATATTTATGTACATTTATAAAACATGGAGTTACACTGATACACACTGCAATAAAGGTTTAATAAATACAAATCTGATGAACACAGATACATAATCTCAGTAATTCATGATTGACATTCAATGACAAGAATTGCACCTCAAAAATGATATCAGAGAACACAATGTTTAAAAGCTGAAACTATATAATTTTAAAATCCTCTCTATTCCAAGAGAATTTACAATATATGCAATTCCTGAATGTCTTTATGAATCAAGTTTATAGAAATATTTAAAAAAGTTAGTAAAATCTAAGGTCTTCATTTTTAAAAGGCATTGGTAGTTATTTTTTCTAACACAGCATTTTAAATGAATTTGTAAATATTAGATGTTATTCATATTTTTTCACTTTCTCTAAATAAATTTGTTTACAATGTTTCAAAAGGTATTCAGTGCGTGCAACAGTTTATGAAAGAACAATATTTTTTCCAACATCTCCATCTGCTGGCTTAGAGAAAAAGTAGATTTTTATATGCTGTTTCTTTAAATTTAATATTTTATAATTTATTTTGTTTTATGTAATTAAAATATAAAAGCTAAATTATGTAAAGATAGACTAGTACATTTCTCAAAGCCATTCAACAAAAGAAACACAGAAGATTTTGAAGAGCAAATTTAACATTTAATATTTTAATCAGAAAACTCCATAGGATCAAAGCTCATGTTTATCACTCTCTTAGTTTTATTTTTAACAAGTTTTAGTAATGCATAAAGCATTATTTTATTTTTTTGGTTTTATGCTTTGTAGTTTCTATTAATGAAGCCTTAGGTTCTGAACGATCTTCAGGAAAAAAATCTTAGGACTATTTCCAACTGAGAAGAAAGGGAAAGAGGAAGGGAAAGAGGGAATGAAGAGGAGGAGGGAGGGAGGGAAGGAAAGAGGGAGGGAAGGGGAAAGAAAGAAAGAAAAAAGAAATTGGAAATCTGTCTTTATTTCCTCAAGTACCCATGGAAACAAATGGGAGCAAATAGGTACTTTCGTTATCCCACTGTGACTGTGAAAGAGAAGGATGTGGGAGTTCAGTGTGATGCATGCAGGCATTTTACCCGGTGCAGAATATAATGACTTCACTTCATTTGCATAACCTTAATCATTCAGTAGCTCTCACTGGATGGTTAAACCAATGTGGATCTTGACATTTCCAGATAAATTACTCCCTCTGAGGAATAAAATTAAATCAGTAAACTAATAACCTTTCTATTTATAAATACTATGTTATTGAGCTGTAAAACTCCATTTTCCTAATATAAAATTTTAAGCTTGGGGGATTGTTGTGGATTAACTAGAAAGAAGAAAAAGCTACTTAATGAACATTGATCGATGATGCATTAAAATGTTATTTTAATAATAGAATTGAGCAGAATTCCTTAAATTTCTGGAGGAAGATAAAAAAAAGCCATTTTGGTCTTAACTATCAATATATTTGATGCTTCCACTTCCACTTCATATAGGAAAGAATTATGGACTTCCCTGACTGGAAAGGTAAGAAAAGAAAGGATAAAAACTGGAATAAAACCTTGAACACACTCATCTTGACAAATTTGACATTAGAGATGTCCATCTATTTCTTGACTGCTGACCAATATTTACATAAGCATCTCTCTCTGAAAACAGTTAAACTAATTATACCTCTTCTATTGTCCTTGGGGAAAAAAAAGGATATAAATACTCCATTTCATTTTTGTAATTTTTGGATTGTATACTTCCTACAGGAATAAAGAAAACGAGTCACGAAAAAGTTTAGTGGCTGCTCAATCAATGAGTCAATGTCAACTCCAGGAGATTCTATACAATGAGCTTCTGAGCTTCTTTTCTGTAATTGTGCCTTACTAGGACTCTTCAGCAGTTAATAAGATCACTTATAACCTGGAAATGCAAATGCCTTGATTCTGGATTCCCATATCCACAATTAAAAAAATAAAACAAACAAACAAAAAAACAACAGCAACAACAAAAAAACTCCTTTCAGTTCCTCAGAGTACTTTGTGTTAGTGTCCTAGATTAATAATCCATTGAGGAGTAGTTATATAATCTGGAGACAGGCATATTTTACTTTCAGATTAACTTTTCAAGAAAAACAAAAAATCCTGAGCACATGAAATCTGTGCAACATGAAGATTTGCAGAAATTCCCAGCACTCTGGTTAAATTAATAAAGTGGTATAGTTTCTAATTAAACAAATCCATGTGCTGTCTACAGAGATGTGCTCATTCTGTGAGCATTCACTGAATGTTATAAACACTTAACATCTGCATATCTTATTTCAATAAAATTAATATTAAAATTAAATCTATTCACAAATATTGACACAGAGGACGTGAACAAGTTGCCTAACCAAAACTAGCCACAATCTTTTATCTTTGCAAGGCCCCAATATAGTCATTCAAGATTTGTTGGTAGCAAGGAATATTCATTTTGTTGAATGTATGTATCTGTTATTTTTTCAGGAAGTTTCTCTTATAATCTTCACCAAATGAGTGAACTTCTCAATCACTGACCATATTCAAAAACACAGCTGTCAAATATCTTCACTTTACTTTTTAAATCTACATAATTCCTATACCCATGGAGGTGTCTTTCCATAGGATTTAGCACTTTCCAAAGCATTTTCACACAATATATAAAGGCATACAGTTATGCCTATACTTAGCACAGTTTTGCATGTCAAACTTAATCAGGGAAAAAATGGAGATCTTTTAATATCAAGTAAATAGTCTAAATCAGGTAGATAAATAGGTCAAGCATAAGAGGCTTCAAAACTTAATTTACAGCTGTTTGTATATTTGTATGTGTTAAAATTTTCCAAGAGGTTGTTCTATGGGCATTGCAAAAGCTGCAAATCCTGTTTAAAGGGCTCTATCTCCCTCTCCCTCTCCTTCTCTTTTTCCAGTTTCTTTTCTCATTTGGCACCAACATTTGAAGAAAATATATAGGACTGGAACCTTCATACATCAATTCTTCTTAATCAATTGAATGCTAGGCATCTATAGGATCACAGTACTGTCCCTGTTCTATCAAAGAAAATTGTTTCATTTCTTCATTCATCCGGGTGACAGCAGTTTGACGATATTCCAGACTATTATAATCAAGCTCAACTATCGAATATATGATTAAGGCATAATATGGTGAAGGGGGATGGCTACCAATCGTTTGTCTAATGTGCAGTTGGGCTTTTCCTGTGGTAATTTTCCGCTAACTCCTTTACACTGTAGCCAAAGTGGGGGCGAGCCATCTGCAAATTCTCCCCAAACTGTTAACTATGAAGTAAATCTGCGAACATCACAGCAGGAAAGAATAGCCCCAGCCCAGGCGGCAGGAAATGATGGCAGCTGCTGGGAAGGGGGCAGGTACAGTGGCGGCGGCTGCACTGCCCACGCGGGAGCGGTGAAAGGAGCGCCCAGGTAAGGGCCGACTAACCTTTCCATTGAACCTTCAGACGCCTGGTTGCTAGGTTTCTGTTACTTTATCTGAGGTACTGATAGAGCTTTATCACACTGTGCGAACTGTTAGGGCTAATATGGAGAACTGCAAAGACTAAAATGGCTGATCAGCGACTTCTCCTTCAGATTTTCAAACTCGTCCGAATCCAATTGCTCTCGGGTCCTTCGCCTCTCGCAGCCTTCGCTGGATCCCCGCTACCTGAGAACAAAGCGCTGCCGGCATGCAAGCTGACCGCGGCGCCAGTGGCAAAATCGCGCTTTTAAAGTTAGCTGAAGCTCAATTGAGCAAGGAAAAATTGACAGCGCATCCCACCACCACCCGGTCCTGGCTGGGCCTGCGTCAGCCTCGCTGCCTGCCGCGCCGCGCCCCTCGGGTGGGCGTTATGTAACAACACGGAGCGCAATTCCAGATCCATTTTAACAGGGGCCTCTCGAGGGCCTTAGGGTGAGCCTGAATTGGGGCTGCGGATCTAAGCCGGAGGCCCAGGAGCGGGCTGCAGCTTACCCGGCAGGCGGCCGAGCTCCGGCAGTCCCCTGGGGGATCTGTCCTACAGCCCGACTGCGCGCTCTGGGGAACAGCATGTTCTCTGTGGGCAGTGTGCCCACCGGCGCGCAAAGGGGGTGGGGAGGGGAGGCGGGGAGTGCTTCTTTAGGAGCACTAAGGATGAGTGAGGAGCTCCTGAACCTAAGAAAGTAACCCCCTCCTCTACAACCCCCACCCCAGTTCCCTAATGCGCACACTCTTCAATGCCTCTCGCCCCCTTTTCGACTCCCCTCCCCCAGCCAGCAGGGGTCCCCGAGATTGCAGCCACCTTTTCCCTACGCTGTCACATGCACGCGCGTGTGCAATCACACCCACACACTAACACACACACTGACATACACACACAAACATGCGCGCACACACATATCACGCAGCACTCAACACTGGCTTTCCGCGTGCGGCACCGGAAGGGCATGGTTATTCTTTACTTACAAGCATTGGTGACTGCGAAGCTGTTTGCTACCTCCAAATTGTCGATGTGGGGTGTCAGTCTGAACTCTGAAGTGGAAAACTGAACCATCCCTACCCGAAATGCACTGTATTCCTGGTCGGCGCCCCTCGGAAATAGTCCCCCTGCAAAGAACAAACACCAAGCACGAGAAGAGGGTCAGTGCCCAGGAGGGAAACAAGAGAAAACCGCTAGCGTCCAGCAGCCCAGGGGTCTGTTATTTACGCTAACAAGCCGAATAAACAGGGGACTCGGGTAGTGGGTTTCGAACGTCCAAACCGTAGCTAAGGGGTCGGTACATGATGAGAGTCTGAGGGGCAAGATAGATGGACAGAGACGTTCGCCTTTCCTCGTAGTTGTAGTCTTTGCATTTAGACCCGTAGAGAATCTGAACAAATGTGAAAATGCTGTTAAGAAAGAATTAATAAAATATGGGGGTCAGAAATGAGAAGACCTTTTCTTCCATGTAGCAAAGGCATAGCCTTTTTCCTTCGCTTCATCCAAAGAAAAATCATGTACATTCTAGGCAGTTTAAATCTGGAATGCAGTCAAGGTATGACATAAGTCTACATGACATGAATTAATTTGTCCACTGTGAACAAAGATTACCACCAAATTATACACAATTAAAAAGCATAGCACAAAGGATACCTACCTATCTGTATGCTGTTAGAAGAGACACCAAAAATGAGTCCCCAAAAAACAGGAGAAAGGAGAACAGAAATATGCATAATCTTTTGCATTTCCAAGAAAAGTAGAGCATCCACCAAACACCTTTTTTTTTCCTTTTTAAAATCCTTTTCCTTCTCTTTCTTCTTTGGCCGTTATTCTCAGCAAATTAGATCCTCTGCATTTTGAGAGAGCAATATAGCAGCAAGCTGCTAAAAACCTGGAGTGGAAGCAGAAGAAGCCCTTTTCCCAGGTCCTGTTCCTGACGGCTGCTGCCCTGCGCCCAGTCCCAGCGCCCGAAGTCCGGAGGACTGGCTGGATGCAGTTTTCAGCGGTGCTGTCGCTGTGATACCAGTGTCTCGGAATATTCAGCACCCTCCCATGCACTCACACACTCACCCTCTCTTGCGCTCTCTTCTCCCTCTCTCCTCTCTCTCACACACCCGCGCGCGCGCACACACACACACACATACACATACCACACATACAGGCAAGTCACAGAGAGGGGTAGGAAGTCCCGGGCGCGCGTGCGCGACTCGCGGCAGACAGCGGGCGCGCGTGCTCCCCCTCCCCCGCCCTGCACCCCGGGCCCCGCACCGCCCTGGAAGTGGGGCGTGCGCCGCGTTGGGGCAGCGCAGCTGAGAGCCGGACAGCCACCGTCCTTCGGCGAGACCGCGACAACCACCGTGCCCCCTGAGCGCCTCTGCCGTTCAGCACCGAGGACAGTTCCCAGATTCTAACCCCGCGCTACTTTTGCGCCGCTGCTGCCGCGGAGATGCTCCAGACCTGGACCAAATGCAGCAAAGCTGATTTCCGGCTGCTGTGCAGGAGAAGCCGAATTACTAACTGTTGTTGGCTGTGGAGCATTCTTTCCACCGGCCCTGCTGTTTCACGTCAAAAGTAATTTTGATTTTCATTTTCCATCTTCTGTGAAAATCCATCTAGTAGTATAGAAATGCTGCCATCCACTCTACCTAACCCAGCCAAAAACAAGCAAGCAAACAAAATACCTATCAAAGAAGTATCCCAAAATTGTGAACTTCAGCTTCATATGCTGTAACCAGGATTCAGGCAACAACCAAAATTCTATCTTTGAGGGCTTTAACCGCATAGGAGGGGATGATTCAATCTTTGAAATATTTTACATGGAAGTCCCATCTTTAGAATGCATTCCACGAGGGCTGTGATGCGTACTTGTCCAGCCACATTGCGTGCGGGTTTCTCGCGCTGCATTCACTGCTGACTCCCATTGTGGAGACTTGTAAACGTGGCTTCTTAGAAGCCCTTTCTTTATAGGGATTGAAAGCAGTAGACTCCGTTTCAGGAAAAGCTCGTAGGAGGAAAAGATTAGAAGAAAGAGCAAGGATAGAAAACCTGCAGAATCTTTTTCAGAGTCTTAGTTAGAAATCGGACACCCCATGGCATTTTGGCCATGAGTTTTAAAAAATCACTCCAAGAAAGAAAGCTCCCTCACCACTTCGAACCCACGAGCTCAATACTACTAGGAATGAAAGATAAGGTTAAGGATCAAACAACAATAAAAAATTTTCCTTCCTTTTGTGGGAAAGGAGTTGGTGGAGAGGATCGAAGATTGGACTTCCCCCATGGAATGTATGCACTTCACACTGCTTGCAAAGGAGATTCCTGGGGACCTGCTATCCAATTTATTTTGTGTCTCAGAAATCCCTCCAAGTTTTATGGCTTTTGTGGTTTAAACAAAGAAATGAAGGAAGATTGAGTGCAAAGGATTATTTTAAGGAATCTACAATATTAAAGACAGAACATGCTACTACTCCAAGAATGCCGAGGCTTAGTCTACTGCATTGCCTTCCAGCGCAACTGTCACTTAATAGCCCACCTTCAGCCACTTTGCTGCCTGTATTATGTCAGAATTGCCCCTTTATTACTCTGCCTCAATTTCCCCATATTAAAAATGAGAAGGATGATCAAGATGACCTCTATACCTCTAAAACCCTGTAATCCTGTGATTTCATGTTATGGCCTTCCTCTTTTTTGGTTGTGGAAATATAGTCCTACAGCAAGAAGTGAAAATACCCTTAATCTATTTCTCAGCTTATATGCTATAGATAAATTTTATCACCAAGAATTTATTTTAGTCCTTTATGTTCCACACTATATATAAAGCAGGTCACATGAGTCAAAATAAATTTCACCTTTTAAAAATTAAATAAGAATAAAAAATAACAGGGGAATAAATGAATACATATTTTCAAAATAAAAATAAAAATAAATAAATCTTATCTATTTCATGACTATTCGTGATGCAAGGTACAAAAAATTGATTTGAAATTATTTCTTCTTTGAAATTAAAAAAAATTCTAAAAGAATTAATAACCAAGGCTGGGCAAAATGAAAAATACTTCATGAGTCATCTTCTTTTTAATTCCCTCCATTCAATTTTTTCCACAAGAAAAACTTCAATTTCATACAAGCAACTTGGAATGAAAGAAAGAGACTGAGAGAGAGACAGAAAAAGAAACGGAGAACATTTTAAATGTGGGTCGATGTAAATTGAGTTAAAAAATATAGAGGACATTTCAAAAACTATTTTTATCTTGAGTTATTTCAAAGTCAAGGACAGAAGTGAACCCAAAACTAACTGAATTGAATTCTATTTAAAACAAATGATATAAAATATGAATTTGCTGAATCATAGAGCATTTTACCTAGTAAATAAGAACTCAAGGCAAATATTAGTATCTAGTGATCAATTATAATTCATATATATGGTGGAACTAAAACTTTTAGTAGACATTATTTGTAATTCAACTACTATTCTGTTAATGAGTCTTTCATAAGGTATGCATCTTTTGTGTAAATGGAAACTTATCTCCCACAATATTACGATTATTGTATTAATGTTATCATTAATAAAACTTTTCAAAATCACTATAACCTTCAAATAATATAAATTCTTCAAGTACAGACTACTGGCAATTTAAGTATAATAAATTTAAATTGACCAAAGCAAATGAGTTATACAAATAGATGGAAAAATACTGAAATTTATGTTTTGTGTATCTAGAGCTTTATTTTAATACCAAGAAACCTCATCTTTCAAGAATACGTATCTCAAATTGATGAATTATAAAATCAAATTTGTTAATTGCAAAACTCCTAGGACCTCAGTTGTTTAGTTTGCTCCAAGAAACAGAGTTTGCTATTTCCTGCCCTCTGCTGTTCAATTCTGGAAATTATCTAAAACATCAGTGTTGTTTCTGAAGCAAGGATGACAAGTTACAGAAAAAAATAAAAGGAATAAAAAATAATATCCTTACCATCTTTTGATTATTTTGGGGTTGGCTGATTGTTGTTGCTGTTGTTATTGTGTTGTGTGTGTGAGTGTGTGTTTAAATTATGAAGATAATTTTTAACATCAAGGCTAAAAATAAGTATAATATGCAAAATTTGAATTTCTCCTTTAGTCTGACTTTGTTTAATTTAGGAAACAATTATTTTTCTTTCAAATTTGCTTTAAAGTGTTTAAGAATTTTAAGTATAGTTACTCATTGTGCATACTTTTAAGTTGTATTCCATAATGAAAAAGTTTTGCATAAAGGAAAGTCACTGTGAGGGGGTGTGGTGTGAGATAATTTTGAAATGATAGGCAAAGCAAATTTTAGCTGGCCTTATTGTTAAAATTGAATTATAAAAGTATCGGCTGTGGTGGTTGCGGCGGCCAAGATGTCGACCAAGAATTTCCGAGTCAGTGACGGAGACTGGATATGTCCTGACAAGAAATGTGGAAATGTAAACTTTGCTAGAAGAACCAGCTGTAATCGGTGTGGTCGGGAGAAAACAACTGAGGCCAAGATGATGAAAGCTGGAGGCACTGAAATAGGAAAGACACTTGCAGAAAAGAGCCGAGGCCTATTTAGTGCTAATGACTGGCAGTGTAAAACTTGCAGTAATGTGAATTGGGCCAGAAGATCAGAATGTAACATGTGCAATACTCCAAAGTATGCTAAGTTAGAAGAAAGAACAGGATATGGTGGTGGTTTTAATGAAAGAGAAGATGTTGAATATATAGAAAGAGAAGAATCTGATGGTGAATATGATGAGTTTGGACGTAAAAAGAAAAAATACAGAGGGAAAGCAGTTGGTCCTGCATCCATTTTAAAGGAAGTTGAAGATAAAGAATCAGAGGGAGAAGAAGAGGATGAGGATGAAGATCTTTCTAAATATAAATTAGATGAGGATGAGGATGAAGATGATGCCGATCTCTCAAAATATAATCTTGATGCCAGTGAAGAAGAAGATACTAATAAAAAGAAATCCAATAGACAGAGTCGCTCAAAGTCTCGATCTTCACATTCACGATCTTCATCACGCTCATCCTCCCCCTCAAGTTCAAGGTCTAGGTCCAGGTCCCGTTCAAGAAGTTCTTCCAGTTCGCAGTCAAAATCTCAAGTTCCAGTTCCAGAGAACGTTTGAGATCTCGTGGGTCGAAATCAAGATCCAGCTCCAGGTCCCACAGGGGCTCTTCTTCCCCACGAAAAAAATCTTATTCAAGTTCATCATCTTCTCCTGAGAGGAACAGAAAGAGAAGTCGTTCTAGATCTTCTTCATCTGGTGATCGCAAAAAAAGACGAACAAGATCACGGTCACCCGAAAGCCAGGTGATTGGTGAAAACACTAAACAACTCTGAGCCCAGGGCCAACCCCTACGGAACACCACTGCTTTACCCAGGCACCACAGGTCATCTTCTGGATCATCTCATTCTGGTTCCCGTTCAAGTTCAAAAAAGAAATAATGTATTAAAATTTACATCTTAAAAGAAAATATATTCAGTACAGTGCATGAAGCATATTTTTTATGAAGTTGGTGTCTTACTGGTCAGAAGTGCTAAGTCTACTAGTAGAGGTGCATGCCTTTCATTGCTTTTTGGAACAATACATCTGTGTTTGTGAAATTAAAAGTAAATAGCATTTTAAGCCATAATGTCCCAAAATAGATGCTACGCTGCATTCATTATTTAAAAGCATTTTTTTGCTTTATATAAAACCATTTCTGCCATAACAAATACTTTATTTCCTAATTTGAGCTGTTTGTATTCCAAAATATGTCTTGTCTTTTGACTAAGACAGGATTGTCAATTTGCCTGAACTTTAGGCATGGAGGGAAGAACTATGGTAAACTAGTTGGAAACAAGCTATTTATGTTAGTTTGGGAAAAGAAGTTAACCTGTTTAGATTAACCTATGTCAAAGTGACTCGTACCAGAAGAAGTTAAACTTAGTTGTAAAACAGTCAACTGGAACTGCTTTATTTTGAAAGTCCCTTTGCTTAGGGTTCCTTAGAATCATTAACTCTTTTTTTCAGGTTTGCTTTTTGTACCACCATATTTACTGTAAAAGAATCTTGTGAATTGTAGGAGAAAGGTATTACTCATTTCTCTTTTACTGAAATGGGGTTAAGAAGAAAATCTAACAGTTTGTCTCTTCTCTGTTGATATGGTTGGCTGCTAAGAAAAACATCTTCAAAATGTTTGGTTGTCTTAATGTTTTAAGAAGTTTTGTGTGATATATTTCAAAATCTGGTTGTATATGAGAGGTTAAAAAAGGCCAAATCATAGTTGTTAATGAGAAGCAAATTGAAGAGAGCTTCTGAAGTGTACTTCTCTTGGGATGAAAGGCCAACCAAGACATTGTGAATTTAAGTGAACATTTATCTTGAGATATTTAACTTTAAACATTTTGCATAAAATTTTCTCCTGAAGTGCAAATGAATACTTGTTTCTACATGATGTAAACAGAAATCATTACTGTTCCCATTCACTTGAAGGTTCTTATGGCTTAAAATGCTTTGGGAATTTGTTTTATTTCTCAAAATCTGGTCACTTGAGCTCCATTTTGTCTTCTGGTTTAAAAATAAAAAGGTTTCTCTTAACAGTATCTTCAGTGACAATGCAAGGTAAGTATATTAAGGGAAATCATCAGTTGTGCTTTAGGGCTTTTTTTGTCAAAGGGTATGGATTTTTTGTTTTTTTCCCTTTAACTTTAATGTCTGCTGCAATTTAAATAAAAATTAAAACATTTTAGGATACTTAATAGATAGACCAAACAAAATTATATTTGTTTTTAATTTTAAAATGAGTGTTTTTCTCTTCAGCTGATCTAAAGGTGAAAACAAAATATCTTATGTAGAAATATTTTGATAATATTTTTACAATGAACTGCCCCATGTTTTTTTACGTATTATTTTCTTTGCTACATTTACTGTAGGTTGCACAAGAACTTATACTCTTTTAATTGTGCCTCAGACTTCTTGAAAGTCCACCTTCTAAATAGCCCAGATCAGATGATCTTCTAGATTTTATATGTTACCATTTGTTTATTCTTGTGCTTTTCTGTGTTTAAAACTTTGGCTGTACTAAGCAAGTGCAAGGTTATAAATTTAGCTTATAGTAGTTTACAATTTGAATGATTATGATTTCATTTGGTTTAAACTGTACTAGTTCATTTCATAAGGAAATGATACTGTAGACAAATGTAAATAAAGCCTGTGAGTCAAGCAAAAAAAAAAAAAAAAAAAAAAAAAAGTATCATAGCTCCTACTGATGGAATCTAACCAAAGTTGAAATTGCTATTCCCCTTTCTATTGATCCCCTGGAACTCTGAAAATGTAGTGTATCTGAAAGTCTTGGATGTAACTCAGCATTAGAGAGGAAGGAGAGTCCATAGAAGTTTCAGCAGAAGATGGGAAAGGTAGTAGTTCCTGTAAAAGGAACCCAGGTTCCAAGAAGGAGTCTCTATTGACTGAAAGAGTAGAAGAGAAAATAGAGAGGAAAACAGGAGGATTTTAATCACTCATGGCTATAAATAGAAAGGGGAATTCTAGGGAATTTTAATTCTATAATTAAGGTAATGAATAATTAAAATATAAAAAAGTTCAAATTAAAACAATACTGATCACATTTTTCTTTTTGAGGTAGCAAAATTTTAAATCACTGATTGAATAAAGTCAATTACATAACCACAAAATATATAAAAATCTAGACTTTGTAAGTTGCTTTATGAATTTAAAATAAAGACCATAAATGGGAAAAAAAATACTCAGAGTTTTCATTTCAAGTTGATGAGGGAATGTTTTCTTTTCCTGGCTGCTAAATCAAATTCCATTCTATGGGTTGGTTTAAATAATGGGAATTTATTAGCTCATGGTTTTGAGGTTAGCAGAAGTCCAAAATCAAGGTGTCATCAAGACGATGCTTTCTTCCAGAAGAAGAACCTTGTGGGGTTCGCTGCCAGCAATCCTTGTCCTTGGCATTTGTCACATGGCAATGTCCATGGTAACCTCTCCCAACTCCTCCTTTTTCTTCCAGGTTCCAGTGACATCCAGCTTCTGTGTGACTTTTTTCTCTATCTGTGAACTTCCCCATAAGGCCTTCAGTAATAGGATTAAGACCAACCTGATTGGACTGGGCCACACCTTAACTGAAGTAAACTCATCTAAAGGTCCTATTTATAAGAATTCACACCCACAGGAAGGGATTGTAGTTAAGAACATGTTTTTCTAAGGCACATAGCTCCATACCACCACAGAGGCTTTCATTATACAATATGGAATTTAATAATTTTTTCCTATAGATAGCAATCCTGTTCTAGAAGTACTTATAGGAGCTCATAGTCTTTGATTAATTAATTCATTCAACAAACATTTATTAAGATACTACTGTATTCCAGGTACTTTACACTGAGTCTGCTGCTGAGGGAAAAGGTATCATTTAGAATTCATTTCGAGAATCATTTTTCTGTGGTGTTTCATAAGAGAGTTACTAGTTCTTGAAAAAGTCAGTTGAAACAAAGAATCTATAAAAGAAAAGAAATAAACATACCTTTAAAATCCTGCTTTAACTTAATCCTGATAAATGTACAAATATTTTCCACTCTTTTGATGTGGGACCAAGGCCATGACCTTGAACATGACTGTACTGAATAGTTTCCCAGTTCAGTCTCTTTAAAGCGGAACAAGAACTTGTATAGTTCTGAAACAACCTGAATATGAAATCATTTTCTATTTTAAAGATTTTTGTAGTATTTTACAATAGTCTTACTCACACTGAACTGAATAACAGTTTGTACCTACTTGAATTACTGATCCTTTCTAGAACATTCAACATCATTTTCAAAAATTCCCTTTTCACATGTTATCAATTTACTTAGTATTTTATTAAATTACATAATCCCAATATCAAATTCAACTGTCATAAAAGGTTTTTTAATTCACTTTAACTCAATGGGTAAGAGCAGAAATTGGAAGAGGAGGCTGCTAGCAAAATTATTCAGCAGGCCTCCATTGGTGTTTTTAAGGTAGTACAACAGGAATAAAAGGGGAGAAAAGAAACAAATAAATAACATAAAACATAGCTGCTACAGTATCTACTTTTTAAATGGTCATAAGACTTAGATTGGTAATGTTAGCCACCTTTTTCAAACAATCCTTCCATATCCACATAACTTGTCAGCACCTTATCTAGATAGGGTTCTTTACTTGGTGGGTGTGGCTCGACCTTTCATTCCTTCAGGATCAGAGTCTTCGGTGCTTTTGTTATCATTGGGTTACTATAGTTGTTTTTGTTTTTTTTTGTTTTGACTGAACATTGGGCAAGGGAATATTAAGAGTTATGCACTGAGTATTGGCTCCTCAGGTTCCAAACCTAGTCCTCTTCTCCACTTCTGAATAGCAGATCATACCTCTCCTTCCCCTCAGTAATTAGGATCAATCACATGAACAAGAGAGAGACACTTATCTAACTCGTTGGTTCAGCAACAAAGGAAGCACAAAATGGCTAAAGAAAAATCTCAGCTTCCAAAGCATCTGGAGCATTGCCACGGCCGTATTTCCTGACAGAAGCAGTCGTTCTTTGAGAAATAGAACACCCAAACCAACCATAACCAGGGATGCGGGATCAGGAAGCAAAAATTCATCGGGTAGGTTTGTTTTAGTTTTTCAGCTGCTAAAACAAATGCCACACAATGGGTTAGCTTAAACAACCGAAACTTGCTAGCTCATGGTTTTGAGGTTAGACATCTAAAATCAAGGCATCAGGAAGGCAGTGCTTCCTCCCAGAAGACTGTGGCGTTCCGGAGATGTCTGCTGGCAATCCTTGGTCCTTGGCCTTCCTGTCACATGGGCTGTCTTCTTTCTCCTCTGGGTTCCACTAGCTTATGTCTGCTCCCCATGGCTTCTCCTTCTGTGTACAATTTCCTTTGCTTAAAAGGGCTTCAGCCATATTAGGTTAAGACCCATCCTCATTCTGTTTGAGCACACCTTAACTAATAACATCATCAAAGGACTTATTTACAATTGGGTTCACACCAACAGGACAGGTGTTGGAACCTGATCATGCCTTTTGTGGGGAGCATGATTCATTCTCCAACAGTCCACTCTCTGGACCCCAAAAAGACATGTTCCTCCCACACAAAAATTACATTAATTCCATTACAACATCCCAAAAGTCTTAAGTCATTTCAGTAACAACGCTAAGTACAAAGTATCATGATAATCAGTTATAGGTGTGGTCCAGCCTGGGGCAAAATTTCTCTGTCTGTGGCCCTGTGAAATCTAGAAAACAAGCTATATGCTTCCAATATACAATGGTAGGACAAGCATAGGGTAAACATTACCATTCCAAAATCAAGAAATTGGAAAAAATAAGCATAGTTTATTGGTCCTAAAAAAGTAAAAAATCCTTTAGGGCAATCTCCATTAGATTTCAAGGTCTGACAGTTATTTGTGCCTTGATTCTTTGTCCTTAAGTTCTGATGGAGTGGTAGCCCCACCCCTGCCAAGCACTTGCACAACAATGTGCTCCAGGAATACTACCATTGTGAGCCTCACCCTCTCTGATCATCAGGATGGTGGACTGTCTCTCTGCAAACACCGGGTACAGTTTCCACCATCTCTGAACATTGGGGTGGTACCACTTGCCCTAAAAATGGGGTGCAAGGCCCACTTCCTCCAAGTGATGGGGTGAACCTGCCCTTTCCATACATTTCTGTGGGCCTGATCTCTTGGCCCAAGGAGATCCATGAGCTCATACCATGGCTTCCATGATACACCCTTGAAGTAATTCTTCCTTCATTTTGTCCCTTTTCTGTCCCTTTCAAGCACAACTCCTATCCTTTCAAATTTCGCAGAAAACCTTGCCAACTTTTCATGCAGTTTCAGGGGTCTAAATCATCAGATATTGGAACTTTTCACAGATCCTTCACAGATAACTACATTTCCAATCCTGAGTACCACTAGATTAGCTGACTGTATCCATTTTCAGCCACACTTTCTTTATCAATGGATTGTTTAGTTAAGCCTTCCAATGGAAACCTATTCTCTGGGGAGTCACTTTCTGAAAGCTCAGGCAGTTCCCTGATAGAGCCATTTCAAGCCCTATTCTCAGAGCACAATATCTGGATAGGCTGATAATTTTCTGAATCATCAGTTGCTGGTTTCTTACAGTTTATCTCTTTCCACTCTCATTTCACTATAAGCAGCAAGGAGAAGTTGGGCTGCACTTTCCACACTTAACTTGGAAATCTCCTGAGCTAAATATCCAAGGCCATTACTTTCAAGTTCCGCCTTCCATCCAACATCAGAACACAATTAAGCCAAATTCCCTACCACATTATAACAAGGATTGCCTATCCTCCAGTTTCCAATCACGCATTCATCATTTCCTTCTAAGGCCTCACCTGAAGTATCTTTAATGTCTGTATTTCTACCAACAGCCTCTTCTAAGCAATCTAAGCTTTTTCTATCAAGCACCTCACAATTCTTCCAGCCTCTATCCAATACTTATTTCCAAAGCTGTTTCCACATTTTTAGGTATTTACAATAGCAGCACCTTACTTTTGGTACCAAAAATTATTCCCTAGCTTCTAAAACAAATACCATACAATGGGTTGACTTAAACGATGGGGATTTATTGACTCACAGTCTGGAAGCTAGGAGAAATAAAAAAAAATCTAGGCATTGGCAAGATCATGCTTTCTTCCCAAGGACTGTGGTATTCTGGGGCTGACTGTTGGTGGCAGTCCTTGGTCTTTGGCTTTTCCATCACGTGTCAATGTACATGGTGGTGTCTTCTTTCTCTTCTAGGTTCCACTGAATTCCAGCTTCTGACTCCTCCCCATGGCTTTTCCCTCTGCATCTTTTTTCTTTTTTCTTATAAAGGCTTTGCTCATATTAGATTAAGGCCCACCCTCATTCAGCTCGGGCACACCTTAATACACAGCATCTTGAGAGGTCCTATTGACAAATGGGTTCACAACTATAGGACCAGAGGTTGGGAACTGAACATATCTTTTGTGGGGAGCATGATTCAATCCCCAACCTGGTTCTTATGACAGTTAGTGGTTCTACTCCCCTTTCACCTTTTAGTTCCCAGAAGTGTCACAATCTGGCTATGAGAAAGACAGCATCATATATTGGCCAATTATTTAAAGCCATGTATTTCCTTCATTTTGCATGCTTTTACCTCATCCTTTCAGAGTTTTATCTCTAAGTTGTTATCAACACTAAGTGTTCAGCGGCCCTTCCACCATTCTACAAAGCCAGTTTCTTCAGAGTGATAGAACACATAACAAGACCAGTGAATATTGACAGCATAAACCCATTGCTACTTTTCCTTTACCATAAACTGTGTACCCTGATGGGAAGTAATGTTGTGTGGGATTCTGTGGTGATAGAGAAAACATTCTATTGGTCCATTAATGATAGTACTGCAAGAACTACTGAGCACAAGAAAGGCAAATCCACATCCCAAATATGTGTCTACCCTGTGAGAACCAAGCACACCAAATTGTCCAGGTAGCCAATTGTTTACCCCCAGGAAATGGTTGGCCTCTGGCTTTTGATGGATTGGGTACTCAGCAGGGGCCACTGCCAACAGCCTTAATGAGGAGAACAACTGTTTAATGTCATGCCTAGCTTCTATCCCTGCCACCATGATAACTTTACATATGGGCTCACTGAGAAAACTACATGTGGCTGGGCAAAGAGTTTAACTGCCATCCACAGGATGCATCATATTGTCCACTTGATTGTTGAGAGTCTCTTCCACCACATATGGCCTCTGACAGGTATTAAGGATGCAAAAATATCTTCACACTCTATTCCAAACATGTACCACTCCCTCAGATTTCCCTGTCACTAATGTTCCAGTTTTGTTCTTTCCAGTCCTTTGCAGCCAATCAACCCATTATCTCCTGTTCAAGGGTCAGTATAATTTTGGATATTTCATGTCTTCTGTCATTTCATGCAAAGTTTAAAAACATGATATACTACCCAACATACTGCCCACTTGATATACCAGAATCTCACAGGGCCACTCCTGGGAAAGATTTTGTGCAGCAGCCATCCACTTCTATTTGATGGATACATATATACCTATAAACCAAGCTGAATTGTTTTCTCTTGAATGAATAGGTAGAAGGGAAGAACTAAGTAAGCCATGGGTGTCGGTTAAAAGAGAGATAAAAAAGTTATAGAAACAGGTACTATAGGAGTTTGAAGCATCTTTTCATGCAATTTATTTGTGTCTTGTGGACATGCTAAGACCCACTCTTATAAGTACCATTTCTATTTTATAATGGAAGGCTCTTGTGTGTGTCCAATTTTATGATTCAATGGAACAGATAATGCCTATTTCTTCAGGGTATGCATATCATGTTGCAGAATCATAAGACATTCTTCTGTCAGAAACTTAGTATACACCAGGGCCCCCAGCAAGTCAGAATCTGACTTTTGAATGGAAAATAGTTGCCAGCAGAGGGGAGCATGGTCCTACTTCAAACCCTCAGTGTTTATGCTATGATTTTCATATTAGATGGTCATAGGCTCTATATAGTATTTCTGCCTGCACTACACTTCCAGTACCAAAGGCTCTGCTGGTTCTCAAGGCTGAAGTGGCAGTTCCATTGCATCCTGGATTTGTTGCTTTTCTCTGGTTGGTTCCAATTGCAGCTTTACAAGGTAATATTAATAAATGGGTCAAGGCAGCATGCACAAATGCAGTAGACATTGTCAGGAAATCCAAAGAGGCCTACCAAGTATTGTGCTTCTTTCTTATGTCATGTGGCACAAGGTAAAACTAGCCTCAGTCACTGGATGCCTAAAAATCTTCACCTATGAGGCATGCATCTAAACTGTAAATGGGTTCTCTGCCACTCACAGTCACACATTTATTCTAAGGCATCTAAGTTACTTGTTACTTCTTGCTCAGAGGTTCAATTGGCATGGTGTCATCAATATAATATATCAGTTTAATGTTCCAGTTTAGAGGCCATCACCTCCAGAGCAGTCTTTGTACCTCTCTTTAGAATATGTTAGGATCTAACATATGTCTTTACAATATGTTAGGATTTAACTGTTATTATGGCCTAAAGACAACGAGAGATGTTGCAGTGGGAATGAATTGGTTTCAGCTTGGGAGGTGACTCTCCCATGTGTATTCAAAGATTTCTTTTTGCAGATAATGAATGACTTCTTAGAGACCTGAAAGATTTGTGTCTTCTTGCTCAGGAAGTTCTGAGGATGAGGAATTTGGAATTTCAAGGCTCTCAATCTCATCCAAATCTGTCCAGATGTCCTTTATTCCATATATCAGGGTTCTACTCTTTCCCTATTACCCTTGTCTTAGGGTCCTGGTGGGTTAGAGCATTTAATTGGATCTGAAGACACTGTTTATTAAAATCAGAGCTGATGAATGTCTCTGAGCCATAAATGTCCTTTGACTACAGGAGAGCCTACTGGTTCAAAGGTTAGAGGAGGTTCTCCATGCATATTCTTAATTCTATGCTCATAAGTTTTAATTTCTTATATTCCTTTGTTTTTTTTTTCCTAGGACTAGAGAAGAAGCTGGATAGCTCCAATATTTAAAATCACTATGGTTGTCGTAGCAACTAAGTACCAGGGCCATCTCATTTCCCTCTAGCTCTACTTCATCCCATATCACCATTAGTGAAAATTGTAATAATCATGATGCTACCATCTGCCATAGATCACCCATGTCCCACCCCCCATTTTGTAACAAACATCTCTCTTGCTCCTCAAATATGGGAGCAACCAAATCCCTGAATCCCATAATGAGGTCTGTTTCCCAGGGCCACTTCAGCAACAATTATTCTGTCTGGGTCCCTGTAGAAAACACACGGCACACTCAAATAGGATGATCCAAAGAGATTTTACTTACAAAAGTATGTGTGAGGGAAGGAACCCAAAAAAGAAAGCACAATAACTGAGTTTGGCAGCAGCAGAGCTGTTGACATTCTTTAGCTAAAGAAATGAAGGAGGAATTGGTTATCTGAACTCAGAAGGAAAGAGTCATTTAGAGAAACCCACTGTGAAAAATGCCATGATCTTGGCTGAAAGACACAGATAACCTGAATTGACCAATTAGGAAGCAAGCCAGAGGAACAAATGCCCTGAACTTAGTCTGACCAGACTCCTTATTGGCTAAAGTCTTATGAAAGCTAGAGTAAAGAAAGCCCATTGATGTAGTCCACAGACTAAGCCTCCTAGGGTAAAAATCAGGGTGGAGAAGGATAGAGATTGATGTGAAGGAGAAATGAAATATACCCAGGATGCGTGGTGATCATTTCTTAAGCCTAAGCCAAGAATGAGATGAATGTTAGAATATGAAAGGGACTGCTAGGCAGAGACACCAAAAATTGAGCTGTATACCAGATATAGGAAGGAGAAGAGGTTGTTTCTCATTATCATGGTTGGTTGGTAGATTGTTGGTTGGTTGTTTTGCAATACCTGTGGGGAAACAGGGGAAAGGAAGGACAACAGGGTGTCTATCTGAATTTGATTCTGATTCACTTACTAAACCTTTAGAGAGAAAGGAAGATGATGAAGGAGATGATTTTACAAGAGGCTCTGTGCTACACTGTGGCACAGTTAGTGCCAATTTGGATCCCCCTGCCTCCCAAATCAGCTTGGGTCATATGCCTGTGTCAGAATGAGGATCCAAGGAACTCTATGTCACTTAACTGCCTGAGGATTTTCCTCTACAGGAACACATTATGAGGTGCATAGATGTTTTCACAGATGGCACCAGCAACAGGAGGCACGGAAGTTTCTACCATAAAATGACATTATGAACATCAAATATTGGTGAGGGGACCAGAATTGAGGAACTTTGTGAGCATGTTAGACAATTACAGAGGCTCCCAGAAGTGTGAGGAAGAATTTGTTGGGGGCTAAGATACTTTATTATGAAGGAGAGGTCAAGAACAAATGACATTTTGAATAGGATCACTAAAAATTACTATTATGAATCCACAGCTTGAGGGAACCTGGAACAGCAGTTTGCACAGTTGAGGTCAGTGTCCAGGGGATCTAGCTACCTTAACTAGAAATATGTCTGACCCTCTGAATTTAATTTCTATGATATAAATTCATTTAAAAAACACAGTCTTAGTTTAATAGCTAGAAAGGCCAGAAATCTGCCATTTTTTCAACAAATACAAATAAGCATAAAAAATTATACTCTGGTATTTTCTTGTGGAATATAGCAAAGATAATTCATACAAAACTTATTTTTTGACAGGGGCAATTACAATTAAGGAATTGTAAAAAAGAGCCAACCCAAATCAGATAATTTTAAAGACTGACTGAATAGTCTAAGTTTTAGAAATAATTATATGAAGAATAATAAGTGAACGCAATACTTGGATAAAATTATGCTAAAGCCTATGATATTTGGTCAACTAAAATTTGTTATATACTTAATTTTTTGATATTAGTGAAGTTTTAGGTTTACAGAAAATTAACACCTTACAATAGTGTGGCTAATTCGTAACAATTCATGAAATAATGTTTTTAAAATTGTACTATTAACTATAGCCCATCATTTACAATCAAGTTCACTGTTTGTGTTGTAAAGTCCTATGTTTAAAAAAAAATTTTTTATAGTAACATATATACAATCTAACATTTCTCCTTTTATACACTTTCAAATATACAATACAGTTTTGTTAAATATGTTCACAATATTGGGCTACCATCAACACCATTACCAATGCCATCAATACCATTAGTAAAACCTTATGATCAAACCAAATAGAAATTCTGTACAATTTAAGCATTAATCCCCAGTCCCTTTTCCCATCCCATTCCATGGTGTTCTGGTTTGCTAAAGCTGTAGGAAATGCAATATACCAGACATGGATTGGCTTTTATAATGGGGTGTTATTTGTTCACAAATTTACAGTTCTAAGGCTATGAAAATATCCTAAGGCATCAACAAGAGAATACCTTCACTGAAGAAAGGCTGATGGCGTCCAGAACACCTCTGTCCATTGTGTACGCATGTAGCTGGCATCTGCTAGTCCTTTGCTCCCAGGTTGCATTGCTTTCAGCTTCTGATTCCAGTGGCTTTCTCCTTAAGCATCTGTGGGTTCTCACCTAGCTTCTCTGGGGCAAACTCTGCGCTTCAACTCTGAGTTTAACATCTCCAAACATCTGCGTCTGTGTCAGCTTTTAGCTCTTTTAAGGAATCCAGGAAACTGATCAAGAACCATCCTAAATGGGTGGGGTCACATCTCTGTGGAAATAATCTAATCAAAAGGTCCCACCCACAATAGGTTTGCCCACACAAGATTGCATTAAAGAACACAGTGTTTTATGGGGCACATAACAGATTCAAATCAGCACACCTGGTAACCTATATTTTAGATTCTGACTCTTGTTTTAACAATTTCATATCAGTGAGATCATACAGTATTTGTCCTTTTGCATCTGGATTATTTAACTCAACATGATATCTTCAAGGTTCATCCATGCTATCATATGTATGAGGGCTTCATTCCTTTTTACTGCTAAATAACATTGCATTGCACATATATACTGCCTTTTATTTATCCATTCATTGGTTGATGGACATTTGGGTTGCTTCAATTTTTTGGCAATCAGGAATAATGCCACTGTGAGCATAGGTGTGCAGATATCTGAGTCTCTGCTTTCAAATCTTTGAGTACATACCTAGAAATGGGATTTCCATGTTATAAGGTAATTCTGTACTACACTGTCTGAAGAACTGAAAAACTGTATTCCACAAAGGCTGCACCATTTTACATTCCCACCAACAATGAATGAGTGTTCCTACTTCTCCACATCCTCTGCAAAACTTGTAATTTTCTATTTTTTAAATATTAGCCATTCTAGTAGCTGTGAAATGGTATCTCGTTGTGGTTTTTACTTACATTTCCCTAATAGCTAGTGATGTTGAGCATATTTTAATTTTTTTCACCATTTTTATATTCTTAGGAGAGAAATATATTCAAGTCTTCTGCCTGTTTTTTTTTCTTTATTAGAGATGTTGTCAGATTACAGAACAATAAAGAATAAAAGGCAGGATTCCCATCTACCTGTTGTTAACACATTACATTGGTGTAGGACATTTGTTACAATTTTTGAAAACACATTTTTATAATTGTACTATTGATTAGATTCCCTGGTTTAACTTAGGGTTCACAGTTTTGTAGTGCAGTTCCGTTAACTTTTTTAAAAATTTATATTCCATTACAGTATATATGCAACCTAAAATCTCCCCCTTTCAACCACATTCAGATATATATTTCAGTGCTGTTAATTATATTCATAATGTTTTGCTACCATCACCACTATCCATTTCCAAGATAATTCCATCAGAGCTTCCAGGGAAGATGGCAGAGTAGGAAGCTTCAGGAGTCAGTCCTTCCACCAAAACACCTACATACAGCAGCAGATTTGAAGAGGCAGAGGAAAGGATTCATGAACTAGAGGACAGGACATCTGAAATCCTGCATACACAAAAAAGCAGATAGGGAAAAGAATGGAAAATATGAGCAGTGAGTGAGATCTGGTTGGTTTGTACAGGTTAGTGTGAAGCCCTGATACATCCCAGAGTAAAAATGTATTAGCAAAGCTCCTTTGAGGGACTGTGGGAAAATGTGGAAATATTAAAATTCCCCACCTGGGGACTTCCTGATGTTCTTGCAAGCATCGGGGACTACCAGTTTAGTAGGCTGAGCCCTTTATCTTGAGGCTTGCCCTTATGAAGCTTGTTACTGCAAAAGAGAGACACAGCCTTCTTATGATTGTGCCTGAGGGTCACCCCCAGAGAACCTCTTTGGTTGCTTAGATGTGGCCTCTCTCTCTAAGCCAACTCTACAGATAAACTACTGAACATGACTCCCAGGGATGTAAGTCTCCCTGGCAACATGGGACATGACTCATGGGGATGAGCCTGGACCCAGATTCATAGGATTGAGAAAGCCTTCTTGACCAAAAGGGGAAAGAGAAATGAAGCAAATAAAGTTTCATTGGCTGAGGGATTTCAAATGGAGTCAATGGGTCATTCTGGACGTAACTTTTATGCACTATATAGATACCCTTTTTAGATTTAAGTGTATTAGAAAAGCTAGAAGGAAATACCTGAAACCATTGAACTGCAATCCAATTCCTTGATTCTTGAAGATGATTGGATAATGATACAGCTTATATGGTGTGACCATGTGATTGTGAAAACCTTGTGGCTCACACTCCCTTTACACAGTGTATGAACAAATAAGTAGAAAACTGGTGGCAAAAAAAAATGAATAATGTGAAGAGGAGGGGTGTGATATATTTTGGTGTTCTTTTTTTACTTTTATTTTTATTCTTACCTTTTTTTATTTTTCAGGGTAATGAAAATTTTCAAAAATTTGATTTGATGATGAATGCACAACTAGATGATACTGTGAACAATTGTACACTTTGGATGATTGTATGGTTGTGAATATATTTCAATAAAATTACAGTTAAAAAAGAACACCAAAAACATCTTATACCCTCCTATTATTCATTTACAGAGGATCAATAAAGATACAGAGAACTTGAATAATATGATAAATGAAATAGACCAAATAGACATATACAGAATATTGCACCCCTAAACAGAAGAGTATACATTCTTCTCAGGTTCAGATGGTCACAATTTAAGGATCAATAAATTTAAAAAAGATTGAAATTATGCAAAGCACTTTCTCTGGTCACAATGGAATGAAGTTAGAAGCCAAAACAAATTCACAAATATATGGAAGTTAAACAACAAACTCTTAAATAATCTGTGGATCAAAGACAAAATTGCAAAAGAAATCAGTAAATATCTCAAGATGAAAGAAAATGAGGGCACAGTGTACCAAAACTTATGGGTTGCAGCAAAGCAGTGATGAAAGGGAAATTTATAGGTCTAAACACCTACATTAAAAAAATAAGAATGAGCTAAAACCAAAGATCTAATCGCACAACTGTAGGAACTAGGAAAAGAACACTAAACTAATCCCAAAGCAAGCAAAGGGAAAGAAACAACAAGGATTAGAGAAGAAATAAATGAAATTGAGAATAAAAAAATCTATTGAGAGAATTGACAGAACCAAAAATTGGTTCTTTTGTAAGATCAATAAAACAGACAAACACTTAAATAGATTGTCAAAGGAAAAAAGAGAAGATGCAAATAAATAAAATTAAAAATGAGAGGGGGGACATAGATAAAAAGGATCATAAGAGAATACTGTGAAAAACTGTATGCTGAAAACAGACAACTTAGATGAAATTGACAAATTCCTAACAACACACAAACAACCTCAATGACTCTAGAAGAAATAGAAGATATTAACAGACAAATTTCAAGTAAAGAGATTGAATCAGTCATCAAAATTTCTCAACAATAAAAGCCCAGGACCAATGCGTGAATATTACCAATCATTCCAAGAAGAAATAATACCTATCCTGCTGAAACTTTTCCAAAAAATTAAGGAGGAAGGAACACAACTTAACTCATTCTATGAAGCCAGCATCACCTTAATACCAAAGCCAGATAAAGATACTACAAGAAAAGAAAGTTACAGACCAACTTCTCTAATGAAAATAGATGCAAAAATCCACAACAAAATACTTGCATAGTCAATGTAATAGCCCATTAAAAGAATTATACATCATGACCAAGTGGTTTTTTGTCCCAGGTATGCAAGGGTGATTAAACATAAGAAAATCAATTAATGTAATACACCACATTAACAAATCAAAGGATCCACATGATCATCTTGATTGATGTAGAAAAGGCATTTGACAAAATCCAGCACCCATTCTTAATAAAAAAAAAAAAACACCTTGAAAAATAGGAACAGAAAGAAATTGTTTCAACATGATAAAGAGCGTATGTGAAAAAAAACATAGCTAATGTTATACTCAATGGCAAAACACTGAAAACTTTCTCTATAAGATTGGGAACAAGACAAGGATACCCACTGTCACCACTGGTATTTGTCATTGTGCTAGAACTTCTAGCTAGAGCAGTTAAGCAAGAAAAAGAAATAAAAGACATCTAAATTGACAGGAAGAAGTAAAACTTTCACTATTTGCAAATGACATAATCCTATATAAAGTAAGTCCTGAAAAATCTACAGAAAAGCTACCTGAATTAATGAACAAGTTCAGCAAAGTGGTGGGATACAAGATCAACAAGCAAAATTCAGTAGTGTGTCTATACACTACTTCAGCAATGAGCAATCTGAGGAGGAAGTCAAGAAAAAAAGTCAATTTACAGTAAGAACTAAACGAATCAAATATCTAGGAATAAATTTAACCAAGGATGTAAAGGACCTCTACACATAAAACTGCAAACCATAGCTAAAGAAATCAAAGAAGACCTAAATAAATGGAGGGACATTCCATGTTCACGGCTGTAAGACTATATATATATCATTAAGATGACAATTTTACTCAAGTTGATTTACAGATTCAATGCAATCTCAATCAAAATTCCAACAGCTTACTTTGAAGAAATGGAAAAGTCAATTATCAAATTTATTTGGAAGGTTAAGGGGTCCCAAATATCCAAAACCATCTTGAAAAAGAAGAATGAAGAATGAAGACTCATACTTTCTGACTTTAAAGCTTATTACAAAGTTACAGTGATCAGAACAGCTTGATACTGGCACAAGTATATATATGGGAGAGAGAGAGAGAGGTCAATGTAATCAAAGAGAGAGTTCAGAAATAGACCCTCACATCTATGGCCAATTGATTTTTGACGAGGCTGCCAAGTCCACTCAATTGGGACCAAAAAACAGTCTCTTCAATGAACCATGCTGAGAGGACTGGATATCCATATGCAAAAGAATGGAAGAGGACCACTATGTCACATGTTATACAAAAATTAACTCAAAATGGATCAAAGACCTAAATATAAAATCCAGAACCATAAAATTCCTACAAGAAAATGTAGGGAAGTGTACTCAATATCTTGTGGAAAGCAATGTTTTCATAGATATTTTACTCCAAAAGCAAAAGCAATGAAAGAAATAATAAACAAGAACTCCTCAAAATTAAAAAAAAAAAAACATTGTACTTCAAATGACTTTGTCAAGAAAATTAAAAGGCATGACTTTTCTATAAACCTAAAACCTCTCTAATTTAAAAAAACATTAATAACAAAAATTTTTAAATATTATGCTAAGTGAAAGAAATAAGACATAAAGTACTAGAGATTGTAGTATTCCATTTATATAAAGTGTAAACATAAATAAAATTGTAGGGACAGAATTAGATTAGTGATTATGTAAGGCTGGGGAAGGATAAAGGGATTGAGAGGTAACTGCTAATGGGTAAGGTGTTTTTCTTCTTGGAGTAATGAAATTGTTCTAAAATTGATTTTGATAATGAATGCACAACTCTGATTATACTAAAAGCCATTGATTGTACTTTGGATGGATTGTATGATATGTGACTATCTATCATAAAACTGCTAAAAAAGGACTTTGTAGGAAAGTAAAAAGTCAGCCTACACAATGGAAGAAAATATTTGGAAAATACATAACCAATAAGGTTTTAAAATCCAGAATATATAAAGAAATCCTACAACTCAATGATAAAAAGATGAACAACCCAATTAACAAATGGGCAAAATACCCAAAATAGACATTTCTCCAAAGAGGAACTACAAATAGCTAAAAAGCACAAGAAACTATGCTCAACATTGCTAGCTATTAGGGAAATGCAAATCCAAACTACAATGAGATATCATTCCACACCTACTACAATGAAACAATTTTAAAAAAATAGAAAACTACCAGTGTTGGAGAAGGGGGAAGTGTTGATTGAAATGTAGAATGGTGCCGTCACTCTGGAAGGCAGTTTAGCAGTTCCTCAGGAAATTAAGTATAAAATTGCCATATGATCTGGCAATCCTGTTACTAGGTATATATTTGGCAGAACTGAAAGCAGGGACATGAGTAGACATTTCCACACTGATGTTTATAGCAGCATTATTCATGATTGCCAATAAATGGAAACAGCCTGAATATCTATCAAATGATGAATAGATAAACAAACTGGCATATACATATGACAGAATATTACTCAATTGTAAAAAGTAATAGAGTCATGGTGCATGCAACAGCATGAATTAAACTAAAGGACTTTATGTTGAGTGAAGTAACCAGAAACAAAAGGACAAAAATTTTATGGTTTCACTAATATAAACTGACTATAATGAGCAAACTCTGAGAGTTAAATTTGAGAGCATAGGTTATCTGAAGATAGAAAGGAAGTAGAGATTAGGCAATCAATGCTTAAGGAGTACCAAATGTTTATTAAGGTTGATTGCAAATGTTTGAAAATGGATAACACAATACTCTGTGATGGTAGCACAATATTGTAAGTGTAATTAACAAAGTTGAGTGTGAGCATGGTTGAAAGAGGAAAGATAGGGTCATATATGTCACCAGAAGGAAAGCTAGAGGATAAAAACTAGGACTGTATAAGTTAATGAAACTTAAAATGGATGATGACAGTAGTTAATTGTACAAATATGGGAAAATTCTTACATGACCTAGAACAAATGTACTTCACTATTATAAATTGTTAATAATAGGGTGGTATATAGGAAGAAATACAATTAATGCAAACTAAGGCCTATAGTTAACAGTAATATTGTAACATTCTTTCATTAATTATAACAAAGGCACTATAACAAAGCTAAATGTCAATAATAGGGGAATGTAAGGGCTATGGGATTTTTTTTCAAAAGAAATGGGAATGTTCTCATATTGATTGTGGTGGTGAATGCATATTTATGTGATTATGCCAACAGCCATTGATTGCACACTTAAGATGGATTGTATGGTGTGTGAATAAAACTGTTAGAAAAAAAGAAAATTAAAATGAATGAATTTTCTATAAAACTAAAAGCTCTATAATTTAAAAGTAATAAAAATAAATAAGCTAAGTAAAAGAAATGACATAAAAGTACTACAGATTGTATTATTCTAGTCATAAAATGTAAATATAAATAAAATTGTAGGGACAGAATTACATTAGTTGTTATGCAGGGATAGGGAAGGATAGAGGGATTGAGAGGGGACTGCTAAGGGGTAAGGATTTTTCTCTTTGGAGTAATGAAATTGTTCTAAAATTGATTGTGGTGATGAATGCACAACTCTGATTATACTAAAAGTCATTGTACATTTTGGATGAATTTTATGATGTGTGACTATATCTCAATAATATTGCTAAAAAAAGGACTTAATCAAGAAAGTGAAAAGGCAACCTACACAATGGAAGAAAATATTTGGAAAACACATATCCAATAAGGTTCTTTTTTAATTCAGTTTTATTGAGATATTTCCACATACCCTGCAATCATCCACAGTGTACAATCAATTGTTCATAATACTATCATAGTGTGCATTCATCACCAAAATCAATTTTTGAACATTTTCATTACTCCAAAAAAATTAAAATAACAAAAAATCTTAAAAAGAATAAAAAGACAAGTAAAGAAGAACACTCAAAAACATCCCATCCTCCATCCCCCTCCCCATTATTCATTTAAGTTTTGTTCCCATTTTTCTACTCATCGGTCCATACACTGGATAAAGGGAGTGTGAGCCACAAGGTTTTCACAATCGCACATTCACACCATGTAAGCTACATAGTTATACAATAGTCTTCAAAAATCAAGGCTAGTGGGATTGCAGCTCAACTGTTTCAGATATTTCCTTCTAGCTATTCCAATACACTAAAAACTAAAATGGGATCTCCATATAATGCAAAAAAAAAAAAAAAAAATAACCTCCAGAATGACCTCTTGAACCTATCTGAAATCTCTCAGCCACTGAAACTTTGTTTCATTTCTTTGCCCCATTTTGGTCAAGAAGTCTTTCTCAATCCCACAATGCTGGGTCCAGGTTTATCCCCAAGAGTCATGTCCCACATTGTCAGGGAGATTTACAACTCTGGGAGTCATGTACCATGTAGTGGGGGGAGGAGGGGGTAGTGAGTTTACATGCCGAGTTGGCTTATAGAGAGAGGCCACATCTCAGCACAAGAGGTTCTCTGGGGGTGAATCTTAGGCACAATTATAAGTAGGCTTAGCCTCTCCTTTGCAGCAATAAGCCCCATTAAGGCAAGCCCCAAAATCGAGGGCTCAGGTTTTCAAATTGGCAGTCACCAGTGCTTGTGAGAATATTAGCAATTCCCCATGTGGGAAAGTTTAATATTTCTACATTTTACACAAGTCCCTCAGAGAGGCTTGGCAAATACATTTTTAGTCTCTGCTCAAATTACTTTGGGCTATATGGGGGTTTCACACTAACCTGTACAAACCAACTAGATCTCACTCCCTATTCAAAGTTCCATGTATTTATGGTTTTTGTGTAAAATGATCATCCAAGTTAAATTACCTAGTGTGCTACAGAAAATATAGATTTTGCACCAAATAAACATACCTTCCTTTGGTCTCACACAAAATTTGAAGTTTTAAAACACAGTCCATATCATTCTTTATTCTTTAGTCTGACTTGCCTTATTCCTAACCAGATTCATTTCATTCATACCTCTAATTGAATTCTGAACTCTTTTTCAGCATCTTAAACAGTTGCTTTATAGGATAATACTGACATTAATAACTGCCAAACTCTAGCTCTGAATCTCAGGTGTCACACAGGTACTCAAAATTCTAGGGACAGATCAGATTAAACACAAAGAGCTCAGCATTTCAGAATTTAGAGACAACCATTACAATTTAGGAATAGACACACTGCTATAATAGTTTACAATCTAGGGGCCTTTACAATAAACCTTCCCCTAATAACCTGTGCTCTAAGATTCAATTCTCAGAGTTTACACAGAATAGTTAGTCCATATTAGTGAGGTGTTAAAATGTTTGTCTTTTCATTTCTGGCATGCTTCACTCAAAATGCTGTCCTCAAGATCCATTCACCTAGTTGTGCGTCTCACAGCTTCATTCCTTCTTGCAGCTGCTCAATATTCTATTGTACGCATACGCTGCAGTTCACCAGTCGATGTACCCTTAGGCCACCTTCATCCATTGCAAATCATGAATACTGCCATCATAAATACCATTGTGCAGAAGTCCATTTGTAAAAATGCTCTCAGTCCTTTCAAGTATATACCCAGTAATGAGGTTGCAGGATCTTATGGCCACCACCACACTGCCCTCCAGATGGGCTGTACCATTCTTCTTCCCCAGCAACAATGAATAGGTACCTCCCTTTCTCCATGTTTTCTCCAGCACTAGTATTCATCTGTTTATTTTTCCCCCTGAAATTTTATAGAGATATATTTATGTACCCTACAATCATCCATGGTACAATAAGTTTTTCAGAGTATCATCATATATTTGTGCATTCATTACCACAATCAGCCCTTGAACACATTTATTACTCTGAAAAAATTAAAATAAGAATAATAAAAAAGATAAAAATAAATAAAAATAAAGTAAAATAACAGGTCAGACAACAACACCAAGAATCCCACACCCCTCCCTTATATCCCTGTCTTATAGACATTTAGCTTAAGTATATTGCCTTTGTTACAATCAATGGAAGCATATTACGATGATACTCCGAACTATACACTCCAGTTTTCCTTGATTTTGTTTTCCCCAATACCATTCTATTCTCAATACCTTGCAAAGTTGACATTCATTTGTCCTCCCATGTGTAAAAACATTTTTATACTTGTACATTTAATCACCATCACTGACCACTCTAAATTTCACTGTTATACAGTCCCAGTCTTTATCTTCTATCTTTCCTTCTTGTGTCATACATGTCCTAGCCTTCCTCTTTCAACTTTAGTCACAGTCATCTTTTTTCAACGTACTTACAATATTGTGCTACCATCACACAGTATTGTGCAATCCATTTCTGGTTCTATATAACCATCCCTGCTGTATATTCTATACTCCTTCAGCATCAAATGCCTGATCTCTAACCTCTTTCTATATCCTGCTAACCTGTGTTCTCTGCTTTTTTTCTTAACCTGTGTTCTCTGCTTTATCTCTTAAGGTTTGCTAATTAATATTAGTTCATATTAGTGAGACCATACAGTACTTGCCCTCTTTTTTGACTAATTTCGCTCAATATAATGTCCTCAAGGTTCATCCATATTGTTATATGGTCTGTGGCTTTATTCTTTCTTACAAATGAGCAATACTCCATCATATGTATATACCACAGTTTGTTTATCCACTAGTCTGTTGATGGACAATTGAGCTGTTTCCATCTCTTGGCAATTGTGAATAATGCTGCTATAAACATAGGTTTACAAATGTCCATTCATGCCCTAGCTTTCAATTCCTCTGAGTATATACCCTTAATGGAATTGCAGGATCGTATGTCAATTCTATACTCAGTTTCCTGAGGAACCACCACACTGCCTTCCAGAGTGGCTGCACCATTCTACATTCCCACCAATAGTAAATAAGTATGCCTCTTTCTCCACATCGTCTCCAGCACTTGTAATTTTCTGGCCTTTCTAGTAGGTGTGAGATGATATCTCATTGTGGTGGTGGTTTGCATTTCCCTAATAGCCACTGAAGTTGAACATCTTTTCTTATGTTTTTGAGCCATTCATATTTCCTCTTCAGATGAGTGTCTGTTCATGTCTTTTGCCCAATTTTTAATTGGGTTGTTTGTCTTTTTGTTGCTGAGTTGTAAGATCTCTTTATATATTCTGGATATTAAATGCTTATCTGATATGTGGTTCCCATTTTTACTTCCCTGACAAACTCCTTTGATGTACAAAAGTGTTTACTTTTGAGGAGATCCCATTTATCTATTTCTTCTTTCATTGCTTGCACTTTGGGTTCCAACAAGGTTTTTGTTTTTTTTTTTTTTCATTCACATTTATTGAGATATATTCACATACCATTCAGTCATACGAAACAAAACATACATTCAGCTGTTCACAATACCATTATATAGTTGTGCATTTATCACCAAAATTAAATTTTGAACATTTTCATTACCACACAAACAAAAATAATAAGAATAAAAATTAAAGTGAGAAAGAACAATTAAAGTAAAAAAGAACACTGGGTGCCCCCTTTTTTTTCCCCCATTTTTCTACTCATCCATCCATACACTGGACAAAGGGGAGTGTGACCCATATGACTTTCCCAATCACATTGTCACCCCTCATAAGCTACATTTTTATACAATCGTCTTCAAGATTCATGGGTCCTGGGTTGTAGTTTGATAGTTTCAGGTATTTACTGCTAACCATTACAATTCATTAGAACCTAAAAAAGTGTTGTCTATATTGTGAGTAAGAGTGCCCACCACAGTGACCTCTTGGCTCCTTTTAGAATCTCTCTGATGCTGAAACTTATTTCAATTCCTTTCACATCCCCTTTTTGGTCAAGAAGATGCTCTCTATCTCACAATGCCAGGTCTAGATTCCTTCCCGGGAGTCATATTCCATGTTGCCAGGGGGATTCACTCCCTTGGGTGTCAGATCCCATGTAGGGGGGAAAGCAGTGATTTCAACCGCAAAGTTGGCTTAGTTAGAGAGAGAGGGCCACATCTGAGCAACAAAGGCATTTGGGAGGAGGCTCTTAGGCACAATTATAGGGAGGCCTAGCCTCTCCTTTGTAGCAACAATCTTTCCAAGGGCAAGTCCTGTGGTAGAGGGCTCAGCCCATCAAACCACCAGTCCCCTATGTCTGTGAGCACATCAGCAACCATTGAGGTGGGGAGCACAACACCCCTGCATTCTCCACCAGCTCCTCAAGGGGGTTCTGCATATTTTTTCATTTTTTTTTCAATTAACTCTTTTTTTAATCAACTATATCAAAAAAAATTTTAAAAAATACAATAAAAAAAATTTCAAACAAACCATAACAAGGGAGTCCAACATGCTCCTACTCTACCCCAAGAAAATAACCCAATATAGCAACATTTCTGTGAACTTGTTTCCACCACACCCTCCAGAAATTAACAAATCATAGTCATTCCTGGGGATTCCCAGAACGTTAAACTCACCCACGATAGCTTATCTGTTCTTATTGGGTTATTGTTTCCCCTTCACCAATTGCTCTCTATCGCTAGTTCCCCCTACATTCAACATTATAAACCATTAATTTTAGGAATGTGTTGTTTAACCTCCAGGTGTTTGTGAATTTTCTAAGTCTCTGATGGTTATTGACTTCTAATTGTATTCCATTGTGGTCAGAGAATGTGCTTTGAATAATTTCAATTTTTTTAAGTTTATTGAGGCTTGTTTTACGTCCCAGCATATGGTCTATTCTGGAGAAAGTTCCGTGAGCACTAGAGAAGAATGTGTATCCTGGTGATTTGGGATGTAATGTTCTATATATGTCCCTTAAATCAAATTCATTTATCCAATTGTTTAGGTTTTCAGTTTCCTTATTGGTCTTCTGTCTGGTTGATCTGTCTATAGGAGAGAGTGATGTGTTGAAGTCTCCCACAGTTATTGTGGAAACATCCATTGCTTTCTTTAGTTTTGCCAGTGTTTGTCTCATGTATTTTGTGGCACCATGATTGGGTGCATAAACATTTATGATTGTTTTCTCTTCTTGTTGAGTTGTCCCTTTTATTAGTTTGTAGTGGCCTTCTTTGTCTCTCATAACATCCTTTCATTTAAAGTCTGTTTTATCTGAGATTAATGTCACTACTCCTGCTTTCTTTTGGCTGTAGCTTGCATGAAATAGCTTTTCCCATCCTTTCACTTTCAATTTCTTTGTGTCCCTCCTGTGTCTAAGATGAGTCTCTTGTATGCAACATATTGATGGTTCCTATTTTTTTGATCCATTCTGCCAATCTGTATCTTTTAATTGGAGAGTTTAATCTATTTTCATGCAACATTATTACTGTGAAGGCATTTCTTGAATCAGCCATCCTATCCTTTGGCTTGTTTGTCAGGTGTATTTTTTCCCTCTCTGTCTTATTGTCCTTTAATCAATGAATATTGACTCTCTTTAGTACTGAACCTTTCTCCATATCTCTCTCTCCTTTCTTTGTTTCTCTGTTGGTAGGGCTCTGTTTAGTATCTGAAGTAGGGCAGGTCTTTGATTAGCAAAATCTCTCAGCATTTGTTTGTGAAAAATTTAAGCTCTCCCTCAAATTTGAAGGAGAGTTTTGCTGGATGAAGTGTTCTTGGTTGGAAATTTTTCTCTCTCAGAATTTTAAATATGTCATGCCATTGCCTTCTCACCTCCGTGGTGGCCACTGAGTAGTCACTACTTAGTCTTATGTTGTTTCCTTTGTATGTGGTGAATTGCTTTTCTCTTGCTGCTTTCAGAACTTGCTCCTTCTCAGTATTTGACAGTCTGATCAGAATAGGTCTTGGAGTCGGTTTATTTGAATTTATTCTATTTGGAGTTCACTGGGCATTTATGCTTTGTGTATTTATATTGTGTAGAAGTTTTGGGAAGTTTTCTCCAACAATTTCTTTCAATACTCTTTCTAGACCTTTATCGTTCTCTTCCCCTTCTGGGACACCAATAAGTCTTAAATTTAGATGTTTTATTTTATCTATCCCATCTCTGAGGTCCATTTTGATTTTTTCAATCTCATTCTTTCTTTTGTTCTTTCATTTTCTGTTCTGTGGCCCTCGAGGTTGCTGATTCATTGTTCAGCTTCCTCTAGTCTTGTACTATGAGTATCCAGAATCTTTTTAATTTGGTCAACAGTTTCTTTTACTTCCATAACATCACCTTTTTTTTTTAATTTACTCTTGCAATTTCTTCTTTATGCTCTTCTAGGGTCTTCCTCATGTCCTTTATATCCTGTGCCATGCTCTTATTGTTTGTCTTTAGTTGTTTGATTAATTGCTCCAAGTACTGTGTCTCCTCTGATCTTTTTGATTTGGGTGTTTGGGTTTGGATTATCCATATCATCTGATTTTTTTCATATGCTTTACAGTTTTCTGTTCTTTTGGCCTCTTGGCATTTGCTTTACTTGATAGGGTTCTTTTAGGATATGTAGGATTATTCAAAGCCTAATCTCTAATTTGTGAGATCTACAGCTTGGTGGAGTACACTTTCTCTAACCAGTAGACGGATGTTCACGAGTAACCTATTCCCCTCAAGTCAGTTCTCCTCAACTTTGTCATTGTGGTGTGTGGGTGTCTGATTCTTGTGGGGTCTAATTGGTGCACCAAGTTTGGGTGTGTTGTTGGTGTTGTCCACCCTGAATGTGGGGTGTGTCTGAGCAGTTAGGGAGGGAAGGTAGCTTTAATAATCAAACCTCCCAGGTGTTCCTGGAGATTTAAGGCTGTTGCAAGAGTCTAAACCTCCATTTCAGTCTCACCAGAGATTGTCTTTGCTGCTGACCCACAAGTCCTTGGTATTGGCGTATGGTCCCTGGGATTTCCGAGTGTGTCCCTCTTCCAAGCTGTTCCCTCCTAGGGCCTCTGCTGAGGGAAGGTTTTGCTACATCACAAGTGCACACCATCCCTCAAGGGAAGTTCTGGGCTGCCTGGCTGTGTAGGTGCCTTCCCAGCCTGCTATAAGAATGGCTGTATGGGGCACATTAATTTCCCCTTTTTCACACAGTTCTGCCTTCCCAGCTCTGGGACTATTAGCTGTGGGTGCATGAAAGGCTCATGTCCACTCCTGATATTGTGGCATGTGCATGTGGTGTTGGAAACACTTCCTGTCACACTGGGTTTTTTCACGCAGCTCTGGGCTGTGGCTCCAGTGTCGGGCAGGAGCATTCCCAGCCCACCGGGAAGATGGCTGCAAGGGGCATGGTTGTCTTCCCCTTTTGGCTCACCTCTGCCTGCCTTGCTCTGAGAAAATTAGCAGCTGGTGCATGAAAGGCTATCTTCCACACCAGATATTGAGGCATTCTCACAGCCCATTCCTGCCACACTTCATTGTGTGGTTCTCGCTGCCATATCTGCAGCCACTTTTGGGTTTTTTAAAAAAGAACTAGTCTGCCTCCAAACACCAACCCAAGGTTTCCCCACACCACAGTGTGGCTGCCAGACATTCAGCCAGCTTACTCACTCATTTCAGAATGCAGACTCCCAGTTTCACCAAGTGCACAGTCCCTGTGGATTTAGCAGACCTTGTCCAGCCGGTGCATCACTGGAACTAGTGTTCTGGGTCACTTTCTGGCTTTTATCTTGTATTTTTCATGGAGGTATATTTTTGTCCTGTCTCTCCTAGCCACCATCTTAGGTCCTCTCCTCCAATAAGGTTTTAATATCCAGATTATATAAGGAAATCCTACAACTCAACAATAAAAAGACAACAGACTAAAATAGACATTCTCCAAAGAGAAACTACAAATGAATAAAAAGTACAAGAAAATATGTTCAACATTGCTAGCTATTAGGGAAATGCAAATCAAAACCATAATGAGATATCATCTCACACCTACTAGAATGGCCACTATTTAAAAAAACAGAAAACTACCATTGTTGGAGAGGATTTGGAGAAACAGGAACACTCATTCATTGCTGGTGGGAATGTAAAATGGTGCAGCCACTGTGGAAGACAGTTTGGAAGTTCCTTGGGAAGCTAAGCGTATTACAATATGATCTGGCAATCCTGTTACTGAGTGTATACCCGGAACTGAAAGCAGGGACTCAAACAGATATTTGCACACCAATGTTCATAGTAGCATTACTCACATTTGACAAAAGATGGAAGCAACTGAAGTGTCCATCAACTGATGAATGGATAAACAAATGTAGCATATACATACAAGGGAATGTTGTTGAGGCAGAAAAAGGAATGAAGTCATGATGCTTACAACATGGATGAACCTGAAGGACATTTTATTGAGTGAAATAATCCAGATACAAAAGAACAAATAATGTATGATTTCACTGTTATGAACTAATTATAATAAGCAAACTCATAGAGTTAGAATCTAGAATATAGGTTACCAGAAATAGATTTGGGTTAGAGAATGGGGAGTTGATGTTTACCATATTCAGTGGTGCCTCAGTATTCATCATTAATTAATTCCAGGAGGCACAATGAGTACCAAAAATGATAAGCACCAAACAAATTTTTCCCATAAGGAATAATGTAAATAAATTTAATGTGTTCCCAAACCAAAGACAATGATATTTTTAAGGCAAAATGTAAAAAGATACGGTCATATATCATTACTTTACATGATAAATAAACCTATAAATTAATAGATACTTAGATTAAATGAAATTAAACTTCACTTTACCTGTACTGAGAAAAGTCCATGGCCTAATGGGATGGTGGGAGGAGAGTGGTGAGGAGGAGAGATACATGGAGTGATGCTTGGAAGGAGAGCCCCCTCCAATAGAACATCAGGCACTTGATGTTCTTTCTCTTTTCTGCCTCTTTTCAACTTGCACTGCAAGTTCTGACACACTCTTTGTCACCTTCACTAAAAACGTATCCAGTAAGGACTGCTTCTGTCTTCTTTTCAGAATTTCTCAAAAATGTGAAATTGTTTTGTCATTCAATAAATTCACATTTCTGCTTATCAGAGCTTTGTCTGGAAGGCACTTCTCCACAAAATTTTGAACTTCTGCCCATTTTGCACACATTTCTTTTATCAAGGAACTGGGGACATCCTCCCTTATCTCTTCCTCATCTGAGGAATTCTCTTCAGCCACCTCTTGTTGCTTTTCCTTCTGTGGTTCCTGCAGCTCCTCAATGCTGAGCTCTTCGTGATGCTCCTCCACTAACTCCTCAACATAAGCCTTTTTTTAAATCACTTCTTTATCCCTAATAATGATGGAGACCATTGTTCTAGACATACTATATTCCCTAGCAAGATCAGTAATGTGAATACTGCTCTCACATTTGCCTATTATTTCCTTTTTTTGCTCAATGGTGATGCAAAGTAATTTTCTTCTCTGCTCAGTGTGATCACTGCTCATTTTCTTAGGACCCATGATGAGAAAAAAAAAGCACAAAAATACAAAAACTGACCACAGAAGCTAAAATAAGACTGCAATAGGATGTGCACAGGGCAAGAGCTACTGCATGACTAATGTGTTACCCTTTGTTTTGGCTGGAAAGAATAGCAAGTCATGAGGCAACCAACACATAGAGAACCAAACAAATGACGAGTACCAGGATAAACCTTTCATGTCAAAATGTATTGCATAGAAATTTGATGAGTCTCAAAGCAGTCAAGTACAGACGTACCACTGTACAGATTTCTATTTAGGCTGATGGTGAAAGTTTGGAAATGGATTGTGGTGATAGAAGTACATTAACGTGAGTATAATCAACAGCACTGAACTGTATAGGTGAATGTGGTTAAAAGAGAATACTTCAGGATGTATATATTACTAAAATAAAAATTAGAAGATAAAACATAGACACAGTTAACCCTATTGTAGACAATGGACCATAGGTAATAGTACAATCATAAGACTGTTCCTTCATGAATTTTAACAAATATATGATACTAATAAAAGGTGGTAATAATAGGGTGGTATATGTGAAAAAAAATTCCTAATGTAAATAATGGGAAATAGATAGAATCATTTTAATAATCTTTAATCATTTGTAACAAATGTAACAACTGTCACAAAAGCACAATTTCTTTTAAAAGGTGCTATCCTCAATAGTAACAAATGTTCTACACCAATTCAAGGTGTTGTTGGTGGGCTGATATACATGAATTCTGTATTTTATGCATTATTGTTTTGTAAACTCACAATTTCTCTAATAAAAAAATGCATAGATACATGCATACATGAAAATATTTCCATCATTTCAAAAAACAACCCTATAAATTTTAAGCCTTAAATTCATTCCTTATCCCCACATCATCCCCTAGTAACTTATATTCTAGATTCTGAGTCTATAAGTTTGCTTATTTTAATTATTTCATATCCGGTGAGGTAATAAAATATTCATCTTTTTGTTGGCTTATTTCACTCAACAGGATGTCTTCAAGTTTCATCCATGTTGTCATATGCAATAGGACTCCATTACTTTTTATGGCTGAATAATATTCCATTTTATGTATATGCCACATTGTGTTTCTCCATTCATTAGTTGATGAACATTTGGGTTCCTTCCAAATTTGGCAATTATGAATAATTCCACTATGGATATTGGTGTGCAAATATTTGTTTGAGTCCCTGCTTCAGATTCCTCTGAATATATATCTAGTAGTTGGATTGCAGGGTCATGTGGTAATCCTCTACTTAACTTTCTCAGAAACCACCAAACTGTCTTCCACAGCAGATGCACCATTTTACATTGCCAACAGCAATGAATGAGTATTCCTAGTTCTCTGCATCCTCTTCAACACCTGTAATTTTCTGTTTTATTTTTAATAAAAGACATTACAATGGGTATGAAATGGTATCTCCTTGTGGTTTTGATTTGCATGTCTCTGTTGGCTAATGATGTTGGGCATCCTTTCATGTGCTTTCTGGTCATTTGTATATCTTCTTTATAGAGATCTCTTTTCAAGTCTTTTGATCTTTTTATTGTATTGTTTATATTTTAGTTGTTAAGTTGAAGGATTTCTTTATATATTCTGGATATTAAACCTTTATCAGGCATGTGGTTTCCAAATATTTTCTCCCATGGTGTAGATTGTCATTTTACTTTCATAATAAAGTCATTTGAGGTGAAAATGTTTTTAATTTTGATGAGATCCCTTTCATCTATTTTTCATTTTTTTTTTTTTTTTTTTTTTTTGCTTGTAAAGTTTAGGAATCCATTGCCAAACACAGGATCCTGAATATGCTTCCCTATATTTTCTTCTAGGAGTTTGATAGTTTCTTCCTCTTATATTTTGGTCTTTGATGCTCTTTGAGTTGATTTTTACATAAAGTGTTAGGTAGGGATTATCCTACTACTTTTTGCAAATTGAAATCCAGCACCATTTGTTGAAGAGCATATTTTTTCCCAATTGAGTGGTCTTTGCCCGCTTGTCCAAACTGAATTTGCCATAAATGTGAGGGTTGATTTCTGAGTTCCTAATTCAGTTTTACTGGTCTATATGTCTGCCCTTGTGCCAATACCATGGTCTTTTGATTACTGTGGATTTGTAATAAGTTTTAAGATTAAGAACTGCAAGTCCTCTAACTTTATACATCTTTTTTGAGATGGCTGTCTCTATTAGGAGCCCCTTACCCTTCTATATATATTTGATGATTGGCTTTTCCATTTCTGCAAAGAAGGTTTTGGAATTTCGATTGGGATTGTGTTGAGTCTATAAATTGCTTTGGGTAGGATTGACATCTTAATAATCAGCCTTCCAATATTTGGTCTGTCTGAGAGGACAAACCTGAGACATGTCTCCCCAGCTCAGTCTCTCAGACTTCCAAATTATAGATTTACACTGAGATGTATACACCCAAGTATGCACACAGGGCTACTCTGCTCTTCTAGAACAGAGCCAGGGACCCACAATGGGAGCACAAGCTGCCTTCACCCATCTTTGAGAGGGTGTGGAAGACAAGTCATCAAGGGCACCAGAAGCTTCCTCTATGGCTTTGTAAAGTGTGTTTGCCTGGTTAATATAGCCCTTTAACTGCTTTCCATAGTTTTGAGGAAGGTTACTGTTTTAGTTTCCTAGGCTGCTTAAACAAATACCGTGAATAGGTTAGGTCTCTCCCCATTTTTCTGCTGTACATACAGCTTCAAACATCCAAAGTTACTGTCTTTAAAATTCCTTTGCCACCTTTGCCCCAGGGGTGTTCAAACAATGGTCACCCAGTAATCTGAAGTAGCTGATCAAAGGTAAATATCTTGGATTAGATACCACCTCCTTGGAGTTTGGAGGACTAGTTCTGTATGTCCCACCCTGGCACCAGCAAACTAAGCCAAGAACAAGAGCTCCAGTCCCCACTACTCAGCCACAAGGCTGGGGGAAGAATGGCAGCTGATGCATGGAGGGTGAAGCTCACTGGACTTCATCACAGTTGTCAGTCTCTTCCTCTCTCTCCTCCTTGGATGCCGCACAGGTTTCCCCTAGTCTCTAGAGTTTCAGTGTGGTTGATTCAAACAGTTCCTGCCAGTTCAGTAGTTGTTTTGGTATAGGTACTGATTCCTGGATCTACATACTCTGCTATCTTTCCACAATCCTCTTCTTAATTTTTATTTCTGTTTTGTTACATTATCATCCATTCAAAAAATATTTATTGATCATTTATGTGCTCAGTACTTGAGAAGTCAAGTTTAATATGGTAGGTTTTACCTTCAGAGAGCCCATATTCTGGTGGGAAAGACAGACGATTGTATTGAAAGGCTAAACTCATTTAAAATTATTCCTCTCTAAGGAGATAGGGTATGATTCAAATGATAAAGAAAGTAAATTCTCTTTTCTGCAGGTATCTGTGGCAAAACAAAGTAGAAAAGTTTTCCATCTTACAACCTCTGCAGTTTGGAGCTACAGAAGTGTGAGACCTTGCATACACCAAGGTGAATCTATAGCTAAGAAGAAACATAAAGAAGTTCATTATACCATGTTTATAAACAAAAAGAAACCTGATATGTTTTGTCCAGAAAACAGAGAAGCAAAGAAATGAAGAGAGTTTTGAATGACATTTGGGGACCACATTGCACAGCAGGAGTCCGGATCCTATAGAGAAGGTAGCCAGAAATTCCTGGGAAGTAGGACAAAAAGTACTTATTTAATAAATGGAGATATAACATTCAATGGTAAGTTGTGTTGCTTGGATATAACCACTCTTCCTTGTCCTAATCTTCAGTGAAACCTTGCTGTGGAGGTTGAGTTTCACATCTGCATCAACAGACTGCAGAGAAAAGTTAACATATGAATTTTGGATATTCAGGGGAATACCTACAACCCTGTCATACATTTTAGTGAATATGCTTCTCAAGGGGGAAAATGTATTACATAACTATTGGAAACTGAATACTTAAAAAAAAATCAATCCATTTAAATATGGTAATACTATAGTTCTTATTATATCTATATGAGGCAGGAAGGAATAAGAGTTTCATTTTCTAACAAGAGTAATTTGGTGGTCATGTGGTGGTCCTTGAACTTTTATGGAAATAATAATAAAAATTCCAGCTCCAATTGTTTTTACAATGAAATAAAAATATTGACTCATAGGAGTATATTTCCAGAGTTATAGCAGGATTTGGAAAAATCAATCACTCAGCTTTTCTTTGAATCAGCTTTAGACTAAGGTTAAGGTTTGTTCTTCTTATAGTTGGAGTCATTGATGTTACAAACTTCTTGGTTCAGTCCAGTTGAAGAGAAAACGCTTTGATTGCAGCAGTCCAAGAAGATGTCCTAAGATTTATCCTATTTGACTTGGCTGGGTTAAATGGCCACCTCTAAACCAATGCCCATGTCCAAGGAAGAGGAAATGTGATTGGTTTAGCCCAACCAGGACCTGACACTATTGTTGGAAGTTAATGGAGTGTATGGGTGCTGTGAAAAATGGGGAAGAATGACAAAGGGATGCTAAGCAGACAGATAAGTATGTCTACCAGGGTTTACATGAGGAAAAGATTCCTTGAACATTGCATAATTCTTGTAACCATGCAGGCTCACTTGGAATACTATCATGTGCTGCTACATATAACACCTGAAAGAATTTCAACAGCCTGAAGGTGGTTTGTGATCCAAATAAACTCTTAACTATACTAAATATCCTCCACCTCTTTTTTTCAGCAGTTTTATAACATCATAAATATTGCTGTCTCTGGATACTGCTAATGAGTTCTATAAAAGAATTTTTAGCCCATAATCATCACTGTTCAGCATTCTCCTTTTAGGCAACAATAATTAGGTTGTTTAATGTGACTGTGTTAAAATACCTAAGGACTCAATAGCTGTTTGAAAAATTAAAATAATCGACATTTCCTTATATTAGAGCATAAGAGACAACAAGGCTTTTGTTTTTGTGGTTGTTTTGTTGCTTTTTGCTTCTTTTCTTTAGGTTTTTCAGCATTGAAATAACAGTATACCGGTGTACTACCAATGACAGGTTTTTGCCACCCTATATCATATATGGAAGAATGTGTTAAAATTGCAACCCCAATTTTTTTTCAGATGATGATATTAAAGCAAAACTTCAAGTTAGAGTACATTATATATCATCCATGGATCAAAGCTACTTACTGAAATAAGTGGGGAGGGAGGCAAAGAACGCAAATAAATCTCACCAACCACTTTAAGTTTTGGAAAGTTAATTATAAACTTACATGATATTACAATTCTTTATTAAGTTTAGAAAAATGCCTGTCAGATTATACACAAAAGCCTGTCAGATGTGCCATTAACATTCTTTTCCACTGGAATGCATTACAGCCTGTATCTTAGTGACAAGAAATTCTAGTACCATTAGGGCAAGATAATTTATAGAGATAAATAATTTATGGTTTGTTCTCCCTCTTATAAAAGGATCTTAAAGAATGAGAGCTATTTTCCTTCTCTCACTCGCCCGTTTGAAATGGATTTGAGTCCCAGAGGCAGAAAGAATCTCTTGCCTTTGGGCCAGATATAGGAGACTTTGAATTACATTGTCACAAATGGAAAGGTATGGTTCTGGAATTAGTAGCATAATTAAGGTGAAAGGGCCTAGCCCAGTAGAAACTTTCTCTGAGATGAAGGCCAGTGATAGGTGTTTTCTTTACTTTAGTTTTGATTTCATTTTCATGAAGGTGGTAGAGCGGGTGTGAGGTGGATTTCCTCACAAAACATGGAGAAATATGGAAGTAACTGAGAGCTGATAGAACTATGAGGGGTGGCATGTAGAGACTTGGAGAGATGGAGAATCCTAAGAACCATGGCCTTGGTACTTAGCCAGGGGAATCTATGCTAATGCATCACAAGGAAGGTTGGACTGGTTCACATCTGAATGATTATATGGCTCAGAAAATTAGCATTTGGCAACAACTTAGTGTACAGGAAAAAAAGTTCTTTCTTCAATTTTTTATGTATAACTATGCTCCACAGTTTTTTGTGTGACCCAAGGAAGGGGAAATATCCCTCAAAATATGACAAATTGAATTTCTTACCATCTTTGCTAAGAAGTCATAGAGTAAGATTCTATTTGATTTAGCAAAATAGGGGTACCATGACCTTCCCTATGCCTTTCTTATACTTGTGGGTGAAAATGAAAGCCTTTATTTTAAATTACCCTTTGATCAGTACTACTCAAGTGACATGAAGAATTAAAATATCATGTTTCCAAATATTAAAGTGATTTCCTTCTAAATTTGGGAGGTAGAATTTCTTAGCTGAAATGTCTCTGTAAGCATTAAAACCCCCTCTAACATAAAAAAAAAACTGAGATGAAGATACAATTTATTATTTCAAGATAAATACATTAATCACAGACTCAAGTAAGGGCTACCTTTAGAACCCTTGGCTTCAAAGAAGCTTTTAGAGTCACTGAGAAAGCAAATAGGTATGTATAAAGTAGCCATAGCACAGAAATATCTGTCTGCCTCAAATAACATTTTTTCTGTAAATGCAGACATCTACAGAAACCAAGCTGCCTACTTCGAGTTATGATAAAGACAAAGCAATGGCAGAAGGCTAAAGTTAACTATAGAAACATTGTTGTGGATTGAATCATGTCCCCTACAAAACACACGTTCATGTCTCAACACATGGTCCCGTGGGTGTGAACCCCTTTGTAAATAGGACCTGTAACGGTGTTATAGTTAAGGTGTGCCCAAACTGAATTAGGATGGGCCTTAATCCAATATGTCCGAAATATTTATAAGCAAAGGAAATTGGACATGGAAAAGAGAAGCCATATGAAGGAACCAGATCTGGAATTCAATGGAACCTGGAAGGAAAGGGGAAGATGCCACCATATGCATTTGTCACATGATGGAAAAGTCAAGAAACTCCAATGACTGCCAGCCAGGAAGATACCAATCCCAGGGGAAAGAAAGCCTTCTAGCCTCTGAAACCATGCATCAATAAATTCCTGTTCTTAATTCAACTCATAGTATGGTATTTGTTTAGCATCTAGGAAACTAATAACATTTTTGGTTTTGGAAAGAGGGGTGCTGCCATGACAATGTGGAAAGAGCTTTGGAATTAGATTCTATAGAGGAAAGAAAAATTGTGAGATCCTTGATAGAAAAAGCCTAGATTGTTTTGAACATACCATTGGTAGAAATAAGGTCTTGTAGTAGTTTAACTGCTAAAACAAAAATAATACAATACAAATTGGCTTAACAATAGGAATTTATTGACTAACAGTTTCAAAGGCTAAAAATCTTGCTTCTTCCCAGGATAGGTATCTTCTGACTAGCTGGCAGTCTTTGGAGTTCCTGGATTTTCTGTCACATGGCAATGCACATGGTATAGTCTTCTTTTCTCACAGGTTCTTTTGAATTCCAGCTTCATGTTATTCCCAATGGTTCTCTCTCTTTGGCCTTCTCTATAAGACCTCCAGTAATAGGATTAATACTCATCTTGATCGATTTGAGCCACAGCTTAACTAAAGCAACCTCTTCAAAACATCCCATTTATATTGGGTTCACACCCAAAGAATGGACTAATATGAAGAATATCTTTTTCTGGGGTACATAACCCTTTGGACCCCTAAATACATGTTATTCCCAAATGCAAAATTCATTCATTCTATCGCAGCATCCCACAAGCCTTAAGCCATTTTTGAACAATGCTAAATCCAAGTCTCACATAATCAGTTCTGGGTGCAGTTGGTCCTTCGGGCAAATTCCTCTGTTTATAGACATGTAAAACCTAGGATAAAAGTTATCTATTTCCAATACATATAGGCATAGGGTAAACATTCCTATTCTAGAAGGGAGAAACCAGAAGGAAAACAGGAATTACAGGTCCCCAACAAGTCCTAAACCTAGCAGGGAAAACTCCATTAGATTTAATGGAGTCTGAGAATTATCTATAGATCTATGTTTTGTCCTCCTGGCTTGATGAAGCAGCAACCTCACACCTTCTAAGTGCTTGAAAAGTGATCATGCTCTCTCTGAACACTGAGTGAAGTCACCACCCTCTCCAAGCACTGGGGTGGTGGCAGTCTTCCTCCAAAATGTAGTGCAAAGCTTGCCCTTCCAAGCAACAGAGCACAAGGTCTACCCTATCTAATAGCAAGGGTAGACCCACCCTTTCTATGGGTAGGCATGTTTTCTTGGCCTGAGAATCTCTGCAGCCCAGATTTTTCTTTCATGATTCTGCCCTTGAAGTCATTCCTCCTTCAATTTGTCCTTTTTCGGAACCCTTCAGTCAAAGTTGCCAGTGGTTCTATTCATATGAATTTTGCAAAATCCTTGTCAGCTTTGCACATAGTTCAAGGGGGTCCAAACCATCAGACAATAGAACTTTCCACAGATTCTTCCTGGTAATTGCATTTCCAAGACTGGCTACCACTGAAATGGTTGACTGCTTCCATATTCAGCCACACTTTCTTTTTTTTTTAATATTTATTGAGATTATTCACATACAACTATCTAAAGATCCAAAGTGTACAATCAGTTGCCCATGGTACTATCATATCACCACAATTAATTTTTTTCAATTTTTAGAACACTTTCATTGCTCCAGAAAATAAATAAAGACAAAAAAAGGAAACTCAAATCCTCCTGTACCCCTAACCACCCCCCGCCTACATTATTGATTCATAGTTTTGGTATAAAACATTTGTTACTGTTGATGAAAGAATGTTAAAATACTACTAACTGTAGTATATAGTTTGCAATAGGTATATATTTTTTCCATATATGCCCCTCTATTATTAACTTCTAGTTATAGTGTCATACATTTGTTCTACTTTGTGAGAGAGATTTCTAATATTTGTACAGTTAATCACGGACATTGTCCACCACAAGGTTCACTGTTTTATACTTTCCCATCTTTTAACCTCCAACTTCCCTTCTGGTGACATACATGACTCTGAGCTTACCCTTTCCACCACCTTCACACACCATTCAGCACTGTTAGCTATTCTCACAACATGCTACCATCACCTTTGTCCATCTCCAAACATTTAAGTTCACCCTACTTGAACTTTCTGCTCATAATAAACAACTGCTCCCCATTCTTTAGCCTCATTCTATATCCTCGTAACTTATATTCATGTCTATGAGTTTGCATATTATAATTAGTTCATACAAGTAAGACCCTGCAATATTTGTCTTTATGTGTCTGTCTTATTTCACTCATATAGTGCCCTCAAGGTTTCTTCATCAACCCAGTTTCTTAAGAGCTTTGTTCACACACCATACATTCCGTCCTAAGTAAACAATCATTGGTTCCCTCTATAGTCATGTATTTATGTTTTCAGCACCATCACCACTATCTATATAAGGGTATCTCCATTTCTTTCTCAAAGAAGGAGGAAAAGTCAAAGAAGGTAGAGAGACAAAAGAAAAAGAAAAAAGAGAGAGAAAACAATGAAAAAACATGACAGCTAGAAAGCAACAAAAGGAAAGATAACATTAATCTAAAGTAGAAAAAGGGTCAGACAACACCACCAATGCCAGGAGTCCCATACCCTTCCCCTATTCTGCCCCCCGTATGCATTTAGCTTTGGTGAATTGCTTTGTTACATTACAGAAAGCATAATACAATGTTTCTGTTAATTATAGTCTCTAGTTTGCATTGATTGTATTTTCCAAATACCACCCTATTTTTTAACACCTTGCAATGTTGACATTCATTTGTTAAAACATATTTGTACCTTTTATTGCAATAATTGAGCACCCTAGGTTTCACCGAGTTATACAGTCCCATTCTTTATCTTTCATCTTTCATTCTGGTGTCCTGCATGGTCCTAACCTTCCTCTTTCAACCACATTCACACTCATCTTTGTTCAATGTACTTACATTGCTGTGCTACCATCTCCCAAAATTGTTTTTCAAGACTCTCACTCCATCTTTTCCTTTCTGTCTGCAGTGCTTCCTTTGGTATTTCCTATAGAGCATGTATCTTGTTCACAAACTCTGTCGTTGTCTGTTTCTCAGAGAATATTTTAAGCTCTCCCACAAATTTGAAGGACAGTTTTGCTGGATATAAGATTCTTGGTTGGCAGTTTTTCTCTTTTAGTATTTTAAATATATCACCCCACTTCCTTCTTGCCTCCATGGTTTCTATTGAGAAATCCACACATAGTCTTATCAAGCTTTCTTTGTATGTGATGGATCTCTTTTCTCTTGCTACTTTCAGGTTTCTATATCTCTGATGTTTGATAATCTGATTATTAAGTTTCTTGGCATAGGCCTATTCAGATCTATTCTGTTTGGTGTATGCTGCACTTCTTGGATCCATAATTTTATGTCTTTCATAAGAGATGGGAAATTTTCATTGATTATTTCCTCTATTATTGTTTCTGCCCCTTTTCCCTTCTCTTCTCTTTCTGGGACACCCATGACATGTACATTCCTGCTTTTTGTTTTGTCCTTAAGTTCCCAGAGATGTTGCTCAAATTTTTCCATTCTTTTCTCTATCTGCTCTTTTGTGTGTAGGATTTCAGGTGTCTTGTTCTCCAGTTCCTGAGTGCTTTCTTCTCCCTCTTGAGATCTGCTGTTGTATGTTTCCATTGCGTCTTTCATCTCTTGTGTTGTGCCTTTCATTTCCATAGATTCCGCCAGTTGTTTTTTTGAACTTTTGATTTCTACCTTATGTATGCCCAGTGTTTTCATTATATATTTCATCTCTTTTCACATATCTTCCCTAAACTTTTTGAATTGATTTAGTATTAGTTGCTTAAATTCCTGTATCTCAGTTGAAGTGGTAAGTTTGTTCCTTTGACTGGGCCATGACTTCATTTTTCGTAGTGTAGGTTGTAGTTTTCTGTTGTCTAGGCATCTGGTTTCCTCGGTTACCCCAATCAGGTTTTCCCAGACCAAAACAGGCTCAGGTCCCAGTAGGAAGAAATATTCAGTATCCAGTGTCCCTGAGGGTATGTCTTAGAAAATTGGTACACCCTGTGAGGCCTCAAGTCACTGTGATTTTCTGCCCAGCAGGTGGCGCCTGTCAGCCTGTAGCTCCAGACTGGTGTAAGGAGGTGTGGCCCATGGGTGTTTTCCCTCAGGCTCTGGGGTTTGGTTTTGAATGGAAGGTGGGTAGTAGAGCTAGACTCCACCTCTTTCCTCTTGGGGAAGACAGACCCCCTAGGGAGAGGTCATTAGCATTTGAATGGTCTCTGCCTGTGCTATCTCCACCCTTGTCTGTGTCAGAGCACTGGGAACTTAAATGACTGAGGCTTTCTCCACTGAGCCAAAAAAGGGACAGAAAGCCCCCTTCAGGGCCAGTCCATGGCCACCCTCTGGCTCTCCAAAGTCAGTTGTCACCAAAGCCTCTGTCTGCTTGTTTAGGATTCATATCTTGTATTGAGCAGACCACACTTGTTAATGAAAACCCCAGTTGGAGCTGAGCTGAGCTATACTTGCTTACTCAGAGAAACCTACTTTCCAGCACTGTGAGGCTTTGCAGTTCAGGCCATGAAGGGAGAGGGCTCCCAGCTTGGATCCACAGTTTTTACTTACAGATTTTATGCTGTGATCTCTGGCATTCCTCCCAATTCAGGCTGGTGTATGATGAGTGGACAGTCACATTTGTCCCCCCACAGTTATTCCAGATTATTTACTAGTTGATCCTGGTTGTTTATTAGCCATTCCAGGGGGACAAACTAGCTTCCACCCCTCTCCATGTCACCATCTTCTTCTGTCCCACCCACACTTTCTTTTGCAAAGAGATATCAAGTTAAACCCTCATATGGAATCCTGTTCTCTGGAAATTCACTTCCTAAAAGCTCAAGGAGGTCCCTGCTAGAACCACTTCTGGCCTTAGTCTCAGAGCACAATATCTGGATATGACTAGAATTTTCAAAATCATCAATTGCTTGTTCTTTTGTCCTTAAGAATTTAATTCTCAGCTTATCCCTTTCTTCTCACATTTTACTATAAGCTGCAAGGAGAATCCAGGCTGCACCTTCTGCACTTAGCTTGGAAATCTCCTCAGCTATACATTCAAGGTCATTGCTTTCAAATTCTGCCTTTCATCCAACAACAGAGCTCAATTTTGCCAAGTTCTCTGGCACTCTCAAAGAAAGATTGCCGTTCTTCCAGTTTCCAGTAACTTGTTCATCATTTCCTTCTAAAACCTCACTGGAATTACCTTTAACCTCCATATTTCTAACATTCTGTTCATAATTAATTATTGATTCTCTAAGATGGCAAAAGCATTATCTATAGTTCTTACCCATTCTCACAATTCTTCCAGCCTCTACCCCATACCAAAGCCACTTATTCATGTTTCAGTATTTGTAGTAGCAGCACCTCACTTTCCATACCAAAAACTGTATTCATTTCCTAGCTACTAAAACTAGTACCATACAATGGGTTAGCTTAAAAACAGGAATTTATTGACTCACAGTTTCAGAGGCTAGAAGGTTTGAGTCCTCTTGGGGATGGTATCTGCTGGCTGGCAGGCACTCTTTGGGGTTCCTGGTTTTTCTATCACATGACGATGTATATGGTGGTGTCTTTTCCTTTTTTTTCCATGTTTCACTGACTTGCAACAACTAACTGCTCCCCATGGTTTCTTTCTATGTGGCCTTACATTAAAAGCCTTCAGTAATTGGATTAAGATCCATCCTGATTAAATTGGGTCACACTTTATCTAAAAAACCTCAGGCAAAGTTCCTATTTCCAATGGGTTTATACTCACGGGAGCAGATGATGATTGTTTTTCTGGGATACATAATCCCAAGCCACCACAGTTGTTAAAAGTTTATTTGGTGAGGTGGTAGAAGGAAATGATGACTGTGTCGTTGGAAATTGGAAGAAAGGTGATCTCTTTTCTAAAGTGGCTGAGAGATTGGTGAAATTGAGTTCTGATGCTGAATGGAAGGAAAACTTGAAAGAGATGAACTTTGATATTTAGCTGAGGAGATTTCCAAGCTAAGTGTGGAAGACGCATCCTGGTTTCTCCTTGTAGCTTAGAGTGAAATGACAGACAAAAGAAATAAACTGATGATTAAAGTGTTAAGCACAGGGAAACTAGCAATTAAAAATTTGGAAAATTCTTGGCCTATCCGATAGTATGCTCTGAGGCTGGAGCCAGAGTGGCTATATCAGGGGCCTTCTTGAGCTTCCAGGAAGTGAGTCTCCAGAAAACAAAGCACCATATTAGGGTTTAACTGAACAGCCCTTTGCTAAAGAGATTGTGGCTGAACATGGATGCAGTCAACCGTTTCAGTGGAAGCAGTACCTTTGGAATGCTCTATTATCTGATGATCTGGACCCTCTGGAACTACATGCAAAACCTGCAATATTTTTGCAAAATTTGTATGAGCAGAATCACTGCCATTCCTGACTGAAAGGACAGGAAAGGGACCAATTGAAGGAAGAATGACTTCAAAGGCAGAACAATTGAAGCAAAAATCTGGACCAAAAAATTTTCAGCCAAGAGATTAGGCACATGTGTGGAAAGAGTGGGCCTACCCTAGTGCTTGGAAAGAGAAGGGCATCTGCCCAGGCACTTGGTGAGGGGTGGGAGGGGGGACTTGTAAATGTCAGACAGAGTGCCACTACTCTAATGCTCTGAAATGGTGGGGCCTGGTTCTTATGTTCATAGAGATCCTGGTCACCATTCTGACACTCAGAGGGTGGGGCCTTCACCCCAGTGCAGAGATAGCATGGCTTCTGAGCAAAGTGCTTGGAAAGGGTGGGGCTACTGCTCCATCAGGCAGGAAGATAAAGAATCAAGTCACTGATGACTTTCAGATATTAAAATCTAGTGGAGTTTGCCCTGTTGGGTTTAAGACTTTTTGGGGACACATGACCACTATTTTCCTTCCTGCTGGAATCAGAATGTTTATCCTATGCCTGTTCCACTACTGTATATTGGAAGCAGATAGCTTGTTTTCTGGGTTTCACAGGTCCACAAAGGAAATTTGTCCCAGGATGGACCATGCCACCCATAACTGATTTCGTTGAGACTTTGTACTTAGCACTGTTACTGAAATGACTTAAGGCTTTGGGGATGCTATAGTGGAATGAATGTATTTTACAAATGAGAAGAACATTCTTTTTTGGGTCCAGAGGGCAGACTGTTAGGAATTGAATCAGGTTTCCCACAAAAAACATATTCAGGTCTAAACCTCTAGTCCTGTGGGTGTGAACTCATTTGTAAATAGGTTTCTTTAGATATTATTAGTAAAGGTGTGTCCAAACTGAATTATTGTGGGCCTTAATCCAATATGGCTGAAGCTGTTATAAGCAAAGAAATTGGACACAGAAGAAGAATCCACAGGGAGCAGCCAGAAGCTGAAAGTCAGTGGGAACTGAAGAGAAAGAAGAAGATGCTACCACATCCATTGCCATGTGATAGAAAACAGAAGGAATCACAAAGATTACCAGCTAGCCAGAAGATACTAGTCCTGGGAGGAATCTAGCTGTCTAACCTCTGAAATCATGCACTCATAAATTCCTATTATTGAGCTAACCCATTGAATGGTATTTATTTCAGCAACTAGGAAACCAATAAAAATATTATACATCTCCAGTTTCTCCATAGGTTAGCAAGAGAATTTGGGTCTAAAGAAGATAATCACATTGCAGGGAATCACATCCTTGGCAGTCTTTAGATGGTGTTTTTCTATTTACTATTTTGTGTACTTGGTCATTAAAATTTCAAAGCATCTTTTCAAATGTAGCAAAGTTTCAAAATTATTTTATAAGATGTAAAAGGAATATGAAAAGCAAATCTTGATTATTAATCTTAAAATCCCCTAGTAGAATAACAGGATGATTGCCAGTCTTTTACTTATCATTCCTAACCTAGATTTTATTCAGGTATACAGTTTTGTGTTCACATTATTGGATATAATTCTATTACTTATAGGGGTAATACTAACTTACTCAATTTGGCCTCACAATATATAAAAAGGAAAACATTGTATGCTGAAAGTTTTGAAAGAGCTGGTTTTTTAAAAAGCCTACTATGTGCCAGGCACTGAATGTTTAAATATTTAACCACAATAGTGTTAGGTATAACATCATTTTATAACAGAGTAAACGGGACCCTGAAAGTTTAAGCAACCCAGAACTAGTAAGCGACAATCCAAGGACTTCAATTAGATATGACTCACTACTAAAACCATATGTGATAAGCTGTTCTATAAATAAATGCACAATAAACTCACAGTACTGAGGAATAAGATAGCATTCTCAATTTCTGAGTTGTTTATGCGATCCACTGCAAGGGTCAGTTCTCACACATGCTCCTTTCTACAATTTCTCATCATTAATTCATTCATCACATATTAGTTGAATTCCTCATCTGTGCTAGGCAACTGATGTTGGAGATACAGTGGTAAAAATGTCAGATGTAGTCCCTGTTCTTATGAAATTTTTAGTGATTATTTCCTAATATCATAGTTGGGGAAGACCAACAGTAACCAATTTGTGCAATACAACTTATCAAATTCTTTAATGAATGAGTAAGCAGTTCAATATATGCAATGAGGAAAAGAAGTTAAACGATGAAATAAAATTTCTGGATCAAGATGTCACTCAGCACACAAATGCTGAAGTCTCTCTGCCCGGTGTTCAACATATGGTAATCCCTGTGGGGAAGAAGGATGGTGCTCTGAATGGCTTAAGGTTAAAACTGTGAGGGTGTGGAAATGCTTAGTGAAGGAAAACAAGGAAGGGGTAAAGCTACAAACTACAAAGTACAGCTGAGTTGATTATTTTATGGCCACATCATCTTTATTTATATGCATAATTGGGATAGATATTACATGTCCATGAGATGCAGGGATACTTTTACAAAGATTATCAACCAACTCTGCCTTTGACCCAATTTTAAATCTCGTAATGATGGACAGGAACTTTGGAATTAACTGAGCTCTCCTCAGTAACATCATTAAATGATATAAAAATCCAGAAGGGCAATAAAAGATCACTTCTCTGATTAAAGAAATGATTGAAGTTAGAGTTTTTATTCCCTCTAACTCCCCTTTTTACCAGTCCTGTCTAGCCAGTATGCAAGCCAGACAGTTCTTGAAGATTAACATTAGATTATTAAGGATTAAACATGGTGAATCCTCTGGTTCATTCAGTTTATCTGAAAAAGTAAAGACTATATAGGAATGGAACAGAAAAAGAGGGATTTGAAAGCTGCTATGAACCTGGCTAAGGCCTTTCATTTTCAATTCCAATTTTGGAGTCCAGCCAGGAGCAATCTGTATTTTCCTAGATTAGAATGCAGCATAGATTTTTGGTTTTGCCACAGATAAATTTTAATTAACTAGTATATTGCAATATTATGTTGAAGTGAGAGTTGAAAACCTTCATGAATAAGCTGGTCCCCTAAACTGATGACATCATGTTAGTTGTTTCCTCAGAGAAGGAAATCTCATATGTAGTTAAGGAATGTGCTTACCCTCATGGCTGACAGAGGCTGGCTGTTAAATTCAGGTCCAGCCTGGTCTTTGGAATTAGCAAGGAGTTCAGTGACTTGCAGGATTTTTGGGGTTGATTCTGGTAAAATCAGTTTGCTCTTCTAGAAATCCTATTGGCCCCTAATGACAGAGTCACCAGAAAGAAATCTGAAGTTGAACTGGGCTCTGAGACTGAAAAAGCATGAAAAGAGTTACAGAGTGGTATCACAAGCAGCCCTACTGATCCCTTATGACCCAACTATTTAAATTATATCAGAAAGATCTGCCACCAGAAAATACAAAGATTAGAACTTTTACAAAAACTTGAGTAAGGCTACACAGCAGAGGCCTTTCAGGTTTTAGGCTTTTGCTGCTAATTCTAGCTTATTTGAAAGAAAATTGGTGCCTTGTTATTGTATGTTAATCCAAACTTCACCCACCTTAGAAGGGGTCAGATAAATCTAAGACCGGAAATATCATCCATCACTTAGATGATGTTAGCAAAGCCCTCTAAAAGGAACAGATCATCTCAAAATTTCATTCACACAGTGGAAGTGATGTTTTTAAGAGCAGCATGAGGGTGGGGAAGGGCTCAGTGAAGGATACCACAAAAAGGAGCAAATTGTCCCACTGCCCATAGATCTTATGATAGATACCTCTGAGGAACTCCGTGCCCCCATTACTGTGTAGTTTCAACCTTATTTTCTCCCATTTGAGGAAAGTAGACTTCCTGATCACGTGTGGGGGTTCCCAATTTCAGGACCATACTGATGTTTGGAAATTAGCCACAACTTGCCTAGCAGTTGGTAAAACCTTGATGACAGAGAGCAAAGGCAAGTTCACATAATGGGCACAGCTGAGAATTGTTTATTTAAAATGGAAGAAGAATTAGGATCTGGATCTCTGAAGGGTATGTGAATATTCAGACTCTTGGGCAGTAGCCAAAAGCCTTGCTGTATGGTCAAGAAAATGGGACCTAGACAACTGAACAATAAATATACCCTGAAAGGAGCATTAAGTTATAGAATTCTCTATGGGAATTTAGAGGGAAAATTGAGTTTTGTCATGCAGATGCCCACACATAAAAAAACTACAAGTAAAAAAGGGTATTAGCCTAATTAGATACCAGAGTGAGCTTATGGATTTATGAATAATAGGGCAGGTAGGAACTCAAGGCATGCACTCATGGGCTGACAGTTGTCATGTGCTTTTACACTTGATTAAATGACTGTGATAAGAAACTACAACCAAGGAGCACAAGAAAGGAATCAATATCTGCAAAACTGATTACTTTAGACCTTGTGCTAAAAATGGGTTTTAACTAGGATTGACACAGATCTTATTCTGGACTTCTCTTTTCCTCCATCAGAAACAATCTTGGAGAAAACAAAAGCCTGGAAGAGCAAATTTTCCATCATTTCAGACCACCTGAATATATGTCTTCTGATGCAAGTATGTGTTTTACTGCTATTAATGAACAAAAATGGAGTACGAAACATAATAGTATATGTATCTACCATGTTCCTTATCCTCTTCAAAACAGTAGTCACTAAAAATTGGAATGGGAAATTAAAATACTTTTTATTCAATAAAGGCAATGGTAAAACCTTGGAAGTTTAGCCTAGATGTTTAAATTATTGTTCCTCATATTGACTAAGAGGAGAAGTAAGGCAGGGACTCCACTAAAAAGGCTTCTAGGGATGATGAAGAAAACAATTACACAGCTTTATACTTTTCTCAACTAACGTTTTTTTTTATTTTGCCTTATCCAGGTCTATTGCTGTGTTTACACTTATATATACCAAAGAAAGGTGATTATAATATCAAAAACACAATAGCCATACTATTAAATTTGACACCATGTATTCATAAAGTTATATTAAGATGGGTCATAGCTCCACCTCTATGTAGCCAAATTAGGGCTAACTGTGAAATGTGCCACTATTACCAAATGGTAGGAACAATCCTGTGATCCTTTACCTGTCATATCCTACTATGTCTGCCTGAGGGTGGGATTAAGAAGAAGTTAGCAAGATTGCTGCTATTGGCTGCCTTATGGGTAAATAAGACATTTTAACCAGAAAGGTGGAGTAGTAAATGGAAACAGGGTAAATAATAGCAAACGGAAAAGGCACTCACAAGTGGTCACAATCTCAGGAAAGAATGGAGTCATGCTATTTCCCCCAAAGTGCCAAAGAACAATGGAATAATATTCTCAGCAGTTGCTCTCAGATCAGGCACTGGTTAGTCAATAATGTTGGAAGAAACCTCTGAACCTGTTTTCTCTGGACAAGTGGAATTAGACTTCTGCTGATATATGATGTTTGCCAATAGACACTACCTGGAAATTTTTGGGAAAAGAGGTAACATGGAGCACTCTGATTACTCAGTTTATTTATAGTCAACCCCAGCTACTTTTCAGTTTACTGTTTTTAGGCTCTAGAAGCATGACTAATTGAATAATGACTCTAATGGAACGCCATACCTGTCCACAATGAGAGAGGGCTTGTACCCTCACCCAAGAAGGACTTTTAGATATTCTAATCACTATGGAATCTTATATCCTTAAAGTTTAGTTCCAGGAGTGTTAGTGGGTCAAATTAGTGAGGTAAATTTATGAGAATACTGTGGTGAGCCTACAGTAGAGCCAGCTCTTGCAGGACCAGTGGCCTTTATTGTTGTTCTCTAATGGCCCAGTACTATGACTAGGAAAGATATTATCCTTCCCATGAGTCAACTGGTTAGGATTAATGAAATAAAGGGACCATGACATATTGTGCCTAGCAGGAAAAGATAGGCAGTGTCATGCAACAACACCTTGAAGCCAGGTTCTATAAAAACATATACTATGATAAATGTGACATGCTTATGTTCACAAGCCAGATAGAATTCACAGGTTACTGAACACAGGCCTCTAGTAACCACCTTAGTTTCTGGGTCTATATGCACATTATAAAACACGGTTTTTGTTAAGAAAGAATGGAGAATGATACTGTAATATTTACTTATAAATGGTGTGTCAAATATTCCTTTAATTTCTCTGCCTGAGCTCTATGGGTAACAACAATTTGTAAGTTTATAGGTAGAATTGTATGAAAACCAGATTTATTGTAGATGATGACCTTCAGTATGGTAAAATATTTTGAGAGGCAAATTTGACCATGGTCCAATAACTTTCAAAACTTATTGTCCAGAAAAAAAGAAATAAATTTGTCCTTTAAAATAATAAAAACACTTTTAACATATGTTTTTTAAAAGTTCAAATAAATACAGATGCTGGAGTTAAAAGAGTATTTGAGCTGATAAAAACATATAAAAGAACTATGGAAAGATATGTCACAGTTAACATGCTTTGTAGAGATAATTCCTTCTACCATTAAATGGTTCAAATCCTGGTGATCAAGGGGGTGAGGGGACTTATTATTTAGTGTAAAATAATCCACAAAATGAAACATGAAAAATTATGAAAACTTCTTGAGAAGTGTCAAGGAGATCTTGATCAAGGTCAGATGGTGGACTGAGAAGAAAAAGGTAGGCAGCAGGTCTATGATAGTTTCTCTCACATTATGGTGGATATTAGGGAAAGAAAGATCACTTGATCAAATCTCTTTGTAAACATGGTATGGCAAACTTCTTGGCAAACAAATTAATGGCAATTACCAGCAAGAGTCCTTACCTGTGGAATGCTTTTAGCAGGATGTACATGGTCTGTCTAGGATTAAACATGTCAAACAGACCTGAATATATGGATTCCATGGCTCCCTGGAAAATGTAACATAAGTTAGGCAACTATTGGGGTATAAAAAAGAAATGTTTCATGACATTTAATTTATTGGACCATATAATTTATTGGACCACATACTTCATTTAGAGAACTCAAATGTAAAAGCTCATCAAGTAAGCACCCTAATGCATCGAGAAAGGAACAATTTTGAGAGTCCTGAACCTCTGTGATTTGGGATTACTTTTAGCATTGAAATTATTAGTATACCTTGATGCTGAATAAGATCTCTGATTCTAATGGATCTGATTTGACAATCTAGAACTTTGTCCTTTCTCAGCCTCCAGTAGATGAAGCTTAATAAATATTTGTTGAACAAATAGCAACTATGAAAGAAAGGACAAGCAGTTATGAAAACAAGAGCAATTAGAAATATCAAAGGAAATAGTAAATAAAATTGAAAACCCAATAGTTCACATGAGTAGTAGCTGGACACCAATTAAAATTGTATTAATAATAATACTACATAATCTGTGCATATGTGCCAAGTACTTATAACTGTATTTTGTATATTAACTTATTTAACTTTCACAGTGATCCTATAAATTAGGAAATATTTGAAATCACATTTTACATTTGAGGATACAAAGGAAAAGATGGTTAAATAATTTGCACAAGGCCAAGGCCAGGAAGTAGAAAAGCTAGTATTCAAACCCAAAGTCTAGCATCAGATTTTACCAATAGACAACTAAATTATTGTGACTCAAAGAAGGATCTTCCAGGAAATTACTCTGAATTTAGCACAAAGAGGTAAATAAATGGAAAACAAATTTGAAAAGTTGTGAGATTAAAAGGATTATAAGACTTTCAGAAGGAGGGAGTAGGAAAAAAAATGTTGGTGAAGCTGTAATATAAAGGATAATAGCTAAAATTTTCCCCAAATGAAGACAAAAGAGATCTCTCAGATTTAGAAATCCACTAAGTGTTGAGAAGGACTAATATAGCAAAGATTTAGAAAGATTTAGAATATCAAAGAAAAAAAATATCCAAAAGTTATTAGTGATAAAAAAGCAAAATACCTACAAAAAAGAGAGACCAGACTGATATCAGATACTTCATCAGAAAGGTTAGGGGAAAAATAACTTTAAATGTAAAATACTATACTCGGTTAAACAGTCATTTAAAATAAAAGAGAAACAGACCTTTTCAGATACAGACGAACTCAGAAAGTATATCATAATCAAGAAAAAAACTTCTAAATAATATATTCCAATAAGAATAAACAAGTAAGAGTAGGACACTAGGTAAGGATAAACATATAAATCAGTAAAATATATTGACAAATCTAAATAAGTATTGATCTCAGTAATAAAAATTTATATGTCTAACAGTAATCTAAAATGGAAATGAATGACAACTGTAATGTCAGAGTTGGGAAAGGTAGAAGTGTTGAAAGAAGGCAATAATTTTTGCTTTGTTCAGAGAATTAAGAGGAACATTAAAGACATTTAGATGATGTAGGAAGAAATTAAAATATAATTATCAAAATTTTTACACAAAAAAGGAATATAATATAGACATTTTCATTCAGTAGAGAAAAAAAAAAATCAAGAAAAATTGACCAAAGCAACAGAAAATAGTAGAGAGAGAAAAAGGAAAAGAGTGAGAAAATATGATTAAGAGCACCATATATAAAATGGCAGAAGTAGGTTCAAATATTTTACTAAAAATAGTACGTATAAAAGAGTTGGTTAGACACACCTATTAATAGAGACACTTAGGTTATATTTTTAACATTTTATTTGAAATAATGTTTGCTTTATGGAAGAGTGGCAGAGAAAATCCAGAATGCCTAAATACCATTCATCCAGCTTCCTCTAATGTTAACGTCTTACATAACCATGGTACATTTATTAAAACTAAGAAATTAATATCTGTGCAATATTAACTAAATTACAGACTTTATTCTGATTTCCCCAGTATTTTCAGTAATTTCCTTTTTCTGTTCCCTGATCCAAGCCAGAATGCCACCTTATATTTAGTCATCATGTCTTCTTAGTCTCCTCCAGTCAGTGAGTTTCCTTGTTATTCATGATCTTGACATTTTGAAGTTTATTGAGCAAGTCTTCTGTAGAACGGCTCTCAATTTGACTTTGTATAGTGTTTCCTTATGAGTAGGCCTGGATTCAAATTCGGTTTTAAAGTAACTCTCATAACATAGTTATCTACAGTTCACAAAGGACATACTTAGCGCAAAACACCAAAAAGATAACAATGGCAGCAAAAAGAAAGTTATGTGACAATATTAGCATTAGGCAAAATAGAAAACTGGAATTAAAGGGGAAAGAAATAAAGTTGGACTAAGCAGCCAAAATCATACAAACAAATGCAATAATCCAACAGAATTCGTGTCAGTCTTGAAATCTGTCTTGGTTTTTCAGGCTGCTGTGTCAAATATCACAAACGGGTTGATCTAAACAAGAGGAACTTATTGGTTCACAGTTTTGAGGCTAGGAGAGATCCAAAATCCAGGTGTCAGCAAGGTGGTGCTTTCTCCCCAAGGCCTATAACATTCTGGCACTGGCTGCCAGTGATCCTTGGTGTTCCTTGGCTTGGGTCCCTGCCTCACCCCACATGAAGATGTCCCCTCCTCTCTCTTTTGGGTTCCATTGACTTCCAGCTTTCAGTTCCTCCCCCTGGCTTTCTCTGACTCTGGCTTCTGGTTTCTTTCTCATTATCAGGCCTCTACTAACCAAGAATAAGACCCAACCTCATTCAGTTGGGCCACACCTTAATTTAAAATAACATCTTTGAGAGATCCTGTTTTTAATGGATTTACATCTACAGGAATGACGATTAAGATTAAGAACATGTCTAAAATAGGGCACATAATTCAATCTTCCACAAACTTGTATGCCTGCAATAATATGTAAATATAAAAAAATACACAGAAAACCTCAAAATATGTATAGCCAAATCTAACAGAACTATGAGGAAAAAATGCCAAACACCAATTTTTAAGAATTTTTCTCACAGATTATGTTCATCAACCATATACAGTAAAATAAGAAATCAAAAACAAAATGATACCAAAAATAATGTCAGTAGCAAAATGATAGCCAAAAACGTTTCATGAATTTTGAAAGGAAAAACCACATTACTAAATAATTCTGGGTTACAGAATATATAAAATTAAATTTACAAAGCACTTATAACTAAACTTCAACAAAAATACCTATAAAAATTTGTAACATATACCAGTATTTAACAATGGAATTTATACCTTTGTTGGATAACAAGAATAGTTGGAAAAACATGGACTAAGTATTTCAGTCGCAAAGTTAAGAACAACAAAATTAACCCAATGAAAATAGAAGAAAGGAAGAAATGAAGATAACAGGAGAAATGAATGAAGTAGTACATGCACACACAACAAATCAGGGTTGATCATGAAAGAAAAGTTGGTTCCTTTCTAAGAAAAATAAAGTAGAAAACCTCTATAAGTGGGATTAAGAAAAGAGAAGTCATGAGTCAATAACACTAAGATGAAAAGTGACATAATACAGATTATAATAGAGATTTTAGGTGCCACAGAAGAATATTCATGAATAATGTGAAGCCAATACTTAATAATCTAAACAAAATTGATAATATTCTAGAAAAAATATAAAGGACCAAAATTGGCCCAAGAAGAAAAATGCCTAAATAGACCTTTTTTTTTTTCTTTTTAATGAGCACAGGGTTATAAATGTTCCTCCAATCTACCCTCAACAACACAAGGCCCAAACTGTTTTATGGGACTTTCAGAAAACTCAAAGCACTACTAATTCCAAGTTTATGTAATCTCTTCCAGAGTTTTGTAAGAAATAGAAAATTACCCAATTATTTTTATGAGACTAGTGCAACCTTGATGCATAAACAAGACAATGATGCAAGAAAATGATGTTATTGGCCAATTTCACTTCTAAATAACAGATACAGCAATTTAAATAACTGTTAAAAGCATATATTGAATATAAAAGGATTATACTAAAAAAATATATCATGAACAAACATAGCTTCTCCCAGAAATTTAGGTATTACTTCAAAGTAGAAAATATTTTAAGACCAGTAACTGCTTGATAGGTTAAAGGAGAAACACAATATAATTCTCTCAATAGCTGCAAATTAAGACAATATGTATTTTCATCATTTCAGCTTGGCAACATTTCTAAACATTAAATTCTGACTATGTTGCTTATGGGAGAGAAGGCGTACATTGAGTTCTCACATACATTCTTCATAGAACTGTGAATCAATATGCTTACCCTATAGAAAAATTTTGTAGTATTTATTAAAATCAATAATATGCATGTACTTTAACAGAGGGATTCTACTTGTAGACATCTACCCTATGGAATCACTCTCATATAAGTACTAGTAGATACAGATAAATCTGTTTGTCACTGCAAATTGTTTTAAATAATGAAAAGTGCAAAACAACATAAATATTCTTAATTAAATAAGATGTGATAAATGTATATAATGGAATAATCTGTATAGCTATAAGACTAGCTCTCAGAAAACTAATGTTGCTAAAATATTAATTTTGAAACACTAATATTTGCATATTTTTCTACAAAGTATTTTTTAATGTTTTGGAAAAATACAAGGAAGCTGATAATCATGGATGCTACTAAGTATGAATGGAGGAGATCAAGACAAGGAATTGTGATGATGATTTCAGCTTTATCTGTAAGGTTCTACTTTAAAATAAATTAAGACAATGCACTCACATATTACTAATTAATAAAAAAAGTAAAAGTATGCAAAAATGAAATTAAATATGCCAAAAAGTTAATGATTTAATCCTCAGTGTTGGAATATGGGTAATTATTATCCTTCTTTTACCATTTTTTCCACTCCAACCCATCACACACACTTACAAAAACACACTCACACACTCAAATCAGTTAAAAGCATAATATAGAAAGATAGTTCAAGAAAGGGGCACTTGGCATAAAGTCAAGTCTCTTAACATTATTAGGGAAAAAGAAAAATGGTCATCTAGCCTCAAAACTGGGGCCACTTGAATTAGACAGTTTGATACTTAAATCGAATATTTAAACAAACCTCTCTAGGCAAGGGAGAGGAGGGGATGGAATACATTAGCAAGTTTAAGGATGTGAAGCTTTGGTTTACAATGGCATAGGCATTTGAAAGGGTATAGAGGACAACATATGGAAGGGAGGGAATGAGAGGAAGGCTGGATCATGGGAGTGGAACAACGAACAGACAAGAAGGGTTGGGATTTGGGGCTGTGATCAAAGATGACAGGTCATGAATATATACCCTAACAACAGGATAGTCTGCTTGTTCCAGAACCCCATGCAGGGCAGAAGTGAATCAGCCTCTGTGGAAGGAGTTAGAGTCAACCTGAATTCTGTGTACATCCAAAAGAATTAGACTAGGTGAGTGGGAAGGCAAGTGGATGTGTTTCCAAAGCACTACTTTGCATGCAGGGAACAGGAGTATTCTTGATGTACGGGATGATGGGGCTCGGGAGGCTATAGTTCTTTTTATGAGGTGGGAAAGAATGAGCCTGGGGTATATACAAGAAAGGAAGTGTTTTTAAATGAATAAAAACACAAATAAATAAATGGAACAATCTGTTGAAACTAAGTTTTTCTCTTGGGCCATCTGGTTCGTATCAATTAGCACACAGCTATTTTATTTGATCTTTGAGTAGGCATTTTCTCAAAGAGCTTCTAATGTAACCTTAATGTGAAATTGTTCCACATACACATAAAATAGACATGCTGTAGGACTTAAAAAGGGCAAGATAAAAAATACAGTATGTCAGTTGCAAATAAAACACCAACTAATGCTATTAAACTTATATGTACAATAGGCACACACACACACACACACACACATATATAATATATTCACTTACCCAACCATAATCACACTATGAAGATTATAAAACAAAGCAGGGAAGTAAATATATTCCATTTATATGTTAAAAATATATATACTGACCTATCCCTCAAAGATCTGAAGAGACTAATGTTAACATTAGATCAAATTACAAGAATATTTTCAATAGCACAAGAAAAATATCCATTTTTGTTTTTATTCTCTTTACCTGAAGTAATTGAATTCCACCTTCTTGTCTGGATGATATTGAATTCATTGCAACAGCAAATACATTTTTAATGACATGCTTCATTAATAATGCTTCCAAATTGGGGGATGGAATCATTTTTCATTAATTGTCCTACACAGTGTGTCTCAAAAAAAGAAAGTTTGAAGGTTTCCAAAAGCCCTTTAAAGACCCTGAATATTTAGATTAAAATTTCAATAATGGGGAAAGTGTTGCAGTATTTTAAACTACCCATTCTTTTTCTACTCTTGAAGTTTTGATAACCTCTCCACATGTCCCCTCCATCAAAGGATATACTTCCCTAGTTTAGACTCACTGATCTAGTAGATTAATTTTACTTTAGTATCTGTCCAGCATAATACTTGTCATCTGTCAAGTGTTTAACAAATGTTATTGAAAAAATGAATATACATTATGGCTATAATGTAAGTTATATTGCTTTAAGGAGAAGTCAAATATGATTTGATTAATCAGAGTTAGCCTCATACATTTTAAGTATGAGTTTGGAATGCACCATGGTATCTTTTATACAGAATTAGGTTAATTGGGTATTTTGATAAATTGAGAATAACCATTATGTTCAGTAGTTGGATTACTGACCTTCAAAGAATTAGAATACAATAAAACATATTAACACTACAATACTATTAAGATAATTTAATATTCCCTCCATGTTTCAGAAAGAACTTCAGCCATACAATTTTCCATGCTAATCATCATGAGTATTAATTATCATTTAGTAATAATGTATGCACATATTATAAGACATTGAAATCCATCTGCATTGCATATATAGGAAATTCTTCTTCTTTCTTTAAAAGAATCTAAAATATTCTCACATATTTTCATTTTTAATAGAAAAAATATAAAATATGATCCTTAAAATGTAGATTCTGAATTTTTTGCTTTACTATATTTCATCACCTACAACCTAATTTTTTAATCGTGGACCTCCAATTAGAAATTCCAAGGACTTCTTTACTCATTCCAAGATTATTTTAATATATAATTTATAGTTCCTTCTAATGTTCCTCTCCTTAAATTATTTTATATTCTAAGTTGATACCAATGATTATAGATGCTAAGATACCAAAAGAGCAGAAGTAATATGGATCTATTGTCAGAATGCCAGTGTGTTTCTTAGCCAAGCACCATTATTTCATTGAAACCAAAAAGAAAACTTGCAAAATGAAAACATGTCTGTTTTAGTGCTATAAATAGTAGTAGTAGCAATAGTAGTAAAAAAAAGGTAAAACTAGGTGATAATACCCATAGTTTTTTGCACACTGTCTTAGTTTCCTGGGACTGCCAAAACAAATATCACAAACTCGATGACTCAAAACAACAGTAATTTATTGTCTCACAGATCTGGAGGCTAGAAATCTGAAATCAAGGATTGGCAGGTCCATGCATCCTCTTCAACCTATAGAGGAGAAGGTGTTCCATGGCTCGTCTAGCTTCTGGTGTGCCGTGCCAGCAATACATGGCATTTTCCTCCTCAATCTTCTCGAGACACTTCTCCTCTTCTCTCTGTGTATCCAATTATTACTTCTTTTCAGCACAACCAGCCCTACTGGGTTAAGGCCCACCCTAATCCAGTTTGCCTCATCTCAACCAATAACATCTGTAAATACTCTTTCTGCAAATAAAGTCGCATTCACTGGACTGGGATAAGGACTTGAGCATATCTTTTGGGGACACAATTCAGAATTAATAACACATTCATTATGTGCTGGGAATTCTGCTGTGCACTTCACATATATTATTATACTAAATGCTCACAATAGTGTTAGGAGGTTGTCATTATTATCCACATTTTATCAATGAGGAAACTGAGGCTCACAGATGTTAGGCAATTTGTCCAGATTCATACAAATAGTAGGTGGGTAGCTAGCATAATCTATCTGATTTCAAATCTTTGCTTTTGACCAATATAAAATGCAGACTTGTAAATTGTAAAGGATAATTCTTATATTGCTTTTATTCACTCTTTTAAAATAGGTTAACTAAGAAAAAGAAAGATTCTTGGGCAGGGTTTGCTTGGTTTGAAATGGCAAACCAGAACTAGAACCTAGGCACTACCACTTCCAACCCAAAGGTCTCTCTACTACCCTCTAATATAGAGAGATAGATGATATTGGCTTTTGACTTGGTTGATAACTTCAAATTATTGTGATATGATGCATGTCTACATACATTTCAAATTTTTATTTGGACATTTAAATCAATCCATCTAAAAATTTGAAAGCTTCTAAATGCCAGTGGACTCAGAAGCATAGTGACATTTGAATGAAAGAGCTTTTGAGTATACAAATGAATGAACCAGAAAAGTGCAGCTGCTTCAGAAAGAGGCTTTATAATAGTCCAAGGCAGAATTTATTAGGTATTCCCTCTTAATAAGTTCCATATAATATTCTCTCAGTTAATAAGTTAAAGATCAACTTTGAAACTGACAAACCTGCAGATTCTGACTTAGACTTGTAAAAACACTGGACTTTATTAGCAAAGCAAGCAGATATGGTGCTGCAATTCTGTGCCAGATGCACATTTTAATGAACGGATTCCTAAAACTAAATGGGATGAGGGTGTAGTCCTCAAAGAGAAGCAAACCAAGTGTTTACTATTGTTAAATGCCATTTTCCTCCTGCTAATATTTCCAACTCTTACAAACACTTAAAAGAATGTGCCATGGGCTGAACTTTTTCAAAAGCTAAAATAATTTGCCTTGTTTACCATTTCACAAAAGGGATTTCTGCTTTGTGTCATCAGTGGCATAGGGCGAGGCAATGCTAATTGACTAATAAAATTCCTATTCGATGAGATAATTGGTTAAGGACTTGTAGTTCCACTGCAGTTCTTGCTTAAACGTGGAGGGCTCTGCCCTCTTTATGGCCACTTCACTGTCAATATTAATTGAACTGCAGATGCCTCAGGCTGCAAATTGGGATTTACCGAAAACTATTTCAGATGGGAGTTTTAGTTAAGAAACAAACATTAGCTAAAGTGCATTACATCATCAACTAAGGAAAACTTGCTTTACTGCTCATTATTTCCTTGGCAATATTAACCAAGAAAATTCAAATAGCACTTAAAGAATTTTTATTGCAATGTATCTGTACTTTACAATTTATATTTTCTTACTTTCGTTAACTTCTAGCTCCAAAATACTGACATGTTGTAAAATGACCTTTAACTATATTAAAATATTTATCATGTATTCTTCAAAATGTGTCTTTTTTTTTAGACAAGCGATTTTGTTCCACCTTATTATGGTTTTTTAAATAATAGGCATTACATTCTGATTGTGTTACAGTAATCTGTAAATTTGTCATATCTTTCCTTCTCACACTACTAACTGTATGTCATTTGAGGGTGCAGGCTATGCATTATTCATCTTTACAGTTTTTGGCCAATATAGGGTCTTTAACATACTAAGTGGCCAATAAACATTTACTGACTTAATTTTTTGTTTAGTATTTTACTCTGAGAGGGCTTAGAAAGGACTGTTTTGATTGTGAGATTTAAGGAATTTAAAAATACTTATAGGAGTGAATATTCTAACTGTTCTTGATAGTTAAGAACACAATAAAAATATATTATTTATACTCATATGTGTATAATATACATTTTTATATATAGGTAGAAAGAGCACAAAAGATATTAAAATATAAAAATGTCAGCATTAAGAGTTTAACTAACCTTGAATATGATATCCGTATTTTCTACTAATATAAATCACATGAAAGTCTGTATTCTTACACTAGCAATTGGCTGATACTTTAAAAGATCTTGACCCTAACCTCATAAAAGGTTAATTATAGGCTCATTAAAAAGAAAAAGTGTAGTGCCAAGTATGGGCTACAGATGTTAGTATAATTATAATAATATTGTATCATCAATTGTAAAAAAGTACCACACTAACATAAAGTGTTAATAAGGAAAGCTGCATGTGTAATGGGAGGGAGGTTATGGGAACGCTGTACTTTCTGCATGATTTTTCTGTAAACCTACAACTTCCCTAATTAAAATAAAAAAGAAAAAGGAAAGGAGTGAATGCAAAATTATCGATATACTATTTATATATATATATTTAATTTTAAAACATAACTTGAATAAACCTGCTGTTCTAAAGCAATGTAATAATATATTCCATTAGAAAGTCTCAAGTAAAGATTACGGAAAAATATTTCAAACTATTTCTGATTTTAGGCTGGGTACTTTAAAATTTTATATCCAACTCTTTATGCAAAATGACATTTTTCAATAATATAATAGATGATAAATTGAGTTGTTTTTAGAGCAGCTTAATTTGAGCACTGTATATGTAATAGAAATATTTTAACTTCATTATTTGGCAGAGATGGAAGCATACGCCTAAAAAACACTTAATGTTGAATAAAAATAAATATTCACAGAAACTTGACATCCAAGACAATTCCATGTAAAAGAAATAGTGAAAAATAAAATTAACCACTTATTTAAAAGGAAAGGAACCTGCTGAAATTAATATTTAATCACCAATAAATGTGATACACAAAATTAGTTTGGTTGGAGTTTAGGGTATGAGTAGAGGAGTGATGTGAGGTATAAGTTAATTTTTTAATGCATAACAATTTTTAATAGAGATAGTTTTATGTGTTACAAAGAGGATTATTTTACTTAATTCACTGGGCAATAAAGGATGCTGAGCCTGTTTGCAGGATAATGACATAATCACAGCTCCATTTTAAAGAAATTAAAGTCATGATAATTAAATGAAACATGATCCTGGATTGGATTGGAATCATTAAAAAAATAGCAAGACAACTGGCAAAATTTGAATAAGGTCTCTAGCAGTATCCAAGTTAATTTTATCAAAGTTAATTTCCTAATACGAATACATTGTACTACTGTGGTTATGAAAGAAAATGTCCTTGGTTTTTTTGGGAAATACACACTAAATTGTTTAGATTTAAAGGGAAATCCTATCTGCAATTTCATTTTAATCATATTTTAAATGCACTAAAAATGTCACACACACACACATAAATGCACACATAGAATGGAGGAGAATAATAAAGCATGTGTTATTGAGCTTGGGCACATCTGCAATCTTGCTGAAAGTCTACATTAGGAGTGTTTTGGAAGAAAATTTGGGAGAACCTATCAGAATCTAACAGGTTTATGCCTCTCAATTAAGCAACTCCACTCCTGGGCATCTGCCTATAGAAATATACACATAAGTGCCCAAAGATGTTTATTGCATATTATTTTGTATTAGAAAGAAAGCAACCTAAATCCCTATTAGAAAAGATGTTAAACTATGGTACATTCCTGCTGTAAAATAATGGGAGGCAGCAGATTTATGGACATCCAGTATGTCGATACATGGAAAGATCTCCAAGACATATTAAATGAAAAAAAATTGCACAACTATACGTATGGTAAAATCCCACTTATGTTAAATCCCATATGTTAAATTATCTTTTATATTTATAAATTGATAGAGTTTGTAAATGCCTAGAACAGATCTGGAGGAACACAAAACAGTGTTGACCTCTGGGGAAGACAGAGAACAGTTTGATGATAGGAACTTGAAGTGCTTAGTCTAAGTATATCTGTTTGTTATATAATCCACCAACATACTCAGGTACTATTTGTGTAATTTTAAAAAAATTGAAAATCACAAGGTTAGTTCAGAATTAAATTGGGTTACAGTAGAGTGAGATTATAGACTGCTGTAATAGTCTGATTAAGACTGGGAAACTGAATTAGGATGGTATCAGCAGGAATGGAAAGGAGGTGGTACACGTAAAGAGGAGAATTTATAGGACTTGGTACTTGAAAGGATGCAGAGTGTGCAAAAGGAAGGAAGATTTAGTATGGGTGACTGAAATAGTGATGACTTTACCAGAAAAAGAAAAATGCAAGAGAATGTACTGATTTGTGAGAAGATGATAATTTTTATTTTGGAGACATTGAATTTGAGGTATCAGCACACCATCCAAGTTAGACATACTGCAGGCTGCTTGGAAATACATCACAATTAAAGTACACAGATCAGAACTACTCTGGGGTTAAGTGAATTAACTCTTAAGAGAATTTCAAACAAACTGTTAGACACGTTGTGCTTCTTTGCTACGATCATTTTCCAGTGTTTGACTTGTAGATATATGCACACACCTAATCCTGGGGTAGTTATTTATATATAATTGGGTATTAAAATTAATCTTAAGAAGCTACAATATTATAGTATACAAAAGGAATCCATTCACATTATTTTCTACAAATAAATTCCTATAGGATGAGACCTGTCTCCCATATGGGATAGTTACACTTCAAATTCTGAATCTAGATCAGACTTCCTGATATGACGGGACTTTGCCAAGACAAAGAAGACAGATTCTAAAAAAATAAAATTATTACAAATGAAAATTTTAAATGATCAAAGTCCTATTAAAGACCTTTTTATCCATTAAAATATTATTGCCCTGTGCCCCTTTTGTCATTGACAAGCTATTGAAACCCAACAATTGCATCACTTGTGGCATTTTAAAACTATTTAGATGGCTATGTTTCTTTAACTAGAGGGAGGTGAAGCACTGCAGAAGATTAGATTATATACTATTTCAAAACTTAGTGAGCAGTGAGCCTCTAAAAAATTAAACAAAAAGTCTTCAATAAATCGAATAGCATTGAATCACATATGGCAATTTGCAGAAACAGTATTTTTGAACACATTTTATTATTGAATTGGCCATACAAATGCTCAGCTACAATAAAACCCTCCAAATTTTGTAAATATGCTTATTTGTTCTTTACATTTACATTATGTGACTTATTGATAGTTCTAATTACATCTGTGGCAGAAACAAAAAGATGTATTGGCCATAATATCGATTAGGAAATGGGGGTCTCATAAACTAGAAAATGCTTATTTTCACTTTGGAACAAGATCAAATAAGTAAATCTCAGTTATCTAGAATTTTAGCAGGAAAGAAAATACCCATAGAAGTGAAATCTAACTTTATTCTTTTGATTCCTCCTAGGTAAAAAGAACAAAAAATTATTATTTACTTATCCTTTAAATGTTTTGTAACTAATCCCAAAATAGTAAATAAATATGAAAAAAAGAAATAAGTGGATTCAGAGAAAAAGATTTAAATTATACTTACAAAAAATGTAACTATTTTAATAAAATGAAGTTAAAAATCCTTTAATGATTAGGGATATTTTTTGTAACTTAAGTTACTTTTAGTAATAGAATATTTTCTTCTTGATGTCTTAAAAATGGTATGAAATCACACATCTATTACCATATTACAATTTAAAATATTTATTACTCTTCTTAAGGCACTATGCTTTTGTGTACTCTGTATCAACAAAATGAAATCTATGAAAATATATTTAGATTTTAAGGTGGATTAAGTTGATTTTTCCTTTCTCTTATATGTTTAATCAATGCATCTATCCTTTATTTTTACTTTATCAGAAGCCAAGATTCAGTATGCATTTATGTAAATCTAGTATTTCCCTTTGTGTAAAAAATGCTTACAGTGTTTTTATTATTTGGCATTTTGACAACACAAGCACACTTTATAATGAGCTGATTTTACCAATTAGTCATTCTCTGAACTTTATTTCTCCACAGAGCCCACATAATTATAACTGATATTTTTCTACTTACAAAGTTTAAACAACATGTAATATGACTTAGTTTAATCTGTGATAATACCACCTAAAATTATACAAGAATAAGACGGCTTTCTCTGAAAGTTACAAGGAAGGAAATCTGAAACACTGCATACATTAGAATGGTGACCATAACAAGACTCAGCGTGCACATCATTTTATTATCAGAATTATCTGAAGTATTTGCAGTTTACACTAACTGAAGATAGTTGTTTGGATTTTTATTATGTAGTACGCTTGTCCTTCATTTATTCCTAAAGCAATATGTATGCTATATATGTATATGCATTATTAGAGCACAGACATCACAGGGTCATGCTGCCACTCAAAATTAAGATGCCACATTTTTATTACAATCAAATGGCATCCAAATGCAATATATTGCTAAGAAAATGCAAAAATTTTCACAGATTGCCATTTATGAATGGGGTTGGTCAGGTTGGTTTTTATGAAATGAAATGGGATTTTATTTTATATAAATGGAAAGGATTTATTATAAATATATAGACCAATATATAACATTGAAGAACAAGAAGCAGAAAGGAAACAATGCTCTTGCATAAAGATCAATTCGCTTTGCTGCTGTTGGAATAACGGGTTTGGCAGGAGGTGGCTTCTTGGTGTTCTTTGTCTGAGATTTCCCAAGTCCATTGTTGACTTCAATGGGTTTTCCATAGCAGTCATAATTGGATAATTCAAAATCTCTCGGCAAGCTTCCAACAATGCTGAAGTCATTAGATCTTAGATCAGACTTAGAAGTACAAACCTTTTTGCACCTGGTCTCACCAACCTGAGAATAAAATAATTAACAACAGAGTATATTTAGAATTTTTCTCTTTGTAAAACACATCTCTTCAAATGGATTTTTTTTAATTGCTGTTTTCCACAATTATGCTTCAAAGAACTAACAGAAATAATAATCAACTGATTGAGCCATCAGGGTTGCCTGGACATTTAGGGCTCTAATATGTTACCTATATAACAAGGTTTGAGAACAAATTTTTATAGGTTTTTTTTCTTTATTAGAGAGGTTGTGGGTTTACAGAACAATCAGGCATAAAATACAGGATTCCCTTATACCACCTTACATTGGGGTGGAACATTTGTTACAATTGATAACACATTTTTATAATTGTACTATTAACTAGAGTCTGTGGTTTAACTTAGAGTTAACTGTTTGTGTTCCATGTATTAAAAAAAAAATTCTGTTACCATATGTACAATCTAACATTTCCCATTTTAATCACATTCAGATACATATTTCAATACAGTCTAGTGAAAAAAAAGGGAACTGGTTAAGGGGTTGACAGAACAATGGAAACATGGAAGCAAGTAAAATCTAAATTCTTTAAATGTGACTTTAGGAAGATCATATACTTTTAAAATTTACTTCCAGACCTCCACTCCCCTCCCCACTTAAATTCCCCAAACTGAATTTTAAAAAGACCACTTTCAGCACTCAGGTGCTGTCTGTCTGTCTCTCTTTCTCTCCACACACACACACACACATTTGCATGTACCCATGCAAGCACCACCCTATAATTGTTACAAACAGAAGAAGAGACCACATTTTAAGCTCCAGTTTTCTGGTGCTTTTTGAGGAATGCATAGTCTCAGCATGTATCTGTGAACTTTATAAAGAGTAAATCACCACCTTGATTGGAACAGATGTTGAGAACAGACACTACATCATTAAATCTTTGGATTATCATTAGACTCTCATAAAAATATTTAAAATCTGGGACTCAGTAGGTATCCTATTCTTGTTTTCTCTCCTTAGAATTCCTCAAGGACTCAGGTGCACTAACTGTGCTTTAGACACTTCTCAAAACAAAGGCATACTCTAGTAACTCCTATAGAAGAACTCCCTGTCACTTAATTTTATTTGTTCACAAACAAGGCCAAATGCATTTACTATAGAAAGATATTTACTATAAATCATATTTCATATGTGGCTTTAGGTGTGGGTTAGTATCTCTAAGTAACTGAACAAGTGGCCAAATTTCTATGCTATTATAGCCTAAGCCACACATAAACACACAAACATTCTAAAATTTTGGTTACATAACCATATTCTTTACTTCTGCCAGTCACTTGCATAATTTTAGATTTTATCTATACAGTTTATTCAAAATGGAGACAGGATGTTTTGGTTATTCAGAGAGATTATTTAAATACTATAAATGTTTCAATAAGAGAATAATTTCCTTAAAGTTAAAGCAATAACATGAATAGGCACTCCAAAAAGCTATAAATTCACTGTACTAAATTATTAGACATTAAATTTATTAAAACTCCTCCTAGTAAGTGGGGGTGGGGGAGACTTCTGGGAAAGACAGTGGAGAAGGGAGCTCCAGGACTCAGTCCTCCCACCAAAATAACTATTAAACAGGAAGGAACTGTCTGAAACAACTATTTTGAAACTCCAAAGGCCAAAAGAACACTGTACAGCACCCACGGAAGAGTGTAAGGAAGAGAAAGATAATTACAGTAAAGAACCATAAATTATTCTCTCTGAGCAGTGGCTACCAGTGCCCAATCCCCACTCTCACAGCAGGTCGACACAGGCTAGCAGCTGGTGACAGAAAGGAAGGTAAAAATCCTCTTCCCCATGAACAGGAGTGGGCACGGCCAATCATTGACCATGGCTTTTGATTAGCGAATTTGGATAGCTGGCTCCTGGCTCTGAGGGCAGCTGTAGTTTCAACCCTGCCCAGACAAGGGCAGGCACAGCTATTGTTTCAACCCTCCTGGGACAGGGGTGGAGGTAGTGGAGACTTCAAGGTACAGCTCCCCAAAGCTGAGTTTTCCTGGATGGCCCAGCAAATGCAGCTCTTTAGTTAAGGGTTTCTTTCAACCCTGAGGAAATGCTGAATATTTAAATTTTAACCCCAGGGTAATCACAAGGAAAACAGATGAAAAAATACATCCAGAAAAAAGTGGGAAGGCACTCAATATGGTACAACACAAAAAAGCAAATAAATAAAAGTAGTAGGCTTTAATGGAGATGAATATAAAGAGTTATAAGATTTACAAAGGCTAAATGTCAAAATGGCAAAAGAAAGTCCTGTATTGTTAGTGGTAACTTTAGATGTATATGGATTAAACTCTCCAGTCAAAAGGCAGAGATTGGCAGAATGGATAAAAAAAAGTATGACTCAACTTATGCTGTCTGCAAGAGACTCACCTTAAAGTCAAAGATACATGTAGGGTGAGAACAAAAGGATGGAAAAAGATATACCATGTACATAGTAACCAAAAGTGAGCTGGGGCAGCTATACTAACATTAGATGAAAAAGACTTTAAGTTAAAAACAGTTAAGAGGGACAAAGATCGTCATTATATACTGATAATGGGGCCACCAACAGGAATATGTAACAATTATAAATATATATGAACCTAACAGCAGAGCCCCAAAATACATGACGCAAATACTGACAGACTTAAAGGGAGAAACTGATAGTTTTACATTAACAGAAGGAGATTTTAACATGCCACTTTAAATAGTGGATGGAACAGAGTCAGAAAATCAATAAGGAAGTACAAAACTTGAATGATACACTAAGCCAACTAGACCCAACAGACATATATAGAACACTGCACCCAATGAAAACAAATTATACTTTCTTCTCAAGTGCTCATAGATCATTCTCCATGACAGACCATATGTTGGGTCACAAATGAAGTCTTAATAAATTAAAAAATATTGAAATCATACAATGTGTATTCTCTGATGAAAACAGAATGAAGTTAGAAACAAGTGACAGAGGGAGAAATGGATAATTCACAACTATGTGGAAATTAAACAACATAGTTGCAAACAACCAAAGGGTTAAAGAGGAAATCAGACGCAAATTTAGGAAATATATGAGGCAAATGAAAATTAAAATACAATATATGAAAACTTATATGATCAGCAAAGGCAGTTCTGAAAGGGAAATTTATAGCCCTAAAGGCTTATATTTAAAAAGACAAAAGAATTCAAATCACAGACCTAACCTCAAAATTGAAAGAACTAGAAAAAGAAGACCAAACTAAACCCAAAGTGAGCAGAAGGAAGGAAATCAGAAAGACTAGAGTGGAATAAATGAAATCCAAAACAAACAAACAAAAACAACAGAGGAATCAACAAAACCAAAAGTTGGTTCTTTGAAAGATCAGTGAAATTGACAAAGCTTTAGCTAGATTGACAAAGAATACAAAGGATACAAATAACAAATGCATGAAATGGAAGGAGGACATTAATATACCGACCTGCTAAAATAAAAAAGACAACAAGAGGATACCATGAACAACTGTATGCCAATGAACTAGATAATCTAGATGAAATGGACAAATTCTTAGAAATATACAAGCTAGTTACACTGATTCAAGAAGAAATAGATCACAATAAACCAATTACTAGTAAAGAGATTAAATCAGTAACCAAAACCTCCCAAGGAAAAGCCTCGGACTAGATGGTTTCACCGAGGAATTCTACCAAGCATTCCAAGAAGAATTAACTCCAATACTGCTCAAATTCTTCCAAAAAAAATTGAAGAGGAAAGAACATAACAGAACTCATTCTACAAGGCCAGCATCACCCTCAGACCAAAGCTGGATAAAGATACCATAAGAAAAGAAAACTACAGACCAATATCCCTTATGGATACAGAAGCAAAAATCCTCAACAAAACACCAGCAAACCAAATCCAACAGCATGTTAAAATGATAAAGAGGGGTTTATCTCTGGTATGCATGATTGGTTCAACATAAGAAAATCAATTAATGTATTACAACACATTAATAGAAAGAAGGGAAGAAAACCACATGATCATCTCAATTAATGCAGAAAAAGCATGTGATAAAATACAGCACGCTTTCTTAATAAAAACACTTTGAACACTAAGAATAGAAGGAAATTTCCTCAACATGACAAAGGGCATATACGAAAAGCCCACAGCTGACATCCTACTTAAAAGTGAAAGAATGAAAGCTTTCTAAGATCATGAAGAAAAAATAGGATGCCCACTACTGCTATTTAACATTGCTGGAAGTCTTTGTTAGAGCAATATGGCAAGAAAAAGAAATAAAAGTCATCCAAATTGGCAAGGAAGAAGTAAAGTTTTCCCATTTGCAGATGACACGAACCTATATGCAGAAAATTGTGAAAACTCCACAATAAAACCCCTAGAGCTAATAAATACAGCCAAGTGGAAGGACAAAATCAATACCCAAAATTCAGTAGTGTTTGTATACACAAGCAATGACTAATTCAAAGAAGAAACCAAGAATATGACCCATTTATAATAGCAATTAAAAGAATCAGATATCTAGGAATAAATCTAAGCCAGGACATAAGGGACCCGTACACAGAAAAACTACAAAATAGTGCTAAAAGAAATAAAAGAAAACCTAACTAAATAGAATGACAGTACATGTTCATCAGTTGGAAGACTAAATATTGTCAGCCCTACCCAAAGTGATTTATAGATTTAGTGCAATCCCAATAAACATTTCAACAACCTTCTTTGCAGAAAAGGAAAAGCCAATCATCAAATTTATGTGGAAAGGTAAGAGGCTCCAAATAGCCAAACTCATCTTGAAAAAGAAGAATGAAGTTGGGGGACTCACACCTGATCTTAAGATTTATTACAAAGCCACAGTAAGCAAACAGCATGGTACAGGCATAAGAACACACATATAGACTAATGGAATCCAACTTAGAGAATAGAAATCGACCCTCATTTTTATGGCCAACTGATTTTTGATGAGGGCACAAAGGCCACTCAATAGGGAAAGAATAGCCTCTTCAACAATGGTCCTGGAAAAACTGGATCTCCATATGTCTAAGAAAGGAGGAGAAGCCCCATGTCACACCTTATACAAAAATCAACGCAAAATTGATCAAAAATCTAAATATTAGAATCAGAGCTATCAAATTCCTAGAAGAACGTAGGGAAGCATCTTCAGGACCTTGTGTTAGGCAATGCTTTCTTAGACTTTATACCTAAAGCAGAAGCAACAAAAGAAAAAAAAAATAGATAAATGGGACCTCTTTAAATTAAAAACTTTTGTGCCTCGAAAGACTATATCATGAAATTAGATAGACAATCTCAACAGTGGAAGAATGTATTTAGAAACCACATATCCAATAAAGGATTAATATCCAGAATATACAAAGCAATCCTACAACTTAACAACAAAATGACAAACAAGACAATTGTTTAAAAAATGGGCAAAGAAGGGGGAAGTGAAAGGAAATGAATTAAGCTTCGGTAGCAGAGAGATTCCAAAACGAGCCGAGAGGTCACTCTGGTGGGCACTCTTACGCACAATATAGACAACCCTTTTTAGGTTCTAATGAAATTTGGGGTGGCTTGTGGTAGACACCTGAAACTATCAAACTACAACCCAGAACCCGTGAATCTTGAAGACGATTGTATAAAAATGTAGCTTATAAGGGGTGACAATGGGATTGGGAAAGCCATAAGGACCACACTCCCCTTTGTCTAGTTTATGGATGGATGAGTAGAAAAATGGGGGAAGGAAACAAACAGACAGACAAAGGCACCCAGTGTTCTTTTTCACTTTAATTGCTCTTTTTCACTTTAATTATTATTCTTGTTATTTTTGTGTATGTGGTAATGAAGGTGTCAGGGATTGATTTGGGTGATGAATGTACAACTATGTAATGGTACTGTGAACAATCGAATGTACCATTTGTTTTGTATGACTGAGTGGTATGTGAATATATCTCAATAAAATGAATATTAAAAAAATGAATTTTAAAAGTTAAAAAAAAAGGGCAAAGGAATTGAATATACATCTCTCCAAAGAAGATATATAAATGGCCAAAAAGACACCAAAAGATGCTCAATATTATTAACCATCAGAGCAATGCAAATCAAAACCACAATGAAATACCATTCCACAACCATTAGAGAGGCTACTATTTAAAAAAATTTTAAATTATAAGTGTTGGAGAAGAAGCAGAGAAATAGGAATACTCAATCATTGCTGGTGGTAATATAAAATGGTGCAGCTACTGTGGAAGACAGCTTGGCAATTCCTCAGAAAGTTAAGTGTAGAATTCCCTATGGCCTGGCAATCCCACTGCTAGGTATATACCCAAAAGAATTGAAAACAGGGACTCAATCAAATATTTTCACACTGATGTTCATAGCAGCATGATGCACAATTGCCAAAAGATGGAAGCAACACAAATGTCCATCAACCGCTGAATGGATAAACAAAATGTGGTATATATCTACAATGGAAAATTATTCAGCTGTATCTGAATGTGGTTTAAAAGGGAAATGTTAGATTGTATATATGTTACTGGAATAAAAAATTTTTTTAAATCCGTGAAACTACACTACACAGAGATCCCTAAGTTAAACCATGGACTCTAGTTAATAGTGTAATTATAAAAATGTGCTTTCTGGAAATGAAATAAGCTTCAGTGGCAGAGAGAATCCAAAAGGAGCCGAGAGGTCACTCTGGTGGGCACTCTTACGCACACTTTAGACAACCCTTTTTAGGTTCTAAAGAATTGGGGTAGCTGGTGGTGGATATCTGAAACTATCAAACTACAACCCAGAACCCATGAATCTCGAAGACAGTTGTATAAAAATGTAGCTTATGAGGGGTGACAAGGGGATTGGGAAAGCCATAAGGACCACACTCCACTTTGTCTAGTTTATGGATGGATGAGTAGAAAAATAGGGGAAGGAAACAAACAGACAAAGGTACCCAGTGTTCTTTTTTACTTCAATTGCTCTTTTTCACTCTAATTATTATTCTTGTTATTTTTGTGTGTGTGCTAATGAAGGTGTCAGGGATTGATTTGGGTGATGAATGTACAACTATGTAATGGTACTGTGAACAATCGAAAGTACGATTTGTTTTGTATGACTGCGTGGTATATGAATATATCTCAATGAAATGAAGATTAAAAAAAAAAAAAAAAAAAAAAAAGACATAATGCTGAGCAAAATAAGCCAGGCACAAAAAGAGAGATATTGTATGTTATCACTAATGTGAATTCTGTGAAAAATGTACAATGTTTTATACTGTAGAATGTAGGGGACCTAGATATACCAATTAGTGGAGGGGGAATGATAATGTAATAAGAACAGATAAACTATGGAGGGTAATCTCAATGTTATGGGAATGCTCAGGAATGATTATGGTTTGTAAACTTTCTTGGATATAGTAAGATCATGTTGGAAGCAATAGAGTTATTTTAGGTTTTTTTTTTCTCTTATTCCTTTGTTTTCTTAGGGGTTGTTAATTTTCTTGGGGTATGGTAGGAACATGTTGGAAGCAATGTAGTTATTTTAGATTATTTGTTTTTCTTACTCCTCTGTTTGGACATGGTTTATTAATTTTCTTGGGGTATGGTAGGAACATATTGGAAGCAAAGTAGTTATTTTAGGTTATTTGTTTTCCTTAATCCATTGCTTTGTTTGAAATGTTGTGGGGTTTTTTTGGTTGTTGTTTGCCTGTTTGTTTTTAATTTTTTGATAAACAAAGTTAAAAAATTGAAAAAAAATCAGTAGAAAAATGGGAGTAAAAACTAAATGACAAATAGGGTGGGATGGGGGGATGGTTTGGGTATTCTCTTTTCACTTATATTTTTTATTCTTATTCTGATTCTTTCTGATGTAAGGAAAATGTTCAGAAATAGATTGTGGTGATGAACGCATAACTATATGATCATACTGTGAACAGTTGATTGTATACCATGGATGACTGTATGGTTTGTGAATATATTTCAATAAAACTGAATTAAAAAAAAAAAAAAATGTGCTTTCAGCATTGTAACAAATGTACCACACCAATGGAAGATGTTAATAATAGGGGGGCATAGGAGAACTGTGTATATTATACATGATTGTCCTATTAACACACAACTTCTCTAATAAAAAATTCAAAAAAAATAAAAAAAATTTCCACTGTCTAAACTCCATTATACTTTCAGGCTTTAATTACTATTCATACTTTTTCTAAAAATAAATGCCATAACTTCTGATTCAAATTAGCAAAGGTAGTCTTTTGAAAAACAAAATACATTGAAACATACATACTTTAAAACCCAAAACTATAATTATATAATTATATTTTCCACAGCACAGTCACCAAATTAATAAATGTAACAATCTTTTAATAGGTATTTTTATATTTTCTTTCATATGTGAATATGTAACAATCTTAATAATTTATGAAGTTTTCACATTTCATGCAAGTTTGATATGTACATTAAAACTAAGTATATATGGACTCAGTCTCATTTTGAAGCCTCTAGTAGGATACAAATATTACATGCATACAGTTTATTTGAAAATTGTTTTTTGTCTTTAAGGAATAATAAGTTATTGACATTTCTAGTCAACTCAGACTCTCCAAAGATCTTTCTATGACTTTTCCAGCAAAATGTCAATCAGATTCAGAACCCATATATGTATATTTCTATTAGCAGCTATAAAAAGTAGAGAATTGAAATACATAATTTCTTAAATAACTGGAACTTTTATTTATTCTGTAATTATTTCCAAGTATGAAAACTAAAATTGAAATACCATAATTAAGTCTAATATTTCATGGATCTTATTTACCCTTTATGTCCATATTCATAAATAATCTTAATGTGTTCACAATGCTCTGAAAAGGTGGTTTTAATGAGTCTCTTTCCATCAATATCGCACTTACTGGAATAAATTATGATTACAAAATCATTTGCACATTGGTGTTCTGTGCTATAAAATTTCTATATTTATCAAGGCCACTTAACACAACAGAGAATAGAGCCAACTGTGACACCACTGGAAATCAAGCAACTGCTCTGAAGAACACCTTGCTTTCTGTCTCCAGGTATCTTAGAGCTCAAATTGGAGAGTGGAAGGATTAGTGGGCTAGAAATATGAGGAACTGGTAAAAGATAGAGGTCAGTGGAGGGACGGAGTTAAAAACTAAGCGAGTGAACACCTCCATATAATACAAAGGTCTCACTTATTCCTTTGTGGTGGCTTGGAACTATATGAACCCCAGAAAATCATGTTCTTAAAGCTAATCCATTCCTATGGGTGTAAACCTATTGTAAGTAGGACCTTTTGATGAGGTTGCTTCAGTAAAGGCATGGCCCAGGGTGAGTGTCAATCCTCTTACTGGAGTCTTTATAAACCAGATGAATGCAGAGAAAGAGAGAAAGCCATGAAAACAAGAAGCTGAAAGCAATGAAAACTGGAAGAAAAGGGAGAGACCAGCAGATGTCAGCATCTGCCCTGCCATGTGACAGAGGAGTCAAGGATCACTGGCAGCCATTCTTTGGGAAGAAAGCATTACCTTGATGATGACTTGATTTGGACCTTTATCTTAGCTTCAAAATGGCAAGTTAAATCACCATTGTTATGCCAACCCATTTCATGGTATGTGCTTTCAGCAGCCTAGGAAACTAAAACATCCTCCTTCCATTTCTAGCATACAGAAATAAGCATATTTTTCAGAAGAAGAAACAAGAGTTTTTTTTTACAAAGAGGTAGTATACTTCAAATACCAATTCCTTGGTGTGCAGACCGTAGCTCTTCAAGGTACTAATTGGCTTCTAAGATGTTGGTGGTAACAGAGACAGAGAGAAAATATTGGGAAAGGGGCCATGATTTCTCTGGAACAGTGTGTTCCTGGTACAGAAATACAATAGGAATGGCCCAGTAGATAGATCAGTTGGAACATTAATAGGTGTTAAGAATAGCCCACTGTTATGTCAATTTGAACATCAGAGTGTGGTAGGCATGGTACAGGTACAATGAGATGTTGAGGGCCTGAAAAGCATGTATGGGACTTCTGCTTCCAGTAAGATGGAGTATACATATTGTTCCCTATTCCTCCCACAAAGTACAATGAATAACCACAGATATTATATAAAAAACAAACACAAGAAGGCTCTGCAAGTTTAACAGAAGAAGGCAGAAAAGCTAGGGATGGTAAGACCCAAGGAATAACACAGTGAAGGATTTCCTGGGTTTTCTTTTTGCCTCACATATTCCAGATATGGAATTGAAGAAACTGGCAACTAGAAATACCCATGAGTGCGGGTCAAAAAGCCCCAACAAAGCCTGATCTCTCTAAGTCATGGAAAAAGTAAAGGAGCAGCACAGCAATACAGGAATCTTGCAGACAATAAACACCAAATAAACTCTGGTCCCATCATCATGCATGCCAGCACCAAGTAGAGAACCTCTACTTCTACCTTCAAGAGGATGTAAAATAGAAAAAGAAGGGAACTTCCTCAACTTGATGAACAACAACTACCAAAAATCTCCAACTAACATTATACTTAATGTTGAAAGACTAAATGTCTTCCTTTTATGATCAGGAACAAGGCAAGGATTTCCATTCTTACCACTATTATTCAAAACCGTACTGGAAGAAACAAAAGCATATCGATCAGAAAGGAAGAAATAAAACTGTCCCAATTTGCAGATGACATTACTGTCTATATATAAAATCCCAAGAAGTCTACCATAAAAACTCCTGGAACTAATAAGTGATTTCAGCAAGGTCGCAGAATATAAGATAAGCATACAAAAATCAATTGCATTTTGATATAAAAGTAATGAACAAGTGGACTTCAAAACTAAAATACCATACTATTTACAATCACTCAAAATTAAATACTTATGTATAAATATAAATGTAATAAAACATGTAAAGGATTTGTATGCTCAAAATCACACAAAACTGATGAAAGAAATCAAAGATCTAAATAATGAAGAAACATGCAGGCCCATAGATTGGAAGGCAAACTAGTAAATACATCAATTCTTTATTGCAATTCCTATTAAAATCTCTGAAATATTTTTAGTTGATATAGACAAGTTTATTTGAAAATTTATTTGAAATGCAATGGAACTAGAATGGCTAAAACAATTTTTAAAGAGATGAATAAAGTTGAGGAATCAAGAGGAATCTTGAGGAATTAAGACTTATTATATGGGTAGATTAATCAAAATTGATGTTGATGGAATGACTGACACATAGAACAGTGGAATAAAACAAAGAGCCCAGAAACAGACTCACAAAAATATGCCCAATTGACTTCTGACAAAGGTGCAAAATCAATTCAATTGGAAAATAATACCTTTTACAACAAAGGCTGCTGCAACAAGGAGACACACATAGGCAAAAAAAGGAACCTTGACCTAAGTCTCATAACTTATATAAAAATTAATTCAAAAGGAATCATGGATATTTTTTAAATGTAAAACTAAAACTATAAACTTTTAGAAGTAAAATAGGAGAAAATCTTTCTAGGTAAATTATTCTTAGACTTGATAAAGTATGACCTAGAAAATAAATAATTGATAAATTGGGCTTCATCAAAATTTAAAACTTTTGCTTTGTGAAAGACCATGCTAACATGATGAAAAGACAAGTTACAGAATAGGAGGAAATACTTGCATACCACATATTCTATAGAGGACTAGAATACATAAGGAACTCTCAAAAATCAACAGTAAAAAGTGAACAATCCAATTAAGACATGGGCAATATACATGAAGAGACTTTTCATTGAAGAGATATACAGAAGACAAACACATGAAAATATGTTCAACATCATTAGCCATTAAGGAAATGCAAATGAAAACCACAATGAGATATCAAAACTCATCTATCAGAATGGCTAAAATAACAAATAGTGACAGGGACGCAGAGAACTTACATCATTTACATACTGCTGGTGAGAATGTAAAATGGTATAGCTACTCTGTATAGCAGTTTATCAGTTTCTTACAAAATTAAACATGCACCTATCATATGACCCCAAAATTGTACTTCCAGGCTTTTTTCTCAGAAAAATGAAGATTTATGTTCACACAAAAATCAGTACATGAAGGTTTGGAGTAGCTTTTTTCATAATAGGTATTGTTTCCCTCTGGGCATCCAGTATATAAGCATCCTGCCTGATAAGTTATATGCAAAGCTCTCTAACCTGATGGGGAACAGGCAGGTGATTTAATCAAGATCACGGGCTCACCCCAATTTTCAGTGTTGGCAGAAGGTCAGTACTTCTCTATTAGTTCTCTGGCCATTAGGTAAGGCTTGCCAAATGAAAAAAAATATGGAGATATGTATTTCTGGAAAAATAGCCACATTCAATGTTGCCCATCAAAGCAGAGTTTTATTCTTAAACTTGGTAGAAAGTCTGAGGAAATTAAATAAGGTGTTAAATTTTTTTTCCTAAGAAGTGTTTGACCTAAGTGTTCCGAATATTTAGTTGTGTTCCGAAAAAGTATGTTGTGCTCAGTTCCTTTACATCTGTGAGAGAAAAACAAGTAAATACCAACTCTATTAAACCTTCACACCCATGGAAAAGTATATCTCTCCTGTTGCTGCAGAGAGAATGGGAGAAATTATTTAGTTGGATAATTTTATTCATTCTTACCTGCAAAGTGCTAATGTGAACAGGAGTTCCTGTACCATTCACAGTATTTTTTTTAGCTGCATTTCCACCTTTCCCATCTGCTTGCTCAGCCTTAGCAATTCTGGCTTTTTCTGCTTCTACTCTTTTGGGGTTGTTCAACATCACCTGGACAACAGCATACTCCACCAGTGAGGCAAACCCAAAGAGAAGGCAAGCAATGAGCCAAACATCAAGTGCCTTCACATAGGATACTTTGGGAAGTTCAGCAGCAAGGGTTGTACACTCAGATGCCAAACTGAGTACTGAGAAGATACCTACAAAAACAGAAATGAGAATAAAGTTACTTTTACCCCTAAAAAATGTTCTTCGTTCATCCCTCTTTGACTAAATTTCTCCTAGTAACCTTCAATGGACCATGTACAATTCACCAGATCCCTTTAAATCTCAAAGAGCAGAAGAATTAATAGGTCCACTTTTAATGTAAGGATTATTGATGGTGGTTGTAGATGTTTGTATATACTTACCATATTTTAAAATAAAAAGGAATTTAAATCAGGCTTGACAACAATTTGGATCTGGTTTAAACATTAAAGATATTTAAACTCTTTTATAGTATCTCTGAGTTAGCTGGAAAACTCTGAGATTATTTCATTTTTCATCATGTTTTAGACAGATTTTAGTTATAGAGCTTAATATTATCACATGAACAACTAAATCAGAACAAGAATGGAACACATCAAGCCATTTTCTGATAAGGTTCGCAGTAAGAAAAATCTAACAGAGAAGACAAAATAGGGAACATTCCTGATCATTTCAGGGAAAATAAATGATTCTGTCTTTTCAAGGAAAGAAATGAAATTCTGCTATATGTAATATTAAAAATATTTGTAAAACCCCAAAGGAGATGACAATAATTTGTCTCTCTCTTTCTTTCTCGTCATGCTTGCCTCCCATCCTACCTTTCTCCTTCTTTCTGACTCCGTTTGTATTTCTCAGGGGTGCAGATGGAGGGGCTTGATCAACAGGTACAGACTGCCAGTGACACACCAACTGTGGAGACACCCCACTCAGTGTCGGGGGAGCCTCATTTTGTGTCAAGTAGGAAACAGGTTGGCTGTGGCTCTGTGAATTTCACTTACTGGGCTGAGAACACGTTTTTGTTCTTAGATGTGACGACCTCTGAGCATTAATGAAACATTGCCTAATAACTAAAGATGTAGTTGGTGCTCACTTTTCCTTCCTTTGAAATGGTAAAACCACTATATTAATATTAATAATCAGACATAATACAATGAAAAGTATATTCCATCAATTGCATCATGTTAGAGGCAATAGAGCTTCTGAGAAGAGTCAAGTTTTTCAAGTGTTCGAGAGCCTAAGTGACTCTGTTGAAAAGAAAGACTTTCAGCAAAACAAGACTTCTGCAAATGGAAACAATATTACTTAGACATGTAATGACCTGATAAGCATCTAAATTACTATTATCATAATTGTCCTGAGTCTTGAGGAAAATTAAAACCTAATTAATAGTACCATATTTTTAAACTTAAAGCAGTCCTCAATGTTTTCTAACATTGAGGTTTACAGTAATGTAAAAATCCAGGATCTTATCAATTATTGCCCTAAACTACAGTTAATTATACCATTAATTTGGTAAAACATCTTTCAAAGTCAGTATTTCTATTCTGAGTCAAATACTATGAGTCAACCTATCAATCAAATATAAGCCTTACTTAATTCCTTAGGATAAAATATATTGACATTTTTCTGTGTTTCCATAGCACTTCATGTTTATAAATAACATAGAATGTATCAAACTGTATTAAAATTAATTTAATTATATACCTGAATTTTTATCATGATATATTAGGAACTTCATGAGGAAATGAAGAAAAGTGCCAAATTATAGAGGGCATTAATGGATTTTATACCATATTTCATAGAAAATATTAAGAAACTAAACTTGGGGGGAAAAATGATATTACATAAACAATGTTTAAGTAAATTCATCTGGTAGAGACATGTGAAACAGACTGGGAGAAGAAGAAGAGATGGTATGTCATGGCTAAGTGGAGTTTATTTGGCAATAAATCAGTATAATTCATCATATTAATAAAATTAAGAAGGAAAACCATGTAATCATTTAAACATATGCATAAAAAACTTTGGACAAAATTCAACAGTCATTCATGATAAAAATGCTCAGCAATCTAGAAATACAAAGCAACCCCCTCAATTTGATTAAGATGTCTATGAAAAATCTACTACTACATTACACTTAATAGTGTATGGTTCAATTATTTCTACCTAGAATTAGAATAAGGCATCTCTCAACAATTCTGTCCAGCGTTGCACTAGAGGTCTAAGTCAACACAATAAGGCCAAAAACAGAAAAAAAAAAAAAAAAGAAAGAAAGAAAGAAAAGAAAAAAACCTGTTGGTGAGGATGTGAAAAAACCTGTAGAATTGCAAAATGGTACCATCATTCTGGAAAACAGTATGGCACTGCTTTGTAAAAGTAAAATGTACTTTTACCATACAACCCAGAAGTCTCATGTTTAGGTGTTCATTGAATAGTATTGAAAACATATAGCCAAGCAAAGGCTTGTACACAATATTGATAGCAACATTATTATAATATCTTCAAATTGGAAACAACCCAAAGGTCCATCAATTGTTGAATGGAAAAATAAACTGTGGTATATCCATAATACGAAAACACTACTCTTCAGTAAAATATAATCAAACATTAATACAATTAACAACATGGATAAATCTCAAAAACATAAATATGTCCCTAACTTCTAATTTTCTTTTAGTAAGTACAGCTACAGGAAAACATGCTACCATGCTGATTGATCTCACTTTATAATCATTAACCCAAAGTAGTCCACAATCCTGCCACACAATCAGAATGTATTTCCCTTGTCCAGCACTACTTTCACTCTCTTCAAACCCATAACACTCTACTCCATCTCACTTAAAACCCATGACCTTGGTTTTTCTTTTATTGAGAAAACAAAAACAATTGTGAGCCCCCATACCATATCTACCCAACTATCTCCACCTGTACCCATATACTTTGCCTTCTTTCTTATACTAAAGAATAGGGCAGCAAACTATGGCTTGTGGGCCAAATCTAGCCCATCATCTTCATTTATAAATAAAATTTTATTGAATCACACCCACACCTGTTTGGTTATGTATTGTCTATGGCTTCTTTAGAGCTGAGTAGTTGCAACAGAAACCATATGACTCACAAACCTAAAATATTTACTGTCTGACCTGATATAGAAGAAGTTTGCTGACCCCTGGAACAAACCCAATGTGCTCCTAAAAAGGCCATTTTCTCCACTTCCTGGGTCTCATCCCCTCTCACTTGTTGTACTTTTACCATACAACCCAGAAATCTCATGTTTAGGACATTGATCCTGTACTTCTCCCTAGCTTTCCATTTTTCCTTTATTACTGGTTGTTTTTCATCAACAAATAAACAAAATATGATTTTGTCCACTGTAAAAAAACAAACAATAAAACCTCTCTACCTTCTTTCCACTTCAGCTATTTCTCCATTCACTTTTTCTTTTTACAGTTAGCACTCCAGTGTGCTGTTTATGCTGGATGTCTCCAATTCCTCCTCTTCAGTTCTCTCTTGAAGCCACTCTAGTCAGGCTTTCATCCTTTCCTTGAACTCCATGGAAACTGTCCTTGTGACAGACACCAAAGTCTCCCCCATATTGTTAAATTCAATGTCAATCTTTAGCCCTAAACTTACTTGATCTATAAGCAGCTTGGTTAACCACTCCATTCACTTAGAACCACCTTCTCTGCTGGCAGTTAGGAAACCACCTCATGCTGGCTGTTCTCATATTCTCTGTTCAGCCTTGGACCTCTTCTCTATTTATATTTACTCCTCTGTGATGTCAACCAGTCTCATTGTTTGAAGAGCACCTACATTCTGACAAAACCTGAATTCTTGCTTCTAGCCCTGATCTCATCAAGAAGCCCCAGACTTGTATTTCCAACTGCCCATCTGATATGTCTGCCTAACAGATATCTCAAACATGACATAGCCAAAGCCAAGCTCCTGGTCTGCCCACCTCTTCAAACCCACTTTACTTGCTGTGTTTCCCCTCTCAGTTCATGGCAATTTCATCCTTTTAGTTTCCAGACCAAAATACCTTGGAGTTAACCTTAATTCTACTTTATCATATCCCACACATAATGCATTAACAAATCACCTTTCTTTACCTTCCATATGTATCCATCATCTAATATTTATGAGCACCAGTACTATTACCATCTTAGCCCAACCATGATCATTTCATCTGGGTTACTGCAATAGCCTTTTAACTGCTCTCCTTACCCCATTTCAGTCTATTCTCAATGAAGCAATCAAACTGATCCTGTTAAAAAAAAATGAGGAGTTAAGGCTTAACTGGTTAGAGTTTATGTTTGGAGTGACAAAAGTTTCAGTAATGGATGGTGATGATGGTAGCACAATGTTGTGAATGTAACTAACACCACCGAATTGTATATTTGAAAGTGGTTAAAGTGGGAAATTTAAGTTGTATATAAGTTAGCAGAATAAAAATAAAAATTAAAAAAAACATAGAACTGTACAACAGTGAACCCTAATGTAAACCAGTTAATAGTATAATTATAATAATATTATTTCATCAATTGAACAAAGGTACAAAATGTTAATAATAGGTAAAGCTGTGTGTGTAAGGCATAGGCATATGGGAACACTGTACCATTTGCATGATTTTTCTATAAACTTACAATTGCTCTAATAAAAAAAAGGGGGGGGATGACTTTAAGTTTCAACTCATTCCTGTTAAGATATTCTGGTTCTGTTAAATGTTCCCTTTCATAGTCTGCATACTGGTTACAAAGGTGAATTCAGTTTGGGAAATTCATTGACTCAAACACTTAAGATTCATGCACTTTTCCATATACATGTGATTATTCAATTAAAAGATTATATATATATACACATATGTCGGATCATGCTTAAAACTCTGCAAGGGCTTCATATTTCACTCTGAATAAAAGCCAAAATAATTAGAATGCCTTGAGAGGTGTTACAAGCCTATCCCTCACCATCATTACCTTTCTGACCTCATCTCCTACTTCTCCTCCTTTCACTCACTCCACTCTACCCAGCCTGGCCTCCATGCACTGTTCACAAAATACACCATGCATGCTCCTGCCTTGGAACGCTGCCCTTAATGATCACTCTCCAGGCCCTCTCTTCCCTAGATAGCTATGTGTTCCTTTCTTCACCTCCCTCATGTCTTTATTCAAGTTCACCTTCTCACTGAGGCCTTTCCTGACAAGCAAATACCCTGCCCTATATTTTCCATCCTTTTCTTCTTTAATCCATAGCTCATATCACCATCTTATATATTATACAGTGGACTTACTTATCATATTTGGTGTCTCTTCCCAGAAGCCTATAAACTCATTGAAGCTAAAGATTTTTTAAATCTATTTTATTAAGTATTTATTGTGTTAACTAGATTTTCAGCTTCTTGAACAGTACTTGGTACATAGTAGACACACAAAAATATTTGTTGAATGAACCCAAATGTGTAAAAGTGCTTTGCAAACTGTAATAATCTATAAATGTGGCGAATTAACTCCTGAATATGTAAGGATTCACATTTCCAAAATCTATTTTATTAAATATTTATTTTGTTAACTATATTCTCAGCTTCTTGAACAGTACTTGGTATATAGTAAGCACACAACAAATATTTGTTGGATGAATCAAAATGTGTAAAAATGCTTTGAAAACTGTAATAATCCATAAATGTGGTGAATTAACTCCTGAATGTATAATATGGCTTTTATACTCATTATCTCAATCAGTCCTGGAGTACTTTTATCATCCCAGTTAACATTTCAGCTAAGTGAGGCTTAAAGAGGTTAAATTTGATATCCAAGGTGTCATAGCAAGTAAGCACAGAGCTGGAATTAAAACCCAGGTTTGATTCTAGAGATCTACTTCCAACCATGAAACAATGCTGCACCATAAAACACATCTACTAGAAAATAGGCACAGCTCAGGGACCTACCTCACATCAGAAGTCCTGCACTGTATGGGATATACAGAGAAAAATCCTTCAAGGATATTTCAGGGATTGGGTGTTTCCAAAGTACTCTTGGGGGCCTCATACTTAAATTTATGTCACTACATGAAAGTAAGATAGTTCCAATAAACAAAACTTTGACTAAGTAAAATGCATGATATTTTGACAGGTCTGAGAATTTATATCTAGTTTTTTGGCTTTTTTTTTTTCCAGTACAATATACAACATAGTTAATTCTTATCCCCTGCAGAAATCAGTTAATCTATCAGTAGTCATTTTCTTCATTACAGACACGTAAATCTTAGGATGAAATTTCCCACATTTTTGGTTAAGATAAGGTTTGGTCTTTTGATTTTTATTAGATTTAAACCACCAAATTTGTTATTCAGATAAAATTTCCATTTTCATTGCTTCTTTCCTGGTTTCCTACTCTTTAAAATCTGTATTTCATTTAATTCCTCCAATAAGTCTGGAGTGAGATTTGCCCTAGGCCTTTTTGATGAAAGAAAAAAATGAAATGCAACAACCACTCATTCTCCAAGAGGTCAGATACATCACAGGTTTACTTATGAGTTCCAGGTGATATTCAGAAAACACAAACATGCAAAAACATAGTAATAAAAATTTTTTAAATACCCCAAACAAAGTTTATTATCACAATGTCTTGATTCTGAAGTATATTCATTTTACCCATAAGGAAGGGCTTATGGTTGTTTCTTCAAGAAAAGACTTTTTAACTCTTAAACAGACACATTTTTCAAAAGGCTGGCTAACAGTGTTTCTGTATTGCAGAGTATTAACAAAAACAAATTGGTAAGTAATTTTTAAAATATAAATTATATCCTATATTACACGATTAAGAGTCTGGGGTAGTATATAATATTTAGAAATATTTATATATTTAATAATATATAATGTTATTTAGAAATATTTAGAAACTTTATTTAGAAAGAATTCCATCAAAATAGTTATTTATCTTTAACTTTGGCACTAGAGAGGATTTTAGAGTTTAGTTATCTATGAAAATCATGAATAATAATTATTTCATGACAGACAAGGTAGGATAAATTAGGTATGACTTTTTAAAATAACCCAAAGACCCATAAAGAAAAATCTAACTCAATTAAAGAATGCATAAATATTGAGAAAATCTAGTTCATTATCAAATTCTGAAGGAAGCCTAAAAAACAGCTTGTCATCAATTTTAAAAACTCATTGTTTCCAAATAGTTGATTACTTAGGCCAAAGATACAAGAAATTCTGGACATGAGAGAGAGGCATGCAACACTTTACCCAAGGGCACTCTGGCTGCGCTCGCATCAGGGTTGATCCAGAAGGAAAGCCAAGAGAGGACCACAATCAGCAGCGTCGGTGCATAGACACCCATCATGTAAAACCCAACCTGTCTCCGTAGGGTGAAGATGACTTCCACACACGTGTAATAGCCTTTCAGAAACAATCACATCAATGGTAATGAGAGTCTCTCCCACAGAGATTTTCAAAAATCAATAATGTATCTATAAATTATGTTACTTCCATTTGGGGCAATTTCACAAAGTAAACTCCATAAGAAAGTTTTTTCTTTCAATATATATAACTTATGTAATTTAAAAATGTGACATTATGAAACTTGTTTCACCTGACCTTTCACAATTTCAGAATGACACTGAGAAATAGATATCACATGCTGCTCTATTATGTCAGTGTCTAGGTTTTATAAAGTCTTCATTCAAAGAATTTGCAATAGACAAACTTTTCATTACTGGGGACACTCTCAGGACATGATCTAAAGAAGTTATATAGGAAGCAGTAAATTAAAGTACAAGTCTAAAAAGGAACACTCAAACTATACATTGTCAGCATAATATTCAGCCACACGTACCACTTCTTATCTAGAACGGATGGCAGTATACAATAACTCATATGTATATTTAAATCCTAAAAATTAAGAAAGAACTGGAAGCAAATATTAGCAAGAATAAGACATAAGTGTATTCCAGTCTATTTAGATAAAAGATCCTATAGCAATCATCTGACACTCCTCTCAATTCCCCCCCTTCCATACTCCAGGCCCTCAACATACTCTAATTGGGGAATGAGAAAAAGGGGTCTCATTTTTACAAGCTGGGACAAACACAGAAATTGCTTTACAACATAATTCTAGAACTGCAGACACATCAACCTCTCTCCATTGAGAAAGAGAAACTTTAAAATTAATCACAAATTATGGGCAGCCTCATAACAGGTTTTTCTGCCTTAAAATTGAAAATAGTGGCACAAACATGCTCATAGCACTTGCAGGTGTTCAAGAAAATTTTTTAAATGGTTTAGTCCTTTCTGTTAGCAATTTGCATACAAAGTTTAATGCCTTCCAAGCTTAATTTAGATAAGAATGTAATTTACCATTTAACAAAAATAAAGTGATGTGTAAATATAAAAAATGTAATATATTTTCAATTGTGTTCAAACTGTACATAACCAAAAGATGTTGAATAAATGAATGAACTAACAGTGAATAAATCAAGTAATTATGGAGAAAAGGACAATATTGCTTTTTACTAACTTATAGGTTATATGTTATGTTTATCTTTTCTTTCTAATTGGAAAGAATATATATACTCTGGCACTAGAATAATCTTCATGTTCATTGTAACAATACCTAGAGCAGTGCTTCCACACAATAGGGACTTAATAAATGTTGAATAAAAGAATGATTATTCACATCCTCTTATCAAATAACCTAGATTAGAAATCTATTCTTTTTCCAATGTGATTTATAATCATTGCTGCCTCTGAGAGATTAGAAAGATATTAGGGCTAGTATGTTAAAAAAGAAAAAAAAGAAAAGAAAAAAAGGAGAGGTATACAAACTAAAGTAAATTCTAAATTATGCCAAATGCTTCCATGTTATGTCCAAAATGAAATGCAGGTTGTCTTTAAATTTAAATTCATTAAAACTAAGTAATGCATTTAAATTTTTCAAAAGTTTTAAAAAGACACAAAAAGCCAAACAACGAAAACTTTCCCACCCTTTTCACTTCCCCATACTCATCTTAACTTCCTGCCAAGACAAAGACAAATATATGTCTGTACCTAACAATCATGTATAATATTTCTTAAATATGATCTTTCATAACTCAAACTGCTGCTACTAAGAAGCCTTACAGTCTTTCCTAAAACTATTCTGAAGTACCTCACTTTTTGATAGCATCACTTACTGGAGTAATTTTGTATTCACTTGCTGCATATGAAAGGGAGAATGACACACACGTACTCCTCAAAAACTTGTCGCTTTAGGCAGCCTCAGTCATCACAAATTTACTATAAAGTTACTCACTTTAAAATGAATTTCTGTATTCCTTCCACTATGTTTAAATGGCAGCCTAAATAACATGAGCCCTGTGTTCTGAAGCAGGTTTTACCATATCCCTTTTATGAAAGCACCTACTGGGGGAGCTTCATAAGACTTGGATGCATTTAGCAGTAAAATACATGCTTTAATATTATAGTGATTTGCTCCATAAACTTTTATGACAAACATTTCTTGATCTTTTTTTATCTTTTCCTAGTACTGTTATGTTTATGAGAGACAGGTGGGCAGCTAACTGATATAAATGTTCATTGGTCAAATTCAATTTACTTTCTATTTCCTGTGAGGATTTATTTTATTAGTATTCACTGAGGTTTCCAATTTTAGTATTTTCGTATACTTGTTTCCCCATATATTTCTATACCTTTGCAATTTTCACAATCATAAAAAGGCATAATTTTAATAAAATTAAGCTGAGTCAACATTTCCATACAAATTTTAAAGAGTATCAGCTATCATTTTATATATTGCTCTATATACCTTCTCCACTATTCTATATTGTTAAGCATTCTACATATTTTGAATGTCCTACTTTTCTAAATAGATTTCTAAATAGTATCCAGGCATTAAAATGTGTTTTACTTATATTCATATGATGGTTCATGTAAATGCTGGTAAAGTACCTAAGACACTAAATGCACAGTAAATATTATGTTAGTTTTGAAGCTAATGAGATAGTGACTTAGATATGATAAAAAATGTCACAAAAAATCCTTGATCTATCATAGCTCTTGAGTAATACCCCAAATACTCTCTCCCACAGCACTTCTCCTTATTTCCTTCTTAGAACTAAAGTAAACTATTAATTTGCTTATTTGGTTACTTCTTTACCACACTAGACTAAGGTTCTGTTAAGGCCAGGGACCTACCGGTCTTCATTCATTGTTGCTTCCTCAAATGAAAATTTTGAAAATAAGGACTTAAAAGTGAAAAAGTGAATACCCTCTAAGATTTTAAGTGCCATTACATAATTTTATTTTATTACATGAATGAGAAATAAAATTACCAGTTTTATTTTCACCTCCAGATGAAATTTGAATAGGGTCTCATTTAAATTTCTAAAAGCAATTTAGAGACTATTCATTTTTAAATATAGTGGGGATGATAAAATTACTCAACTCATAGGACTGTCATGATGATTACATTGTATAATTTCTAAATAGCATCCAAGCATTAAAATCTGTTTTACTTATATTCATGTGATGGTTCATGTAAATGCTTAACTAAAGCACTTAAAGCAATGCCTAACACACAGCAAGCACTCAAAATGTTATTTACTAAATATGTGTTCTGACACAATTCAAAAAGAGTACTTTTGTTGACTTTTAAAATGTTTTTTTCATTGCTAGGTAATCTGTAAAAATCACTAAAAATGGTTATCAATCTTAATATGAGTGAGGAGCAAAGAAAGGAGTAGGAATACTAAGCCCAGTCCATAGCTGACACTAACTTGCCTGGTGACATTCAATAAGTCATTCGGTGACCCTGAGCATCAGTTATTTTGCATGTTAAATAAATAACAGAGATGACTCAGAATTACCAACATGGTTACTTCCATATCTAACATGCTATGTATCCCTGATTCCCTCACTGAGTCCTTTAATGGTCAAATTTTTAAGAGCACTAAGTTTTTACTTTGAAAAAACTTGAGAATTCCTTTACCAGCATGAGCATTTGATTATTATCTCTATTGTCTTAGTAAACTCTAAGATCTATAAGAGAAAGGAATATATATATATAGACACACACACATATATATAATTTATAATTATTTGAAGGTCAAAAACAGATGCTTAAACCATTCAAATATGCAAGTGTTCACTCTACCTTTTATTTTTAATGACAACAGGAATGTTTTAAATTACATTTGGGCCCCTGATAATGTCATGATATAGGAGCAGTTTTACTCAAACATCTGATCTCTCTAAATTCTACACAAACTATGTATTTTTATTATTGCAAGGTCAATATAAACATTAAAATGAACTTATACTTTAATTATATCTATTCCTGAATAGGTCTGTCATGATTTACTTCCTCATACAGAGTTAAAATTTTATAGTAATTTACAAGTTGAACTGATTATTAAAATTACTGTAATGATCAAAATTCAGTCATCTTTTTACTTGTAGTGCTAAGTGAAATAACACTGTATTCAGTATCTAAAACCCTCAATAACCTGTAACTACCAGTAGAGACTTAACGTTGAATACTAATATATTATGACATATTACGACTAAATATGACTAAATAATAATGAGTACTGTTTTTTCATCTCTGCAAAAGCTTGATGTAATTTAATGAATATGGTTAATTTGTTCAAGAATTGCTGCTTCTGTGACGTAGGACAAAAAGATTATAAAGGGAGTATTTACTGATGTCCAAATACTTCACATTTTTATTTTTTCCAGCACAGCATAAAGATCAGTACTTTTTAAAATTAAGAATGTGGGTCCACCACCAGCTAAAAACTGCCCAAAATCACTGGATAAATATGCTTGTATTACATTGTTCATTTCCATAAGGTATGTTCCCAAATTGAATCTTGCCAGAAGCCCAATTTCTTGACAACATCTATGAAAACACTCCCTGGGAGAATACACATTGCTAAAACAAAAATTTGAAAATTTCTTGCCACTCAGACTTACATTAATAAAAGCATAACTATCTAGTAATAGAATTCAAAAAAAATTTAGTGAATGTAATTTTGTGAAAGATTTAATAGATGAATGTAAAGATAAACTTATTTTTAACTAGTTTTCTTTTAGTCTATCTTTAACATATAGTAATATTGAAAGTGAATCTTCTAAATAGGACTTAGTTTTGTTTAATTTAAAGAATACCACTTACCCGTGCCTTTATAGTACTTTGTACAATTACCATATTCAATATCTTCCTTTTTAATATCAAATTGAGGCAAGGCAATTTTTTCTAACTGAACAGGATCTCCTGACTGCCAGATAAATCGTAAATCATCGGTTGTGTAACCAACTATAAACAAAAATAAATAATAAATTAAAATGTTGGCTTAAAATACAGGTAATTATTAAATGCTTTCTTCATATTTTAATAATCCAAATATTAAACATAGCAAACATGACAAAATTGGGCTTTCTTATATGAAATTATTGTTACAACAATGTAAAGAGTTAAAAATCTATGGTTGTACAGTTTGTTCAAATACCATAATTACATGGAACTTTGAATAGGAAGTGAGACCTGGTAGGTTTGTACAGGTTATTGTGTGAAATAGCAACACATCCCAAAGTAATCTGGGCAGAGAATAAAAAGATATATGCCGGGCCCCCTTGAGGAGCTGGGGGAAAATGCAGAAATGTTGGACTTCCTCACCTGGATTGTTGCTGATGTTCTCACAAACATTGAGGACTGACTACTTGGTATGCCAAGCCCCCTATCTTGGGGCTTGCTCTTATGAGGCTCGTTACTGCAAAGGAGAGGCTAAATCTGCTTATAACTGTGCCTAAGAGTCTCCCCGAGTGCCTCTTTCTTGCTCTGATGTGGCCCTCTCTCTCTAGGAAAGCCACTTCAGCAGGTGAACTCACTGCCCTCTCTGCTATGTGGGATCTGACTCCCAGGGGTGTAAATCTTCCTGGCAACGCAGGATATGACTCCCGAGGGTGAATCTGTAGCCAGCATCGTGGGATTGAGAACACCTTCTTAACCAAAAGGGGGATGCAAAATGAAATAAAGTTTCAGTGGCTGAGAGATTCCAAACAGAGTTGAAAGGTCACTCTGGTGAGCACTCTTAAGCACTACACAGATAACCCTTTTTAGGTTTTAAGGTATTGGAAGAGCTGGAAGTAAAAACCTGAAACTATCAAACTGCAACCCAGCAGCCTTGCCTCTTGAAGACGATTGTGTAACAATGTAGCTTACAAGGGGTGACAGTGTGATTGTGAAAGGTTTGTGGATCATACTCCCTTTAACCAGTGTATGGACAGACAAGTAGAAAAATGGAAACAAAAACTAAATGAAAAATAGGGTGGGAGGGGGGAGATGATTTGGGTGTTCTTTTTTACTTTTATTTTTTATTCTTATTTTTACTTTTTCTGGTATAAGGAAAATGTTCAAAAAATAGATTGGGGTGATGAATGCACAACTATATAATGGTACTGTGAACAGTTGATTGTACACCATGGATGACTGCATGATATGTGAATATATCTCAATGAAACTGAATTTTTAAAAAATGGCTACTTATAACCATATTAACACAAGAGTTAGAGATAATAATCTTAAAGAAGGAACAGTTTTAAATAATCAACATTTTGCAAATAGCTAAAATCTTATGGTGTCATATACAGTAGATCATTTATGTCAGAATTCAAAATAATCATCAATAAAAAGAAATAAGTGATGCTTTCTAAATATTTTCATTTACACTAGTGCAATATGCTACTTAGAAATATTTAAAGGAAGTTTTAAAAACTTCTTTGAAGAAATAACTGCAAACTGTTCTACAGGAGCTGCATGACCTAAGAATAGTAATAAAGCAATCCTTCAAATGGACATTATTACAGCATCATTTCAGTTTCCTGGAGCACATATTTTGAGCTTTAATGCAGCTACAATTCAAGGATCTTATGTGGTTTTATAGCATATAGTAATCTATTGCTCAACTCTAAAAGAGTATGCATTTTTTAAGACAATACTTCAATGCATCTGGTAATAGAATTAGGATGTAAATTCACAGTTGGAATTTTGTTAAAAAACATATACAGACAGATATACAACACATACATAGAGAGATACACACATATACTTACATACACAAAATCATTTTAGAGTTAGAAAGTAATAAACACTGTTAAAATTTAGGATCCTCTTTAGCAAATTTTAAAAAGATAACAGCCACTAGATAACTTTAAGCTATATCATTTAGCAATCATATACAACATGTTTTACAAGATTATTCTTCTTTACTCTCCGCAGAAATAGGTTATAGTATATAGGTATCCAGGCTGAAGATCCAACAATAATGCTAATTCTCCAAGGTTTATTTCCTAATTTTATGTTCAAAAGATAAGCATAATAGCAAATTAGTTTTACAGATAAAAACAATAATTTGAATTGATACATCTAGTGCATCAAAAACCCTAAAAAAGATATGACCTTGGAAACATAGAAAACCCAATTTTATAAAAAATATTATTTATGTTTTTTTAATTTCTAATACATAGCTTCTTTTTCTTTTCCAAACTGGAGTTTACTTTCTATACATCCATAGAAAATGAGTGCTTGCTAGAATTTAGGAGATATTTTTCAATGTTTCCCAAATGATCTATTATGAAAATATGTTTTCTAATATCAGAAAGTCATTTAAATTACAGCATCATTTTCTCCTTTACCTTGCCTGTATTACTAATTCAAATGAGGATGCTAATTGGAAATGAGGTAGAAATGTACACCCACATCAAATGAACTGAATAAAAAACTAATACAATAACGATTTGTCTATCTTAATACAAATTAATACAGTAAAAGAATAACTAAATTTTCCCCAAAGAAATACTCTAACAACTATTAGTAATCAAAAACATTCAGTTTACTAAGATATTGGAATATATTGCCTAAAAAATTTCAGCATTTTTATTCCCATAGTCACTTATAATTTCATTTACATACAGCTCTCAAGTTGCATCTTGCAGCGCTGTGTATCCATGGGGAACAAGGTCAAGTCCAAAGGGCAAGAAAGAGTAATGGACAACCTAAAAGTAGAAACAGGAGTCTTAGCAATCATTTAAAATACCTATGACCTCATTTTAAAAGAAAAACATAAATATTCAAATATTAAGTATCAAAGAATACCTCATACTGACAAGAACATCTCCATCCCGAAAAATAAAGAGGAGGATATTTTCCTGGGTTACGTCATGAAAATTGGCACTTTTTTCATTTGCAAAAAATAAATCAGGTTTCCACAGACATTTGTACATTGTGGGATCCACTGTCAGTGCATCTGAGCCTCTGAAGTCACTAGGGAGCTTCAGCCGGGGGTCATTCCATTTTTGTCTCAGGAAGATGTTAACTCTATAGTCCTGGGGGTGGAAAAAAAATACGAGTGTATGTGTGTGCACATTTTTTTGCTATTTTAAAGAAAGTGTTCAGCATCAGAATTAAAAGAGTTTCAATGATTCGCAGCACAAATATCTTGTTCTTCCAATATTGAGCAGTATCACAACAGCTCTGGTCAGCAATATAAGAAGTCCATTGTGTCTCCCTAATTACTCCCTACAGACATTTCCATAACACTTGCCAGCTCAAATATCAGCATATAACTTTACCAATAATTGCTTTACCTTTATACAAACACTGATTCTTCCAGTTGGTTAGGAGGTAGTATTGGAAAAGCATGAGAACCATTAAATATTGCCATTATTCTACCAAAAAAAGTAGAATGAAATTTAGTTAAAAATAGGTTTAAAAAAAACAAAAGGAAAATATTTCTACATGTCTTTTACTAATTAGCAGGCTACAAAAATAATATAATTACAAATATTCTTGAGAAGAAAAAGAAAAAATGTCCTTGACCACTCTAACATGTAAATGAGTGTAGAAAAAGTCTGTTATTTTCAAATGAGATTTTGATTACGCAATACAGATCAGAGTAGATACACGGTAAGTCTTATGTTATAGATATCCAACTATAGGATAGAAAAATATTTTCAAATCCACTGAGTAGGTGATTATTTTACTTCAGTTATTTGCCTGTCACCAATAACTTCAACTGTAAAACCTGGCAAATCTTGAATTATATTAAGTCATATAGCTTCTTTCTAAGACTATGTGAACCTAGGAACATTTTAAATAGCCTTATATATTTTATATTTGCCAGTAAAAAATGGGGTTCTGGCACCTATTGGGTTGTTAGAATGTACGGTCACATTCAGCTTTGAGGCATCATGCTCACAACTTTCATTTTTAAAAATTTCCCCCCAAACTCATAATGTGCACACCAGTGTTCACTGATACAAATTATACAATGCTTCAATTTCCTTGTTGTCAATAATTTAAATTTCATAGAACACTCTTCATTGAAAGTTGACATGGTAAAAATTAATTAGATCATAAAATTTATATCAAAATTCAAATAAATAAACAGGAGATGAGAGACCACCTCTTATTAAATTTAAGACCTAATATATCTCTATGGGACATAAATACACACCTTATCCATGTATGAAACATAAAATACAGCAGAAGCAAAGATCAATGACTCTAGAAAGCTTGGGAATTTACTTTCTCTCTCATGTAATCCTGTATTTATATCCAAATTCTGTATAGCAAATGGAGAACAATAAGGCACATAATAACAATATGTATTTATTGAACTACAGGCAGTGAAGTAAGATTTAATCTACATACATCTTGCAGCTTCTCTAAACTAGACGTTTAAAAAAACTTTAACATACTATATAAATCAAATCTTTAAAATCATATGCAGCCAGTTTTGAAGTACCAGACTCAAACACCTTAAGGATTGTCTAAGTTGACACTGAACATATCTTCCTTCTTGGTAGCATCACTGAAAAGAAAAGATAATGAGCATGGAATCAAGGAAGGAATAAAGGAGGCCTATAACCCTATGAAATAAAGACCTGCATTATACAGTTATATGAACTTTCTGCCTCTTCTAGCTTCTGGAGTTTTCCTGCAATCCTTGGTGTTCCTTGGCTTGTAGATGCATCTCTGCTTCCAAATGGCTTTCTATCATTCGTGGTGCTCTCTGCTTTGTCCTTGTCTGTGTCTCTTCTCCCCATTTTATAAGAATACCCCTCATATTTAACTAAGGCCTCCCTAATTCAGTTTGGCCTCATCTTAACTATAACATCACTTTCACAAGACCATGAGCTAGACTTGATGAAATCATTTTGGGGGACAAAATTGAACCCATAACACACATTTAGTCTTACTTCACTTATTCATTGCATTTGTTATTATTGTTGCACATCTCAAATCCTTTATAGAAATAGGAATGGATACAAAATAAAGAAGAGTTGAAAGATCCTATACTTCATTAGAGTCTTTCAGCATTATTTGGGTGCAACTCCCACACAACTCTACCAATGTGGCTTCCAGAATTGGCATGTTTTTTTTCAGTCTAACATTATTTTAAAAGAACGTTAGGTATATGTATAGAAATATACTGAGACCTCATTGGTACTGTTTATCCAGACCAAAACAACCACATTTTGCAAAGTATACTAGTTTGCTGATGAAGGCAATTACTTGTTAAAGACATTATAACAATAATCTGTAATAATATTCAACATATTATCTTACAGGAATTAAAATGATGCTAAACTTTTTAACTTAAGTATATTTGGCACAATTTCTTAAAAAGCCATCTTACAAAGTTTTGATTAGAACTGAAGAAATTAAGCCTACATTATACTGAATCCCCCTTAAAATGTCTACACATGCACACACACATACATACACACACATCTGGGAGCACTATTCTGAGTTCCACCTATTTCACAATGGTATGGCTAATTCATCTAAAATTATATAGCAATATTATTGCTCTTCTAAAAATTTTACAGCAATTTTAATATTTTTTCCTCCATGTGAAGTTTATTTTTTCTAAAGCTTTTATGAAGTCTAATCAATGTTTCCACACATGCCAATAATATATTTATACCATTTATCAATATATCAAGTTCAAAACATTTTAATCATCAGAAGACTGTTCAGTGCAGACAAAAGCCCTGCATACCATCAGGGGCTTTGGCAAAATAAAACTCATCTGTGAGAAAAGTTAGAAATGATGTAAGAATACTTTAACTTATAGTACAACCCCCTTCTTCTGTATACCATCACCAATAAATTTTCAAAAATTATCTTAATCTAATGCATAAAGCCTAGTATAATGGAGTCAGCATGGGCTCTGAAATGCCCCGATTCAAATTTCAGCTCTGAATCTTGGAAACTCTGTGACTCTGCACAAGTTTCTTAACTTCTCTGAGTTTCAGATTCTCAATATTTTAAAAAGTAGGAATATTAATCTCCAAATATGATGAGGATTAAATAAAATACTCAATGTAAAAGATTAATATAGAACCTGGCATATGAATCAGTTAGTTACCTTTCCATTTTACAGCCTTGGAAATGCACCCACAGAGTGCTTCATTTACTCTCAGAAAACATTTATTTAAATTCCACTGAAATCCCTAGGTGAGTAAGTTGGTTTATTCATTCATCCAAAAATGATTTATAACCCATGAATCTCGAAGACAGTGGTATAAAAATGTAGCTTATAAGGGGTGACAATGGGATTGGGAAAGCCATAAGGACCACACTCCACTTTGTCTAGTTTATGAATGGATGAGTAGAAAAATAGGGGAAGGAAACAAACAGACAAAGGTACCCAGTGTTCTTTTTTACTTCAATTGCTCTTTTTCACTCTAATTATTATTCTTGTTATTTTTGTGTGTGTGCTAATGAAGGTATCAGGGATTGATTTAGGAGATGAATGTACAACTATGTAATGGTACTGTAAACAATCGAAAGTACGATTTGTTTTGTATGACTGCGTGGTATGTGAATATATCTCAATAAAATGAAGATAAAAAAAAATGATTTATAAACGATATATTCCTTTCCATGCTCTGGTTGCTAAGCACAGAGCTAAGAGAACTCCTTGCCCTTAAAAAAATAACTGTGGGAGATATTGATAATCAACAATTAGAAAAAGGCTATGTAAAGGGAAACAGTTTACAATGGGGAATCTCATCTAGACTCTGGGGATTGGTTAAAACTAACTGAATGAACTGGCACCTTAACTGAGAACTGAAGACCGTGGAAGTTAGAAAAATCTGGGGTCTCAATTCCGTTCCTGCCATATGGTCTATGGCAAGTTATTTAACATCTCTGAGCCTCAGATTCCTCAAGAACAAAATTAGTCATGGTTATTTGTAAGAATTACATGAGATGCTATATCTAAAGCATGAAAACTAGCCAGAATGAACGGTCAAAAAAAGTTAACTAAATTTATTATATGTATTTTTAGCATTGACGATTACTATTGACCGAATTCCTTTTCTATTGCTGTAAAGATGCTGTCTAGTATTTTAATCAGTTGCTTAAAATTATCAAAATTAACACTAATTTTATTAACCATTCCAAAGCTTTTAAAAACCAATTTTTAGACTACATACTATGTTAGGTGCTAGCAGCACAGAGATCAACACAATAGAGTTTTAGAAAACAAATCTGAGATTTCTGGACCATTATTTAGATTTACCTGTCTAAGGTAAATTGACTAACAATGGCAAACTTGTTTTGTGGACTAACAGAATATAACAACTACCTGTTATTAAGTTCCAGACTAAATTTAAGGATTGCGAAAGAAGTTCAGTTAACAATCCGTTTTGCTGTGTAAACTTAAATATTCATGCCTTTATTTTCTGTTTATTGATTCAACAGTTACTCAGAATAAAGGCATCCTAGGGTCAAAACTCTGAGTCAGCAGTCTGAGAGAGATAAAAACTTACAACCCAGGTCCTCAGGCAGTGATGATTCAACAAGTCAGGAAATAATTGGTAAAGTCTCTAAGGGAGATAAGAACAAAAAGGTACACTAATTGAGAGAATAACTGATTCAGACACCAGATACCTGAAAAGGCTTGTAGACCGTGAATCTCTGAAGGGTCTTGAAGAATGGGCAGAACACTGGCAGCTGGTGATGTGAGGGAAGGGCGAGATTAAAGAAGGAAGCAAGAAGTCACTGTTTCTTAAGCAGTTTCTCCAATACTCAAAAGAATTGTTAAATATCAAGATACAGAAAATGGCAGAAACAATTGAGATCAGCACTAAAAGAAACCCAAGCAAGAGACAGTGATTTGGGAGTGATCTGTGGAAAGATGGGAGTTAAAACCAAGACCACTAATGAGTTCATTCAAAGTTATAAGAGTGGGAACACAAAGCCAAGATAAAAGCTGGGCTGGCCAGAAAACTCGGAAAAAGAAGAAAAACCTGAGACAGCGATTTCATCAAACCAAAGTGGCAAAAGGCTTTGTCATGGTCTAAAGCATAATGCCACAGAAGTGTGAGTACAGGAAACTGAGTATCTTCGGCAAACGAGGAGGCCATTGAAGGTTTCTGCAAAAACATTTTGGCAGAGTGGTATATCAAAAGCAAGATTACAGAGAATTTAATAAGTGAACAGAAGGCAAAGTTTTATAATCTATAAAATGTGGATAATAATAATAACACATGAACAACATAGGTTTTTATGAGGATTAAATGATAATATATATTATATATATTATATATATAATTTATATGAAGAGTACCTAACCATAATAAGCACTGATGAGTATTTGATCTTAATAAGACATATTTTTATGTACTGTTATTCCTTTATAATGCTGATAATAATGATTAATATGTGGCTTTTGCTTTAAAAAATTCTGCAAATAGCATAGCTTACCCTGTTTGCTACACTGCTCAACGTACAATTATTCTTTCACAGTAATAGACTTCCAGATCACAACTCTTGAAACAATGTGAGAATAAGTTTATTTTAGCATCTCCTGAACTTTCCTTTGTGTCTTCAGTTGCTTTAGTGTAAGCTCAATATGCCAAGTAAGCTTAAGGACAGTTTTTTAAATAACAGAATTTCATCAGAGTTGTATTCCAACAAACATCACTGAAAATTGCCTGCCTCACTACTCTAGCCAATGCATCACTGTTGCTCATGGTATCTTATTATTTCATCATAAAAGTCCTTCAAAGATACTTTTCTATTATTTATGTAGTGATATTTAAAAATATTATGATAATTCCATACAAGTGGCAGTAAACTTACATGTTGTCTAAGAAAACAATGTTTTACATGTTTACAACTTAAATTAATAGTTTCAGTTCAACATTCATTAAAAGATAAAAAGCTCATTAGTTAGTATTATTTGGTTAATGTTTTATAAGTGTTTCCAAATAATTGCTAGTTATTAGAATTTCAAATGTTCCACATTAAGATAACTATCTTTGGAACTTATTTATTTTCATTTTCAATTATTTAATCAATAATTACAGCTCTGTCCTTATTTTGCAATGAACAAATTCTCTTCCCAAACAGAATTCTTTTCTCAGTGGGAAATTATTTAATTGTTTTTCAAAGTACTTAGTGACAAATACTACTCATTATTCATTCTAAATAGCAAACTAGTAGTCATTATCTAGAAAACGGATGTTTCCAAAAAACTTCAGTATCTGTTGCAACCCAAATTAAAACATTTCTTCAAGGCAATAAAGCATTTCACAAGACATTACAGACAGATGCTTTCATTAATGATATTTTAATATTAAGATTGAATACTGTAGAGGATTGTAGGAAGATGGCAGAGTAGGGAGCTTCAGGATTCAGTCCTTCTACCAGGACTATTAAACAGGCAGGAAATGTCTGAAACAAATATTCTGAAACTCCAGAGGTGAGTAGAACACTGTACAGCATCCAGAGAAGAGTGGGAGGAAGAGGCTGGTAAATTATTGTAAAGACCAGTAAATTTCTCTCTCCACATTACCAGCACCCATACCACACTTTCACAATAGGCTGCAGTGAGATCCAGCCTGGGGACAGCTCATTGGTGACAGAAAGGGACAAAAAAAAATCATCTTTCCCAAGACCATAGGAGACAATGCCTAAAAGTAAAGAGATTGAATCAATAATGAAAAACCTCCCAACAAAGAAAATCCCTGGACTAGATGGCTTCACAGAGGACTCTACCAAAACTTCCAAGAAAACTAAATTCCAGTTCTGCTCAAACACTTCCAAAAAATTGAAGGGGGGGCACTCCCTAATTCATTCTACAAGGCCAAGAATATCCTCACACCAAAGCCAAAGATGCCACAAGAAAAGAAAGTTATAGAGGAATAGCTCATGTATATAAATGCAAAAATCCTCAACAAAATACTCAGAAATAGAATCCAAAAGCATATTTAAAAAATAATACACCATGATCAAGTGGGATTTATCTCTGGTATGCAAGGGTGTTTCAAATTAGGAAAATCAATTATTGTTATACACCGCATTAACAAAAAGAAGGGGAAAAAAAAACATGATCATCTCAATTGATGTAGAAAAGATATTTGAAAAAATCCAGCAAACTTCTTGATTAAAAAAAAAATCCAGCAAACTAGGAATAAAAGGTAACATTCCCAGGAAGATAAGGGGCATATATGAAAAACCTACAGCTAACATCCTACTTAATGGCGAAGGACTGAAAACTTTCCCCCTAAGATCTGGAACAAGACAAAGATGCCCCCTGCCACAACTGTTATTCAACACTGTGCTGGAAGTTCTAGCCAGAGCAGTTAGGCAAGAAAAAGAAATAAAAGACATTCAAATTGGAAAAGAAGTAAAATTTTCAGGACTTGCAGATGACATGATCCTATATACAGAAAATCCTGAAAAGTCCACAATAAAGCTCCTAGAAGTAATAAATGAATTCAACAAACTTGGGGGTCGGCGGGGGGGGGGGGGGATGAACATCCCCAAATCAGTAGTGTTTCTATACAGAAGCAAAGAACAATGAGAAGAAGAAATCAGGTGAAAAAAAATCCATTCACAATAGCAACTAAAAGAATCAAGTATCTAGGAATAAATCTAACCCAGGATATAAAGGACTTGTACAAAGAAAACTACAAAATATTGCTGAAAGAAATCAAAGGAGACCTAAGTAAATGGAAGGACATTCTGCATTCATGGATTGGAAGATTAATATTGTTAAGATATCAATCCTTCCCAAAGTGATTTATAGATTCAACACAATCCCAATCAAAATTCCAACAACTTTCTTAGCAGAAATGGAAAAGCCAATTATCAAATTTATACACAGTGTAAGGGGTCCTAAATAGCCAAAGCCATCTTGAAAAGGATGAATCAAGTTGGAGGACTAACACTTCCTGATGTTAAAACATATAACAAAGGCACATTAATCATAACAGCATAGTACTGGCACAAGGACAGATACATAGACTAAGTGAATAAAACTGAGAGCTGAGAAATCAACCCCTAACATTTATGGCCAACTGGGTTTCTTAAAAAGGGGGCAAAACCAATCAATTGGGATAGAATAGACTCTTCAACAAATGGTGCTGGGAAAACTGGATCTCCATTTGCAAAATAAGTAGGAAGACCCCTACCTAACAACTGACACATACACACATACACACACACACACACACACAAGAAAAAACTCAATGTGGATCACAGAACTAAATATAAAAGCCAGAATTACCAAACTCTTAGAGGAAAACATAGGGAAGCATCTTCATGACCTTATGCTTGGCAATCATTTCTTACACATCACACCCAAAGCACAAGCAACAAAAGAAAAACACATATATGGGACCTCATCAAATTTAAAATCTTTTGTACCTCAAAGGACTTTATGATGAAAGTAAAATGACAGTCTATACAATGAGAGATAATATTTGATAATCACATATCTGGGTAAAGGTTTAAATATCCAGAATATATAAAGAAATCCTTCAATTTAACAACAAAAAGTCAACCCAATTTAAAAATGGGCAAAAGTCTTGAACAGACATCTCTCCAAAAAAGATATGCAAGTGGATAAATAGCACATGAAAAGATTCTCAATACAATTAGCCATCAAAGAAATGCAAATCAAAACCATAATGAGATACTATTTCATACCCATTGGAATGGCTGCTATTAAAAAAAAAAAAAAGAAAACAACAACTGTTAGAATGCAGAGAAATAGGGACATTTACGCATTGCTGGTGGCAATGTAAAGTAGTGCAGCTGCTGTGGAAGACGGTTTAGGGTTCCTCAGAATGTTAAATATAGAATTGCCTATGGCCCAAACCCCACTACTAGGTACATACCCAAAAGAATTGAAAGCAGAGACTCAAATAGATATTTACACACTGATATTCATAGCAGCATCATTCACTATTGACAAAAGATGGAAGCAACCAAAGTGCCCATCAAACAATGAATGGATAAACATAATATGGTATTTACATACAATGGAATATTATTCAGCTGTAAAAAGGAATAAAGTCCTGATACATGTGACAACATGGATGAACTCTGAAGATATGCTGAGTGAAATAAGCCAGACACAAAAGCACAAGTATAGTATGACACACTGATATGAAATAATTAGAATGAGCAAACTCACAGAGTCAGAATCTAGAATATAAGTGTGGTGGTTTGAAACTGTATGTACCTCAGAAAACCATGTTCTAAAAGCTTAACCATTCTTGTGGGTATAAATCTATTGTAAGTAGGACCTTTTGGTTAAGTTACTTCAGTCAAAGTGTGGCCCAGGGTGGGTCTTAATCCTCTTACTGGAGTCCTTTACAAATGGGATATTCAAAGAGAGAAATAAAGCCACAGAAGCAGAAGCTGAAAGCAAAGAAACTCAGAAGAGAAGAGAGAGACCAGTAGATGCCAGCATTTGCCTTGCCATGTGACAGAGGAGTCCAGGATCACCAGCAGCCAGGTGTCAGGAAGAAAGCATCATTTTCCTGATGCGTAGATTTGGACATTTTCACAGCTCCAAAATGTAAGCTTCAAGATGTAAAGCCTACACATTTCGTGATATCTACTTTGAGCAGTTTAGGAAACTAAAACAATAGGTTACCAGGGCACAGGGTAGGGATAAGGAATTAGAAGTTGAAGCTTAAAATTTAGAGGGTTCCTATTTGGGTCAATGTAAATGTTTCAATATCAACTTCGACAAACTCCACAGGAAACATTTCACTGGTCAGCTGAAGAAGAAGTGAAGGTCCTCTATCTGTCTTGCTTAAAAGTCTTCAGCTATTGGATTTAATCCAGCTGACTGCATTCGCTCATTGTGGAAGACACGCCCTTCGTTGACATCATCAGTCACAGCTGCAGCCAATTGACTGATGATTTAACAAACCAGCCTTCTGGTTTACTAACCAGCCACAAATGTCCTTGTGGTAACAGGCCAGCACTTGCTTGACCAGATACCTGGGTACCATCACCTGACACATGAACCTAACCATCACAGTGGGACTATATAATGGTTCAGCCACTCAGGAAGACAGTCTGGCAGTTCCTTAGAAAACTAGATATAGAGTTACCCTTCGATCTAGCAATTGCACTTCTCGGTATATACCCAGATCTGAAAGCAGTGACACGAACAGATATCTGCACACCAATGTTTATAGCAACAATATTCACAATTGCCAAGAGATGGAAACAACCCAAATGTCCTTCAACAGATGAGTGGATAAATAAAACATGGTACATACATACAATGGAATACTACATGGCAGTAAGAAGGAATGAGGTCATGAAGCAAGCAACAACATGGATGAACCTTGAGGACATAATTCTGAGTGAAATAATTCAGATGAAAGAGGACAGATATTGTATGATTTCACTAATATGAAATAACTAGAATATATAAACTCAGAGTCTTAAATATAGAATATACCTAGAGATAGACAGAAGCTAGAAAAGGGTAAGTGGCTACCTAGCATATACAGAATTTTTAACAAGGTTGAACATAAATGTTTGGAAATGGATAGAGGCGAAAGTAGCTGTTATTAGGATTATAAGTAATAGTGCTGTGTTTAGATGAATTTGGTTGAAAGGGGTTGTTTAGAGTAATGAGTGTCACCAATTAATACTAGAAATATAAATAAGTTTTTGTTTGAACTAGTACAAATGTATGACACTTGTACAAAGAGTTAATAATAGAGTGGAATATGGGGAAAATTTACCTACTACAAGCTATGGACTACAGTTAATAGTAATATCTGAATATTCTTTCATCAACAGTAACAGGTGTATCGCACCAATACTAGGGTCAATAATAGGGGAGATAAGGAATATGAGGTGTTTGGGTTTTCTTTATTTATGTATGTCAAATATTTTTCTTTTTGGAGCAATGAAAATGGTCTAAAATTGAGTCTGATGATGATTGTACAACTAGGTGATGATACTATGAGACACTGATTATATACTTTGGATAGAATATGTGGTACCTGAATATATCTCCATAAAATCTGCAGAAAAAAAAACAAATACAATAAAAACAAAACAATGTTATTTCGTAAATAGCTACTGTTGGCTTGCCAAGGGTTTGGAGACAGAAGCTTATGTTGAAAAAGAGGAAGTTTTGATGCTACAACCATAATAGTATTGATATGTTCTCCTTGATTTAACCAGGCCAGAAAAAAAATAGAAGGAAACAACATTTTCATTATGTGATTCTATGTTATTTAATGTCACTTTCATTCAAGATTTAAAGTCATTATCTTGTGCAGTTGTCCCACACTCGGAGATATGCTTCACTATAAATAAAGTATCACAACTGAAAAAATAAAAAAAACTTCTCAACAAATAAAAGCCCAAGACTAGAAGTCTCCACAGGTGAATTCTAACAATATTTCCTAGAAGAATTAATAACAATCCTGCTCAAACTCTACCAAAAAATTGAAAAGGAGGTAACACTACCTAACTTATTCTATGACGCTAACATCACCCTAATACCAAAGCAAGAAAAAGGTATTACAAGAAAAAATTACAGAACAATTTCTCTTATAAATACAGATGCAAAAATCCTCAATGAATATTAGCAAATAAACAGCACATTAAAAGAATTATGCACCATGATCAAGTGGGTTTTATTCCAGGTATGCAAGGGTGGTTCAACACAAGAAAATAAATTAATGTAACATACCACATTAACAAATCAAAGGGGGGAAACCACATGATATTATTGATTGATACAGAAAAAGGATATGGCAAAATCCAGAATAATTTCATAATAAAAACACTTTGAAGGACAGTAATGTAAGGAAACTTCCTCAACATGATAAAGGGCTTATATGAAAAACCCACAGCTAACATTGTACAAAATGGTGAAAGATTGAAAGCGTTCCTTCTAATATCAGGAACAAGACAATGATGCCCACTGTTACCACTTCTATTATCTATTGTGCTAAGAGTTCTAGCTAGAATGATTAGGCTAGAAAAAGAAAGAAAAGTCATCAAAATCAGAAATGAAGAAGTAAAACTTTCACTATTTGCAGATGCCATAATCCTATATTTAGAATGTCCCCCCAAAATTGACAACGAAGATACTAGAGCTAATAAATGAGTTCAGCAAAGTGTCAGGATACAAGAACAACCTGCAAAAGTCAGTACTGTTTCTATATATTAGGAATGAGCAAGCTGAGGAGGAAATCAAGAAAAAAATTCTGTTTACAATAGCAACTAAAAGAATCAAATAGCTAGAAATAAATTTAACCAAGCATATAAAAGACCTGATTCAGAAAATTACAAAACATTGGTAAAAGAAATCAAAGAAATCTAAATAAATGAAAACACACTCTGTGTTCATGGATTAGAATGTTAAATATAAACATCTTTAAAAAGAACAAAGTTGGAGGATTCATATTTTCTGACTTTAAAGCTTATTACAAATTTATAGTTATCAAAACAGCATAGTACTGGTACAAGCACAGACCTATCAACCCACAGAATCAAACAGAGCGTTCAGAAATAGACATGCACATTTATGGACAACTGATTTTCAACAAGGCTGCCACATCCACTCAACTGGGAAAGAATAGCTCTTCAACAAATAGTGGTGGGAGAACTGGATATCCATTTGCAAAAGAATGAAAGAGGACCCTTATCTCACATCCTATACAAAATTTAACTCAAAATAGATCAAAGAACTAAATATAGAGACAAGACCTTAAAAATTCTAGAAGAAAATGTATGGAAGCGTATTCAGGATCTTGGGTTAGGCAACGTTTTCTTGGACTTTACACGCAAAGCGCAAATAACAAAAGAAAAAACTAGATAAACGGTACTTTATCAAAATTTAAAACTTTTGTGTATAAAAGGACTTTATCAGGAAAGTGAAAAGACAACTTATTAAATGGGAGAAAATATTTGGATTGAATATATAAAGAAATCCTGCAACTCAAAAAAAGATAAACAACAAAATATTTAAATGGTCAAAAATTTGAATAGACACTTCTCCAAAGAGGACATGCAAATGGCTAAAAAGCACATGAAAAGGTGCTCAACATCATTAGCTATTAGGGAAATGCAAATCAAAACCACAATAAGATACCATTTTACACTCACTAGAATGGCTACTGTTAAAAAAAAAAAACAGAAAATTCCAAGTGTTGGATATGATAGGGGCACTCATTCATTGATGGTGGGAATGTAAAATAGAAGACAGTAGGGCAGTTCCTCTGAAAGCTAAATGTAGAATTACCATATGACCTGGCAATCCCTCTATTAGGTATATACCCAAAGAATTGAAAGCAGGAACTCAAACACATAATTGCACACCGATGTTCACAGCAGCATTATTCACAATTGCCAAAAGATGGAAGCAACCCAGTTGACCATCAACCAATGAATGGATAAACAAAATATGATATATAGATATCATGGAACAGTATTCAGTGTAAAAGGGAGCGAAGTTCTAGTTCATGTGACAATATGGATGAACCCTGAAGACATTATGTTTTGTGAAATTAGTTATATGTAAAAGAGCAACCACTGTCTGATCTCACTGAGATGTAATAATTTGAATAAGCAAACTAGTTAGAATCTAGAATATAAATTACCAAGGGCTGGTTGGGGACACGGAATGAGATGTTTATGCTCACTTTGTATAGAATTTGTATTTAGGTTGATGGTAAAGTTTTGGAAATGGATAGTGATGATGGTAACACAACATTTTGAGTGTAATTAACACCACTGAATTATACATGTGAATGTGGTTAAAAGGGGAAATTTTGGGCCACATATATATTACTAGAATAAAAATTAAAAGATAAAACAGGACTGTACAATATATAAACCCCACTGTGAACAATGTAATTGTAGTTCATAGTACAGGTATTAAACTTTTCTTTTATGAATTATAACAAATGTACCACACTAATGCAAAGTGTTAATAATAGGATATGGGGTGGGGTATACAGGAGCACTGTCTTTTTTATATGATTTTTCTGTAAACCTTCCACCTCTCTAATTTAAAAAATTAAATAAAAATAATAATAAATAAGCAGGAAGATTTTTTTTTCCTAATAGAATTAGTTAAAGTTTTCTGACAACAATGCTAACACTGATAACTTGATTGCTTCTTTTTTCAAAAAATAATTTTATATACCGGAAGGACCCACTCCAAGTCCCCTACACCTGTCTGCTGCATTCAACATTGAGTTTTCTGGAACAAACAACTGCCAGTTTAGGTAGAGAGGTTTGAACTGGGGAGGAAGGTGTTAGACAATATTGAAACAAGCTTTCTAAATGTTAGGAATTCCTTTCCAGCAGACCCTGTAGAGGAAATTTCCAAGGGGCTCATAATAAAGAAATCCACAACTGTCTAATGGGTCTACTAATAAATTTTCTTTAGCAACTTAAGGATGAGATTCTTTTGTGAAACAAGTCCATATTTCAGAATATTACATTAAACTGCAAATACATGACAGCAAAAGAGTTACCATCACTGAGTAGTTACTATGCCAGGCAAAATACTATTGCTTTCTTTAGGAATTTTTTTCATTCTTTTCAGGTTGCAAACCAGCAGGTACCCAAAAGAGCTGGAATTCAACAACAGGCCTGTTTGATGCCACAACTCACACACTGTCCACTATTACGCTGCCACTGAACATACATCCTGTATTTAGACAAATCTAACACTCTATGCTTTCCCAACTTCTCAGTTTGGGGGCTTTTTTTTTTAAAGAAATATCTTCTTATAATTCCTATCCATACATGATTTTCCTTTGAGTTGCTCTCCTGATTCATCACTGTCATTTCTGACCTGGATTTTTTATAGGTTGTAAATAACAAGTTTTCTCTAGATTCATTTTTTTCCTTAGAGGACATCTTAATGTTATCTATATATCTACAGTAGCTTCTGCCTTTCCTAACTTTTAAGCAACAAAGCATTAGAGAGAGCATTTGCCTCCAAAATTCTAAGCAAATCTACAAAATATGATAGCCTCAAAAGAAATGTCTACTAAACTCTCTTTTATAGTTACATGAATAAATATTCCTGAAAGCAAAAAAAAAAAAAAAACAAAAACAAAAAAAAAAACACAACAATGTTGGATAATTGGATGATTTGATGACTATGCTGCTGATTCTAAACGTTTAAGCTGTGTCTGCATGACACAAAGTGAAGGGCGTATTGGTATCTATCCAGGTTATTTGATCAAAAGAAATAATCAATATAAACAATTTGGCTCCTACAGATAAACCCCTCCAAAATTTCCAAAATTAACACTCTACAATAACATTATTCAGTTTGTTGTTTAACCAAATTTGTAGTCCACATTAGTCTGTGTTTAAATTTGCTCTGCCACTCCTTCTATTTAACTAAGCAAATATCAGAATTTATTTGTTCATTTATTCATTCAATATTAGCTAATATAAGAAATACTTTATGTGTTCTCTGTTAAGTGACTATTGTTTTCTGTATTTTATGGAAAATGAAGAAGTAAAATACATTATTCCTTACTTAAGGAATTTAGTCCTTTAGAGAATAAAAGGAATTCATACAAATAATAGTTAAATTACAATAAAGAAACAATCAGAAGTAACAAATCAATAATAGAGATGAAAAGACAAATCTGGATTGAAAAGAGGCACAAAGCGAGTCCAAGCAACTTTAAAAGGCACTGATTAAAAGATAAGAGATCAGAGAACAGGCTAAACAGCAGGGGCAAAAACTCCACTCCTTGGTGAGGACTGGTTGAATGTGTCCCACTAGCTACTTGAAGGGACTGTGCGGGAGAAAATAGGAAATAATTTTGGAAATGATCATCCTCAAGTAATCTGTAAAAGAGTTCTTTACTCTTTTGTAACTAAACTTCCCTTTCCTCCAGGATTTTTAACTCAATATAATCAAGTAACTACTGATGAGATCTACAGAAGTTTAGACGTCTGATACTTGGAAGGATTCAATATTTATTAAATAATAGATACCTAAATGATACCTACTGGGCTATATAACATGTGTAGCCTTTATTCAAATGAGGAAAAAAGATCCTTGCAATAGCTTTCCCAAACTCTCTGGAATCAGATTACAGATGGCCTTGAATGCAAAATAAAGAGCAGGGATGTTTCCAACAGGCAGTAATATCTTGATAGTGGTTTTAAGGATTAAGGTAGTGGTCTCACGGAATATAAAAAGGGTACAGATAAAAATATAGAGACCATCTAGAGTGCCTTAAAGTTCAACTAAGAAAATGACATCTCTTAACTCTTCAGAGTAAAATGTTTAGGAAGACTTACCATGCTTTCAATTAACAAAAGCACCTGTCGCTAAAGGAGTCTTCTAGTGATATATAGTGCATGCCAATGTCATTAGATGAGCTAAAAAATCACTGGAAATGAATTTTGAATTTGATCCCCAAATTTTCTTTTAAATAATTCTCTAAAAATATTCACATACTGGCTAGAAAAATCAGTTCCTTAAAATTAAATGCATGCTTCTATTAAAAATAAATAAAATGCCTTTCTCATCACAATTAGATACAAAGATAGTTGTTGTTTTAGTTTCCTTGGCTGCTCTAGCAAATACCAGACAAGGGGTTGGATTAAACAAGGTGGATTTATTGGCTCACAGTTTTAAGGCTAGGAAAAGTCCAAATCAGGGTATCATCAGGGCTGTGTTTTCTTCCCAAAGACTGTGGTGTTCTGGGGCTGGCTGCTGGTGACCCTTGATCCTTAGCTTTTCTGTCACATGGCAGTGCACATGAAGGCTTTTCCTGGCCTCACCCTTCTCCTTCTTTCCATTGATTTTCAGCTTCTGGCTGCTTCCTCCGGGGCTTTCTCTCTATCTGTCTGAATTTGTCCTTTATACTGCTTATAAAGGGCTCCAGTAATAGGTTTAAGACCCATCATGATTGGATTGGACCACACCTTAACTGAAGTAATCTTACCAAAAGGTCCTACTTACAATGGGCTCACACCCACAGAAATAGATCAAGTTTAAGAACACGGCTTTTTCTGGGGTACACAGCTCCAAACCACCATAGTTGTCAAAAATTAAATGCAATATGCAATTGATTTTATAACACACTGTGTTGCTACCAGGAATAAAGGAGTAAATATTTTAAATCATTATTTCTCTATTCTGAAATATTCCCTGAGAAATTATACTGTGCTACAATCATTACCAGGCTTGAAATCCAAATGTTATATTATTACATAATAAAATATAAGTATCTAAAAAAAAAAAGCTGGTAATTCTCCCAAATGAATTACCATTGGAGTACATGGTTTGTCAAAAAGGGCACAAATCCTACAATATAAAACATTGAAAAGCAAATAGACTTATTTGAGGGTTTTTTTGAAAAGCCAAGAGGAGTGATTACATCACACATCACCACGGAAATTCTACTAATGATACTTTACAGACATCTTTGTACCTAAAGTCCAACTCATCATGGATAGCAGTTACTCCCCCAAACCTCTCTTTTCTGTTCCTATCAAAACATGGCCTGCCTGTCACTCATTCCCACTCTTCACTTGCCTTTCCCTTTTCCTTTGTTGCACAGTCTTTTCAAAGAGCTCTATTGCCCTATTTTGTGAAAATCAATTTTCCTTTTTCTTACAATTCTCTGCTCTACACATCACAAAATTAGCAAAAAACAGAGAATACAAGGACCTCCACAGGAAACTGGAAGAAGAAAAACCTGTGAATAATTAAATATTTTTTAATGCTCATACATATAAACATCAGAAACAACAGTTGCTGAAGAGTCTTCACTGCATAAATTTTTCCCAGATAATATCCAATTAGATGTTCAGTGGGTGTACATCAATTCTTCCAAGTCTAGATGTTTTAATGCAGCATTAAGACTAAGTTTGGATTGCAAAGTCACATAAGCAACAAAATCACCAATTTAATAATACCTTGGAATGTGGATATTTTATACTAGGAGAGAGCATGCATTTTTCCTCAAAGTTACCCCTTATTTTTCAGTTTTAATGTTATTTGCACTATCCTCTGGTAAAAATTCTGACAATCGAAAATATTAAACTAATTGTATTCTTACCATTGTTGTCTCTTGAATGGATCCAAAACTGTTAATAAAAATGTTGACTACTACATCAACTGGAATGCCTGTGAATAAAAATCAAAGATACATTTAATAGTTGTAAAAAATTTGGCAAGTATATTCATATTATCATAGTTCATGCATCCAATTTTCATCTTTTCCCAGTCCACATAGGATATAAAATCATAAGCTCACAATTGGCATTGACTTATTTTTCTAAATTGCAATCATAATACAAATGAAAATTGAATTGTTATATTTTATAATGTTCTCAATGTAGAAATACTTATTTCTTAGATTGTAACAACTTTAGAAAAATATGTTCACATTTTTCAAAAAACTTTAAATTGTGCATTTACTTATTTCTACATTTTTAAGAAAATGTAAATTAGTCTAAAGATGTAATTTTAAAAATATGGTTCAACTTTTTGCAAATTTTTCTAATCATATTTAAAATTTTTCCTTTAGTTGTAGAGCAATCTTCAGTAACTTTTATTTAACATTATCACTCTATTTTCTTAATAATAAACCACTCTTTTAATTTGTGAAAATGCAATGTTAATAAGACACATAACAGAGCATTTAAAGGTTTTTCCCTGACCTGTTGGAAAATAATTTGAAAGTTCATGGAGTGAGAACCAAGGTATAATATTGCAAATTTCTTTTTATTACCTTTTTTTTTTTTCTTTTCACTCATTATGGGCTGCTGGTTGAGGTAACAAAGGGAAAATATGCAGTTCGCCTTTTAGCTACATAACCACTGATGAGAAACAGGTGGAGAATCAATATATGGTAGACATGTGACAACACAGACCATGTCTGTTGTTGAAAGTAACAGAATAGGTTCTACTAACGAACAAAATCCCTTGTTTTTACAACATAGTTGTATAACTTCATTTGACTAGAAGCAGCTGCAGATTTTTTTTTGGTAAAGGAAAAAAATATCAAGTCTTAAAATGTTAATCGTATATACATTAGTAATTGTCCTTAACCATGCAACAAGGATTACAGTTTTCCAGGAGATTTTTCATTTTTTATATAGCTTTTCCTAATTCATGAATAATACAAAAAAAAAAAAAAAAGTCTATGTAATCTGCTCATGATTTTTATTTTATTGATTTTTATTTTATGTCCGGGGTTCTTGAAAGATGTGATAAATGGTAATATTTTGTTGGCAGAGAAATAGTCTCTGTTGTAGAAAACAAAGTCACTTTTTTAAGCTTTATTTCTTAATTTACATACGGTAAACCTCAGTCTTTTTGGTGATGGGTTCTAAACATCACCCTCAAAATTTCTTCATGTGGTCCCTTGTAGTAAGCCCCTCCCTGCATTCCCAACCTCTGTCAACTACTAAGTTCCAATATTATAGTTTTGCAGTTTCCAGAATATTATATAAATGGAATTCTATAGTATGTAGTTTTTTGATTCTGGCTTTTTTCAGTTAGCAAAATGTATCTGAGGTTAATCCATGTTGCCTGCAGGTATCATATTTGTTTCTTTCTATAAATGTGTAGTAGTCCATTGAATGGACTTAATATAACTTTTTTAAAACAGTTTTATTCAAACACATACAATCCATCCAAACTGTACTATCCATGGCTCTTGGTATGGGATTTTCTTTTGGGAGCAATGAGAATGTTCTCAAATTGATTGTAGTGATGAATGCACAACTCTGTGATTAAAACATGGTCACTCTTATTTACAAAGTTGACATGTTTTTAAATATCATATGGCCACCTTTATTCAGCAAAAGAGTAGAAGGAAATGTTTGTCAATGTGAAATACCAGCACAAAGTAAAAAAGAATCTAAATGAAATCACAATTGTTGTCTCCCTAAATGAGAAAATATTGTTATTCTCCTGCAAATTATAATTTTAGTGTCTGTGAATAAATGCTAGATCTGCATCCAGAGCCTAAATTTTAAACAACTACAGTTGAGAATACTCAGTACTGAGAAAAGCCATTACAGAGGTTAGCTTATTAATTCACTGAAGACTCTGTTTTATTTTTCAATATGGGAACCATTTAAAATTCTTAGAATTAATATGTTGCTTTCCTTTGAATGTTTTTTATATTAAATTACTCTGAAGTGAAAATTATCACAGGATGGTTATATGTGAATCTGAAATCTTACTTCCTTTCTGTTTTTGTTTTGAATATCACCAAAACATACTTTTATAAAGATAAACTTAATTTTTAAACTACAAAAAAAAATGAAGATGTTTTTGGGAAAAAAACAAACCTTTGAAATTTGGTCTTATCCTGGGGTCATAACTGACCAATAGCCTATTCAAGATATTGCTAGTGGAGTTGGCAGGCACCCGGGCAAGGTCCTCTGCTGACTGCTGGCTGTACGAGAAAAGAAAAACCTGATGAGTATTTGGAAATAGTAAGCAACAGAAATGAATAATTTTCACTGTGAGAAAAGACTTTTGTTTTGAGACAAACCCACAACCATAATATGGCCTTTCAAATACAATTTAATGACCAGTAGCAGATATTGTCATAAGCCTAAAAGATATTTGTCATAAAAATAAAACCAAACAAAAAATTGTTGTAGCATTTAATTTTACTAAATGCATGAAACACTGTCTAAAATATGCCAAGTTACTTTCTTTCAAATAAAATTAAGCAGACATCTTACTTGTCCTGAAGCTGCCTGCAATTGAAAATCTAGACAGTCACAAGGGAGTGCAAACAGTAGGACAAAGAGAGAAAAAGAAAATTATTTGAATTATATATTATATTAACCTATTAACCTTGTGTCTAAGCAATGGAGTATGTGAATACTCCAAGAAAATATGACCAGAGAGTAAGTTTAAGGATTAATAAATGGTCATGCTGATAATTATAAAATTATTTTCCCAAAAAAATATATAGCAAATACTCTCCCCTCTGAGTTAACTTAAATATGACCCCAGGAAAAAATGGTGAAACAATTTCTTCTATTATCACATCAACTAAAATAGTAAAATACTCTACAAAGCTAAACAATACAACTACTTTTTTCTTTTCTGTATATATGTCACTGCTTTATCAATAAGAAAAAAACCTGTGCTTTGCTATTTTAATTAACAATGAATCTTCACTAAGTTAGTAGTTGCTTAATAACACTTATAAAAAGGGCACACATACTTAAAAGCCAACTGAAAAGGTTGAGCTGATTTTTCTTTGGTTTGGTTTGGTTTACCATGCAAGTTTTATCTATCAATAATCATTTTCCTAATACATAACAAATATCCACAACAATCACAAAGAAGATTAAAACTATATTTAGAGCTTCTTAGCACAGTCTATTGTGTATTCAAGTGGTAAAAGTCTCAATTTTGTAAATGAAATTAATTTACATACAGCAAACTTACATGCTACATGCACGGGGCTTGGCTTTGTATTGATATCCTAACTCTTGGCTATCTGGCAATTATGTTCTGAATTAATTATCTTATAATCTGCTGATAAGAGATAACCCATATAGGTGAGGTAGTACAGATGCTAAGAAGTTCATGAAAAAAAATCTAAAAATACCATGAATTGATACAGTCTTTTCAAGTAGAAATCTGTCAGAGTTCAAAACATTAAAGAAAAAAATGAAAATCAATTAGTTGAACTCCCAAAGGTGCAGGAAATTATACAGATTTTTTAAATTGCTTGTCACAGCATTATCAATTCTAATAGCACAGCATCAGAGACTTAGGGATTGGTAATGAGATTTTCCCTTTCATTGCAGATAAAATTATAACCTCCTCAAGTCAATTTTCATTCCTTTTCAAACAATGGGAAAATGGAAAGAGAATGAAAGTCTGCGGGAAAATTGGTAATTAGGAAGTAAATTGGTGTTCAAACCTATCTGCAAACTTTCTCTTTCAAGGGAGGAAAACAGAATTGATTGATTACAAAATACACTTGTATTGGATCAATTAAGGGCTGTTATATTGTGTCTTGGTATAAAATACTGTATAAATACATTCTTCCTAAGTAACAATATGACAACTTAATGACAATTAACACTAATTTTTGTCATTTGGAAACTGCTTTCTTCCAGCTCTAAGCTATGTGTGTCAATGAATCCATTTACTTCTAACCCTCTCACTACCAAATTTTATCCCATCTCCATTCACTGGTTCAAAATCAGTCCCCTTTCCTGGAATATTGTAACTTCCACTCCCCATTCTGCTAATCTAAACCCAAGCTATCCTTTAATATTTGCTTTAAATTTTGTCTCTTTCTAAAATCTTCTGGCTATCAACCAACTTTAATGAACACAAATTAATACATAAACTGTTTGGCAATTATTTTGTAGTTCTTTTTTTCTTCAGATCTATGTGTATATTTCCAACTAGAATAAATGCAGGCAGGATGATTCTTGAAGGAATCATGGCTTCCGTATCTTTGTAGCTCCCGATAACTGCTTAATTAAATACACATTATTTCCAGCACTTCCCATCTGCCAGCTCTTCCAAGTGAACTTCAGCCTCAGGGTGCCTGCTCTACAGTGGTAACATTTCCATGCATCACCTCCAGAGGAAGAAGGAAGGAACTTTTTAAACCTTAGAAACTTCCCAGCCTTGGCCATTGCTGAACAATAACTGGCAAGAAGGAAGAAACTATTGCGATTGGCAAAGATCAATCATCTGGTAGGGAATGGATATGGTGAATCATCCATAAATAATGTCTACTACATTCTTTTGTTTACTACTCACAAACACCCTTGTAGTTAAATAGGAGAGATATTAACAATACAGAAAGCTCCTTTTCATTTGAGAGAGAGAAAACTGAGATTGGTGGACAAATGAGCAGGAGGTGAGAAGACAGAGTGATAGAGAACATTGTGTATAAGGAAAGTAAGGCACAGCAAGGTCAAGAGATTTATCAAAGATGATAATAGAGACTGTTTTTTTCAATTCCTAGTTAAATTTTTCATTCCATCATAAGCCTTCCACATTGGAAGTTAAATATTATCTATCTTCTAAGTATCATCAGTGTATATTTCCTTTGGGGTATATATACTAAGTCTTGAGTTTTATTAGACTTACCAATCATTTTTAAAAATCATTAGTCCTGGAAAATATGAGCAAGCTATTTCTACAATTTACCAGTGTCACTCATCCCTCTAGCCATCTCCATATTCTTTCATTTCTCTCCACAGTAAATTAATTAATCAATTAATTAATATCATTCCTATTTTGTAAAGAATGCAAACTCAGTGTTGGTTGAAAAAATCTCTTGAAAATCAAAAAAGGCTGGGGGCGGGGCAAGATGGAAGACTGGTGAGCTGTATGTTTTAGTTACTCCTCCAGGAAAGTAGGTAGAAAGCCAGGAACTGCGTGGACTGGACACCACAGAGCAATCTGTCTTTGGGCATACTTCATACAACACTCATGAAAATGTCGAACTGCTGAGATCAGCGAAATCTGTAAGTTTTTGCGGCCAGGGGACCTGCGCCCCTCCCTGCCAGGCTCAGTCCCGTGGGAGGAGGGGCTGTCAGCTCCGGGAAGGAGAAGGGAGAACTGCAGTAGCTGCTCTTATCGGAAACTCATTCTACTGATCCAGACTCCAACCATAGATAGACTGAGACCAGACACCAGAGAATCTGAGAGCAGCCAGCCCAGCAGAGAGGAGACAACCATAGAAAAAAAAAAAACAACACGAAAAACTCCAAAATAAAAGCAGAGGATTTTTAGAGTTCTGGTGAACACAGAAAGGGGAAGGGCGGAGCTCAGGCCCTAAGGCGCATATGCAAATCCCGAAGAAAAGCCGATCTCTCTGCCCTGTGGACCTTTCCTTAATGGCCCTGGTTGCTTTGTCTCTTAGCATTTCAATAACGCATTAGATCTCTGAGGAGGACCCTTTTTTTTTTTTTTTTTTAATCCTTTTTTCTTTTTCTAAAACAATTACTCTAAAAGCCCAATACAGAAAGCTTCAAAGACTTTCAATTTGGGCACGTCAAGTCAAGAGCAGAACTAAGAGAGCTCTGAGACAAAAGGCAATAATTCAGTGGCTGAGAAAATTCACTAAACACCACAACTTCCCAAGAAAACGGGGGTGTCCGCTCACAGCCACAATCCTGGTGGACAGGAAACACTCCTGCCCATCGCCAGCCCCATAGCCCAGAGCTGCCCCAGACAACCCAGTGTGACGGAAGGGCTTCAAATAACAGGCACACACCACAAAACTGGGCATGGACATTAGCCTTCCCTGCAACCTCAGCTGATTGTCTCAGAGTTGGGAAGGTGGAGCAGTGTGAATTAACAAAGCCCCATTCAGCCATCATTTGAGCAGACTGGGAGCCTCCCTACACAGCCCAGCAGCCCAGAACTGCCCTGAGGGGACGGCACTCACCTGTGACATAGCACAGTCATCCCTCAACAGAGGACCCGGGGTGCACAGCCTGGAAGAGGGGCCCACTTGCAAGTCTCAGGAGCCATACGCCAATACCAAGGACTTGTGGGTCAGTGGCAGAGACAAACTGTGGCAGGACTGAACTGAAGGATTAGACTATTTCACCAGCTTTAAAACTCTAGGATCACCAGGGAGATTTGATTGTTAGGGCCACCCCCCCTCCCCGACTGCCCAGAAACACGCTCCACATACAGGGCAGGCAACACCAACTACACACGCAAGCTTGGTACACCAATTGGGCCCCACAAGACTCACTCCCCCACTCACCAAAAAGGCTAAGCAGGGGAGAACTGGCTTGTGGAGAACAGGTGGCTCGTGGACGCCACCTGCTGGTTAGTTAGAGAAAGTGTACTCCACGAAGCTGTAGATCTGATAAATTAGAGATAAGGACTTCAATAGGTCTACAAACCCTAAAAGAACCCTATCAAGTTCAGCAAATGCCACGAGGTCAAAAACAACAGAAAATTATAAAGCATATGAAAAAACCAGACGATATGGATAACCCAAGCCCAAGCACCCAAATCAAAAGAACAGAAGAGACACAGCACCTAGAGCAGCTACTCAAAGAACTAAAGATGAACAATGAGACCATAGTACGGGATATGAAGGAAATCAAGAAGACTCTAGAAGAGCATAAAGAAGACATTGCAAGACTAAATAAAAAAATGGATGATCTTATGGAAATTAAAGAAACTGTTGACCAAATTAAAAAGATTCTGGACACTCATAGTACAAGACTAGAGGAAGTTGAACAACGAATCAGTGACCTGGAAGATGACAGAATGGAAAATGAAAGCATAAAAGAAAGAATGGGGAAAAAAATTGAAAAAATCGAAATGGACCTCAGGGATATGATAGATAATATGAAACATCCAAATATAAGACTCATTGGTGTCCCAGAAGGGGAAGAAAAGGGTAAAGGTCTAGGAAGAGTATTCAAAGAAATTGTTGGGGAAAACTTCCCAAATCTTCTAAACAACATAAATACACAAATCATAAATGCTCAGCGAACTCCAAATAGAATAAATCCAAATAAACCCACTCCAAGACATATACTGATCACACTGTCAAACACAGAAGAGAAGGAGCAAGTTCTGAAAGCAGCAAGAGAAAAGCAATTCACCACATACAAAGGAAACAGCATAAGACTAAGTAGTGACTACTCAGCAGCCACCATGGAGGCGAGAAGGCAGTGTCACGATATATTTAAAATTCTGAGTGAGAAAAATTTCCAGCCAAGAATACTTTATCCAGCAAAGCTCTCCTTCAAATTTGAGGGAGAGCTTAAATTTTTCACAGACAAACAAATGCTGAGAGAATTTGCTAACAAGAGACCTGCCCTACTGGAGATACTAAAGGGAGCCCTACAGACAGAGAAACAAAGAAAGGACAGAGAGACTTGGAGAAAGGTTCAGTACTAAAGAGATTTGGTATGGGTACAATAAAGGATATTAATAGAGAGAGGGGAAAAATATGGCAAACATAAACAAAGGATAAGATGGCTGATTCAAGAAATGCCTTCACGGTTATAACGTTGAATGTAAATGGATTAAACTCCCCAATTAAAAGATATAGATTCGCAGAATGGATCAAAAAAAAATGAACCATCAATATGTTGCATACAAGAGACTCATCTTAGACAAAGGGACACAAAGAAACTGAAAGTGAAAGGATGGAAAAAAATATTTCATGCAAGCTACAGCCAAAAGAAAGCAGGTGCAGCAATATTAATCTCAGATAAAATAGACTTCAAATGCAGGGATGTTTTGAGAGACAAAGAAGGCCACTACATACTAATAAAAGGGGCAATTCAGCAAGAAGAAATAACAATTGTAAATGTCTATGCACCCAATCAAGGTGCCACAAAATACATGAGAGAAACACTGGAAAAACTAAAGGAAGCAATTGATGTTTCCACAATAATTGTGGGAGACTTCAACACATCACTCTCTCCTATACATAGATCAACCAGACAGAAGACCAATAAGGAAATGGAAAACCTAAACAATCTGATAAATGAATTAGATTTAACAGACATATACAGGACATTACATCCCAAATCACCAGGATACACATACTTTTCTAGTGCTCACGGAACTTTCTCCAGAATAGATCATATGCTGGGACATAAAACAAGCCTCAATAAATTTAAAAAGATTGAAATTATTCAAAGCACATTCTCTGACCACAATGGAATACAATTAGAAGTCAATAACCATCAGAGACTTAGAAAATTCACAAATACCTGGAGGGTAAACGACACACTCCTAAACAATCAGTGGGTTAAAGAAGAAATAGCAAGAGAAATTGCTAAATATATAGAGATGAACGAAAATGAGAACACAACATACCAAAACCTATGGGATGCAGCAAAAGCAGTGCTAAGGGGGAAATTTATAGCACTAAATGCATACATTAAAAAGGAAGAAAGAGCCAAAATCAAAGAACTAATGGATCAACTGAAGAAGCCAGAAAATGAACAGCAAACCAATCCTAAACCAAGTACAAGAAGAGAAATAACAAGGATTAAAGCAGAAATAAATGACATAGAGAACAAAAAAACAATAGAGAGGATAAATATCACCAAAAGTTGGTTCTTTGAGAAGATCAACAAGATTGACAAGCCCCTAGCTAGACTGACAAAATCAAAAAGAGAGAAGACCCATATAAACAAAATAATGAATGAAAAAGGTGACATAACTGCAGATCCTGAAGAAATTAAAAAAATTATAAGAGGATATTATGAACAACTCTATGGCAATAAACTGAACAATGTAGAAGAAATGGACAATTTCCTGGAAACATATGAACAACCTAGACTGACCAGAGAAGAAATAGAAGACCTCAACCAACCCATCACAAGCAAAGAGATCCAATCAGTCATCAAAAATCTTCCCACAAATAAATGCCCAGGGCCAGATGGCTTCACAGGGGAATTCTACCAAACTTTCCAGAAAGAACTGACACCAATCTTACTCAAACTCTTTCAAAACTTTGAAGAAAATGGAACACTACCTAACTCATTTTATGAAGCTAACATCAATCTAATACCAAAACCAGGCAAAGATGCTACAAAAAAGGAAAACTACCGGCCAATCTCCCTAATGAATATAGATGCAAAAATCCTCAACAAAATACTTGCAATTCGAATCCAAAGACACATTAAAAAAATCATACACCATGACCAAGTGGGGATCATTCCAGGCATGCAAGGATGGTTCAACATAAGAAAAACAATCAATGTATTACAACACATTAAAAACTCAAAAGGGAAAAATCAATTGATCATCTCAATAGATGCTGAAAAAGCATTTGACAAAATCCAACATCCCAGTTTGATAAAAACACTTCAAAAGGTAGGAATTGAAGGAAACTTCCTCAACATGATAAAGAGCATATATGAAAAACCCACAGCCAGCATAGTACTCAATGGTGAGAGACTGAAAGCCTTCCCTCTAAGATCAGGCACAAGACAAGGATGCCCGCTGTCACCACTGTTATTCAACATTGTGCTGGAAGTGCTAGCCAGGGCAATCCGGCAAGACAAAGAAATAAAAGGCATCCAAATTGGAAAAGAAGAAGTAAAACTGTCATTGTTTGCAGATGATATGATCTTATATCTAGAAAACTCTGAGAAATCGACGATACAGCTACTAGAGCTAATAAACAAATTTAGCAAAGTAGCGGGATACAAGATTAATGCACATAAGTCAGTAATGTTTCTATATGCTAGAAATGAACAAACTGAAGAGACACTCAAGAAAAAGATACCATTTTCAATAGCAACTAAAAAAATCAAGTACCTAGGAATAAACTTAACCAAAGATGTAAAAGACCTATACAAAGAAAACTACATAACTCTACTAAAAGAAATAGAAGGGGACCTTAAAAGATGGAAGAATATTCCATGTTCATGGATAGGAAGGCTAAATGTCATTTAGATGTCAATTCTACCCAAACTCATCTACAGATTCAATGCAATCCCAATCAAAATTCCAACAACCTACTTTGCAGACTTGGAAAAGCTAGTTATCAAATTTATTTGGAAAGGGAAGATGCCTCAAATTGCTAAAGACACTCTAAAAAAGAAAAACGAAGTGGGAGGACTTATACTCCCTGACTTTGAAGCTTATTATAAAGCCACAGTTGCCAAAACAGCATGGTACTGGCACAAAGACAGACATATAGATCAATGGAATCGAATTGAGAATTCAGAGATAGACCCTCAGATCTATGGCCGACTGATCTTTGATAAGGCCCCCAAAGTCACTGAACTGAGCCATAATGGTCTTTTCAACAAATGGGGCTGGGAGAGTTGGATATCCATATCCAAAAGAATGAAAGAGGACCCCTACCTCACCCCCTACACAAAAATTAACTCAAAATGGACCAAAGATCTCAATATAAAAGAAAGTACCATAAAACTCCTAGAAGATAATGTAGGAAAACATCTTCAAGACCTTGTATTAGGCGGCCACTTCCTAGACTTTACACCAAAAGTACAAGCAACAAAAGAGAAAATAGATAAATGGGAACTCCTCAAGCTTAGAAGTTTCTGCACCTCAAAGGAATTTCTCAAAAAGGTAAAGAGGCAGCCAACTCAATGGGAAAAAATTTTTGGAAACCATGTATCTGACAAAAGACTGATATCTTGCATATACAAAGAAATCCTACAACTCAATGACAATAGTACAGACAGCCCAATTATAAAATGGGCAAAAGATATGAAAAGACAGTTCTCTGAAGAGGAAATACAAATGGCCAAGAAACACATGAAAAAATGTTCAGCTTCACTAGCTATTAGAGAGATGCAAATTAAGACCACAATGAGATACCATCTAACACCGGTTAGAATGGCTGCCATTAAACAAACAGGAAACTACAAATGCTGAAGGGGATGTGGAGAAATTGGAACTCTTATTCACTGTTGGTGGGACTGTATAATGGTTCAGCCACTCTGGAAGTCAGTCTGGCAGTTCCTTAGAAAACTAGATATAGAGCTACCATTCGATCCGGCGATTGCACTTCTCGGTATATACCCGGAAGATCGGAAAGCAGTGACACGAACAGATATCTGCACGCCAATGTTCATAGCAGCATTATTCACAATTGCCAAGAGATGGAAACAACCCAAATGTCCTTCAACAGATGAGTGGATAAATAAAATGTGGTATATACACACGATGGAATACTACGCGTCAGTAAGAAGGAACGATCTCATGAAACATATGACAACATGGATGAACCTTGAGGACATAATGCTGAGTGAAATAAGCCAGGCACAAAAAGAGAAATATTATATGCTACCACTAATGTGAACTTTCAAAAATGTAAAACAAATGGTTTATAATGTAGAATGTAGGGGAACTAGCAGTAGAGAGTAATTAAGGAAGGGGGAACAATAATCCAAGAAGAACAGATAAGCTTTTTAACGTTCTGGGGATGCCCAGAAATGACTATGGTCTGTTAATTTCTGATGGATATAGTAGGAACAAGTTCACAGAAAGGTTGCTATATTATGTAACTTTCTTGGGGTAAAGTAGGAACATGTTGGAAGTTAAGCAGTTATCTTAGGTTAGTTGTCTTTTTCTTACTCCCTTGTTATGGTCTCTTTGAAATGTTCTTTTATTGTATGTTTGTTTTCTTTTTAACTTTTTTTTTCATACAGTTGATTTAAAAAAGAAGGGAAAGTTAAAAAAAAAAAAAAGAAAGAAAGAAAAACAAGGAAAAAAAATGATGTAGTGCCCCCTTGAGGAGCCTGTGGAGAATGCAGGGGTATTCGCCTACCCCACCTCCATGGTTGCTAACATGACCACAGACATAGGAGACTGGTGGTTTGATGGGTTGAGCCCTCTACCATAAGTTTTACCCTTGGGAAGACGGTTGCTGCAAAGGAGAGGCTAGGCCTCCCTATATTTGTGCCTAAGAGTCTCCTCCTGAATGCCTCTTTGTTGCTCAGATGTGGCCCTCTCTCTCTGGCTAAGCCAACTTGAAAGGTGAAATCACTGCCCTCCCCCCTACGTGGGATCAGACACCCAGGGGAGTGAATCTCCCTGGCAACGTGGAATATGACTCCCGGGGAGGAATGTAGACCAGGAATCGTGGGATGGAGAACATCTTCTTGACCAAAAGGGGGATGTGAAAGGAAATGAAATAAGCTTCAGTGGCAGAGAGATTCCAAAAGGAGCCAAGAGGTCACTCTGGTGGGTACTCTTATGCACACTTTAGACAACCCATTTTAGGTTCTAAAGAATTGGGGTAGCTGGTGGTGGATACCTGAAACTATCAAACTACAACCCAGAACCCATGAATCTCGAAGACAGATGTATAAAAATGTAGCTTATGAGGGGTGACAATGGGATTGGGAAAGCCATAAGGACCACACTCCACTTTGTCTAGTTTATGGATGGATGAGTAGAAAAATAGGGGAAGGAAACAAACAGACAAAGGTACCCAGTGTTCTTTTTTACTTCAATTGCTCTTTTTCACTCTAATTATTATTCTTGTTATTTTTGTGTGTGTGCTAATGAAGGTGTCAGGGATTGATTTAGGTGATGAATGTACAACTATGTAATGGTACTGTAAACAATCGAAAGTACGATTTGTTTTGTATGACTGCGTGGTATGTGAATATATCTCAATAAAATGATTAAAAAAAAAAAAAGGCTGGGAATATATCAAGTATCTTCTAGCCCCTTTTCTTCTTATTTTTGTCAAAATATATTTTCATGTCTGTGCTGCAAGTAACCAAATATGAATATTTAATTAATAAAGGTGAACTTTACGTAATATAAATTAGAGATATTTTAAAATTTAAATATTGACATGCATAAATTCAGAGATTTTTCCCACCTTAAAAACTTAGAATTATATGTTTAGCTTCATCAATACTATAATAACATTAAAGTCAGCTCTACACATTAAAATATGTTTATTTTAAGAGTTCAGATGGATATATAAAGAGCCAAAACCATTTGCATGTAGAATATTTTCCTGTATCTGCACTTTACTATAATTTGGAAAGAGAGTTACTATCATTTATACAAAATAAGAAGGAGTAAAAAAGGTTAAATGATGTCAAATTGGTCATGTACTTAATGTTAATATCAATATTAGAATCTTCATATTTTGTCTATCAGTCCAATGTTATATTCACTTGACTATGCTATTTTGTTTTACTTCAAGATATCTATCAATAATTCCAATATGACAGGATGCATTTCTTAGAAATATGGTAATAGTTTAAGAAAATAACTCACTCTACTCAGGCAAAGTGATCAAATGACTAGAGAAAATAATGCTTTCTATCAAACCAGTCCTCTTTGTTCACTTGACTAAACTTGAACCAATGTCATTACTAATAAGTAAAGTTATGCAAGGAATGCATCAAGCTATACAGCTGTATGCTATAATCTTTTCCAGCATAAAGGAAAAATCCAGGAATTTATTTCCAAAGAGGGAAGCTCAATTTTCCATTAACTGAAGAACAATTTCTTATTTTAACATGACCCTTTGGTGACCACACTGTCAGCACACAGATAGCCAGTTCCATTTCAAAACAGGTGTGTATGAGCATATTGTCTTGATCTCCTCTTTCAAATCAGGATTCTGAGTCCAAAGGGATTTTTTTGTTTCCCCACAGAGTTGCAAACACAATGACAATGATCAAAGGTCTTCTCAGACCTGAATGCACATGCCAATGTAAATAATCTGGGTGTGAGGGCTGCACAGCTTTCAGCTGGACACAGACTGTAGCAAGTATAAAGGAGCAGACACAAGGGAAGAGGTATATAAAATGTATAGGTTGAATTTTCTCTTTTGTTTACTCTGTGGCATTGATGAGCTGCCTTAGGATGCAGACACTTCTGAGGATCTGATAAAAGCTATGTACATTCTTCCCTGAAAAATGCATACAAAGTTTACAATTCTGAGGGTTCATGGAGCTGTGGAACCCAGTTTAAGAAACTCTCCTTCATGTAAACAAAGGCAATCATTCTCCCTCCTAGAGCAAAGGATTCTCAGACTCTGTGGATGTTCTGATTACTGCTAATTCTCCTTCCCAAGCCAAAGTAACAAAGAAGAAAATGCAAAGGATCATTGTTGGATAAGGCTTAAGGTGACAGATTCCCTTTCGTTTTTATTACTACAAGAAAAGGACTCAGAAAGGAATTATATCAAAGGAAACAATTCAATTGTAAATAATGGCTACAAGAACATTTTACTAGTCAGATAATTTTGAAGAAACTGGTATCCTCATCTGAAGGGGAGGAAAAAGATTAAAAAAACAAACAAACAAAGGAGCAGACATCTTGTAGTGACAGAAAGTAAGGAAGTGCTCAAAAAAGAAAAAACAATGGCAATATGTCAAAGGGACACAAGAAGCAACTGAAAGAGCTCTGAATGGCCAAAGTTGGAATAATTTGAGCAACAATATAAATAAGGTCATATTGGATTTTAACACAAAATATAAAATAAATATCCATGACACCATACTGATACAAATAAATGATTTAATAAATAATAAACGGGGAGAAATGAGACAAATCTCTTGTGCAGAAAAATTCCAAATAATTTATATAGATACTCCTCACTCCTTAAGTGTAGGCTGCGCATGGTGACTTCCTCCCAAAGAATACAGCATGGAAAGGGGGTTGTTTTTGTTGTCCAGGGCTGTCATGGCAAAATCACAAAACGGGTTGGCTTAAACAACAGGAATTTGTTGTTCTCACAGTTTCGGAGACTAGAAGTCCAACATCAAAGTATCCACAGGCCAGGCTTCCTCCAAATTCTTCAGCATTCTGGTGGTGGCTCGATATCTGGCTCCACCATGCACATCTATGTCTTTCTGTTCCTCTTCTGGTTTCCTACTGCCCCTGCTCATTTATCTCCTTATAAGTTCTCCAGTCATAATGGATTAACGTCTACCCTCATTTAGTTTGGCCTCACCTTAACTAATAACATATTTGAAGATACTATTTAAAGATGAGCTCACACCCACAGGACTGGGGGTTAGATGTCTTTTGTGGGGGACATGAGACAACCCCAAACAGGGGGCAAAAGAGTAAACTTCACAGTGTTGAAACCTGACAAACACTGCCTCAGTCACATGATCAAGTTCAACATCAACAGTAAGTCATGTTGATAACATGTAAATCTGATACAATGTGATGAAAACAGTACATTACCTCTGTGGTCTTCCTCCCCATAACGCATAAGCCCAGTCTAATTATGAGACAAACATCAGGCAAATACCAGTTGAGAGACATTTGACAAGGTACCTGACCAGTACTTCTCAAAACTTTCATGGTCATCAAAAACAAGTCTGAGATGACTGAACGACTGAATAGCAATGTAGTTTACAAGGGTGACAGTGTGATTGTGAAAGCCTTGTGGATCACACTCCCTTTATCCAGTGTATGGATGGATGAGTAAAAAAATGGGGACAAAAAACTAAATGAAAAATTGGGTGGGAGGAGATGATTTGGGTATTCTCTTACTTTTATTTTTTATTCTTTTTTTCATTTTTTCTGGTACAAGGAAAATGTTCAAAAAATAGATTGGGGTGTTATGATGGTACTGTGAACAGTTGATTGTACACTTTGGATGACTGTATGGTATGTGAATATATTTCAATAAAATTGAATTTAAAAAAAAAAGGCTGAGAAACCATCCTAGTCAAGAGGAGTCTGAGGAGGCATGATGAATGCAATGTGGTATCCTCTACAGGATTCAGGAACAGAAAAAGGACATTAGGTAAAAACTAAGGACCTATGAATAAAGTATGAACATTAGTTAATTATGATGAATTACTATTGATGTTTTAATTGTAAAAAATGTGCCATACCTACAATGTAAGATGTTAATAATATGGGAAACAGTGCAGGGTATATGGGAACTCTCTATACTATCTTGGCAATTTTTTTGTAAATATAAAATTGTTCTAAAACAATATGTTTATTTAAAAAAAAAAAAAAAACAGCAGGAAAGAAGTTGGAAGATTCATTAGAAGCAATCATAAGCTCTTATTCCAAAATCCACAACCATAACTGGAAGCAAATTCTATATATGATGTCAAACTGACATCCTGATCATAAATTAAGCCTACACTTGTGGGAAAACACTGCGACAAGTCTGTACATAGCAATTCATTAAAAGTTTAACATTCCTTACCACCTACAGAGGAATTTTAGATAGACAGGTAGATAATCATACAGAAAAATAAGCAGAAACACAAAGACAAATATTTTATATAGTCAGATAATAAATCAGGAGTTAGTTTTGAATCCAGATAATTTGGGGGTTTTAAGACAGTATTTTCATTTGTTTTTATTTTGCTAACCATAGAATAATTTATTATCACCTCTCTTGACAGTTTCTGAATTTATTTTCCATTCCATATTTTCACAACTTAAACTATAAACAGAAAGTTTATGAATGCAGTAACATCTTTTACATGATCCATTGAATTTAATTAGTTTATATTTATTTGAAAAGAATGTGTTTATGGGTATGTGTGTATGTGTGTGGCAAAGTCTGTCATATTATTATGGACCAAGAATCATAATTAAGAACAGTGTTCCACAACATTCATATCATTTATCCCTGCAATTGGACTCAAGGAATTGTTGGAGCCTGTGGAATATTTTCAAATCTTGTCTATCTCAAATTATGCAATTACATCATCCATGGTTCAAGGAAAAATATTTTTCACAAAGTAGAAGCATCTATTTGGAGAGATGCTGGATTTTGGATATGAGTGATCTCCAAATCTTATCAAAGGCTATATACTGGTCATTTTCAGCTTCATATTACATGTGAAATTAGTCATTCTATGAATACCATAAATATCTTTTATATTTATATGCTTCTCAGTGTAAAACATTATACATTCTCCCTACCCCTAATTGGCTTATTAATGAGATACAAACATTATGACATAAGGAATTAAACTTTAAACCTCATTCCAAACATAATATTTTTGCAATTACTTTCCATACATGCAGAAATAGGATTACATCCTGACCCAGAAAACAAGAATCCAAAGTAATGCCTCTAACTCTCCCACCAACTTCAACTGGATATTATCTATCTTTTCTCAATTTTACATATATAATATATTCTATATAATTTTCCCCTCCTGGCCTAACAGAAATGTCGATAAGATAAATGATACATACACATAATAAAGTTGAGTATCAGTGTGGGAATAATTGAAGAAACAATTAGCTAAGAGTTGAGAGACTGCTATTCTAGCCCCAGCTAGATTGTAAGCTTGCCACATGATACGGGGCAAATTGCCTACACTCTCTGAGCCTCAATATATTCGTCTTAAAATGAAAGGTTTAAACTAAGTGGTCTCTATGATTCCATTCAGTTGAGATTCTAGGATTCTACCTGTAGTTGATGCTGCACCACCCAGGTTGCCTCTTCAGAGCTGAGGCCACTGCCGGGAATGTTGGCTACTGTGGTGGTTTGAAGCTGTATGTACCCCAGAAAACCATGTGCTTAAATTTAATCCATTCCTGTGGGTGTGGACTCATTCAAAGTAGGACCCTATGATGAGGCTACTTCAGTTAAGGTGTAAGCCACCTCATTCAGGATGGGTTTTAATTATTACTGAAGTTCATTATAAATGGAATGAATACAGAGAAAGAGAATGCCATGGAAACAAGAAGATGCAATCAATGAAACCCAGAAGAGAAGAGACCAGCAGATGCCACCACATGCCTTGTTATGTGACAGAGGAGCCAAGGATTGCCAGCAGCCAGTCATCAAGAAAAAAGCATCACCTTGATGATGCCTTGATTTGGACATTTTCTGGGCCTCAAACTGTAAGCTAATAAGTTCCCATTGTTTAAACCTAACCATTTCATGGTATCTTCTTTAAGTAGCCTAGGAAACTAAAACAGCTGTTGAAGGTTCACAGCTGGGTCTCTTCTGGGATAGACTTCAGAAGAAAGAAGGTGTCTTGCCTGAAGGTATGCCCTCATGCTGGAGGCAACCCACATGTAATGACTTTGATATGGGGAAACAAAGGCACCTGGCTTCCTTGCAACAATTCAGGACAACTCTGAAGGACCATCCCAGCTTCAGAGCTCCCTGTGGCATCAGCTGAGGCCTTCAGTGACAACTGCTTTACAGTTCAACTCCTTCCTTTTGAATCTACTTTCCTTACCCCTTGAGAGGTATTGTTCCCAAGAGCAAACCATTCTGCCCACAAAAGTCCATCTCAGAGCTTGTTTCCCAGAGAACCCAACCAACGTCAACTGAATACTATGATCCTTTAAAGAACAACAAAAGCTTAACCTTCATGCAAACACCAATACGCTAAATGTCTCTTTTTACTTTAGTCATTCTTTAATTCAGTTAATAAAGTTTTTGAGCACTCATCACTGTGCCATATGCTGGTTATGCATTTAACAATGAAACACATAGGTCCATTATTTTGATATAGATGTGGTATTTAAAGCTGTGCATTCACATGATTTTGTCTAGTGATTCTCACCTTGGCTGTACATTGGATTCAGTACAAAATACTGATCCCTAATCCCCTTACACCTCCGTCAGATTTGAATTTGATTAATTTGGGATGTGCTCCAGGCAAAAGGATTTTAAAAGCTCCTCACACTCTATAAAAGCTTCACTCACTAACTTTATTTTTCAGAAACTTAAATCCTCCAGAGTGTTCCTATGTCATATAAGTTCCAATACCCAGAGGCAATAGCCTCTTCAAGAACATCAACCAGATGCATCCCCCTTTCCCATAATATCAACACCCCTTTATAATATGAACAAGTTAGGGTGTCACTGCCTAGACATACCTGAAGATCGAGAAAGTGATTAAATGAGAGGATGGGGTAGCAACAGACAAGATAGGATTTAACAAAGGATTACAAATACTGAATCTTTATATAAATGCTTTTTTTCTATTTTTTTAATTTGTTTTTCAGTTGCTAGGATATTAAAATAGCTAGAAGGAAGTAACTGAAATGGATCTATAACCCATAACATTCTTTGAAATTTGCTCTACAGCTACTCATTAAATCGTACTTTGAAATTATCACCTTTCTGTATGTATATTTCACAATAAGAAAATAACTGAAATGGTGGATCTGTAACCCATAACATTCTTTGAAGTTTGCTCTCTACTTGTTAAATCATACTTTGAATGTTATCACTTTTCTGTATATATGTTATATTTCACAATAAAAAATGTAAAAAAGAAAAAAAAAACTCCTCAGATGGTTCTAATGGACAGTCAGTTTAGGAAGCATGTGTTTGAATAGAAAGTTTACAATGAAAAGAGAAAAGGACATGGGATTGAAATGGGAAGAACTCTAACGTTTAATGAACAGATAGAGAAGGAGGTAAGACAATTAAGTCAAAGAACAGACTGCCCAAGAGGAAGGAGGAAATCCAGAAGTGTGTAATGTCAACAAAAGTCGAGGAGAAAAAATGTTTCATGGAAGAGTTTACTATTGAGAAGTTAAGTTGAGGAATGAAAATTCTCCATGGGATTGAATTAAAGGGAAAGCTGTTTTGCAGCAGAGAAAGTGACCAAAGCCAGTTTGGAGTGGACAAAACTGTGAGGAGGAGGTAAGGAAATGCAGTGAGGAAGTACATCTAACTTTTTTTTAAATTACTGACTATGTAAACTCCAGAGAAGGAAAAGGACAGAGGGACAACTAGAGACAGATATGGAGTTAAGTGTGGACATTTTTATTTTCCTTTGTTTGTAACGGTAAACCTGAGTATATTATAAAACATCCAGATGAGTGGGAAAGCTAGAAATATGGATGATCTTCCATTCCAGAAGTACAGGCAGGATTGTATGCTTGGCAATGGAAGATGGAGTCAGACAGACTTAATTTCCTCTTTAAAAGTTTCAAGCTAACAATCAAGAACACTTTTTTGTATACCTACATGAAAATCTAGAAGTAAATAATAAACAAAATAAACTTCACTGTATTTTGAAACAATTCAGGCCCTTAAAGGTAAGCAAAAATACATTGAGACTAATTTTGAAAGGATATTCTAAAGGTATTATGATACAGTATCCAGTATTGCTATCAAATGATTAGTGACATTATTAATATCATCTATCATTCCTACCTTTTTGAAGTGTAGCAGTGCTTTTGGGAAAAAAATGTTCCTTGAATGCAAATTTTCATGAGTTGAACTATTTCTTCTCACAGAACTCATACTTAAATAGCAATTACACAATTTAAATACTGACGTGTAGATTCATCCATTCATTCAACAAATATTTAGTGAGTGGCTACTATGGACAGACAGTTTTCCAGGTCATAGAAAATAGTAGTAAACAAAACATAGAAAATTACTCCAGTTTCAGAGCTCACGGAGCTAAGCCCCAGATTCAGAAGAAAAATTGCCTGAAGAGTAGGAATACAAAAGTCCCAAATTCTCATTCCTGAAAGAATAATACTCAGTGGTACGGTCTGCATTTGGTATGCCTTCAAATAACTATTATCCCAAGTCTAGCCATGTTTATGGAGAGATGGCTATTCCAATGTTAAAGTAAAAATCTTCCATTTCCAATTGTTCTATATTTGCTTTGCCTTTTTTTCCCATGCATGATTTCTTTTTTTTTCTTGCTTGTTTACTTTTGTATTTAATGTTTGAATACAAATTAGAAACAAAATTGAATCCATATTATGCCAATGATAATCCCAGCATTTTGTGTCTGTGTGTATGAAAACAGACAAAATTTATATGGAATACAAAGGCCCTAGAATCACCAAGATAATCCTAAAGAAGAACAAGGCTAGAGGACAAAACTTACTAGGCATTCAGCCACAGTAATTAAAAGAGTGAATTGCTGGCACAAGGCAAGCAACATTAGACCAGTGGAATAAAAAACAGAATCAAGAAACTGATTTAAAACAAAGGCACAATTGCAATTTAGTAGAGTAAGGATGGCTGTTTCAATCAATGTGCTCATTAATCAGATATGCACACTTTTAAAATGAGGCTTGGCCCTACTATAAACCTCATACAAATTTTTTTTTAAAGAATGAATTACAGATCTAAATGTGAAACATATAACAAGGCTTCCAGAAAAAAACAAAATAGACTATCTTCATAATCTTGAAGGAGGGAAAGATTTCTTAAACAGGACACAAAAAGCATTAACCTTAAGAGAAAACATTAACAAATTGAACTTCATTAAAAATAAGAACTTCAGTTCATTAAAAGACACCATTAAGAAAGTGAAAAAGCATAATAAAGACTGGAGATGTGATTTGTAATACACATATCAGATAAAGGATCACAACCACAATGTCAAAGAAAAAGAAAAACAACCAAAAATAAAAATTCAATTTGGCAAAACACTTGAACAGGCACTTTGCAAGAGGATAATGAAAAGTCCAAAACACATGAAAAGGTGATGAACGGCATTAGTCATCAGGGAAATGCAAATTAAGACCACAATTAGATATCATTATACCCCAACCAGATGGTGAAATTAAAATGACTGAAAATAATATCAAGTTTTGGTGAGAATGAAAGACCTGGAACTCTCCTACATTGATGATGTGAGTATACTAGGAAAACTTTGGAAAATTGTTTGTCCATATCTTCGAAAGTTAAATATATATATAAGCCCTATGATATAGCAAATTAACTCCTGGGGATGTAATCAATAGATATAAATGCTTATGTCCATCAAAATACAAATATAAGAATTTTCATGACATCTTTAATCATAATAGCCTCAAACTGAAACATTCTGAAGGTCCATCAATAGTAATGACAATGTTGAACTACACCTGAGCCCTGTGCTCTTAGAACACTGGGATGACTAAGATTTATATTGTGCTGGTTTGGAGCTGCTATGTACCCAAATCCATTCTTGTGGGTGCAGACCTATTGTGGGTGGGACCTTTTGATTAGGTTGTTTCAATTTAGTTGTGAACCAGCCCACACAAGGTGGGTCTTAATCCTTTACTGGAGTCCTTCATGAGAGGATAAAGAATAGAAAAGCCGAGAGAGCTTAGAGAGAGAGAAACACACTGGAAATGCTAAGAGACAACCCACAGACACTCAGAGAGGAAGCCACTGGAATCAGAAGCTGAAGGCAACAAAACCTGAGATCAAAGCACCAGTAGATGCTGGCCATGTGCCTTGCTATCTGACAGAGGAACCCTGGATGTGAATGGCCTTTCTTCAGAGAAGGTATCCTCTTGTTGATGCCTTGATTTGGACATTTTCACAGTTTAAAATTGTAACTTGTAACTTAATAAATCTCAATTGTTTAAAGCCATCCCATATTTAGTACATTGCATTTCAGCAGCTTTAGCAAACCGAAACATATATGAAGGTCAAGAACAAGCAAAACCATTCTAAAGTGATAAAAGTCAGAACAGTGTTTGACATTTTGGACAAGTGTGTTTTGACTGGGATATGGCATGTGGAAAATTTCTGGAGTACTAATAACATTTTGTAACTTGATCTGAGTGGTGAACACACTGGTGCATACAAATGTAAGAAGCCACTAAATTATGTGTTAAGATTTATATACTTTGCTGAATGTTAATTATACCACAAATTTTTAAAAATGGGAATAATACCTGAGTAGAAAACTTTATGAACAATAGTATATAACAGACCATAAAATTTTCTATAAAAAAGAACAGTAGATACTAATTATTATCGACAAATACATACACACATGCCTTGTGCAGTTAAAATCACAACATTAGTCATGTTCCATTTCTAAGGCTGGGTACATGGGTGTTTTGTTTTACTTGGTTTTTAATTATCAGCATATTACTTTGAGACTTCCAAAACCACATACAAAAGGCATGATTTCCATTTCATCTGAAAGAAAAAAAGTACGTAGCTTCCCTAACTTGAGATGCATGGTGGTTTGGAGCTATGTACCCCAGAAAAAAACACCATCTTAAACTTAATTCTTTTCCATTGTAAGCAAGTAGGATCTTTTGATGAGGTTACTTCAGTTAAGGTTGGCCCAATTCAATGAGGTTGCTCTTAATCCTATTACTAGAATCCTTTATAAGCCAAATGAAATTCAGACTGAGTGAAAGAAAGCCACAGAGGGAGCAGCCATAAGCCTGAAGTCAGCGGAACAATGAAGCGAAGGGAGAGTTCAGGAGAGCACCACGTGCACTGCCACATGACAGAAAAGCTGACCAAGGATCACCAGCAACCAGCCTCAGAACACCACAGTCTTCAGAGAGCAACCACTGCCTTGATGGCACCGTGACTTTGGACTCCTCTTAGCCTTGAAACAATGATCCAATAAATTCTAATTGTTTAAGCCAATTGATTGCATGACATTTTCTTTGGGAGCCAATAAACTAAATCGAGAGGCACCATTAGTGATTAAGCACACCAATGCTGGAGCCAGACTGCCTGGCTTTGAAACAATGGTTTAACACTAACTAAATAGTGCGGCTTTGGACACTTAATCTCTGTACTTCAGTTAGTTGATTTGTAAACAGGGATAATAATCTGAGCAAGTAAGTCTTCATAACAGGCCTGTTTTCAGAAATGAATTAGGTAATATATGCAAAGAGTTTAGGTAATATATACAAATAGCAGCTAACACTTAGTGTGATATAATTACCAATTCATAGTTAACCTATCTGTTTTGCATGCAGAGGAAGAGAAATCTATGTTAAAAAGAAAGACAACTAGTCAGAAAAAAAGTTGTGAAATCAAAACTAATTGTAAGTCTTCAATACATAATTCAGTTAAGCAAATATGTAGACTATCCTGATTTCTTAAATATATACATATTGTAAATTAATACATCCTATTTTCTAAATCAGTACTCTGTCTATTATACTATAAATTTTATGGTACCAATTTAATTAAAAAGAGAGTATATTCCTTGTTACTATAATCCAAAAATTTAAAACAAGATACTAAGAAAGGCTGTACAAGAAATTGAGAACTGAAACAAATAATTTAAGTGTCATGGGCCTTTAGAGTAAAACATTCCAAGAGACACTAGACAGCCTTTGGATAAAGTGACTTGCTATTGTTAAGGAATTTAATGAGTCAAGGCCTAAAAAAGGCCACTAATAATCTTTAGAACGTGTTTCTGCTTTAACTACTCTTTGCAGCTTTTCTTTGCAAAACTTATTATGTGTAAAATTACTATAACATAGAGACAAGGAATCTATCTCTTTTGAATTATATCTTCATTTAAATATCCATAGGCATGCAACTGATCAATGATATGTATACGGGACAAAAATCTCACTACAAGATACAGAGGCAACAGCTATGAACGTCATTCTGAGAGGTGAAGTGCATCCTTATAATCTGTGATACACAGATTGTGAAACATAAGATTTTTCACTCCCTATGAACCAGCCTTTGGAAACCAGTGTAACATTTTATTGAATGAGCTACAAGCTGGAGGAATCAATTATGAATTTTTTCTCCACCATCCTCCAAATCTGCTCTGTATTTGGGTGAAATCTCCAGCAGATCTCATAACATTTTGAGTCACTTTCAGATAATATAAAGCCCCCCATGGCACTTTCAGATCCACTAAAATTCTCATTTCATAATTAAGATGTACAGTACTGAGTAATAACCAAAACTATGAGCTTGATGAAAAAGTGATACCTCCTCCCTCTCCAGCCAGGCCTTCCTCAGACAAGGAAGTTCACAGAGGGCTTGACATGACTGGCTTTTGCTCTGTTCCCCTGCCTTGCTAGTTTACAATATCTTTGTGGATTTCTCAAAATCCCCTCTACAGGAACCTCTAATTTCAATTACTATGAAATAGCCATCTGTGGCTAGTCTCCAGCTGGCAACTCCTGATTCTAACTTCAGCCCCAATTATTCTGCAGTCCACCACAAACCCAACCCCCACTCCACAGATTCACAGTTGAGATTCCACCACCTTCTTGAGCTCTTTTGGGCAAAGTTCATATGTTTTAAACTCCAGGGCAGAATACACACTCGCTCACCTGCTCTCTCCACATCTGAGTCACAGTAACTACTCAGGCATTCTTTTCCCTGACATCTTGAAAATATGGTTCCATCCCACTGCAGGCCTCTTCTCTTTGCACCAATGTCTGTAGCCAATAAGTACAGCCATGCCTTTGACTTCTCCAATGGGAGTCAGACACCATTCCAACAAGAGCCCCTCAAAGTGTAGGTTCAAGGATAAGGAAAATCATTTTTCTCTCATGCCTATAGTGGGAAGCATACAGCACTTGTTTAATTGTCTATTTTCTGTCTCCTACTGGTATTAAACTTCTTAAGGACAGGGATTTTATTTTGTTGACAGCTGTATCTCCAGAACATAGAACAGGGCCTGGTACATGGTAGATGCTCAGTAAGTAATAACTGAATGAACTAAATGAGTCCTTTTATAACATGAGATGACAAGTAATCAGTAAGTCAGTTAAAGGTCAGAAAAAGATTTCTGTTTCTTCTAAGTTGGAACCTTGATTAAGGATTCCAAAATCCTAAAATATAAAATTACAAGTGCACTCAAAATACTAATGGTTTGGTCTTTTATTTAGAGCTATGTATAGGACTACTCCTTTCATTCCATTGATAATCAAGAACTGACCACACATCCTCAATTTGATAGGCAAGAAAATGCACAGTATTGCCAGAAATAACCTAAAGAAGGACTTACTCTTTATCATGGATGTTTTAATTATAGTGTCAAATGTCAATATACATTTTTCATATGATTCGTATTCTAGCCAACTGAATTTGTATCGGCACTGCCAAAGTTCTAGTTCCCTAACCATGTGATGCTAAGTATTACTGTAGTCTGAAAAATCTTGACTCATCTGAATCAAAAAAAGCACATCCAGGTTTACAGAAATGATTTATATTTCTGGCAATTACAAATAGTGCTTTTATGAACATTCTTATACATGTCTCGTAAACATGAATATGCACGAAAGGCACGGTCACAGGTTATATGGAATGTCAGTGTTATAAATACTGCCAAATGGTTTAGCAAATGCTTCTGCCAAGTTAAACTTTTACCACCAATATGAGAGTTGTAGCTGTCCACATGATCATGAAGAGTTGGTATTTTCCTTCTTTTTCATTTTAGCTACTCTAGGGGATATGTAATACTATCATGCTGTGATTTTAATTTGCATTTCCTTGATGACTAAAGAGTTGACCTCCTTTTCATATGTTCATTGGCCATTTGGCTATCCTCTCTTCATCATTTTCAATTAGGTTGTATGTCTTTTTCTTAATGATTTCCAAAAGTTCTTTATATATTTTGAATATGAGTCTTTCTTGATATTGATTTGGAAACAACCTAAATGTCTTTCAATAGTAGGATAGAAAAAAAATAGAAAAATAAAATGTGACACGTTCATGTAATGTAATACAATAAGTGAATTACTCTCACATTTAACATTGTAGATTAATCTCATAGCTATAAGAAGAAGCCAGTCATAAAAATATATACTGGTTTATTCCATTTATATGCAGTTCAGAAAAAGTCAATCTTAATCCTCTGTATGGTAATTTTGGGAGAAGGCAGTGAGTAATTGAGAGGGGACATGAAGGGACTGCTAAGGTTTTGGTAATGTTCTATTTCTAGATGCAGGTGCTGGTTACATGGTTACACGTAAATATTTATTAAGTTATATTCTTATGATTTGTGCACTTTTCTGTATGCATATTATACTTGAAAATACTTAAAAACAAATATACACAAAACAACTTTTGTGTTTAGTTATGTATGTATATATACCTATATATGTATATAAAATATATGTACACACACATACACATATATATACAGAGAGGGATATAAACTGTGCAAAGCAACTAAAAGATATTGATTTCATTGATTAGTTAAGACTAAAATTCTCTATTTAATATCCTATATGAGACAGTAAATAATATACCTAAATTTGTTACAGTGGTTTAAAAGATAATTCATTTTTCTATCTCTGAATAATGAGTCTATCGCATTTTATACTTTGAAAGCAGAGACAGCAGGAACCATGTGTTTTGAACTTCACTTCCTTTTTAGGTATGACTTTATAGATCTCATTGTGAAGACATACAGTATGAAGAGCGAATAAATCTTTTCCTGTTTCTTGGCAACAGTAGCTCAGAATGAGCTCTTATTCACAAAACTAATGGTAACTAACATCCAATTTGAATGCTATTAATCAAACTAATGGCTAGTTTTTATGTAGTGGAACATATGTCCATGAACAGGAAGATGGTAAGACTGGGTGCTAAGTAAGTTACATTCTGTTATTTAGAAAGAACTTCAATGAGTTTTAAATTTCAGCAACGGTCTATAATTAAATCCAATATATTGCTTGAAAATGATAAAAATATACAAAGTGTGACAATCAAGCTAAAGAAATGTGTTCTTATTGGTGAGGGTAATAACTAAGTAAATATAAACAGTGGCAAATGTAATAAAAAGACTTGGACTTGTAACTAGAAGACCTAAGTTTTAGTCCCAGCTCTGTCACTAGGCAGCTGGCTGTATCCTTAAGGAAGCAACTTTACCTCTTGTGACCTCAGTTTTCTAATCTTCCAAATAAACAGAATGGAATGGCATGTGCTGCATGACCCATAATTAGCCTAACACCTACCTGGATTAGATATTAGCTACTACTGACTAAATTTGTGACCTTAGGAAAACTATACAAACAATCTCCACATACAAGTTCTTCAAATGTAAAGGGTAAATAACACTCCCTGCTGTACAGATTCATCATGAGGATTAAATGATGCATCATATGTCAAGTATCTGGTACCCACTGTCACAAAGAGGTGTGCCACAAATGTTATTTTCACCTCGGCCTTAACATTCTACATCTGAGAAGAAAGCTGTGTGTAATAAGGTAACTTAGATACTTTTCCCATGATTAAGTTTTTAATCTGTAAAAATTAGCTGGAGCAATGATAGAAGAATGAGACCAGAAATATGAAATACGTGAAATTCCTTTGAACTCCTGAAAGAAAATTCTATTATTACAAATACATGTAATCCACTCTGTTTAACCTTTACATTTTAGAGAATGCTTTTGTATACAACTTCAAATTATACTATCAGAGAAGCCCTGTGAAATAGGTAGAAATTATAATTTTCATTTTGCATATGTGAAAATTTAAGTTTGGAGAGGTAAAATGATTGCATATTCAAGTCACAAATTTATTAAGTGAAGGATTCTAGAAGAGAATAACTGTTTTCTCACTCAAGACAACACTATTTTCACATGTAAAAATTCCAGAAAAAACTTTTCCTCCAATTACCCTGAGAAATTTATAAAAACATATTTTTAATGCCTTCATTTTACAGACCACATCACTAAGGCCTAAAGAGATTTGTCTGAGGATACACAATAAGGTAGTGACAGAGCGAAATAGAAACAAATTCTTCTCCTGAATTTCAAAGCCAATCCTTTCTCCTCTCTATTAATTCAACCCATTTCACCTTAAAATTATCATTATTATTAATGTTTTTCTTTACAATTTAATTATGATTGTTTTACTAGAAGCTATGACTAGAAGCATAAATACATCTGAGAGTCATTCAGCATCACATACTGGGTGACAGCTCTCTGTGCCAGGTGCCAGGAATTCAAAAATGAAACCATGTTCCAACCACAAACTCTGTGGGGAGATGGACATGTAGACAGACTTGTTCATTGAAATACAAATATACAGGTCCCTGGCAGAGGTAATAAAGAAAGGGCTCTGAGAGAACAAAAAATCACCTAACTGCCTGAAGGATTTCATAGAGTATCTGACTTTTGAGCTGGAGCAAGAAGGATAAGGAGAGATCTGTCAGACAAACTCAAGGAGGCAGTTTCAGCATATACAACAGAAGAGACAAAGGGTTCTGGCTATCCAGGAACACTGAGAGTTCACCATGGCAGCTGAAGATGCTGGATATGGGGAACAGAATTGAAAAGAGAAGAGGCTGGCCATAACCCAGAGAAGTAAACAATTGAAATATATATTGAGGACTGCAAACCTGTTGACACTATAGCACAGCATTCTCAAAATGTGGTCCGTTCAGCCCTTAAGGTTCCCAAGATCCTTTGGGGGGTGGTCTACAGAATGAAAGTTATTTTCATCATCATAATAATATATTATTTACTTTATTTTCATTGTGTTGACATTTTCACTGATGGTGCAAAAGTAATAGTGGGTAAAACAGCTGGTGACTTGGCACAAGCCAAGACATCAGCACTAAAATGTACTAATAGTGTATTCTTCACCAACACATATTAGTCAGTAAAAAATAAGCATACCAACATAAAAACACAAAACAAGTATTCCTTAAGTATGTTCTTAAAGAAGTATTAAATAAAAACAATTTTATTAAATTCTGAAACTTGAATCCACATCTTATTAACATTCTGTGTGAAAAGATGGAAAGCATACATAAAGTACGTCTGCTGCACCCAAAACTACGGTGACTGTCTCAAGAAAAAACACTTGGGTGAATGCTAGCTGAACTAGACACTTTTCATGGAATACCATTTTTATTTGTAAGAATGACTGATAGAAACACTATGGTAATTTAGTCTTGGATATCTGGCAGAATTTTTTTCAAAAGTGAACAAAGAGAGCTTGTATCTTTAAGAAAAACAACTGAAAGGTTTCTTTGGCCAGTGATTAAATCTGAGCCTTTGAACAAAAATGAGAATTTCAGAATGCTTGAATTCACCACCATGAACTTGAAAACTTCCCAATATCAGTAGTGATAATAACAGATGTGAATTTTTGATATTGCATAGTTAAATGCAACATTTGGAAGATCTGCAAACCCCAGCAAACCAATATTTTCCAAATGTCCAATGTATGATGTTAAATAAGCATGTCTGGGAAAAAGAGCCATTCAAAGTGCAAGGCAGACTAATGGATTTTAACACAACAGAGAACAAAATGTTCACTGAGGTGGTTTCAGATTTCACATGGCAACTAATTTTAAGGAACTACCACTTGTTGAGTTTTGGCATGACATTAAAGAATATTCACAATCATCTGAGGCGGCTATTAAAATACCTCTCCCTTTTCCAATTATATGTCTAAAGTCAGACTTTCTTCTTATCCTTCAACCAAGGCAACATATCACAACAGACTAAATGTAGAAGCAGATATGAGAATTCAGCATAAGCTAAAATTCTTTAAATCCTTGAAAATGTTCAAGACTATAAATGGGTTCTGAGAGTAACAGTTTGAGAATAAACCACTTTTCTCCAGTATGAAGTAAAATAGAAAGATAGGATAGAGTTCTGGAATTTAGATAAGTAATTGCAAAAACAAATTCAATATGAAATGATTACAGCCTGACAAAGATCAAAACAGTGGAGATGGGGAGAATATGCCAGATCCAAGAGTCACATCTGAGCAAAAATGAACAGGATGAATAACTGATGAGATGAACAGATGAAAGGGCATGAATGAATTTAAGATAACTCAGATGTTTCTCATTAATAAGGCTAGGTGAAGAACTGGGGAATGCACATGGTGATGCTGGTTTGATATGTTGGATACATTAACTCTGATGATTCAATGTTTCATCTGAGCTATAATGTCCAGTAGAAAGTTGAAAATAAGTACCTGAAGCTCAGGGGAATAGTTACACATAGCGATAAAGATGTGTGAGCATCTACAGATGCAGGTGGAAATTACTTAGAGGAAAATTGATGAGTAGCTAAAAAGCTAAAAAGACCAAGGATGAATATCTGTTAAAATCTAATATTTCAGGAAAGATTTAAAAAAGAAGTAGCCAGTGAAGGTAGCTAATAAATTGCAGCCAGAAGATACAGAAAAATAACCAAGAGGCAGCAAAATTCTGGAAGCCAAAGTTGGGGTGGATGGAGTGGGGGGATTGTTTCAGGATACAGAAAGTAGTCAGTGGTCCTTATCAAGTTATATAAGGACTCAAATTAAAGTCACTAGATGTGTTTAAAAGGAACAAAATACATGTTTTCATAAAAAGTCATTTTCAATAGAATGGTGATATAAGAAGTCAAATTTAATAGAATGACTAAATGGTAAATCTTGCTTAATTTAAAGAAATTCTAGTAAAGGAAAGTATTTACAGTTTTGTTGGAGAGTTAAAAATTTATTCATGGTATAGAAAATAAAAGACATCCTATAAAGAGTATTAAATCTAATCAAGTGTCAAAACACAGTATGGATATGGACAAAAAAGGATTCTGGGAGATCAGGAAGACGGGAGTTAGTACTAGCTCAGATCATAGTCATAGGCTAATGAAATCCTTGGGATGAAAAGTTTGAAATTCTCTAATTTAACTTTCCAGTGATGCTTGATTTCTCTCTACATGTCCCCTACACAAGCGGTGTTCAATCACTCTGGCAACAAAGCCTCCCAAGGAAACACATTTTCTCTTTAGATAGTTCTATTATATCTTTTAAAATTGAACTCTTCTTCCATGATCTCTCCTTGGTCTTGGTTCTATTCTTTGAGGTCATACAGAGGATGTCTAGTTTATTTTATATTACCACTTCTCAAATATCGTCAGATGATTATTCTTCTATTTTTCAAAGAAAACAACCACAGTACCCTCAATAAAACAATATGTAACAGTCTTTCAAGTTCCTTCAAATCCTGTTCATAATTCTCTGAACAAATTCCCTTATAATTCTAACCTTCATAAACTATGGCAACCAGAAAGTAACACAATGTTCTAGTTAATGTATAACCGCTATGAGATTAACACTTATTTCTTTCTAAACATTGTATTTCTATCAATGTCCAAGACCTCAAGGAATTATACAAAGTGTGCTATTACTTCATATTAATTTATTCTCAACTGATACTTCTAATTATTAAAAAAGGCAAGGTAATATCTGAAATGAGTCCTGAAGGACTGATAAGATCTGGATGTATTAGCAGGAAGTTGTCATTCTTAACATTAACCTGCCTAAGCACAAACAATGACAAGGGAAAGTTAGGCACTGAGGACAGATCAGCTTTGTAAAATGAGAATGCCTCACATAAAAGTTTGGAAAGAAAGTAGAACCAAATCAGAGAGGCCCTTAAAAGTCAGGGGAAATAATTTGTACTGTTTCCATGAAGCAAAAAGGAGACACAGTGGTTCTTCAGCATAGGAATAGGAAGATGAAATGGAAACAGTATGTTAAGATGGACTACAATGAGCAGAGAAAAAAAAATAAATAAATAAAAAAAAAAAAAACCCTGCTCTAACAAAGTTGAGAGTGATGGTGGAAGGAAATGTAGATGAATAAAAACTTGAACATAACAAATATCATTTTAAGAGAAAGAAATGCAGGATCCATTTAAGTGTCATGTTTGAGTACCTGGAATAATGAGGTTTCCAATTTCAAAACCTGGAAAATTATTTGGAAAGAAAAGATCATGAATTCAAAGGATTGCAAAATAATAGCATGTCATTAAAGTGGAATTGTTCAATGGGTAACAGGAAATTATGTGACTAAAAATCAGTTAAAAATTAGATCTAGATATGTTATAGTAATAACAATATAGACCATTTTAAGTGTACCCATTTTATAGATTATCCATATCCTTTTCCAATCAGCCTTTCCTCTTTGGCCAATATGTTTATCTTCAACATTTCCACTAGAAAGTAAGAAATCAGAAGCTAACTAAACATCAATCCAATCAATTAATAGTAGGTAAAAGAATAAGAATAGGAAGGAGATGGCTAAAATAATACTTAGACACATTTAATGGTTTTGATTATTTATGATATTCCTATCCACTCACCACAGAGAAACGAGGTGTACACATGCTATCATTAAATGACACCTTTCAGAAGGAGACAAAACACTTTCTCATAACCACCATCCATTGGTAAAGGAGTTTTTAATATTTAGGTGTTTATTTCATATTGAGTTGATTTTTATACATAACGTGAGGTAGGGATCCACCTTTATTCTATTGCATATGGACATACATTATATATCCATGTGTGGACGAGACTATTCTTTCCCCATTAAGTGGACTTGGCACAATTGTCAAAAATATACTGGCCAAAGGACAAATACTGTGTGGTATCACTGGTATGAAATAATTAGTATAAGCAAATTCTTGGAGCCAGAAAGTATAACTGGTTCCCAGAGACCAGGATGGGGTAGGGTATGGGGAGTTAATGCTTAATTTTACAGAGTTTCTATTTGGAGTGATGGAAATATTTTGGTAAAGAATGGTGGTAACAGTAAGCACAACACTGTGAATATAATTAACACCAATGAATTGTATACTTGAAATTAGTTAAGTTGGGAACTTTTATGTTATATATGTGTTATCACAATCAAAAACCCACCTTTACATGCGCACTTTTTTTTTAATTTCGTGGAAAAAATAACTACTAAGAAGAAGTCATATTGTTTCCCATCAAGCACATAGACCCAGATTAAAAAATTTAAAGTTCTCTATGTCATGATTTTAAAACTAGAATGCCAACAGTCTGAAGGAAAGGTAATTTGGAAGACAGGATGAATGCATCCTAAAATGATCATACTGTAATATAAATAATAGCAACCATGATCAAGTATCAATTAAGGTTTGTTATTATTCTCCCCCATACCGAAGATGCAAGTGTGGGCCAAAAGTGGGAGATAGGAGGAAAGATTTCAAATGATATTTAGAAACATATTGGTTGTACTGATATGTAAGCTATATGTATTTACATGTACTTATAAGATATATGTATTCATATGCTTGTATATGTAAGCTTGTATTTATTATATTGTAAACTATCAGTGTCTACTTATTGTAAACTATCAGATTCTTAAAACTCAAAAAGTCTGCCACAAAAGGCAGAAGGCTGACTAGCTCAGTATGTGTCAAAGGGTTACAGCCTAGACAAATTCAATATTTAAAGGGTTATACATCTATTATGAGCAAAAACAGGAATGACAAGTAATGTTGCTTTGTTTTGTTTCATTTTTTGTTGAGATAATTCTATTTTGCTTTGTTTTCATCATTGCTATTTTATCAAAAATTCTGAAAGCAGATTTGAGTATATTCTGGTTTCATACATAATATACAAGAGCAATCCATATACCTATGCCTTCTTTTTATAAATTACGGCAAACATGAATTAGATCATTTATATTTGTCATCCTTCAATCATTATTTCTTGAAAAGAATATTAGCTTGACATATTTCTTCCCACTGGTTTAAGTAAGAAAAAAAAAAAAGGGTTTTCTGGGTTTAAGATATGCAAAAAAATTGATCATTATTGAAACAGAAGAAATTCTGTTACTGATGGCTTTTAAACCCTTATTAACAAAAAAACACGATATATTCATTTTATATGGTAGAGCATTTCAAGAATATGAACCAAAACTGAAGTCAGATCTATTTATATCTGGATAGAGATTTTAGTTTTAAAATTATTCTCTCTGTATTATTCTGCTATTGGATGATTAGGAACAATACATTAGAAGCACAGAATCTGAAAAATTCCACAACTTGCAACAACCTTAAACATTGCCACCTATTCAATGCTCAAACTAAACTTCCTCTAAAATATGCCTGCCTGCCAAGTAATTACTTCACATGCCTGAGTGCCTCCAGTCTCAGTGAACTCCATTATCTCCCTTCCCAGCCAATTATATTTAGGCAGAACTCTACTGGAGCCAGAAACATCCCTCCCCATAGCTCTTACTCATTAGTCCTGGTTTTAACTCTTGCTGTCAAGCCACAAAGTCTACTTTCTCATTAACATCACAGTTTTTCAAAAATTTGAAGACAACTTTCAAGTTCCTTCAACTCTTCGTAATATGACATGATTTTAATTATCTCAACTCTTCTTATTTCTCTCATCAGAAAATATTCTCACCAGCAAAGTATGGAAATCTCTGTAGCCCTTGCTTTAAATACTATAATTTTATTATGTAAAGTAATATAATTAACAAAGATTGATAAAAGAAAAACACTAATTTCATTCTCAACTAATTATACATCTATGTTCTTTCATATCATGGTTACAATATTATTTAATATTTTTTCCAAACGTGCTTTTCCCATCCTATACCTGCACAAGTGATTTCTGGACAAATTGCAATTTATATTTTAATCTTACGAGATTTAGCCCTTCAACATCATACTGGATCCTAATTCTGTCTTATATATACACTCTATGTCCCAATATCCCATTGTCCTCAATTTGGATGAGTATTTCCTCTGTATAGTCTTAGTTTAGTCATTGATAAAATGTTGAACATGATGAGGCCAAAATCTCACCAGGAAACATCTTCCAGGTTGAAAATGTTCCACTAATTACCTGGTTGCTAATTCACCTAGTTTTCCTGTGTTTCCTTATGTTGACAATTTCTATACATATTGTCCAAATGGATCATGTAAGTTATTTTCAAATACCTTAATAAAATCCAGATACAGTGACTTGTAAGGGATAACCAAAGTTCCTTAGGTTTTTATTCATTCTTTAAACAAATTTTTCTTATATGTATATTTTGTGCCAGACATTATGTTGGTGTCTGGTGACTGAGTCAAATAAGACACTGCTCTCAAGGAGCTTACAATCTAGTGGGGAAAGCAGACAATTACAACCAATGATTACCATATAGTGTTATTAATATGATAGGCAATTAGGGAACCATGGCACCACACAGTATGATTTTCTAAATTAGACTGTCTAGACTACCAGGATTAGGAAAGGTTTCCTAAGGGAGAAAACTGTGTTAAGTTTGAGGTAACTGTGGGACAGTCAGATTGAAATGTTGGGTGTATGGGTGTGGCGCTTATCAGACAGATCTGAAATGGACATATTGAGTTAGGAGCCAACAGTGAATAAATGGCAGTTATGGCCATGGATTTGAACAAGACCACTTGGCAGGAGTTAAAGAAAGAACGGGGTGGATGGGCATTTTAGAAAAAGGGAAGAACGCCTGCAGAGGTGTGAAAGAGAAAATGTGAAATGAGATTTACTTATTTGTGGAATGGATGGAGGGGACTAGGATGGGGAAGATACTGCCAGACATATCAGAGCACAGTTCAGCAAGACCATTGTGTGCTCAGCTAAGAAATCAGAACCTTATCCAGAAAGCTATGGACCTCTTAATGGGCTTTAAGCATTGGAATGATGGATTTAAGATTTAAAATACACTCCGAAGTCACTGCTGAATATGAGTTGAAGGGAGGGAGACAAGAAGCAGAGAGACCAATTAACAGTCCACTGCAGGGGAGGTGGAGGGAGGAGGTGGTAAATAAAGCAGTGTCCATAGGAATGACAATGAAAGACACATTCCAGAGATGGTAAACACTCTGAATTTACATGTCTTGGTGATGAATGAATTTCACAAGCTAAGGTAGAAAGAGAAGTCTAGGGTGACCCCAAGGTTTTTAGCTTAGATGGCAAGGGAAGTCGTGATGTCTTTTGCTAAGAAAGGGAACTCTATCAGGAGGGGAGGAGTTCTGAATGGGTTTTATCATTTTGGGTTGAATTTGAGCTCATTATGGGATAGCCAAATTGAAAAGCTGGATGTATGGTTGGGCTGCTCTTCAGAGAGGTATGGGCTGGACACACAGACTTAGTCAACAATGAATAAATAGTAGTTACAGGCACGGATTTTTTCAAGATCATACAAGCACAATGTATAGAAAATCAGAGAAGAGACCAATAGATTAAGTCAAAGTTAAACTCAAGCTATAAAATAAATAGATGATTGTGTCCAAGGACTTATATAAAATATTTTTTTTCCATTTTAAAGTTTATTTCTTATTTATTAATACATTAAATTTCTTATAAGGTTCAAAATCAATTTGGTACGTAGTTTATCAACCTGCTACAGTTGTTTTACTTACACGTCAAAAATATAGTCAATAATAGCACAAATTTATAGTTTTTTTGGAATCTCAAGACAATGAATTTTTTAAAACTGTAGAGAGCCAGGAAATGCTTATGATATGACTCAAGCTCAACATCAAAATTATATGCTAGACTGTCAAGCAACCCAAGCCTTTTATTTCTCCTACATTTAACATTTTTCATCTTATTTATAGTCTTTGGGGGAAAAATGCTGTACCAGTAAAACTTGATTTCATTCATGTTTGCTATACTTATAATGCACATTAACTCCCCCACTGCCTTATCAATTCAATTCAAAAAAAGTTTTAAATAAATGAAAATGTTACTAGCCAAGAATTTCACCATTTTGAAAAGTATTATGGTAGTCTTTCCCTAACTTCTGAGTTCTGGAATCTCAATTATTCTTTTTAATCAAGATGAATACTTAATCAAGGTACATAAGATGAGCAAACTGAATCATTCTCTAAGATACAAATAGTTTGCATATTCTTTCACAGCACAATATTATATCAGAGCTTCTTACTCTGGATGTCCCAAGAAATTTTATATAATGGGTCCAATCACAGACAGGGAAAACCCATGCCTTCTGAAGTTCATAATTCAGTGATAATCAAATCAGAATAATTCTCAATAAAATAAAAATATATACAAATCAAATTCTCCAAGGTACACCTACCTCTCCTTTAAAGAAGCTAGATTTTTTGCATCATCATTAATGTAACTATTGTTATCTTATCTAAGCTTTACCTACTTTCATAAATAAAAAAAATAAAATACATTCTAACTATGATAGAAAATTTCACAGATAAAATTTCAATGAAATATTCATACTAAAATAGGTGATATGGGTTTAAAGGTATATGTTGGGCTTTCCAATTGAAGACTTGCATGCTCACCAAAACAGAACTTTTATTGTTTCACTCTTAAATGAACTTAAGCAAAAACTCTGTTTTAAAAATGATAGACACCATACATATATATACACAGTCAGTTTGGATATAAGGCAATTGAACTGAAAAGGGATAGAACATTCTCTAAGACTCTAGTAAGATAAACTGTAATTATAAAACTTGCTGTTCCCATCTTCAGAACTCTGCTTCCTGACATTTGATGGGGGAGAAAGAGGACATGAGCCTATCGGTATCCTCATACAGAGAAATCTGCCTGATCAAAGAAGGCCTGACTCTACACATAGAATCACCATGAATAAAAGACATGAACACCAGCTTTCAACACTCATAAAAGGTTAATATAAAGAAGATCTGAATCAAGAATATGTACCCTTTTATTTGGGGAAGAGTAAGGCTCAACAATGCCCTGTTACCTTAAAAATGCTAATCTCATGGCTGTGGCACAAAAAGAGTAAGAGGAAAGAGCTGTAATAGCTGCATATTGTGTTTGTTCCTGAACCCACCCTATCAGGTACCTGATACCCCACTGGCAACTAGCCAAGAAGGGCCACATGAATATAACCCAGAGCAAGCATGTCATACACCCAAAAATTTGTCTCTGACATCAGATTGAACAACACTAGAATAAACAGGACTATTAAACCTGAATATCAAGAAATATCCCTTAATACAGAGCTTTATTGAATGCTAGATTTTATGTGGATCATGATAATGTCTCCAGACTTTTAGTCTCACGTATTCATATAAGTATCCAAAATATCATTTCTAATATCCCTTCTTTACAATATATATTGCCCAAAATGTATCCTAATATCTCTCCCAAAACAACTTTAAACTACAATAATCTACATTTAAAAAATGATGATGATGGAAAAATATATTAACCATCATCAATATGGCATTAACAAATCTTAATGTTAAAGTGGCCTGTAAAAACACATTAATTTGACACCAGATTCACTGCACATTTTGCACTGTTACCTCAAAACCTTGCATTTTGTGAGTTATTTATTTATATACTGTTCAATTTCTTTAAGAATTGAATAATACTTAGTATCATTTACCAGTAATATTAACCCTTCCTATTCAAAAACAGAGTCCAAAACACAGAACTTTGTCTCTTAGTTAGATTTGGGTGGCGGGGGGGGGGGGGGGGGAGTTCATTTAGATTTTGTGTTTACAATGAATATCAAATTTAATTACATGCTTTTTGAGAAATGTGCTAAATTCCTAATATAAATCCTTTAAAGAACAAATACTAAAAGAGAAAACTGATATACCATTTGTATTTTTTCTACCATGTAGCAAAATAAACTAAATAGACCTTAAGACCATAGTTCAGTTCTCTGATTTTTTAATGGCTATTCATTTTGAGAGGTATATTTAAAAATCAACTTTTTAAAATGCTATTGCTCAAAACATGGAATCTCAGTATCTAATTAAAGTTGCACAATTAGGATAAGAAACAGTAATTTTTTCTATGTTTGTAAAAGTATAAAATTATAAAAGACTTTGACACAAACAAAACTGTGTCAAACTTTAACACCAGGAATTAACTAAAACATTCTAAACCTCTCTTCACCCACTTTCCACAAATAGGCGAATATTCTCATATGAAAAGTTTTGCTGACATGTATTTTAATAAACCACCTTACTTTTATAAAAAACACAATAACTTATTTCTCCATATAAGAATATAAGGCATGAAGAACGTACGATGGGCACAGATACTGCTTCTTTTTCCCCTTCCCTTTCTTTGAAGACTTCTCTTTAGAACAGGCTTCTTCAACCCACAAGGAAATTAAAATAAAAAAGGCAATGGCCAATAAGAACTTCATCTTGAATACTTAAATTTCAGAAGATCGATCTACAAGAAAGAAAAAGAAAATTTTTACATTGATACAGCAAATGGTAACTATAGACTGTACTTTTAAGCAGTATGATCATCACTACCCAATGGGCAGGAATATTTGTATACCAAATCCTGATTGCTCAAACTTACACGGTTGCAGTTCAACAACATACCTAAGATTTTTTTGTGATTTTAGTAATGAAAGTTACTTTAAATAATGGCTCATAGAAAACAAGACCCCAATGAGGTTTAAAACGTTACTATGCAAAATTTCTGATTCTATAGTTCTATAAAACTGTAAATTTATTTTGAGTTGCACAGTTTAGACACACAGCTGGAAGGGTGTTTAAGCTTTAAAATGCTTATCTCTGGTACATTCTAGATATTTTTTTTTTCTTTTTGACTACATTGTTTGAATTCTGCATGTGTATTTTTTCATAAACAGGAAAACTATTTTAAAGGGAAAAATTCTAAGATTAAAGTCATGACACATAAAGAAAAAAACTAGAATCCAAGAGTTTTACACTCTAAATTCATTATGATTTTATTTATTCACACTAAATTTGCAAACTACCATTTGCTCAAAAAGGTGCATATTAAAGTTAGTTTTTTAAGCTTTCCCACTTAGGCGATACTAACATTTATCATCAAAAAGATTACTCTAGAAATTTTAGGTAACATTATATGTAAAAAAAAACAGTGAGTGTAGTCAAATAATCTCCTTAGCCACATTTTAAGAACGTTTTCCATGTTCCAAATAAGAATTATATTTTTGCCACGAAGTCTGACGCATTAAAAAAAAAAAAAAAAAAACCGTGTCAAATACCACTGGAATATTTAAACCTCTTCTTCATTCTTCATTTCCTAAGCCATAAATTGGTTCTCCTTCATTGTTTTCTGCAAAGTAAGAGACCTGTCATATTCCTCAACACTAACTTAATTCCAATCTCACTCTTATAAATTTGCTTTTCCTATGTCTATTATCACTCCCTTTTTGCCAGGAATTCTTTTTTCTCACTCTTAATCCTTTATACAACCCAGGGAAGCCAAAAGGCCTTCTTGCCTGGTCCTTTAAACTGAAGACAACCGAGGGGGCTTATAAGATCAACAGCAATAGCAGTGGGCTTTCCTCGGCCAAGTTATAGCATTGGACGCTCCCTTCCCCCATCCTACAGCGTCACCTGCTTCCAGACACCTTGGCCCTCAGCAGCAGGTACATCTCCCACCTTCCATCCTTCCCCCAAGGAAAACAGGGCAGCCGTCCTAATGGTTTGAGGGGACCGAGAGAGAAATTCAAGGCTATGTTCTCTGTCTTCACCCCAAATCTCTCAAAGGGAACAGCCGCAGTGACTAGGGGATCTCCACAAAGAAGACAACGCAAGGAACCCTCCCCGCCTATCTTGTTTTCTCTAATTTTCCCCAACCCACTCCATCCCTCCATCCCGAACGTCTGTACGGACGCCACCGCACCCGCGCTGTGGCTGCAGATGTCCCGCGCCCCGCGCCCCTCTCCCGCGGCACGCCGCAGTGCTCCCCGCGCGTCCAGCACCCCAGCCTCGACCTGCTCTCTCCGCAGAGGCGTTTATCCGCGTGCGCGAATCCCCTCCCCCTACTCCTTTCTTGCCCCTCCCTCCTCAATGGAGCCCCCGGCACTTACCCGAAGGCGCCCCCGCCCGCAGTCGCCAGGCGAGGACGCGAAGGTTCCCGGCCGCGCCGGCGGAGGATGTGGGGGGAGCGGCGGCCGCAGAGCGGGGACAGATGTGTCCCCGCCGCCCGCGCGACCGCCGAACTCGGCTGACGCGCCTGCTCGGGCCGCGGAGTCTGCGCCGTGGCGTGCCGTGTCCGGCAGCTGCGAGGACTTCGGGCGGCGCGGCGGGGAGCTGGGATGACGGGTCGGGGGGAGGGAAGAGGTATCCGGACGGAGCGAGGAAGGACGTCACACCACGTTCCCTCCTGGTATTGCACGTGTTTCTGAGCTGTAGGGTACAAAAGTGGGGTTGGGGTCCAAGGAACAGTGTTAGTACAGAAGATAAAAAAAAAGCTTACAAGGAGCCCGGATTGTTTAGGGTCAGCTTTTGATTGCTAGCAACAAAAACCAAAAAGAACGACAGATGACCTTCGTGGACCTAAGTGGACTAAAATCACAGTTTCTGTGATTTCATCATTCATCTAGAATCTTGGCATTTCATATATTCTCTGAGTCTTAATTGCAATTTCTAAAAGCCTGACTTTTCTAAGCAAGCTTGAATTGTTCAAAATTATCAACCACATAGACGTGCAGGTAATATTATTTTAATATGTCACATAATTAACATTTGCATAGTACTTTGCGGTGTTCCAAGTACTTTCAATGGCATTATCTCATTTGGCTCTCACAACAATCCTTTGGGAAAGTTTTACGGCATTATTCCCATGTTATAGATGTAGAAACTGAAGCTCAGGGATACTAAGAGATTTACTTAGGGTTACAAATCTAGAAAGGAATTTAGTAGAAATTAAAAGATGGTGAATTTTACGTTTCTGGGACAGCTATGGTCTGTGCTTTCTGGTAACAAAGCGTTTTCCTTGCTGTTGTCCTTGTTTAATTTAAGAAGAAGCCCTCTTCCTTTGGTCATGCAGCGCTCAGATAGCCTTAGTCTTTCCTAACTTGCATGTATATCTAATTGATTTTTGATTAAGGAAGCACTTGGAGTATGCATTGGTCTCAGGTTGAGCATCAGTTAGCTTTGTATTGTGGACCTACAGATATATCCATTAATAGATTTTTTTTTAACCCATAGAATATGGTAAAGGGGTGACTATTCCCTGTAGGTAACCATGTTCTATAATCTTCACAAGATTTTCTGTTGCCTAAGCTTAGCATTGATCCAATTGTATCAGGCAATGACTTCAGATTTTAAAGATATGTGAAGGATAACTATACTGATAATATAAGTTTTATAAATGTAAGTTTTTGAGACTAGGTCATATGAAGAATGATAAAAGAATTATTTCATGCAACCTAGGGAGTTTAGAAAGTGAAGAAAATCTTAAGCCCAGTTTTTGAGAAATCAAGAGTTTTAGTAAATTGGATGTTCAGATTCCTGTCATGAAACTTTTATTTTATCTTTAGGGATATATTTGGAAGGACTTCTATGCTGAAAATAGCTAAAAGTTGACTTGTTCACCTTCTTTAGTATTATCTGTATCTGTGCCATTATGAATATTATATTGGAGATTTGGGTTATTCTTAAAAGCAGCACATCTAGCTGTTTGGATTTTTTATTTTTTTGGTCCAAAGTTAGGAATTACAGTTGACCTTGAATGACCTCTTCCAGACCTGTGAAACTTAGAATTTGCAACATTTTCTATGAATAAGGTCTGCTTACTTATGTATTATTTTATATTATATTGTGAAAAGGGAACTTTCTAAATGATGAAATGAAATAAGCCATTTTCCCCAATTCTGTCCAGTGTTGGTCCACTTTTCTCTCATTTTTTCTTTATCTACATTCACTCTCTCAGGAATATCATTACCCTGTTAATGATTCTAAAATTTATTTCTACAGACTCTATCTCTTTCTAGAACTGTGGACTCATATATCCAACTGCCTTCTCAACATCTCGATTTACATATTTAATAAGCATTTAAAACAGCATGTCCAAAATTGAACTATTTTTCTTCTCCCCAACATCCACCGTCTTCTCAACTGATAACAACATCATCCTTCCAGATGTTTAGGCCAGAAATCTTTTAGTTATTCTTGACCACATCCAAACTGTGAGGATATCTTTTTATTCTCAAACTGTATCCAGAATCCAGCTACTTTTCACTCTCTTGCTACCAACCTGGACTGAGCCACTATCATCTCATCTAATTGCAGTAACTTCCTGGCTGGTTTTCCTGCCTCCACACAGCAGCCAGAACATGACTTCTGCTCTCTGCCTTGCTCTCTATGCTCCAGTGACACAGGTCTTGCTGTTTCTCCAAGTCAATGCCAGGCATGGCCCTGCCTTAAGTTGTTTGTTCCACTTCTTCCCTCTGCCTAAAATGCTCTCCCTCCAGAGAGCCACATGTCTAACTTTCTCACATCTTCAAGTTTTTTCTCAGATGTCATCTTTCCAAGATTTATTGAACGGTGTTATTTAAAAGTTCAACCTGCCCCCCATTTGAGGGCTTCTGATCCACTTTAGCCTGCTTTTTTTTTCTTTTTTCCACAGTGCTTATTATACTTTATGGCCTTAAGACTGTAACTTTGTAACCAAATAAACCCCCTTTATAAAAGCCAATCCATTTCCTGGTATTTTGCAAACAAAAGCATTAGCGAACCAGAACATATGTTATGCAGTTTACTTATTAATGTATTTATTTCAAAGGCAGAGATTTTTGTATGTTTGTGTCCATTTATGTTGTCCAAGTACCTAGAATAGTGTTGAATGAATGAGTCAATCTTGACTAAGTTACTTAACTTCTTTAAAATTTCAGGTGTCCTTATCAGTAAAATGAAAATGACATGAATGATTATTGTGAGAATTGAACTGATTAATTTATGTTAAATCTCTAGTACATAGAAGGCAGGCCAAAATTAATTATTCTCCATTTAATTTTTTTCCATTTGCTTAAAAGAATGATGGATTTTTAAATAATTGGACTCTATTTATGCCTTTTTCTGCTTTTTTGTTCCTTTATTGTAGACTGATCTTAAACATTAGAAACCATGCTTCCTGTGCAGCCAGCTTCACTTGACCAAACATATATTAATTTTATTACACAGGGTCATTCCACCTAAATAGCTTTTAATTATCTTGTATTAAACTAATAAATCAAACATTGGAAGAGGAGAGATTATTCTTACTAAATGATTTGTTCTCATGACATGAGAATTTTTGCCACCACTGAAATAGCCTTAAAGCATAAGTCTTGAGAATATAAACTCATCCTTTTCCCTTTTTCTCTCTATACAAGTCATATTTAATCTTACAACAGAAGACCCGTGTACAGGATATCCATGGCTTCCTGAGGAGTGAGTTATTAACTGACTTGTGGCAGGGTGAGGGAAGGGTTGCTACTTCTCATTGGGGTGATGTCTGATTTGGGTTTTGTCAGAGTAATATGCCAGATTGACCAAAGAGAAAAGGAATTCCTGGTAAATGGAATAACATTCTTATTGCTATGCGAAGTTTTATTTTGCTGGAACATAAAGAATTAGTAATGTGAGGAAAGGAGAGAGTGACAGAAAATGAAGCCAGAAGAGTTGGCATGGGGCAGATCATGAAGGACCTCATCTACAATGATGATTATTTTATATACTGTACAAAAGCTGTGAACAGTTTTAAGAAAAGGAAATTACATGATCAGATTTGTTTTGTAGAATGATCTTCTGAAGCCATTTGGAGAATCTGATTGGAGAGACCAAACAAGGAGCATGAAGACCCTTGCGGATGTTGCAAAAGTCTGCACACAAAAATATGGACCTGAACATAGGCAAAGTCCTGGGAAAATGAGAGAGGCCAGAGAATATAAGAACTATCAATGAAAGCAAAATCCCCAGGATTGACAATGAGTAGGTGCTGCAGAATGCATAATAGAAAATGGCAGTTTGTGGGTGGTTTGTTTCTCTAGACAAACAGAACTGACAGGATATACATCTATGTAAATATTATGAGATTTGTTGTAGGAATTGGCTCACACAACCAAAGGGATTGGTAAATCCAAATTCTGTAGGTTGGGAAGCAAATTGGGAACCCCAGTAAAGGTTTCAATGGGTTCCCCAGGAGAAGTTGGCTAGCTGAATTAGAGATAGAAATTGTTCTTTCTGATTGCTGAAATCATCAGTTCTCCCTTCAAGGCCTTCAACTGATTGTCTGAGACTTCTCTCATTGCTGAAGGCAGTCTCCTTTGTTGACTGTAGATGTAATCAGCCATAGATGGAATCAACTGACTAATCATTTAAATTAGTAACAGTAACAATCACAGTAACCATCAAGCCAGTGCTTGCTTGACCAAAGAACTGGACACCATAACCTAGCCAAGTTGACACATGAACTTAACCATCACAGATGGCATAACCAGGTATGAGGATGGCTAAAATTTAGGCACAACGGGGTAGTTATTTGTTGCTTGTATATTTTGTTTTGTTTTATTTCAGTTTGGTAGCAGGAAAGGGAATATAAATTGTGGGTAGGAAATTTCAAACAATCACATTCTTACTGTTATCCTGAACTACATTGTGCTTCATTGTCCTTCTGCTACGTTCCCTTGATGGTTTTCTAATCCTGGATGAAGTCAAATGCCTGCTTTCTCTAAAACTGAGTCAATGGAAATATTACCCAACCAAAGAGTTTAAATGACATTTGTAATTGCTAAGCCCTTTATATGCCCAGCAATCTTGCTTTGTTTGCTCTTTTTTTCCATGGTTATTCTATACATTCTCCATTCTTCTCAAATCTGCAAGCATCCCTCTTTATACTGACTCTCAAGAGATAATAAAATAGAAGCCATAGAATGGAAATTCCCCAATGTCCATTCAAAAAACCTACTTACGCTATGAAATTTTTTATACTTCTTCCTTCAAAGTTACAATGAAAACATTTATTCCTCTATGTTTCTTCTATCTAAAATCAATTTAATCACCTCTGCTTTGAATCTTATCACTGCTCATATCTTTAGGGACCAGAGACATCAATCGCCCTCCCTTCTCCCTTTCCTATCTTCTCACATTGTACTGACTCCATCGTTAAACATACTAACGACTTCCTAACATTAAAAAATAAAAAACCTTCTTCTTCCCCAGCCTCCACATTCAGCTTCCCTCTTACTCCTTCACAGCCAAACTTTCAAGTGTTTATTCTGTCTTTGTTTCCTTATTCAACTCTTAACAAACATACTGTAATCTATTGTCTTCCACTTCATCCAAACTGCTCAAACTAGGAGCAACCAGTGAATTCAATATTCTAAAGTCTTTATCTTGTTTAACTTCTCTTCATCTCTTGATACTGTAAACTGTTTCTTCTTTCTTGAAAATTTTTCTTCTTTTGACTTTCTCTACTCTGCTTCTTCAGCTATTTCTTCTCCATCTCATTTGATACGCTCCTTTTCCTCTATCCATTCCTTGAATGCTGCTAGTTCTCAAATTTCTTTTGTAAGCCCTCTGGCTCTTCTCACTCTACATATTCTCTCTGTTCATTTCAGTTACCATCTCTCTACACAGATGACCTCTAAATCTCTTCTAGCCCAGGTTCTCTGGGAATTCCAGAATTGTATAATAACTGCTTCCTAGACATCTCTACTTGGATATCTTACAAGAATTTCAAATAGTAAATATCCAATCTTCCACAAATATTTCCAAACTTCCCATACTCCAGAGTTTAGAATTTCAATAAAAGCATCATTATCTGCCCAATTTTCCAAATAATCTTGTACCAGTTACCACTTTACACACTTCACTTCAGCCCAGTGGCCTGTATTCTCCTCCTCAAACAAGTCAAACCTAGTCCCACTTCTAGGCCTTTATATTTATTGTGCATTTTATCAAGATTGCTGTTTTTAAAGTTCTTCCTACATCTGGAACTTCCTTATCCTTCACCTCAAATGTTAGCTCAGCATTTCCTCATCGCCTATCTAAAATTAGTACATGTCACTCTCTCCTCATATTCCTGTTTGGTCTCTTCATAATCCTTATCACATTTGGTAATTATCTTGTATATGTTTTCTTGTTTGTCTCCTCCACTAAAATGCCAGTTCTCTGAGGGTAGAAAGTATCCCTATCTCGTTCACCATTGTATTCTCTGCATTTAGCACTGTTTCTGCCAAATCATAGGAACTCAATAAATATTTTTTAATGAATTTATTGGGCATTTTCCTAGGCTGCATTGCAGAAGGTCAAGCAGATTATCCAGGAAAAGCTAAGCAAAAATCTGAATGGAAGAATTTCTAGCATTTGATCATCCTGGATATTTAACATGCTACTAGGCTACTTATTATATAGACTGTTTCTTACTAGAGTAATTTCTTTTATTGAATGAATTAAATTCCCTTTTGCTAAAATCAAAACAAGGAGACTGAGTTAATTTCATTTTCAATATCCATGGAGATAATCCAGAAAGTCAAGAAGAGAGAATAAATTGGGCACTTCTCTCACTTCACTCCACTTTAAAATCTTAATAATTTGTGTAGGTTTTATTGAGGAAGTAAGGATAAACTAAGAGGTTCATATTAACAATAAACTTTAATATTAAAAAAATAGGTAGTTGGTATAAAGAATTATGACTCTGAAGCTCTACATCTATCTTTATGCTTGCTGCTTTCACCAGTACTTTCTTTTTTCCTCCTTGTTAGATTCACTTTGCCATTTAGAGAGGGAACAATATTACAATGCCTATGGATTGGAAAGTACCTGCCTAAAGTTCAACACTATAAGCAAATATAAAGGAGGAGACTAATGAAGACTCTTATAAGCTTTATTGACTACTTAAATGTTAATTTATTTTCTTATCCTTAAAGGAGAGGGAAATGTTTGAGACCTATTATAAGATCTGTACTTTGCACATAGCAAATGGATACAAGGGATGCACCTGCAATGGATACAAGGGATGGATGGATGAGAAGACTTTGGAAAAGCAGCTGCAATGGTGAAAAGAATGTATGCAGGAGAGATTTCAAAAGAAGGATTCATGGAACTTGGAAACTGATTGAATATGGAACATAGTGAAATGATTCAAAGGGCAACTGAAGTTTTTGAACTTGTATAAGTAGGAGGCTAATGGAATATTTATAGAAGTACAGAACAAAGAAAGAAGTGCAATTGTGGGAAGAATGATGAAGTAATCTATTTCAGAGGCATTGAGTCTGAGACACCAAATGGTGAGGCTAGCAGGCTGTTAAAATGAAAGACCTATATACTTAGGAAAACAGCAAAGCAGAAGATGCAATGGAAGTCACGATACCAAATTATATCAGTAAGGAAAAACACAGAAGAAGTTCAGATTTATCTTTGGGAATGCTTACACTCAGAGGAAGAAAAGATGGAAGAAGAATTATTAATATAGATAGGGAAATAAAATACAGTGTCAATGAAGCCAAGGAAAAGAGACATCAGAGAAAGAAAAATAAATAATAAACAGAATCCAAGACGGCAGTCTGGCATCCTTAATGTTTAAGATGGGTTTCATAGGAAGTTGGGTGGGGGGTAATAAAGGGCAAAAAACAAGCATGGATCAGTTACTTTGTACCAGAAACTTCATGTACAGTATCTCTAACACTGGAGATAGGTATCATATCCCGTTTTTCTACATAGTAGAGCCAGAATTGAAACTTACATCAGTCAGACTCCTATGCCCTTTCATTTTCCCACCACTAAACCAAGCTGCTTTGAAAGACCTATACAAAATTTGAAAGGAAATATATGTGAAGTCAAACCACAGTACAGAAGGTTAAATAGAATTGATATGTATGAAAAATAAATATGTATATTTACTTTAAAAGCATTGATATAAAGCAAAATCTGACATTTTTCAGCATAATGTATAGATCAAGTTCCAATAAGTACAAAGCTTCCATAAGCATTCATGGAGTTCATTAGTCAACATTTGACAGTTCCAAATGAAAACATTTTATGACCAGATAAAATAGTTACTTACACTTTTGATAAAGATCCATCTCTTATTTTTGGATTTGATTTGTCTTATTAATTTCAATTAATTCAATTCAGTTTCCTATACTTTCATTTGTAAATTAGTAAGTTAGGAACTGGCTACTGAAAGTTTATGAAGATGGAAATGTAGACGGCTAAGACAATGACATTGGACAGTGGTACTTTTTTAAGTAAGAAAATCAATTGATAAGAATTCATTTAGATTGAGGGGATACTACATAGCTCATTTTAATTTTATTGTTCTTTTAATAAAAACATTTTTTTTTTATATCTACAGTGAGTCAACCATTGTGTAGGTAACCAAAATACAACAACTGGTAAGAAATGGTACCCACATTAAAGTGAGGTAAAGTAGGGGAAACAGAAAGATGGTTATAAATCAGTGTGATAAGAATCATGGCCTAGATAAATACAGAGTACTCGGAGAATCATAGAAGGCTTCCAAAGAAGACTTGATTGAATGTTGTAAAATAATTAAGAGTTAGGCATATGTATCTCTAAACTTTGAGATGATGATCCCTTAGTGTATGACCTGATTGGTCTCTGGAACAATGCGTATCTCTGAGACACCTGAAACTCAGAGCTAGAGCTCGGCAGCTATGAATATTAGTATTAGTGCATACAGCAACTGTTAAAAAAAAGGCTGAAAAAGAGCCCAGACTTCAATTAGTGATATGAATGAAGCAGATCTGGTTAAGACTAGGGCAAACCAGGCCAAAGGGTAAAGGTCGAAACTGACTGTGTTTTGAAACTTCAACTTCCATGTGAGACAAAGGAAAGAGATGTCTATTTGGTGCAGGATCTATATTTTCTAAACAGTATAACTCTACAGTTGGTTTGTCCAAACACCACAATTACATGAAACTTTGAATAGGAAGTGAGATATGGTACGTTAGTATAGGTTAGAGTGAAATAGTGACATATCCAGAAGTAATTTGGGCAGAGAATAAAAAATATATTTACAGCCTCCCACACCCCCCACCCCAAGGAGCTGGGGGAAGGTGCAAAAGTGTTGGACTTCCTCACCTGGACTGTGTGTTGATGCTGTCACAAACATTGGGACTGGCGGTTTGATGTGCTGAGCCTTTGACCGTGGGACTTGCCCTTATGAAGCCCGTTACTGCAAAGGAGAGGCTAAACTTGCATATAATTGTGCCTAAGAGTCTCCCCCCGAGTACCTCTTTGTTGCTCAGATGTGGCCCTCTCTCTCTCTCTAACTGAGCCGCCTCGCCAGATGAACTCACTGCCCTCCCACCTATGTGGGACCCAACTCCCAGGGGTCTAAATCTCCCTGGCAACACAGGATATGACTCCCAGGGATGAATCTGGACCTGGCATCATGGGATTGAGAATATCTTCTTGACCAAAAGGGGGATGCAAAATGAGACGAAACAGTTTCAGTGGCTGAGAGATTTCAAATGGAGTCGAGAGGTCACTCTGGTGGACATTCTTATGCACTATATAGATAATACCTCTTAGGTTTTAATGTATTGGAATAGCTAGACGTAAATACCTGAAACTACCAAACTCCAACCCAGTAGTCTAGACTCCTGAAGATGATTATATAATAATGTAGATTACAAGGGGTGACAGTGTGATTGTGAAAACCTTGTGGATCACACTCCCTTTATCTAGTGTATGGATGGATGAATAGAAAAATGGGGATAAAAACTAAATGACAAATAGGGTGGGATGGGGGGGCGGTTTGGGTGCTCTTTTTTTTTTACCTTTTTTTTTTTATCTTATTCTGATTCTTTCTGATGTAAGGAAAATGTTCAGAAATAGATTGTGGTGATGAATGCATAACTATATGATTGTACTGTGAACAGTTGATCGTATACCATGGATGATCGTATGGTATGTGAATATATTTCAATAAAACTGAATTTAAAAAAAAAAAAGAGTTAGGCATATGAAAGTTCTTTTGGTGCAGAGATTTTGTTTTAGACAAAGGAACAAGAAAGTATATGGCATTTGAATTGAGAAGGAGCAAAATATGTATTCAGGACTACAGTATGACTGGAAACATTGTACGAAAATGGCAAAGGATAATGCCAGAGGGATAAGTAAGCTCAAGTAAGGAAGAACATTGAACACCATGCTGAAGAGTTTATTTTACCTTATTCCAAAGGCTGTGAGAGAGCCGTTGAAGAATTTTAAGGAGGAAATAAAACATGACCAGTTTTGCATTTTAGAAGTATGATTAACAAAAGTGCATGTTCATTTTGAATTGTTTCCAAATATTAAAGAATTTCATTAAAATAGATGAAGCAAACAATGTAATGAATGTGTACTGAATATCTCTTTCAAAGTAATATATTGTGGTTTTAAAATGACACCATTGCCATCTCAATTTTATGCTATATATTTTTTAATATTTTTATTAAAACATCTGTAAAACTGATTTAGAGAGTTATTTATCATTTTTTAAAAATTTGAGTCTCATAGTTAATGAATTCTGTAATAAATTTGGGGGACAATGAATCTATATCCTCTACTGATAACTGGCTCTGCCTTAAAGGTATTTGTTAAATAATTTTGTACCCGAAAAATAAAAATAGAAATGACCACAGGGAAGAATGGCTGCTTTACTATATATCAATTCTATTCAAGGAAATTTCATCTCAACTGCTGTGAATGCAACCTGGGAAACTAGAATTACCAGAACTTTCATACTAGGGTAGGAGGAAGGCATTTGCAAGGAAAAAGTTTATACGTTGAAAATATGGAATATTAATTACATATATTTAGGAACTCAAATATATAAAAAGAGGCAAATATGATACTTGAGATTTGAGTTTATGCCCCCTGGGAATTTATAGTTGTTCAGTTTTGGGTTTGTTTTTGTTTTAGTGTAAGAAGAAATACAAGAATTTTCAAAAATAATTCCTCATTTATTTGCATTCCATTTTCATTAGTGTAGTTCCTAGTGAATGTAGCTGAAATTCACCAAGTGAATTGTTAAATTTGAAAACCAGGACAGAGGATGTCTCAACCAGATGCCAAATCAGGTACAGTGTTACTTTTGGAATAGCTAAAAGCAATAGAAGTTTTATTAGATAGTGAAAGAATGTTTAAAGATTTATAATAGATGTCATTTAGAGTAGTTTCACTCATTTCATTATGAACATTTAAATGCTGCTTTTAACAAATATGGAGCTCCAAATAGGACTGATCATGGAAGAAGATGATGAGAGACAAGATGAAGGAGAAAGTATGCCAAAATTTAAGAATGTCAAAAAAAACCTGGAATCTCAATGTAAATTTAATATTATTTTCATCTTTTGGGAACCATGTATCTCATTATCTCCATATCGACAATTATGCTTTCGAGAAACAGACCTCTTCATTTGCACAGTTTATCAGGATGATATTATTTCATGAATAAATAGAGCACTGAGGGTTTTAGCTTTGCCAAATACAAAGAAATAATTGAATGGCTCTTCTAATACATAGATATGAATATATTTCTTTACTTAAGCTAATTCAAAGATGAGGAACTCTTTTACTTCTAAAGGACAAAAGATTTTTAAAAATTCAGTCTTTTTCAGGTACTCACTGCAGCACTTAAACAGACCTCAATATAAAAGTTACTGTTAAAAAAATTTTATTTTGGAAGATCTAAGAAAGCTAATGATAGACAATAAGAGCTCCTGGAAAGATGGCTTCCTACGTTACTAATAAATCCACCTTTTAAAACTTACTACATTGTGTGTGTGATCAAGAGTGTGTGTGTTTTTGAGAAGTTGAGTTGAGTGAGTGGAGAGGAATTTGGGGCCAATTGATACAGCTTGGTTAGGAGGTAGGTCCTACAATCATAGGATTTTCTTTTAAAAGAGGGCTTTTAAGGGAGCAGCTTCTATGCACTGTTTTACAATCAAGCAAGACCTTGAAGTCAGAAAGGAGAAGTTGCATGAGGAAATAAGGGTAATGACATCCTTGTGATGGATTTCACTGAGGAACTGTCCCTATCCGTTTTGTGATAAACAGAGGGAAAGCATAATGTTCTAACCTAACCTATTGTACTTCCCTAAGGAAGGGGCTGTGCCAGGGGAATGGGAAGTCAGGAGGAGAAGTTTCCTTCCTTCTCACTCCATTTGGAGCTTAAAAACTGGAGGCTTCCATACCTAACCCCTCAATTCCAGGTCATGGAGTTGCCAGACCATTTGTCTTAGCCAACAGGTAACAGAATTCATTTTTCACCTCAAACCACCTTTCAACCCTCCACTGCCCAAAAAATTTTAACTTTCTGACCTACAGAGGCAGTGAGTAAGACACTCCCCAGATATGCATAAGAAAACAAAGATTAGTTCTTAAGATGTTACAAGGAGCCATTTCAATGGAATTAGCAGAGAACAAAAAAGAGGTTTTAAAATAAAAAGCCAGATTTTTGTGTTAAAAGAAGTTAAAAGAGGAATTGAAAGGAAAAAAAAAAGATTCCTGAAACCAAATCAGCAAATTGGAAAATCAAATGTCAGAATCCTCACAACACACACACACACAAAAATAGAGGTCAAAGCTGCAGTGACATTACAGCACTAAAAGGTTGAAGACAAATACCAGGTTGGATTAAAAAGCAATATCCAGCTATGTGCTTTTTATAAGGAATAGGAAAAAAAAAAAAAAAAAAATTCCATAGAATGGCTGAAAATAATAAGATGATTAAAGATGTTTTAGATGTACAATAATTTTTAAAAATCAGATAAAGTGAGATATAATACTAAAAGCATTATATGAGGTAACAGGAACAAGGCAAAAGGTGCAGGCATACCAAAAGGAAAGAAAAAAATATGGTGAAGAGATAAAGCAAGCATCAGAACCAGACTCAGATATGACAAAGATGTTGGAATTATCAGCAGGAAACTTTAAATAATTATGATTAATATACTAAGGAAAAGTAGACCACATGTGAGAAGAAATGGTTATCTTAAATCCATAGATGCAAATAGGTTGAAAGTTAAAGGATGGAAAAAATATTTCATGCAAATAGTAATGAAAAGAGAACAGGGGTGAATATGTTAATATCACACAAAATAGACTTTAAGTCTATATATTGATAAAAGGGTCAATTCAACAAGGAGATTTAACACTTATAAACATACATGCATCTAATAGCAGAGTATCCAAACATATGAAGCAAACATTGACAGAAATGAAGGAAGAAGTAGACATTTTTACAATAATAGCTGTAATTATTGTAGAGATTTCAATACATGACTTTCATTTCTGGGTGGAACTTCTAAACAGAGGATTGTTAAGGAAATAGAGGGCCTGAACAGCACTATAAACCAACTAGAGCTAACCAACATCTATACAAGAATTCATCCAAGAAGAGCAGAAAATACATTCTTTTCAAGTGCACATGGATCATACTCTAGGATAGATCATGTGTTACAGCACAAGAGAACTCTAAATAAATTTTTAAATATTTGAAATCATGGAAAGTAACCTCTCTCACCTCAATGGGATAAGGATAGAAATCAACAACAGAAGGAAAATGTGAACATACACAAATATGTGGAAATTAAACTGCACACTCTTAAACAACCAATGGATTAAAGAAGAAATTAAAAAGGAAGTTCAAAAAAACCTGGAGACAAATGAAAACAAAGACAAAGCTTACCAAAACTTATGGGATGCAGCAAAGGCACTGTTCAGAGGGAAATTTATGGCTACGATGCCTATATTGAAATGAAGAAAGATCACATATTAATAACCTAACTTTACAACTTGAGGAATTAGAAAAACAAAAGCAAAGTAAACGTAAAGTTAACAGAAGAAATGAAATAATTAAATAGGGAATAGAAAATTAAATCAGAAAATAGAAAAATGATTGAGAGAATAAGCAAAACAAAGAACTGATTCTTTGAAAGATACTAATAAAATTAACAACTTTACCTAGAATGACAAAAGAAAGATGCAAATAACTAAAATCATAAAGGAAATGTTGATACCACTACTGATTTTGCAGAAATAAAGAGGATCATAAGAGAATATGATGAACAATTGTAGACCAGCAAACTGGGTAATCTAGAAGAAACAAAAAAATTCCTAGAAATAAATCAATTACCCAAAATGACTCAAGATGAAATAGAGAACATTAAGAAACCTATAACAAGTACAGAGATTGAAACATAATCAACAACCTTCCAGCAAAGAAAGTTCCAGTTCTTCCAAAGGACTCAAGAGGAGAGAATACTTCCTAATTCATTCTGTGAGGTCAGCATTACTCTGATGCCAAAGTCTGGTAAAGACATCACAAGAATAAATTACAGACCAATTTCCCTGTTGAAGATAAATTCAAAATCCTCAACAGAATACTAGCATATTGAATCTAACAACATATTAGAATGATTATATTTTCTTGATGAAAACACTCAAAAAGAAGAATAGAAGGGAACTTTCCTAGCATGATAAACGCCACCAGCTGCCATTATACTCAATAGTGGAAGACTTGAAAGCTTTCCTTTTAAGATTAGGAATGAGACAAGGATGCCCATTTTCACCACTGCTATTTAATATTGTACTAGACATTCCTGCAAGAGCAATTAGACAAGTAAATAAGTAAATAAAAGGCATGCAACATAGAAAGGAAGAATTAAAACTATCTTTATCGGCAGATCACAGGATTGTATATATAGAAAACCCAAAGGAATCCACAAAAAAACTATTAGAGCTAATAAATGAATTCAGCAAAATGGCAGGGTACAAGATCAACACTCCAACAGAAAAACCAATTGTGTTCCTATATGTAGCAATGCACAAACAATTCCATTTATAATAGGATTGTGTTTCCATTTACAAAGAATAAAATACCTAGGAATAAATTTAACTAAGGGTACAAGACCTGTATCCTGAAAACAACAAAACACTGCTGACAGAAATTAAAATGAATCTAAATAAATGCAAGACATCTCATGTTCATAGACTGTAGGAGGTAACATTGTTAATATGTCAATATTACCCAAAGCAATATAAATTCAATGCAATCTTGATGAAAATTCCAGCAGTCTTTTTTGCAGAAATGGAGAAAATGATCCTCATATTTATATGGAAATGCAAGAGCCAAAACAATCTTGAAAAATAAGAACAGGGTTGGAGAACCTCACACTTCCTGACTTCAAATCGTATTACAATGCGACAGTAATCAAAGCAGTGTGGTACTGACACAAGATAAACAATAGATTCATGGAACAGAATTCAAAGTCCAGAAATAAACCCACACATATATGGCCAATTGGTTTTTGATAAGGTTGCTAAGTAGATGCATTAGTACAGTGGAGAAAGAGTAGTATCAGGAAAACTGGATATCCACATGCAAAAGAATGAAGTTAGGCACACACCTCACAACATATATAAAAATCAAGTCAAAATGGATCAAAGACCTAAATGTGAATTAAACTATAAAATTCTTGGGAGACAATATGGATACAACTATTCATTACCTGGGATTCAGCAATGGATTCTTAGCTTTGGCAACAAAAGCACAAACTACAAAAGAAACAATAGATAAAATTGAATTCATCAAAACTAAAAACTTTGTTACAGTGAAGGAAATTATCAAGAAAGTGAAAATACAGCCTACAAAATAGGAGAAATAGTTTCAAATCATATATCAGAAAAAGGTTTAATATATAGAATATATAAAGAAGTCCTATAACTCAACAACAAAGACAAACAACCCAATTAAAATTGGGCAAAAGACTTGAATAGACATTTCTCCTAAGAAGATATATCAATAGCCAAGAAACACATGAAAAGATGCTCAACATTATTAGCCATTGGGGATATGTAAATTAAAACCAAAATGAGATACCACTTTACAACTACAAGGATGGCTATTATCAAAAAAAAAAAAAAAAAAAAAAGGAAAATAAGTGTTGGAGATAATGTGGATAATGTAGAGGAGTAGGAACACTCATTCATTGTTGATGGGAACATAAAATGTGTAGCCAGCAAAAAATTGAAGAGAAGGAAACATTTATTAAATCATTCTATGAGGTCAAAAATACCATAATACCAAAGCCAGATAAAGACACCACAAGAAAAGAAAATTACAGACAAATAACACTATGAATATGGATATGAAAATCCTCAACAAAATTTTAGCAAATACAATAACATATTGAAATAATTATACACCATGATACAGTGGGATTTATTCCAGGAATACAAGGGTAATTCAACATAAGAAAATCAATTAATGTAATACACCACATAATAAAATGAAGGAAAAAAATCACATGATTATGTCAATCGCCTCAGAAAAGGCATTTGACAAAATTTAGTGCTCCTTCTCAGAAAACTAGGAATAGAAGTAAACTTCCTTAACAAGAGAAATAGCATTTATGAAAAACCTACAGCTAACATCATACTCAATGGTGAACAACTAAAGGCTTTCCCCCTAACAACAGGAACAAGGCCACTATTCAACATTGTATTGGAAGTTCTAGCCAGAGCAATTAATCAAGAAAATAAAACTCATCCTAATTGGAAAGGAAGAAGAAAAACTTTCCCTATTTTTAGATCGCAGAATCTTGTGTATAGAAAATCATGAAAAATCCACAAAATGCCCTAGAGCTAATAAATGAATTCAGCAAAGTAGCAGGGTACAAGATCAATGCTCAAAATCAGTAGTATTGCCATACACTACTAATGAACAATCTGAAAGGAAATCAACAAAAACATTGCATTGACAATAGCAACTAAAAGTCAAATATCTAGTACAAAATCTAAACAGGGATGTAAAAGAGTTGTGTGGAAATCTACAAAAAAAAAGAAAGAAATCAAAGAAGACCTAAATAAATGGAAGGACCTTCTGTGTCCCCAGATCAGAAAACTATTTTTTGAGATGTCCATTCTACCCCAAACAACTAACAGATTCAACACAATCCCAATCAGAATTCTAACAGCTTTCTTTGAAGAAATAAAAAGGCCAATCACTAAATTTATATAGAAGGATAAGGGGCCCAGAATAGCCAAACCACCTTGAAAAATAACAAACTTGGAGGGCTCATACTTCCCAATTTTAAAATTTATTATAAGTCTAGAATAATCAAATAGTATGGCATTGGCACAAGGACAGAAATATAGACCAATGGAATTGAATCAAGGGTTAAGAAATAAATCCTCATATTTATGGCCAATTGATTTTTGATGAGGGTGCCAAGCTTACTCAATGGGGAAAGAATAGTCTTTTCAACAAATGGTGTTGAGAAAACTGGATATCCATTTTCAAAAGAATGAAAGAGGACCCCTACCTCACACCATATTCAAAAATTAAGTCAAAACAAGAACCAAAACTACAAAACTCTGAGAAAAAAACGCAGGAAAGCATGTTCAGGACCTTGTGTTAGGTAATAGTTTCTTAGACGAAACACCAAAAACACAAGAAACAGAAGAAAAAAATACATAAATAGGACTTTGTCAAAATTAAAAATTTTGTGCATCAAAGGCCATTACCATGAAAGTAAGAAGTCAGCTGCAGAAATGGGAGAAAATATTTGGAAATCACACATCCAATAAATGTTTAATACCCAGAATATTTAAAGAAATCCTACAACTCAGCAACAGAAAGACAAAAATCCACTTTAAAAGGGGGCAAAAGACTTGAGGAGACATCTCTCCAAGGAAGATATATAAATGGCCAGAAAGCACATGAAAAGATTCTCAACATCATTAGTCACTAGGTGTGCCAGTTTGAAACTGTTATGTACCCCAGGAAAGACTATGTTCTTTAATACAATCTTGTGGGGTCAGACTTATTACGGGTGGGATCTTTTGATTAAGTTGTTTCCTTGGATATGTGACCAACCCAACTGTGGATGAGACTTTTTGATTAGATTATTTCCATGGAGGTGTGACCCCACCCATTCCAGGTGTGTCTTGATTACTTTACTGGAGTCCTTAAATGAGCTCAGGAGCCTACACAGACCCAGATGCTTGGAGATTCAGTAAGAAAGATATTTGTAGATCCTAAGCTAAGAGAAGAAGCCCCGAGTTTGCCCCAGAGAAGCTAAGAGAGGAACTCCAAATCCTTAGAGAGAAACACCCTGGGAGAACAAGCAAGGATCTGATAGAGAGAAGCTGGGAGAGACAGAAGCCCAGAGACATTTTGGAGAAAGCCATTTTGAAACCAGAACCCAGGAGCAAATGACCAGCAGATGCCAGCACATGCCTTCCCAGCTTACAGAGGTGTTCTGGACACCATCAGCCCTTCTTCAGTGAAGGTATTCTCTTGTTGATGCCTTAGTTTGGACACTTTTATGACCTTAGAACTGTAAATTTGTAACCTAATAAATCCCCTTTATAAAAGCAAATCCATTTCTGGTATTTTGCTTAACAACAGCATTCGCAAACTGGAACAGCAGGGAAATGCAAAACAAAACCACAATGAGTTACCATTTTACCCCCACTAGAATATCTACTATTTTTAAAAAATTAGAAATAACAGTGTTGGAGAGGATGTGAAGAAATAGGAATACTCATTCATTGTTGATGGGAAGGTAAATTGGTACAGCTGCTGCGGAAAACAGTTTGGCAATTCATCAGAAAGTAAAGTATAGAATGACTATATAATCCAGCAATCCCACTTCTAGATATATACCTAAATATATGAAAGCAGAGACTAATAGATATTTGCACACCAATGTTCAAAGCCTCATTATTTACAATTACCAAAGAATAGAAACAACCCAAGAATCCATCAACAGATGAATGGATAAATATAAACTATGCATATACATACACTGGAATATTTCCAACCATAAAAAGGAATGAAGAGGCGGGGCAAGATGGCAGACTGGTGAGCTGTATGTTTTAGTTACTCCTCCAGGAAAGGAGGTAGAAAGCCAGGAACTGCGTGGACTGGACACCACAGAGCAATCTGACTTTGGGCATACTTCATACAACACGCATGAAAACGTGGAACTGCTGAGATCAGCGAAATCTGTAAGTTTTTGCGGCCAGGGGACCCGCGCCCCTCCCTGCCAGGCTCAGTCCCATGGGAGGAGGGGCTGTCAGCTCCGGGAAGGAGAAGGGAGAACTGCAGTGGCAGCCCTTATCGGAAACTCATTCTACTGATCCAAACTCCAACCATAGATAGACTGAGACCAGACACCAGAGAATCTGAGAGCAGCCAGCCCAGCAGAGAGGAGACAGGCATAGAAAAAAAACAACACGAAAAACTCCAAAATAAAAGCGGAGGATTTTTGGAGTTCTGGTGAGCGTGGAAGGGGGAAGGGCAGAGCCCAGGCCCGAGCTCGGGCCCTGAGGCGCATATGCAAATCCCGAAGAAAAGCTGATCTCTCTGCCCTGTGGACCTTTCCTTAATGGCCCTGGTTGCTTTGTCTCTTAGCATTTCAATAACCCATTAGATCTCTGAGGAGGGCCCTTTTTTTTTTTTAATCCTTTTTTCTTTTTCTAAAACAATTACTCTAAGAAGCCCAATACAGAAAGCTTCAAAGACCTGCAATTTGGGCAGGTCAAGTCAAGAGCAGAACTAGGAGAGCTCTGAGACAAAACGCAATAATCCAGTGGTTGAGAAAATTCACTAAACACCACAACTTCCCAAGAAAAGGGGGGTGTCCGCTCACAGCCACCATCCTGGTGGACAGGAAACACTCCTGCCCATCGCCAGCCCCATAGCCCAGAACTGCCCCAGACAACCCAGTGTGACGGAAGTGCTTCAGATACCAGGCACACACCACAAAACTGGGCGTGGACATTAGCCTTCCCTGCAACCTCAGCTGATTGTCCCAGAGTTGGGAAGGTAGAGCAGTGTGAATTAACAAAGCCCCATTCAGCCATCATTTCAGCAGACTGGGAGCCTCCCTACACAGCCCAGCAGCCCAGAACTGCCCTGGGGGGACGGCACTCACCTGTGAAATAGCACAGTCATCCCTCAACAGAGGACCAGGGGGTGCACGGCCTGGAAGAGGGGCCCACTTGCAAGTCTCAGGAGCCATACGCCAATACCAAGAACTTGTGGGTCAGTGGCAGAGACAAACTGTGGCAGGACTGAACTGAAGGATTAGACTATTGCAGCAGCCTTAAAACTCTAGGATCACCAGGGAGATTTGATTGTTAGAGCCACCCCCCCCCCCGCTGACTGCCCAGAAACACGCCCCATATACAGGGCAGGCAACACCAACTACACACGCAAGATTGGTACACCAATTGGACCCCACAAGACTCACTCCCCCACTCACCAAAAAGGCTAAGCAGGGGAGAACTGGCTTGTGGAGAACAGGTGGCTTGTGGACGCCACCTGCTGGTTAGTTAGAGAAAGTGTACTCCACGAAGCTGTAGATCTGATAAATTAGAGATAAGGACTTCAATTGGTCTACAAATCCTAAAAGAACCCTATCAAGTTCAGCAAATGCCACGAGGCCAAAAACAACAGAAAATTATAAAGCATATGAAAAAACCAGATGATATGGATAACCCAAGCCCAAGCACCCAAATCAAAAGATCAGAAGAGACACAGCACCTAGAGCAGCTACTCAAAGAACTAAAGATGAACAATGAGACCACAGTACGGGAGACAAAGGAAATCAAGAAGACCCTAGAAGAGCATAAAGAAGACATTGCAAGACTAAATAAAAAAATGGATGATCTTATGGAAATTAAAGAAACTGTTGACCAAATTAAAAAGATTCTGGACACTCATAGTACAAGACTAGAGGAAGTTGAACAACGAATCAGTGACCTCGAAGATGACAGAATGGAAAATGAAAGCATAAAAGAAAGAATGGGGAAAAAATTGAAAAAATCGAAATGGACATCAGGGATATGATAGATAATATGAAACGTCCAACTATAAGACTCATTGGTGTCCCAGAAGGGGAAGAAAAGGGTAAAGGTGTAGGAAGAGTATTCAAAGAAATTGTTGGGGAAAACTTCCCAAATCTTCTAAACAACATAAATACACAAATCATAAATGCTCAGCGAACCCCAAATAGAATAAATCCAAATAAACCCACTCCGAGACATATACTGATCACACTGTCAAACACAGAAGAGAAGGAGCAAGTTCTGAAAGCAGCAAGAGAAAAGCAATTCACCACATACAAAGGAAACAGCATAAGACTAAGTAGTGACTACTCAGCAGCCACCATGGAGGCGAGAAGGCAGTGTCACGATATATTTAAAATTCTGAGTGAGAAAAATTTCCAGCCAAGAATACTTTATCCAGCAAAGCTCTCCTTCAAATTTGAGGGAGAGCTTAAATTTTTCACAGACAAACAAATGCTGAGAGAATATGCTAACAAGAGACCTGCCCTACTGGAGATACTAAAGGGAGCCCTACAGACAGAGAAACAAAGAAAGGACAGAGAGACTTGGAGAAAGATTCAGTACTAAAGAGATTCGGTATGGGTACAATAAAGGATATTAATAGAGAGAGGGGAAAAATATGACAAACATAAACCAAAGAATAAGATGACTGATTCAAGAAATGCCTTCACGGTTATAACGTTGAATGTAAATGGATTAAACTCCCCAATTAAAAGATATAGATTCGCAGAATGGATCAAAAAAAAATGAACCATCAATATGTTGCATACAAGACACTCATCTTAGACACAGGGACACAAAGAAACTGAAAGTGAAAGGATGGAAAAAAATATTTCATGCAAGCTACAGCCAAAAGAAACCAGGTGTAGCAATATTAATCTCAGATAAAATAGACTTCAAATGCAGGGATGTTTTGAGAGACAAAGAAGGCCACTACATACTAATAAAAGGGGCAATTCAGCAAGAAGAAATAACAATCGTAAATGTCTATGCACCCAATCAAGGTGCCACAAAATACATGAGAGAAACACTGGCAAAACTAAAGGAAGCAATTGATGTTTCCACAATAATTGTGGGAGACTTCAACACATCACTCTCTCCTATAGATAGATCAACCAGACAGAAGACCAATAAGGAAATTGAAAACCTAAACAATCTGATAAATGAATTAGATTTAACAGACATATACAGGACATTACATCCCAAATCACCAGGATACACATACTTTTCTAGTGCTCATGGAACTTTCTCCAGAATAGATCATATGCTGGGACATAAAACAAGCCTCAATAAATTTAAAAAGATTGAAATTATTCAAAGCACATTCTCTGACCATAATGGAATACAATTAGAAGTCAGTAACCATCAGAGACTTAGAAAATTCACAAATACCTGGAGGTTAAACACACACTCCTAAACAATCAGTGGGTTAAAGAAGAAATAGCAAGAGAAATTGCTAAATATATAGAGACGAATGAAAATGAGAACACAACATACCAAAACCTATGGGATGCAGCAAAAGCAGTGCTAAGGGGGAAATTTATAGCACTAAACGCATATATTAAAAAGGAAGAAAGAGCCAAAATCAAAGAACTAATGGATCAACTGAAGAAGCTAGAAAATGAACAGCAAACCAATCCTAAACCAAGTAGAAGAAAAGAAATAACAAGGATTAAAGCAGAAATAAATGACATAGAGAACAAAAAAACAATAGAGAGGATAAATATCACCAAAAGTTGGTTCTTTGAGAAGATCAACAAGATTGACAAGCCCCTAGCTAGACTGACAAAATCAAAAAGAGAGAAGACCCATATAAACAAAATAATGAATGAAAAAGGTGACATAACTGCAGATCCTGAAGAAATTAAAAAAAATTATAAGAGGATACTATGAACAACTGTATGGCAACAAACTGGATAATGTAGAGGAAATGGACAATTTCCTGGAAACATATGAACAACCTAGACTGACCAGAGAAGAAATAGAAGACCTCAACCAACCCATCACAAGCAAAGAGATCCTATCAGTCATCAAAAATCTTCCCACAAATAAATGCCCAGGGCCAGATGGCTTCACAGGGGAATTCTACCAAACTTTCCAGAAAGAACTGACACCAATCTTACTCAAACTCTTTCAAAACATTGAAGAAAATGGAACATTACCTAACTCATTTTACGAAGCTAACATCAATCTAATACCAAAACCAGGCAAAGATGCTACAAAAAAGGAAAACTACCGGCCAATCTCCCTAATGAATATAGATGCAAAAATCCTCAACAAAATACTTGCAAATCAAATCCAAAGATACATTAAAAAAATCATACACCATGAACAAGTGGGGTTCATTCCAGGCATGCAAGGATGGTTCAACATAAGAAAATCAATCAATGTATTAGAACACATTAACAAGTCAAAAGGGAAAAATCAATTGATCATCTCAATAGATGCTGAAAAAGCATTTGACAAAATCCAACATCCGTTTTTGATAAAAACACTTCCAAAAGTAGGAATTGAAGGAAACTTCCTCAACATGATAAAGAGCATATATGAAAAACCCACAGCCAGCATAGTACTCAATGGTGAGAGACTGAAAGCCTTCCCTCTAAGATAAGGAACAAGACAAGGATGACCGCTGTCACCACTGTTATTCAACATTGTGCTGGAAGTGCTAGCCAGGGCAATCCGGCAAGACAAAGAAATAAAAGGCATCCAAATTGGAAAAGAAGAAGTAAAACTGTCATTGTTTGCAGATGATATGATCTTATATCTAGAAAACCCTGAGAAATCGATGACACAGCTTCTAGAGCTAATAAACAAATTTAGCAAAGTAGCGGGATACAAGGTTAACGCACATAAGTCAGTAATGTTTCTATATGCTAGAAATGAACAAACTGAAGAGACACTCAAGAAAAAGATACCATTTTCAATAGCAACTAAAAAAATCAAGTACCTAGGAATAAACTTAACCAAAGATGTAAAAGACCTATACAAAGAAAACTACATAACTCTACTAAAAGAAATAGAAGGGGACCTTAAAAGATGGAAAAATATTCCATGTTCATTGATAGGAAGACTAAATGTCATTAAGATGTCAATTCTACCCAAACTCATCTACAGATTCAATGCAATCCCAATCAAAATTCCAACAACCTACTTTGCAGACTTGGAAAAGCTAGTTATCAAATTTATTTGGAAAGGGAAGATGCCTCGAATTGCTAAAGACACTCTAAAAAAGAAAAACGAAGTGGGAGGACTTACACTCCCTGACTTTGAAGCTTCTTATAAAGCCACAGTTGCCAAAACAGCATGGTACTGGCACAAAGATAGACATATAGATCAATGGAACCGAATTGAGAATTCGGAGATAGACCCTCAGATCTATGGCCGACTGATCTTTGATAAGGCCCCCAAAGTCACTGAACTGAGTCATAATGGTCTTTTCAACAAATGGGGCTGGGAGAGTTGGATATCTATATCCAAAAGAATGAAAGAGGACCCCTACCTCACCCCCTACACAAAAATTAACTCAAAATGGACCAAAGATCTCAATATAAAAGAAAGTACCATAAAACTCCTAGAGGATAATGTAGGAAAACATCTTCAAGACCTTGTATTAGGCGGCCACTTCCTAGACTTTACACCCAAACACAAGCAACAAAAGAGAAAATAGATAAATGGGGACTCCTCAAGCTCAGAAGTTTCTGCACCTCAAAGGAATTTCTCAAAAAGGTAAAGAGGCAGCCAACTCAATGGGAAAAAATTTTTGGAAACCATGTATCTGACAAAAGACTGATATCTTGCATATATAAAGAAATCCTACAACTCAATGACAATAGTACAGTCAGCCCAATTATAAAATGGGCAAAAGATATGAAAAGACAGTTCTCTGAAGAGGAAATACAAATGGCCAAGAAACACATGAAAAAATGTTCAGCTTCACTAGCTATTAGAGAGATGCAAATTAAGACCACAATGAGATACCATCTAACACCGGTTAGAATGGCTGCCATTAAACAAACAGGAAACTACAAATGCTGGAGGGGATGTGGAGAAATTGGAACTCTTATTCATTGTTGGTGGGACTGTATAATGGTTCAGCCACTCTGGAAGTCAGTCTGGCACTTCCTTAGAAAACTAGATATAGAGTTACCATTCGATCCAGCGATTGCACTTCTCGGTATATACCCGGAAGATCGGAAAGCAGTGACACGAACAGATATCTGCACGCCAATGTTCATAGCAGCATTATTCACAATTGCCAAGAGATGGAAACAACCCAAATGTCCTTCAACAGATGAGTGGATAAATAAAATGTGGTATATACACACGATGGAATACTACGCGGCAGTAAGAAGGAACGATCTCGTGAAACATATGACAACATGGATGAACCTTGAAGACATAATGCTGAGCGAAATAAGCCAGGCACAAAAAGAGAAATATTATATGCTACCACTAATGTGAACTTTGAAAAATGTAAAACAAATGGTTTGTAATGTAGAATGTAGGGGAACTAGCAATAGAGAGCAATTAAGGAAGGGGGAACAATAATCCAAGAAGAACAGATAAGCTATTTAACGTTCTGGGGATGCCCAGGAATGACTATGGTCTGTGAATTTCTGATGGATATAGTAGGAGCAAGTTCACAGAAATGTTGCTATATTAGGTAACTTTCTTGAGGTAAAGTAGGAACATGTTGGAAGTTAAGCAGTTATCTTAGGTTAGTTGTCTTTTCCTTACTCCCTTGTTATGGTCTCTTTGAAATGTTCTTTTATTGTATGTTTGTTTTCTTTTTAACTTTTTTTTTCATACAGTTGATTTAAAAAAGAAGGGAAAGTTAAAAAAAAAAAAAAAAAAAAAAAAAAAGAAAAAAGACAAACAAGGGGAAAAAAAAAAAAAAAAAAGATGTAGTGCCCCCTTGAGGAGCCTGTGGAGAATGCAGGGGTATTCGCCTACCCCACCTCCATGGTTGCTAACATGACCACAGACATAGGGGACTGGTGGTTTGATGGGTTGAGCCCTCTACCATAAGTTTTACCCTTGGGAAGACGGTTGCTGCAAAGGAGAGGCTAAGCCTCCCTGTATTTGTGCCTAAGAGTCTCCTCCTGAATGCCTCTTTGTTGCTCAGATGTGGCCCTCTCTCTCTGGCTAAGCCAACTTGAAAGGTGAAATCACTGCCCTCCCCCCTACGTGGGATCAGACACCCAGGGAAGTGAATCTCCCTGGCAACGTGGAATATGACTCCCAGGGAGGAATGTAGACCTGGCACCGTGGGACGGAGAACATCTTCTTGACCAAAAGGGGGATGTGAAAGGAAATGAAATAAGCTTCAGTGGCAGAGAGATTCCAAAAGGAGCCGAGAGGTCACTCTGGTGGGCACTCTTATGCACACTTTAGACAACCCTTTTTAGGTTCTAAAGAATTGGGGTAGCTGGTGGTGGATACCTGAAACTATCAAACTACAACCCAGAACCCATGAATCTCGAAGACAGTTGTATAAAAATGTAGCTTATGAGGGGTGACAATGGGATTGGGAAAGCCATAAGGACCAAACACCACTTTGTCTAGTTTATGGATGGATGTGTAGAAAAGTAGGGGAGGGAAACAGACAGACAAAGGTACCCAGTGTTCTTTTTTACTTCAATTGCTCTTTTTCACTCTAATTATTATTCTTGTTATTTTTGTGTGTGTGCTAATGAAGGTGTCAGGGATTGATTTAGGTGATGAATGTACAACTATGTAATGGTACTGTAAACAATCGAAAGTACAATTTGTTTTGTATGACTGCGTGGTATGTGAATATATCTCAATAAAATGATGATTTAAAAAAAAAAAAAAAAAAAAAAAAAGTTGGTGATAAAAAAGCCAAAATAAAAATATTTAATACTTAAAAAAAAAAAAAAAAAAAAAAAAAAAAAAAAAAGGGAAAGTTAAAAAAAAAAAAAAAGAAAGAAAAACAAGGAAAAAAAAAAAGATGTAGTGCCCCCTTGAGGAGCCTGTGGAGAATGCAGGGGTATTCGCCTACCCCACCTAGATGGTTGCTAACATGACCACAGACATAGGGGACCGGTGGTTTGATGGGTTGAGCCGTCTACCACAGGTTTTACCCTTGGGAAGACGGTTGCTGCAAAGGAGAGGCTAGGCCTCCCTGTGGTTGTGCCTAAGAGCCTCCTCCCGAGTGCCTCTTTGTTACTCAGATGTCGCCCTCTCTCTCTACCTAAGCCAACTTGAGGGGTGAAATCACTGCCCTCCCCCCTGCGTGGGATCAGGCGCCCGGGGGAGTGAATCTCCCTGGCAACGTGGAGTGCGACTCCCGGAGAGGAATGTGGACCTGGCGTTGTGGGATGGAGAGGGTCTTCTTGACCAAAAGGGGGATGTGAAAGGAGATGAGGTAAGCTTCAGTGGCAGAGAGATTCTGGGAGGAGCCGAGAGGTCACTCTGGTGGGCACTCTTGTGCACACTTTAGACAAACCTTTTTATGTTCTGGAGATTTGGGGTGGCTGGTGGTGGATACCTGGGACTATCGAACTACGGCCCAGAACCCATGAATCTCGAAGACAGTTGTATGGAAATGTAGTTTATGAGGGGTGACAGTGGGATTGGGAAAGCCATAGGGACCACACTCTACTTTGTCTAGTTTAGGGATGGATGAGTAGAAAAATAGGGGAAGGAAACAAACAGACAAAGGTACCCAGTGTTCTTTTTTACTTCAATTGCTCTTTTTCACTCTAATTATTATTCTTGTTATTTTTGTGTGTGTGCTAATGAAGGTGTCAGGGATTGATTTGGGTGATGAATGTACCACTGTGTGGTAGTGCTGTGAACAATCAAGGGTACGATTTGTTTTGTGTGACTGCGTGGTATGTGAATATATCTCAATAAAATGAAGATTAAAAAAAAAAAAAAGGAATGAAGTTCTGATACATGCAACAACATGTAGGAACCTTAAAGATGTCATGTTGAGTGAAATAATTCAGGCACAAAGGACAAATACTGTATGATCTCACTTATATGAAATAATTAGAATATGCAAATTCATAGTGAAAAACTAGAATTCAGGTTACCAGAGGCCAGTGTGGGTATAAGGAATGGAGAATTAGTGTGTAATTGTTGCAGAGTTTTTGTTCAGGGTGATGGAAAAGTTTTGGTAATGAATGGAGGTGACAATATGAATGAAATTAACACCACTGAATCATATATTTGAATGTGGTTAGGGGAAATTTTAGGTTGAATATATGTTACCAGAATAAAAAAACATAGATATGCACAACACAAACAATGAATCCTAATGTAAATTATGAACTATAGAAAATAGTACAATTATAATAATATTGGTTCATCAATTGTAACACAGGTACTACAGTAAAGCAGTGTTAATAATACAGAATAATGTTTGTGTCATGGGGATATATGTGAATTTTGCAATTTCTGCATGATTTTTCCATAAACGTGCAATTTCTCTTATTAAAAAAAAAAGTCAGAGCAGTATTCCTGGATGTAGCCCGTGCTGCCTGCCTAATTCAAATAGGCCTACAAAGCATTTGCCCTTCCTTCTTCATGGTAGGAGATACAAAATGTAATGATCTAATCTTCTTTTGGGGGTAAAAGACCACTGATATCAAAATGTTACTGATATGATGGGACCCTGGATATTTGTAGGAGTTATTTCCTACCCTCAAAGCCTCCAATCCACTATCCACTTCTTACTCATCTAGTCCAATTTGCGTAACACCAATATAGCAAACCAGTGTGATCTTCTTTGAGATGGCTGGAGGGTAGAGACCTCTTCAGAGTTTATCACAACCCAGTGCAAAAGAGTCAACATAATTCTAGGGCAAAACTATCAAGTTATACTCTTTCCCTTCCAAGTAAATGTGAACTGTTTCTGACCCCCTTTTTCGATAAGAACTAAAAAGAACACATTCACCGAACTATGCACCTGTTATTCTGTTCTAGCAAAGATATCAATATCTGTCGCAGGAGCTGCCATTGGTACTATTGTGCTTGGTTGACATTGCAGTTGTCCACTGTCATCCTCCAGCCAGGCAACGGATGATATGGCTGTGCAATCACATTTTAGCATCTGTATCTTTGAACACTCCCGACTCTAACTGTTGCAGTCTGGCTTCCCTATGAAGCAAACTCTGAGACAAAGATGAGATTTCCAGGCATTTTCTAAGGAGTGCTCTTGGGAATCAACAACTGTAGAAGAGATTGAAAAGAAACAAGATTGGATAGAGAGGGAAGTTGAGCTGTAATACTCTCCCAACAAAAACCTCAGTCAATTCCTCGTAGAAGTCTGGATGCAGTATGGCCTTTGTTGATGATCTGAGTTAGGGAAAGGGGGCTGGACCTTTACTGACCAACTCCTGTGTTGACCAATCATTGGAGACAGGTTAACCCCGGAAGTAAATGTGACCTTGAGTGAGCTGGTTTTTCCCAGCTGAGAGAATTCCCACAGAGGGCTGACAGTTGAGAATCATCTTCCAGCAGCCATCTCAGCAGCTGAGCACATAAGTCCCTCATTCATGATGGAAAATTTGGGCTGCACATAGGCATCTGTCACAGTTGTTAATCAGATGAGAGAAAATGGGAGCCATTTCTGGGGTTTCTGTACTGTTTCATTGTTCAATATGTCTATTCTTGCCCCAGTATCACTTTGTTTTAATAACTGCAGCTTTATAACAGGTTTTGATATTTGGAAGTGTCTAGCATTGTTATTCCTCTTCAATATTGCCTCAGTTATTCTTGGTCCTTTCCATATGCATTTTAGCATAAGCTTAGCAATTTTGATTTTTAAAAAAAAAAAAACCTGCTTGGATTTTGATTGTGATTGCATTGAACCTATACATATTTTGAGGAAAATCTTCATCTTGCTAATACTATGCCTTTCTATACTGTATTGTCCAATTTACATAAATTACTCCTACATTTATTTAGACATCTTTGAACTTCCTAATAAAGATTTGTAGTTTCTTGTATCTTTTGATATATTGATTCCTAGATATTTGATGTTTTTTGATTCTATTGTAATGGCATCATTTGTTCTGTTTCATTTCTTCTTGCTTTGTTGCTGGAATGAAATAATTTTTGTAGATTGAACATATATCCAATCCAGCAACCTTGCTAATTTCATTTATCTAGCTGTTTTTATGTTTTTTGTATTTTCTGGGTACATAATTATTATGTCTGTGCATAATCATGGTTTTATTTCTTTCTTTTATATTATTGTCTCTTCTGTTCTTGCCTTATTTTACTGGCTAGATCTCCAGTGCAATGTTGAATGAAATATTGATAGTGAACATGCTTGTCACATTTCCAATTTTAAGAGGAAATTTTTCAATATTTCACCATTTAGTAAGATGTTTCCTTTAGGTTTTATGATCAGTATTCTTATAGATTATATTATAATCTCTATGTGTTCTTATAAATATCTCGTAGATTAAGATACTTCCCTTATATTCCTAGTATTCTTGATGTTTTTATCATGAATAAGTGTTGAACTTTGTCAAATCATTTTTCTAAATCTATGAAAATAATCATGTGATTTTTTCTACTTCTTCCCTTTTTTCATTAGTGTGATAAATTAAACTGATTGAATTTTCAATGTTAAAGTAACCTTGCATGCATGGAAAAACTCCACCTGGTCTGGACTGATTGTTTATCTATCTATCTATCTATCTATCTATCTATCTATCTATCTATCTATCTAAATATATATCTATATAAATATATGTAAATAGATATGTGAATATAGAGCATATATATTTAAACTGAATTTTAATTACTCATATTTTATTAAGGATTTTTGCAGCTACATTCATGAGAGAGACTGGTCTATAATTTTTCTTTCTTGTAATTTCATTATCAAGGTTTGAATGCTGACCTTATTAAAAGAACTAGAAAGTACTACCTCTATTTTTATTTCCTAGAAGAATTTGTGTCTTACCAGTGTTATTTCTTATATACATTTCTTTTTTAAATGTTTGGAAATATACATCAGGATAACTAATCTGACCCTGGTATTTTCACTGTGAGAGGTTTTTTTAAAATAATGTATTCAATCTTAACTTTTAGACTATTAAAGAATGGCACTCAATCCCTAACCATTTATCAAGAATAGGTTATGTACCAAGCAGTATGATGGAAGTTGATGACACAATGATAAGCCCTTTGAGCCTAAACAGTGAGCCCATGTTGAGTTTTCAAAGCTAAGATGCACATGCCAGCTCTTGTAAAATGTATAGACTAAAGCAGGAGAGAGGCTTTTGTCAACAAAATCATAACAATAAATGTGATATTCAATTTTGATGACTTCAAAGTGGAAGTTCATAGTGCCATGAGAGTTGATAGTGGGAGGATTTCATCTCATGTAGGGATGTTAGGAAAGACTTTCATGAGGAAATGATATTTGTAAATAATTAAATATTTTAAACTTATTTTTACATATGCTTTCAGTTGTTCATTTCAACTTAAAACAATATTCTCCTAAGGTGACTGTTTCTCTACATGAGCTACTCCAACTTGGGTTGTAAATGCAGTCATATTGCAGCTACAGTTTCAAATGTTCATGATAGAGTGAAAGATCAATTCCCGTTTTGGGGCTTCTACCTCTCCTGACTTCCGTGGAAAATTTGGTTTCTCATCCTTCTGTTACTGTCATTCTTCTCCCTGCCACATGGTGTCTCTGTGGACAAATGGTCCCCCACACCACTAAGGTGATAAAGTCCATGAAAATCCAAAGAAAGATTCTACTTTCTGAGAATTAATCTGGAACAAGGATCTACACTGCTTGGATTCCCATAATCCAGCTCTTTCAGCCACACTAAACCCCCACCCAGACTCCAGAAGTACTGTGTTAAAATTTTTTCAGCAACTCTCTCTGCACCTCTGAATCTATATCTGTGTGCCCTGAGGTTCAGCAGCCTTTCTTTTATAACTCTCAAAACCAAAGGATGGTTCTTTCCTGATCACCCACCCACCCTCATAGAGGTTGTTAGACTAAATGCCACAAGGGACTTGGGCCTAACACCATCCAAGACACGAAAGCCATAGCCCCTTTCCCAGACCAAGACAGATACCCTATTTTCTTCAGGAAGAGGAAGAGATTTATTTTCAGATCTCAAGAGAAATAGGAGGCTATGGTTTACCAAGTTAACTTTTGAGCACTTTTCTCACTAGAACAAAGAAAGGGAAAAAGAAACAGAGGTTTAATTTGAGGGGTGAATTATGCTGTATCTACAATAAAAATACTCTTTAATTAACCACTATCCTTTTGTTCTGACACTAGTGTGGAAGAAAAGATATTAATTAGCTATCATCTCATGAAAATGCTTCATGTATCCGATGACAACAATCAGGCTATTCCATGAGCTTTCTGTCTCTGTTATAAATAGCACATCTCTTTAAACCATTCTGGAGGTCAAGATTTTCTCTACCTGTTTTTTTAACCTATCCCTCATTCTTCCCTAAATTTTTCCAGTTTGCCTACATTTTTTAAAAAAGTGTAGTAACTAAAGAAGGCACAAATCCTAATAAAGAACTCTTAAATGCATAATATCACAGAAAGATTAATCCAAATGTCCCATGAATTATTCCTTTTAATAAATTCCAGAATCATAGAGACATGGATTCAGCATCAAGACTCTAGTTATATATATATATATATATATATATTTGTCTAGTCAGTTCTTCCAATTTTTAAAATTTCTCTACTGAGTTTTATCCTGCTTTAAAACCCAATATTTTTGCTAATGTCACTTTGATTCTTATTTTGACATTTCAAAATAATGGCAGGCAAAACTTACAAATGTTCAGTTATTACACATCTCAACCCTATTATACATACTGATTGTTTAGTAGCTTCATTTATTGAGTTTTACAATAACTACTTGAGTTTTCTCCCGTATCATAATATTTATGAAGAAAAACACAATTAAGACGGTAACTCACAATGTCTTTCTGGTTATTCCAGGCAAATTTAATTGTGCTTTCTCCTAATTTAGTGATGATGGAGCAATTTTTTATAAAACAAAGAGGCAATTCTATTACAAATAAGCACTTCTTTCAGCAAAATGCTATTACTAAGGAGAATCTTTTCTTTTAGTTTTGTATAGCAAGGCAGTTCATATGTCTAGAAGCAAATGGGTAGATCAAATAATTTCTTCATATTCTTTATAACAACCAGGACCATTATTTTATGTTAGGTCACATGGGTAAATTCTATAGCATAACACACTGTTAAGAAAACAACAAAAGTTGTTGGATGCTTCTCCCATAAAGCATTGATTAAAATATTTTCCAATCCATGGATTTGTTAAAAGACATTAGAAAATGTTTTCGTTTCCTAGGCTGCTCAAGGAAACACCATGAAATGGGTCGGGTTTAACAATGGGAATTTATTCACCCATGTCTTGAGGCTGGAAAAATGTCTAAATCAAGTCATCATCAAGGCACTGGCTGCTGGTGATTCTTGGTCCTTAACTTGTCACATGGCAAGGCACATGGCGGCTTCTCTGGTTCCACTGATGTTCAGCTTCTGGCTGCTTCCTCTGGTTTTCTCTCTGTCTGCCTGAATTTCATTCCACTTATAAAGGACTCCAGTAATAGGATTAAGACTCATACTGATCCAGGTGGACCACACCTTCTTAATTGAAGTTACCTTATCAAAATCCTACTTACAATGGATTCACACCCACAGGAATGGTTTAGATTTAAGAACATGATTTTCTGGGGTACATACAGCTTCAAACCACCACACTGATATAATCAAATAAAGCTCCACAGAAAGGAATATGAGGTTCAGGCCATTTAAGAGATTTCTCCAAAATCAATTAATGATTACACCTGGATTAAAAACCAGGTATTCTGATGCAAAACTCTTAAGTTCTTTCTTCTGAATAACATCACCATCTTCTGAATTTGCCATTTCAAGAACTTTCAATGAAATACACAGTTAAATGTGAGTAATATACAGAAGTTTTAAATCTATGTACCAGAGAATTGTACTTTATAGAAGAAAAATATTGTTAGCATTGATGTTTGTTGTAGACATTACTTGTAATGAGATCTAAATGAACTTTTTTTTTCTTTTGTTAATTTTTATTTTGATAATATGCATACAACATAAAATTTCCAATTTTAACAACTTACAAGTATACCACTCAGTGATATGTATTACATTCAAAATGTTGTGCTACATCACCACCATCCATTACCAAACTTTCCATTACTCCTAAAAGTAACTCTGTACTCAGTAAGCATTAACTCCCCATTCCCACCCCCACTCTCCCTCCTCCCACCCCTGATAATCTGTAATCTACTTTATGACTACATGAATTTGCATATTCTAGTTATTTCATATACGTGAGATCACACAATATTTGCCCTTTGGTTTATATCACTCAACATGATGTACTCAAGGTTCATCCATGTTGTGGTATCAGAACTTCATTCATTTTTAGTGCTGAATAATGTTGTATTCAAATAATGCAACAAAAGCATTTTCAATTACTGTATATATATATAAAAGTTTGTTTATCCATTCATCTGTAGATGGTTACTTGGGTTCTTTCCATGTTTGGAATATTATGAAGAATAATGCTATGAATATTAGTGTACAGATACCTGTTTAAGTCCCTGATTTCAATTATTTTGGGTATATACCTAGAAGTGAGATTATCAGATCATATAGTCATTCTATACTTAGTTTACTGAGGAATTGCCAAACTGTTTTCTGCAGTGGCTACACCATTTTACATTCACACCAACAATAAACTAGTGTTCCTATTTCTCCATATCCTCTCCAACACTTGTAATTTTCCTCTTTTTTTGAATAGTATCCATTCTAGTGGGTGTGAAATGGTATCTCACTATAGTTTCGATTTGCATTTTTCTAGTGGCTAATGATATTGAGATTTTTCCATGTGCTCATTGGCCATTTGTATATTTTCTTTGATAAAACATCTATTCAAGTTCTTTGCCCATTTTTTAATTGGGCTGTTTATCTTGTTATTAGGTTGTAAGAGTTCTTTATGGATTCTAGTTACTAAATCATATCAGATATACAGATTCCAAATATTGTCCCATTCCTGTTCTAGAGGTTGTTAAATGAACCGTGATAGGTGTATTCAAATAATGCAACAAACAAGCATTTTCAATTACTGTTTGATTGTTATGCTGGTTTTTTTTCCAATTGTCACTCAGCTCCAAATCTATTCTTCTGTAGTGTTCTCTGTAAAGTTGGGGCTGGATCTCTGCAAATTACATTTCACAGATCTTTTATCAGCAGTTTCCTATTAGGTTCTGCCAATAGAAGGCACTAGAGGTAGATTAGGAGATAGGAGGAGGAAGGAGAAATGCTGTTACTTCTGTTTGCTGGCTGGCTGTCACCCGGACCCTAGCAGGAACAGTTGATTTCAGCATCCAGCCTTTTCCGCAGCACTGTTCCTGCTCAGAGATACCAGCCGTAGCCTGGCAGTGTCTTCTACTCAGAGGTCTGCTCCTAGATTCTGGTACCTCTAATCTCTTCTCTTTATTCCTTAGTCCTAGGGGTGGTAGCTACTTCCTGCTTTTACTTTGTGTGTTTTGCTTTCATGTTTCTCTTTGCTCTTAAACCCTCCAACACCTGGGTAACAAATTTCCTATATTAAAGCCCCCCTATTTGAAAGCTTTTGAACCTGGACAGATAAGATTACTCACAACAAGAGGTAGACCTGACATTTTCTTTTTATTATTCAGATTTTATACTATTAAAGTCAGACATCTCTGACATTAGTGAGAGAGAGAAAGAGAGAGAATTTTAAGACAACACCTATCTTCCTTGGAAATGGTTCTCCACAAATAACCAGTTATGAGAAATGGCATACTTTATGCCAGAATTAGATTCTAAAGTCAGTATGCAAAACAGAAATAGGGTCCAATCAAATTATCCTTGAAAATCCCTTAATAGTTCATTAACACAGCACATGTGGTTTTGTATAAAATACTGTATATAAAATATTTATCTAAAACGTGTATAAAAATAAAGAATATTTTAATCATGCTTATGTAAAATACAATTTAAATAATTTCATTCAAATTTTTCCAATTTTTCTGACATTGAATAGTTGTAGTTTGAAATTGCGTTATGATGAGACTACATTGCTTTGTCACTAAATTGATCCTCTTAGCACCCAGACTAGGACAGGTATTTGTAGACCTGTGAAAGGGTGTGGAAATTAAAATGATGTACTCAAGGTTCATATATCATGTTCCCTAAGATATAGTTTTGGAATCCAAGAAGCATAACATTAACTAGCCAAGTTTTAGTTGTCTAGAAATATTAGACTTAAAAGTGCTTATATAACTACATAAGTAGTTGTGCTAACTAGAAATGATTTACATACTTCCTACAGCATGCCTATTTTATAAGGATTATTAGGAGGATTTAATAACTAACCCAAAGTTGAACATAATTTACAGTAGTGCTTTGGAAATACCTATGAAAATCCCCCTTTTTCACAACTAGTATCAATTTTTTACAGAAGGTAATCATTTTGATGCATTTATCATCAAGGTACAGGAAAAAAAGATGCATGTTGCTTCTTTTTTAAGTGCAAGATTTTAAAAACAGGAATCTTTCTATATAGTCTTAAATTTTTTTTTTTTTTTTTTTTTTTTTTTTGTTCACTATACCCAGGTAAAGTACCTTGTGATTCCTACGAATGTTGCTCTGTTAATAATTGTTTTATAGGCAATTTATTTTATCCATATTTTTACTCAGTTATGTTATTCTCTAAGAACTTACCCTAAGATTTTAGAAAAAAACTATTTTTCTGAACTAACTATGAGCAGTATAAAATTATAATTTTCTATCCTAAACTGTATTCTTCCCCTTGATTTATTTTTCTTAGAAAAGTGGTTTTCTGAGATAAGTTCACTGGTGAAACAACTGTGACTATTACATCATATTCAGTAGTATATGTATAATAATCCAACTACTACTACTACTACATATAGCCGTGGGGTATGTAACAAATTGAAGTGGATATTTGAGAAAATTATCAGCAGATAATTCAGACAAATTATTTTTTCACAAATACCCAAAACAGATTTTTTAAAATGTAGTGCTTATTTGATTATCTTTATTAGTATAAGAAAAGTCTTTGTTGCTTTGTGTACTTCTCTTGATACCACTTTTGAATTGAGACTCCATCTGCCTAATGAGCTTAGTCCTTAAAATTGACTAAGCTTCAGTCTTTAAACACCAGGCTCCTGATTAAATAATTAAATAAATCCTGAGTTTGCACCCTCACTTTCCCTCTCCATGCCTTGCTCCCCACCATGCCTTCCAGGGACCAGGCAGCCAGCCAAAGGTAGGGCTCTTAGCTCCAGCCTCATCTTGCCGTCCCCTTTACTCCCAGTCACATTCATTAAACTCAAGTAAACTGTTACAGTCAGAGGTAAGTACTCCGATAAAAGAGTCTATGTGGTCAAATGTAAATGAAAAGTACCCCAGGACTTTGCAATTTAAAACCTGATATTTGGAGATGATATGATTTGGGATAAAGCAAAAAATTCCTAGTAGTGAAATTTTAGTCAGCATCTGGTAACCAATAGATTTGTGTTCCTACCATGAATTCACATGCTTTTTAATATTGGGCTATTCAGCTTTGAAAAGCAATATCAAATATGGCAAGAATCTCTCACAGTGACAGAAAAGATCTCTGTGAGGGCCTGTGAACTTAGAAGTTTTAAATTTTTTATTTCAATTTTGAACAATTTCTTCAATATTTCAGGTATGCAAATTGTAGTCCTTGAATTTAGGAAGCTGAGCCAGAAGAAAGATAAAATTAATCTTACTTCAAAGTAAGACACGGACCTTAGTCTTCACCATAAAATAAAGTGGTTATTTTTTGTTTGGACACCACAAAGTATATTGTTTTCTTTAACCAGTTAAAGATGGAATTTTGGCACAATTTTATAAAACTTGAGCCAGACTAGCTTATTTTATTTGGATCCCTGATTTATCTCAAGAGTGGAATTCGGGGCCAGCCCATTTGTGAAACTTTCTAATTATCTTCAGAGCCTGAAATAAGCCTTATATCTTTATGAGAACTGTTTATCTGAGAATCCTGGCTCTTTGTAAAGAAATGAATATTTGACTGGAAGAACAAATATGTTGAACATAATTATATTCAAATGATCTACCTAAAAAGATTCACAGTAATAATTCTGGTATCTGAGATGTTAATAATTTTCATTTCATATAAGCAATTTAGCATTAATGTACCAAGTGATAAAATATCATGTAATGTGCATGAAACAATATTTTCAAAGCATCAGAGTTTTCCACAATGAGTGGCTCTGCAACTTTGGGAATTGAATTGTTTTTTTACAATTTTATAATAATATTAAATATCTTCTGATTGATATATGTAATAGTAGGTACAGGTAAATCTATTATATCTGCTTTTATTATTGGGTTACCACATTACATTTTGCAATTACAAGTGTGGATGTCTAATTCCACTATTTCAGAGAGATGCCTTTGTTAGGTGTTGGCCCCCTCATCTTGAGCATAATGTTTTCATGATTCAAAATGTGGCACCTCATGATGGGTGGCACTTTGCCTGAGATCTCCTTTTGTGGCATTCCTTCTTTTCTGAGTTTCCCAACAAGGTAAGCATGGTTTCAGAGTTTAAAAGACATTTTTGTTCAAACAATTAAAGCAAATGATTACCTTGTTAAATAGACAGGTCAATTTGGAAAATTATGAGCATAGTATAATTTTTTATCTTTAAAATAATTTTATAGAGTTTTAATTGTTGTTCTGGCATTGAATAAAAAGAAGAACTCAGACAGAGTACTGATCTCTAGGAGTTTACATATCAAAGATTAGGCACATTTTAGCCTGATATATTTTTGAAGAAGTTAATATTTAAGGCAGACTCAAAAATGACCTCTCTATAGCACTGAAGTTTTCTCAGACCTGGTGTTTCTCAAACTTTAATGTGCATATGAAACCCCAGGGATCTTGTAAAAAATGCAGATTATAATCCAGTAAATTAGGAGTAGAGCCTGGGAATCTACTTTTCTAATAAACTCCCAGATGATGCTGACAATGCCAATCCATGAGCCACACTTTGTGTAGCAAGGTTTTAGAACAGCACTACCCGATAGGACTTTCTACAATGATGAAAAGGTTCTATACTTGTGCTTTCCAATATGATAGATGCATGAGCCCTTGAAATGTGGCTAGTCAACCTAACTTTTCATTTTACTTTATTTAACTTAATTTAAATATAAATAGCCACATTTATCTAGGGATTACCTTATTGAACAGTACAGATATGGACTTCCTAAAAGAATTATGTCAATATTCCTAGATATAGAGTCTGAAAATTGAAAGAATCCAGTTAAATAAATACTAATCATTCACAAGACTTTTATATATGAAGTCTCTATAATCCGCTTTTTAAAATAAGCATATCTTCTCAACTATGGAAGCAAATTGACACACTGAGGTAAACTTACAGAAGGAAAACTTAAGCTAAAAAAACATGCATTCTCAACAGGGGATGGTATTTTCCTTCAACAGGGCCAAAAATGGTTCTTGGGAAGCAAAATAAACCTTAGGCAGTACAACAGTTTGTGGCCCTCCAAAGCCCAATCTTATCTGACAAAATCTTATTCCTTGGTATTTAATTCTCTCATTAGGGAGAATTTATATTTAATCTAGTTTTTCTCTTTAGGGGGCAATAATGAAAAAAGGTTGAGAAACATGGGTCCAAGGTAAGTACCACAGTAAACAGTATCTGAATTTGAATCAGTTAATTATTTGACAGATTCCCAAATCACTAACAAAATAGTAAAATTTCAGTCTAACAGGAAGCTTCATAAATATGAGTTTTATGGGACTAATTTTTCTAAGCAGGACTTGATTTCTTTAAGAAAATGTGCAAGGATTTTCTCACCTTAGCCTTTGAATAAATAAAGAGATACGATGGACAGGGTTGCCAATTGAGAAATAACTAACTAAGCTGCAAGGCAACAAAGGCATTTATTTGGGTTCCTACAATTGCAATTTGGGGAGCACAGATTCAGGTAGCAACCCAAATCGTGTCTTGTCTTGGATCTTCAAGGCAAGGTTTTCTAAAGAAAAAGATTACACAAATTGTGTTCCAGGTGTTCCAAATGTCCTTCAGGTTAGACAGTTTACTGAGTTCTTTATCTTGTGGTTGGTTCACGGTGCCTGAATGTCTTTAAGGTTTTGAGGAACATTGTTGCTTGAGGCTTTGCATACTTTGGCAGTTTGTGATATCTGGCTGAGAATTATATAAGAGTAACCTCCAGAATGACCTCCAGACTCCATTTTACATCTCTTTGCCATAGTAACTCTATTTTATTTCTTTTCACAGCATACTCAGTTTGGCCTCATTACAGCTGTCAGAGGATACATCAACCCTAAAATTGAAAGTCAGTTGTAAGGTTTTGATGCTTTAATGTTCTTGAGAACCCTAAGTTCAGGATTAAACCATCAAGAAGATTACCTCCTTGCTGGAGACATGGACTTTGTATAACTACACTAGGAAGCCCACATGTTCTGTCTATGAAAACTAAACACACATAATGATAAGATTCCCATGCAGGGGATATCTAAAATTTAAATATCAGCGAACAAGAATCTGAGGTCAAGGCAGAGTAAGGAGTAAAATCTCTCACCCATCACAAACAGGGGATGTCGAAATCTCCCTTCCCTCACTGTTACTGAATATCCTGTTAATATGTCTTTCCTAACGGTGGCCTGATGGAATGATAGTTTCTGAAATAGGAAACAAGGGGGTGGGCAGTAATGATTTATGCTACACAGAACACGGTCATCATTTTTTTAAGAACATCTGATTTAAAATGGTGACCTACAGATGATGGAGTGCTAATAAATTCTTGACAACCAGCTCCCTGGGAGGAAAAGAAAGACCTGATTTATGGCATGTGCTAATTTCCATAAAATACTCCCACTGTGCCTGACACGATGTCACTGAATTTGACATTGGGAAGAGATACACGGTATGACACAATTCTATAGTATTTCCCTCCTAATGATCAACAATGGTCTCAAAAGTATAGTGAAATTTAGTAAAGTAATTAAAAGGTGGTGTTTTGAGTATTTACTGCCTTTGTTTTTAATATAATGTATTTTATTGTAATCTTATATAATTTAATTTTTGCTAATGGTTCTTTTTAACAGCAAACATATAGAATATTTAACATTATTTAGCAGTTGAGCTCCGTTGCACCACTGCCTATGGAAAATAACGAGACATGATGATATGAGGATAGACTTACAGTCTCATATCTGCATGATCTATGTGCCCCTATGACATATTATTCTCATAGAAAAGGCCATTTATGAAATCATGGATCAGTGGCTTTATCTGTCAATAAATTTATTAGGCTGGCATTATAAACTAGATCCAGTGCCATTAATTTTTTTTAATTCAAGCAGAAAATTTACATTGTTGTATTCTTTTTGTTTATGATATACCTTAGCTTATTTACATTCTATACAGTATTTGTTTCCTCTGGCCTAAAAATCATTGTATAGAGAAATAATTCCAACTGTTCTCTGTATCATAAAACCTATCATTAGTAATAGTTATATTCAAAGTGAAAGAATTGTTTTCTTTGACACGTAGCAAGAAGCCATGAAATCATAATACATGAGGTTGCTATCATGTTTTACAGTTTGTAAGTATATAACATTGGTATCACAAAGAAGATATTCAAATGAATTTTCATTTAAACACGACTTATTCTTCCAAACTTTGTATTTTTGTCACATATTTGTGAAATTCATTCAGTGGATATTTATTCTGCATTTACTATCTGTAAGGCAAAGTGTTATAGCAAATTAAAAATGAGGAATGCAGATTGTCTTTTTCTATTTTTAGGCAAGGAGGAAAATAAGGAACATGTTTCAGTTTGTTCCATTTTTTAAGAGCCATGAGGACTAGAAATGTTAGGCAAGAAGGTTTTACATATATATATCAGGACCAAAAAAAAGTGTATGGTTTGTCTTTCTGCTCCCCCAACACCAACCACCACTACTTTTATCAACCCCTAAGGAGGATTTTAATTTGTACCATTTGATTGCTGGAAATAACAGTAGCGATCCAAAGGAAAAAGTCTAGGAGGGACTATCTTGATTCACATAATAAAGTGATTGCTGAAGACTAAATAGAAAAAAAAAAAAAAAAAAAAAACATGGGGAGAGAAAGGTTATGAGATTAGAAAGGGTTCTTAGAGAGGCAACCATCATTCTTGAGGGACTCTGGAGAGAGAGAAAAATAAAGAGGATTTTGATAAATTCAGGAAGTTTCCCTGGCTCTCGAGTATTTTTCAGTAAAACTTCTTATTACTCTGCAATGCTTTTGGAACTGGATTTGGTTTTCTTTTGAATATCTCTCCTCTCACTCCTGCATTGATGGAAAAGCCAGGAAAGGCAGATAACTCTGCCCTCCCTAATTCTCTTTGCTCATATCCATCAGACTCTAGAATTGACTCTCCACTTTGATATTTGAAAATTTTCATTTAAATAATTATCATTTAAAAAGGTAAGAACTTCATTACATTGAGTTATAAAAGAAACTACCTTAAAATTCCTATTCTTATGAAACCTGAATTCTTCTTCTTATTTTGGAATCTTCGAAATAGCCCAATCTTCTGACCTTCATCCTTTTGTTTGCCATATAGCAATGGATTCAAAATCAGCTGGGAAAATAGTGGCTAAACTGCTGACTGAATTACACTGGAAGCCTGCATTTTTAAAGCATAATTCAGCAGTTTTATTTTGTCTTTTGACCTAGACATCTCTTTATAACTCTTCAGTTCTGATAATCTTTTCCAAATTTCCTGCATACCTGCAATAGATTCCTGCAACATATTTTTCAACCTTTTCCATTCATTTGTTGAGCTCACAAAATTCCTGCTTAAAATATGGCATTGGTGAAAGCGATGAAGAAAACAGCTATTGTTCAGACTGGAAATGTCTGTGGCCAAGAATAGCAGTGATTTCTCTGGTGCCATTTCTATCATCAGAATTCTTATTCCTGGCAACCGTAGATCTGCATTTCGAGATTTTATTGAACAAAGGAAAATTAAACTAATGAGCCAACAAAAATGATCAAAGACTAGATGTAGCTGGAAAAAATAGGCAAAAGAATGAATGTATTCAGTGATGTTAACATATTGCATGATTATTCCAAAGGATGTCCCCTATCAACCTTTTGAATAAACAAAACAGGTTAGGAGTTACTACTGCAATCCCTTCTTCAAAGGATAGATTTGGACATGATCCCAGTGAATATCTCACCAAAACAGAGTGAAGAATTTTCCCTTATCTCTAACACTTTAAATCCAAAGCCATTCAATTGAATCTTCGGAGCCTTCTAATACCAGTTTAACGAATCCATTTATACCAATTGTCATGATCCTGCCTGCCAAGTACACAGTGGTTCTAACTAGCTCCACCCAAAAGGAAAATGCCAAAAAAGATGTATATGGATAAGTCTAGATTAATCTACCTGCTTGGAATGTAAATCTAATACTGATATGTTCTTCAGTGACATAGAATCTGAAAAAAATGCTAGCGATTAGAGAAAAAAGATTCAACACCAGAAAACTAGGATCACCAGGTTTCTGAGTCAACAGCCTGGACAAATAGGCAAGCAAAAGGTGGACTTGGTAGAAAGTCCTGACCGACCTATATTAATAATCTACCAAAAAGCACAATAAAGTACACTCTTGAGTCTTTGTCAAGCCTGCAACTGAATTGAGATACTCCAAAATGTGGTTCCTGGTGGCTATTCATATCCTGTTGATATTTTATAGCTGGGTTAGTTGCCATAGTCAAATTGAATAACAGTGTTTAGATACTTAGGGGTTATGGCCTAAATTGGTCTGATAAATACTTACCCCAATTTTGTGCCTCACTGTGGAAACTTGACATATGGTGTTGCAGAAAAGAGAGTCTCAAAGAATATAAATAGCATGGAATTGAATGGTATGCACTATAATTTTAGAAGCTTTAAATTCTAATCCAAATCTTAAAGCTCATCCTGGTTAGAATCATTTGAAATAATTCATATTTGCTACAGAGGAGAAAGTTGTCATCATAAGTTTAGCATATGCAATGATGCATTAAAAATAGCAATTAATCCTGAAATTTTGAATATGCTAATTATTTTGCCAAGCAAGTGAGGAGATTGCTAATATCACTTTTTTTTTTTTTAAGTTAAGTATTCTCTTGAGTGAAAATTTAACTTCTATGGCAGTGATTCTCACAATTCAGTAGTATGCTTCAGAATCATTGCCCAGAGAGAGAATTAAAAATACAAATTCATGGGTTCTGCTCCTCAGAGATTCTGACTTAGTAAGTTTGGGATGTGCAGCCTGTGTGGTTCTGTGGCAGATGGTCCACAGACCACTCTGCAAAACACTTATTGACCTTTCCTGTTGTAAAATCCATATAACTCATTTTCAGCACAGCTGTTGCTCTCCCTAATGTCAGGTATTAATCTGTGGTGAGTGTATGCGATAAATGTTACCAAATTGGGTATATTATTTTATCTAATATTTGATAAATATACAAAGAATTATTTTAAAATGCATATTGGCTTCACCATTTAAATAACTGTTTTTATTCCTATTATCAAGTACCATACCTAGCACATGAAAAACAGATGAGATAAATTTGATAGATTGTGAGATATGTTTCTTATTTATATAATGTTTTTCCTTTCAAAGCATTTTCTCCTAAGTCTTCTGGGAAATGTTAGAAAAATTATATAAAATTGTATGTATCAATAAATCATCTGATAATAAGGCATTTCCTCATCATTATCAGGTGTGTGTATATTTGAGAGAGAGAGAGAAAGCTCTTGGTTGTAAGCAACAGAGAATACACAGAAAATTATGTCTGAAGGCATGAAACAGTTCTCAAGTTGTATGACAGGATCACATATCCAGATGTAGGAAAACCATTCAGCAAATGCTGCATGCCACAAAGTGTGGCAACTATCTACTACACAGTATATCTCTACGGATCAGTGTAACAGTAGAGTTGTCCAATACTTACAGTTTTCTAAAGTCGTTTTTGTTTTTCAGAAGGAGCACTGATATTATAATACAATACTATAAGATTCAGTGCCTAAGGAAGGTGCCATGTTTATGGAAGAGGAGGTGTTAACAAGCTAATTTCCAGGCAGAAAGTACAAAAACTCATTGGTCTTTGTATGCAGTTAACCTTTTTGCTACGTGGAATTGCTCCATTCTATCTATTATTCAACTTTAGCTAAGTTTATCTAAAATAATTTTTTATGAAAAGGAAAAAAGACAAAAACTGATAATTTGATAATATTCCCCATCACTGGTCCCTTCCTAGATCTTGCTTTAAAGAGCTAATTTTACAATATTAATAGTATAAAGTTTCTAAACTGATGTACCTTACAAATGTATGTATTATCTATTTAATATTGTGTATAACACACAATTTTTTTAATTAGTTTGTATAAAATTTATGCTTCTTTCCCATTAGAATTTTAGAATTTAAGAGAGGCATTATGATAGTCTTCCCTAAATCACTGCATTTACCATTTTGCAAAGTTTGTATCAGATATCATATAAGAATGTCAACTGCAATAAGCACTTTAAAAATACGTATGTGTTAAGACACCAGAAAATCCCTGTCTGTAGACCTTTCCGAAAATACCAGAGAATTATTCCTGTATCTGTCCCTCCCACCACTGCAATTCTTCCATCCACGTATTCCCATGTGGCAGAGGGCACATAAAATGCCTTCTGCAATCTTACATACACTCTTTGCCTTGTGTCTCCTTTACACTTCTCTTCTGCAGAAAAGTTTCATTACTTTTGTTATGTATTTACTTGTTGATAAATGTGACTTAATTTTTTAAAGAATGAGAACAAATGAGGACAGTTGTCATGGATTGAATTGTGCCCCCCAGAAAGATATGTACGAGTCCTGACTCCCAGTCCAGTGAGTGTGACCTTATTTGGAAATCAGGTTTTTGAAGATGTGGTGTTAAGAAGAGGCCAATCTGGACTGGGGTTGGCTGGTGTCCTTATAAGAAGGGGAGAGGAGACACAGACAAGGGCACAGAGAAGACCATGTGAAGATGGAGACAAGAAGGCGGCCACATGGAGACAGAGGCAGAGATGCATCAATGAGCCAAGGAAGGCCAAGGATTGAGGGCAAACCCCAGACACTAGAAAAAGCAAAGAAGAATTCTCCCCTAGAGTCCTCAGAGGGAACACGGCCCTGCCAACATTTTGATTTTGAACCTCTGGCCTCCAGAACTAAGAGACAATAAATTTCTGTTATTTTAAGCCATCCAGTCTGTGGCACTTTATTACAGCAGTCCTAGCAAACTGAGGCGGCTGTTTTCCAGTTTACAGTCAGGTCTTTTTAAAACATATTTAAAATACAGCTTAAACTTACCTTTTTAAGAGCAGATCAGTATTTTATAAAGTTAGATAAAACAACAAAGGCACAAGGAAAATCCTGCTAAAATTATGCATGTGAGGCCAAGGAATTTTGTAGTAGAATTCATGAATTGCAATGGAAGGACATTGAAATATGTGTTGAAAAGACACTTCAAGCTTCTAGTCTTACAAACTATATTTTTTTATTTTTTTCCATTATTTTAAATTTAAAACATATTTGTTTTCCATGTTTCGCTGTATTTGTTCATTTCTAACAAATTTTTTCTCTCCTGGATAGAATTCTAAAAGTTTATTTGTATATTAATGTCTTCAGCCTATTGCATGAAGCCACGTTTAGAATGTATCATCAGACCAAAATATGTAATTATTACAAAGGGAAAGAATTTCCAAAATAACTCAAGACTTCAGTTTAGAAGGCTTAAGTTTCTGCTCATTTTACATCTGCTCTGTGATGGGGGAGGGGAGGGGAAAGCAGGTTCAACTGTTCTTCAATTGTATTAAAAATTACATGTGTTGAGCTTCATTTGGTTTGTGTGACAATCTAGTCATGCTACTGTTAGCTATATTTCATAGCCCCTGAGTTTAAATCTGATGCAGACTCAAAAGAATAAGCATACTTAAAAACCAAGCAAACTTGTAAACATGGAAATCTTCATAAATTCTCAGTAACATTAACCTAATACTTTTCCCTGAGAATTCTTGAGCCCTCCTTTTCTTCTTTACTTCTGGTTGTGCTGGGAAATATCTTCAGGAGATCATCTTTTACTTTAGGGCATTTTTTGTCAGTGCTGAGATGTTTGGTGCTTCCTACCCTTTGTCAGAAACACTGTTGACTCAAGTCAATGCATATTTTGGGCAAAAGAGTATATTTATTATTCTTGAATGTTTGTGAATAAATTGTTTTGGATATTTATGAATTGCTCCCAAATAAATCCATTTATGAATTTACTCAGCAGTTACTAATGAGCATGTGCAATGGGCTAAATTTCAAAAAGAAACACTAATACAAATGCAAATTATGATTAGGCATGACTGCCACTTGCAAGAAATTTACTGAGTGAATATGGGTGAGAGGATATGTGTGCTATGAGGGAGAGGGATCTTATAGCTGCAAATTTTTTTCACTCTTGCCTTTGAGATATGAAGTCTAATTCCATTCCAATTGAATCTGGCTGGCCTTAGTGACTTGTTTAAATAATAGAGGACAATGGAAGTAACATTATGGGTCTTCCAAGGCTAGCCCATAAGACAGTTTCTGGCTTCAACTCTGACTTTCTTGAAATGCTAACCCTGGCAAGCTCATTTCCTCTGAGAACCCAGTAAACACACAGCAAGAAGCTGAAGCCACATGAAGAGGCCATTCGTAGGTACTCTGTCCAAAGCCCCAACTAAGCTCCTAAGCAAATGCTAATGTCAACTACCAGTCTTGTGAACAAGACGTCTTGGGCATCTAGGCCAGTAGAACCTAAAAGTGACCAGATCCCCAGCTGACATGAGTCTGCAACTGCATTAAAGACTACAAGTCAGAACTGCCCAGATGAACCTATTCAACTCACAGAACCATTAAATAATGATAAATTGTGTTTTAAGTCTCTAAATTTGGGATGATTTGTTCTCACAGCCATAAATAACTGTGCCGATTTGAATCTGTTAAGAACCCCATAAAAGACTATATTCTCTTAATCCACCCTTGTTGGGGCAGACCTATTGTGGGTAGGATCTTCTGATTAGGTTGCTTCCATGGAGATATGATCCAGACAGTAGTGGGTGGGACATTTTGATTAGATTATTTCCATGGAGATGTGACCCTGCCCAATTCAAAGTGAGTCTTAATTAGTTTACTAAAGTCCTTAAGAGAACTCAGGGAGAGAGAGAGAGAGCTCGGAGCTGACACAGACCCAGATGCTTCAAGACGCAGACAGAAAGACATTTGGAGATGTTAAGCTAAGAGATGAAGCCCAGAGACTGTCCTGGAGAAGCTGTGAGAACCCACACATGCTTAAAGAGAAAGCCACTGGAATCAGAAGCTGAAAGCAATGCAACCCAGGACAAAAGACCAGCAGACACAAGCTGAAAGAGGTGTTCTAGACATTAACCTTTCTTCAGTGAAGGTATTCTCTTGTTGATGTCTTAGTTTGGGCACCTTTATGGCCTTAGAACTGTAAATTTGCAACCTAATAACTCCCCTTTTTAAAAGCCAATCCATTTCTGGTATTTTGCCTTCTGGCAACTTTTGCAAACTGAAACTATAGCTAAACAGGGAAAATGGAGCTAAGTGACAGTTGCTAACAAAGAAGAAAGTATTTTGTATTGCTCAATCAGGGAGAACTTCCTAGAGAAGATTAAATATCAAGCAAGAATAAGATTTCACCTGGGGAGGCAGGGCAAGATGGCGGCATAGGGAGGTGTGGAATTTAGTTAGTCCTCTAGAGCAACTAGTAAATAGCCAGGAAAAACTAGTAAACAGTCTGGAACAATGGTCAATGCACATCCATGACATGACACACATCATACACCAGTCAGGAATGAGTGGAATGGCTGAGATTGCAGCAAAGAATTGTAAGTAAAGCTCCCCAAACTGCAGTGCTGGTGCCCCTCCCCCACCAGCATGGCAGGCTGAGTTGGAACACTTCTTCTGTGGAAAGAAAGATGCAGTCTACTAGGTACAAGGGAAGGTAACTTAACCAAGATCCAACTGTGGTTTCAATTAACAAATTTGGACTACTGAATACAAGCTATGAGCACAGATAAACCTGGAGTAAGAGGGAAAGGAACCCTGATGTTTCTCCCAGCAGAGAGGAGGTGGGACTGACAGAAAAAATAAAATAAATAAATAAATAAATAAATAAAGTCTTTTGGGGACAGTTGAGCTCAGCATACTGGAAAATGGCTGTATCCCAAAAAAGGGCACATAGCACCAGGTACCAATTCTTGTCAACCAGTGAAACTGTGGGCTGGGGACTGGCTCTGAAAAGATGATTTCCTTCTTTTTTCTTTTTTTTTTCTCTCATTCTAAGTAGCTCATTAGAGAAAGCCTCAGGCATTTTCAATTGTCAGCCTTGATCCAGGCAAGGGTGGATTTAAGAGAGTCAGAAAGACAAACGAAAAAGTCGAGTGAAGTAGATAATTCCCTAAAGGGCATAGTTTCCCTAAGAAAAGCTGGTGAGACAGCTCAAGTGGAGGCCCTCCCTCAGAAAATTGAGACCCCATGGTCTGGGGGAATAAAACAAAGCAGAAACAGTTTAAGCTTGGCTTCTGACACCCTCAGACCCTGGCCAGGACAGGGTCTGCTGAGAATTAAAGGCACCACACCTCTTTATGCTAGTGGGGAGCTGTGGGCTGAGAAGTTCCACCTGCTTGGCAGGATAGGAAAAACACAGAGTCTTTCTCACAGGAAAGTCTGACAACCTTCTGAGTCTCATCCTCAGAGAAACATGATACTGATTGCAACCTCCTCTGGAGACCTGGGCCCATATGGTCTGGGAAAATCTGATTGAGGTAATCAAAGAAACAACATGGCTAAACAACAAAAAATTATAAATCACATTAGGCAAAATGAAGATATGGCCCAGTCAAAGAAACAAAGTTACACTTGAAATGAAATGCAGGAGTTGAAACAACTAATTAAAGATGTTCAAACAAATCTTCTAAATCAAATCAATAAGCTGAAGGAAAATGTGGCAAAAGAGATGATGGATATAAAGAAGACACTTGGTGACCATAAAGAAGAATTAATAAACTTGAAAAAACAAATGGCAGAACTTATGGGAATGAAAAGCACAATAGAAGAGATAAGAAACACAATGGAAACAAACAGCAGCAGATTTGAAGAGGCAGAAGAAAGGATTCGGGAACTAGAGGACAGGGCATCTGAAATACACAGAGAAGAACAGATAGGGAAAAGAATGGAAAAATATGAGAGGGTCTCACAGAATTGAAAGACAACATGAAGCACATGAATATTCATGTCAAGGGTGTCCCAGAAGGAGAAGAGAAGGGAAAAGGGGCAGAAAGAATAATAGAGGAAATAATCACTGAAAATTTCCCATCTCTTATGAAAGATATAAAATTGCAGAACCAAAAATCACAGCATACCCAAAATAGAATAGATCTGAATAGACCTACTCCAAGACACTTAATAATTGGATTATCAAATGTCAAAGACAAAGAGAGAATTCTGAAAGCAGCAAGAGAAGTGATCCATCAGATACAAGGGAAGCTTGATAAGACTATGTGTGCATTTCTTAGCAGAAAACATGAAGGTGAGAAGGCAGGGGTATGATATATTTAAGATACTGAAAGAGAAAAACTGCCAACCAAGAATTCTATATCTGGCAAAACTGTGCTTCAAAAATGTGGGAGAGTTTAAAATATTTTCAGACAAATAGACAATGAGAGAATTTGTGAATAAGGTACCTGCTCTATAAAAATTATTAAAGGGAGCACTACAGGCAGTTTGGAAAAGACAGGAGAGAGAGGCTTGGAGAAAAGTGGAGAAATGAAGACTATCAGTAAGGATAAAAAGACAGAGATAGAAAATAAAAATAAGATATGACATACAAAATCCAAAAGACAAAATGGTAGACAGTAGAAATCACATTAAGTGAAATTAGCCAGAAACAAAAGGACAAATGTTATATGGTCTCACTAATACAAACTAACATTAATAAGCAAACCTTGAAAGTTAAAACTGAGAACACAGGCTATCAGGAGATAGAAAGAGGATAGAGATCAGGTATCAGATGCTGAAGGAGTACAGAATGCTCAACAGCATTGATTGTATAGATCCAGAAATAAATAGCACAATACTGTGTGATGGTAGCACAATATTGTGAGTACTCTGAACAAAGATAACTGTGACTATGGGTGAAATAGGAAGGTCAGGGCATATATGATACCAGAAAGGAAGATGGAGGATAAAGACTTACACTGTATAATTTAGTGAAGCTTAAAGTGGTCAGTGATGGTGATTAAGTTTACTAAGACATGAATTTTTGTTCATGACAGAGAACAAATGAATGTCAACATTGCAAGGTGTTGAAAACTGGGTGGTATAGGAGAAAAAATACAATCAGTGCAAACTAGAGTCTATAGTTAACAGTAACATTGTAATATGTTTCCATTAATTGTAACAAAGGCAATATACTAAAGCTAAATGTCTGTAAGAGGGGTATATAAGGGAGTGTTACAGGATTCTTTGTGTTGTTGTTGTTATTGTTATATGACCTTTTCATTCTATTTTTTTCTTCTATCTTCTTTATTCTTCACTTTTCTTCTCCTTTTCCTCTTTCATTGCAGAAGAAATGGAAGTGTCCTCAAATAGATTGTGGTGGTAAAAGCATAATCGTGCAAATATACTGGGGATCACTGACTGTATAATTAGGATGGATTGTACGGTGTGTGAATAAAACTGTTTAAAAAATAAATAAAGGAATACAGATGCTGGGGAAAAGGTGGAGAGAGTAATGTACCTATTCACTCTGGGTGGAGAAGTAGAATGTTGCAACCCCTACTGGATTGCAGTGTGGTGGTTCCACAGGAAGCTAAATATGGGGCTACCATGTGGTCCTGCACCCCTGTTATTTGTTGAATACTTGGAGGAACTGAAAGCAGGGGCATGAGTGGACATTTGCACACTGGTGTTTGTGGCAGCAGTATTCATGATGGACAATGGATGGAGGTGGCCCAAGTGTTCATTGGTTGATAAACCAAATGGTGAACTGTGGTGTATATGTACAATGGAATAGTGAGCAGCAGAAAGAAGGAATGAAGTTGTGAGGCATGCAACTAGGTGAATGAAACCTGAGGACAATAAGCTGAGTAAAATAAGCAAGCAATGAAAAAACAAATATTATAAAACCTCCTTAATACGGACTAACAGTAATGTGCAAACACGGAGAATTGAATCAGGAAGCATGGGTCATCAGGGGAAGGCTTATGTAAAGGTTCCTAAATTGTACACTCTTATAGCAGTCATATCTGTTCATCAGTTGTAACAGTTATTTCTAAATTCTGAGATGCTGAGCTGGTTGTGTGTGTCCTGGTCAGTCCTTGGAGCTTCAGGTATCTGTGTGATGCCTGGGACTCGGAGCCATAGTTCAGCAGCTGTGACTGTCAGCATTGCCCCATGCAGCAACTGTTAAAGAGGCTGAAAAGGAGATCAAAATTTGACTGGAGATATGAATGAAAGGGACTTGGTTGACACGGGTAGATCAGACTAAAGGGCAGAGGATGATATTAACTGTATTTTAAAACTTCAGCTTCCTTGTGGGACCAAAGGAAGAGATGTTTATTTGGTGCAAAGTCTATATTTTCTGTAGCACACTATATAATTTAACTTGTATGGTCAGTTTACTCAAACACCATAATTACATGGAACCTGGAATAGGGAGTGAGATCTGGTTGGTTTGTACAGGTTAGTGTGAAGCCCCGATATATCCCAGAGTAATTTGGGCATAGAATAAAAAGTATTTGCAAAGCCCCCTTGAGGGACTGGGGGAAAACATGGAAATACTAAAATTCGCCAGCTGGGGAATTCCTATACTCTCACAAGCATTGGTAACAACCAGTTTAGCAGGCTGAGCCCTCAGTCTTGGAGCTTACCCTTATGAGGCTTGCTACTTCAAAGGAGAGAAAGCCTACTTATAATTGTGCCTGAGAGTTTTACAATTGTTCACAATATCATCATATAGTTGTGCCTTCATCACCACAATCAATTTTTGAATATTTTTATTACTCCAAAAATTAAAATAAAAATAGAAGTAAAAAAGAAAACCCAAAACATTCCATACCCCTTCTTCCCTGCCCCCCCCCCGAATTATTCATTTACTTTTTGTCCCTATTTTCTATTCATTTGTTCATACACTGGGGAAAGGGAGGGTAAGCCACAAGGTTTTCACAATCACATGGTCTTACCATATATGCTATATCATTATATGATCATCTTCAAGAATCAAGGATACTGGATTGCAATTCAACAGTTTCAGGTATTTCCTTTTGGCTATTCTAATAAACTAAAAACTAAAAATAGATATCTATATAATGCATAAGAATTACCTCTAGAATGACCTCTCAACTCCATTTGAAATCTCTCAGACAATGAAACTTTATTTTGTTTGATTTCTCTTCCCCCTTTGGGTCAAGAAGGCTTTCTCAATTCTATGAAGACAGGTGCAGGCTCATCCCCACATGTCACAACCCACGTTGCCAGGGATATTTACACCCCTGGGATTCAATGTCCCACATAAGGAGGAGGATAGTGAGTTTACCTGCCAAGTTGGCTTAGAGAGAGAGGCCACATCTGATCAACAAAACAGGTTCTCTGGGGGAGACTCTTAGGCAGTGGCATTCTCATAAGGAAATTGACAGGGAACCTGAAAGATGCTTGATGAGTGAGGGGTTGGAACCAGGAGAAGTTAGTTATGTGAACCGAAGTTTATTGACATTAAATACAGTGGAATGATCCCATCTCCCAATAAGAATTATATCTGCCACTGGAATGAGTCAGATATAGTCTGTATTCAGATAGACTAACACCACCACCATCTGCTCAATCCAAGCTATAGACCGCCAAATTTTCTCAGTTAACAGGACCTTTAGTGTCTCCATAATTTTTTCACAGTGCCTGGGATGGTTTAAAGCTGTGTGGACCCCAGAAAATTACGTTCTTAAATTTAATCCATTTCTGTGGGTGTGGACCTATTTTAAGTAGGATCTTTGGGTGAGTAGGATCTTAAGTTAAGATGTGACTCACTACAATCAGGATGGTCTTAATTCTCTTACTGGAGACCTTTATTAGACAATGAAATTCAAACAAAGAGAGAAAAAGCCATGGAAGCAAGAAGCTGAAAGCAATGAAACCCTAAAGAAAAGGGAAAGACTAGCAGTAACTGCCATGTGCCTTGCCATGAGAAACAGGAGTCCAGGATCTTCCTTTGGAAAGAAAGTCTCTCATTCTGGGGCCCAGGTGTGGAGTACCCTTACCTGGGATGTGATGCTCATGTGATGAAAGACAAGAGCGCAAAACATGTAGTGGGAATTCAATGCCTCAGAAAACCTCATCTCAGTTTGCAATGTCACCTCCACCCTGATCGCACTGGGAAAGCAAGGCATATAACCAAGTTCAACATCGGGGAATGGGGAATTATACTTCGCCCAAAGAGTGGAGTGGAGAGGGAAAAGTGAGTATTTGCTAAACAATAATACAAGCTACCTCAGTCTGCCCTATTCATCAGAAACATTTACTCTTTTCCCATTCACATGCAAAATATACTTATCTCCTTGGCAAGAAGGAGGCATCCAAAGGTCTCATTTAAACATGGCACCAGGCACTAAACCCAAGAACCTGTGATAGTCTCTACATCAGCTCTAAATGTGACTTCTCTTGATTTGGAGACTTATGATATAAAAAGTAGAGTTTTCTTTCCCCAAACACACACACCCAACAAACAGTGGTAGAACAGAACATGTTAACCACAATAAACACTCCAAGGAGAAGAATAGGAGGCACGAAGCAGTCACAGGTCCATAGCAATTCTGAAATCAGGCTGGGCAGATGTTACAAAGTCTCCCTATTCCTGGGGCATAGGGAATGTATATTAGTATATTGTATATTAGTATACAAAGTATATTAGGCCCCAGTTTGGCTCCCTGAGAGTAGATCCCCTGTTCATTTTCACCATGGCACCACCCTTTGGGAAGTCCTTTTTCCTCATTTTTCCTTGGTCATACCTGAAGAGGCCATTGGGATTTATGCCATTTGGGGTGGCTGAGCTGCTTTCTCAACCTACTTTCTGACATTAGAATTGAGGACCCATATCAGTTTAAGGCTCATATAATCATTGTTTTAATCAAGGCTGACAATATCTTTAGTAATCCAACTCTTTGGGAAAACTTACTGACTTATACTTTTTATTCTGGTGGATAGCTATCACCAAACTTCATTCTGAGCCACACCTCTCTCACTAGACTTAATCACAAATGCTTTGTGCTTATAAGCCCTCTCTGGGACCAAGTCCTATGTTATTTTCCCTCAGCCATTTTGTCCAACAGAAAGGATTTACTGGAGGCCACGTGAATCCAATTGGAGGTCATAAAGAAATGTGAAATTGTCACAACCTTGATTTGTTTTTGCCCTGAGGCAGTGTCTTGGTTATTAATCAATATTTGTGGCTCAAAACATCTCTCAATTTTACTTTTGGCTGACTTGAGATGAGAAATAATTTCATTTCCAATCATCCAGGTGTCCTTAGACTCTTTATATTCCCTCTCAATTTTCTTTGCACAGTCTAGTTCTTTTCTGAGCTTGTTCTTTCTTGTGTTAGCTGAACAGATGTCACAAACAACAACCAACTCCAAACACCAAGTACATTATGTACATTCTCAGCCTCACACATTTTTGCATTCAAAGTTTAGCCAAATATTTCCCCATTGTGTAATACGGGTTGCCATTTTTCCAGATTCCAATAGCAGTTTCCTTACCACACACCAAACAGCCACAAAGTCAATGCTAGAACATACCCCATTTTTTTTGCCATTGTGAAAAACACTCTACTTCTAAATATCAATATCTATATTAGTCTAACAGCTTAAAATAAGTTATGTTCCTGTGAATAGGTTTCAGTTGTGCACCACAAGTTGGTAGAAACCTATGATGTCTTTTAAAGTCTAGAATTGTCACAGTGTAACTTATGCCCACGTTCCAGTGGTCAAGTGACCAAGCCCAATTTTGATGGGTGGGGAAAGAGACTTCTCGGTGGCAGGAAAGGAGACAATTGAATATTTGCTGAAGAATAATACAATTTACCACAGTTGCTAAACAACTCTTATTGGTCTTATTATGCTTTCAAGCAATGATGTGAAAGGACAGTGTATAAAATCCATTCCTGTGTAACTAATAATTAGATGCTAAAATATCTTCTGTGTTTTAGGTATTCATAGCTCTAAAAAGGTACTAATTATTTTGAAATAAAACTGAAATATATCAAAAGTTTGCTTTCTCTATAAATGTCTTTGCTAGAATAGTGTGCTAACTTTCCTACTGCACATAATATGAGGTAAACAATTATGTAATAATGAACGTAGTTCTGGTACTACACATTACGTCCAACTCATAATCAGAATATCAGTGAGAAGTGACAGTAATTTCTTTCTGTAATAAGAAAACATATAAAAGTGAATTTATCACCCCATTGTACAAATTTCAATATCGTGAAATCACCATAGTGCTGCACTGAAGTATGTTTAGCAATAAGTTGACTTTTAGTACTTGCCATAATTTTGTTAGTCTGCCTGTCAGCTCAGTGTACTCTGGCTTCCCATTTTAATGAAGATAAGTTTTCCTACAATTTGAACCAGGTGTAAAGTAAAACTTCATTTACTACCCACCCCTTATGCCCTCCTTCCAGGATCAGCAGAGAGGAATTTGGAATTCTTTTGAATTGTTTAATTTTTTAGCTTCTACCCTTCTTGTAATAGTTACATGCAATAATCAAACTTAGAGCAGTGATCACAAAGCCTACTAGGGAAGTGGGAACAAAGGCAGAATGTGCTTCTCTGACTAGGAATTTCATTTATCCTTTCTCAGCACCTTTAAAAATCTCACTCAGTACCTGACAGTTGTTTCATAAAGTTAACAGTTCTCTGGCACTCTGCAATAAGTGCAGTTAGCTTTGTACATGTGCCCTATTATTCAGACATTCTATGACCATTATGTTATCCATCTGTCAGATCTCATAACTGCAGGGATAATGGCAAAAGATTCAGTGCTTCTAAAGGAATTTTATACCAGATGTTGATGTCAGTTTTCCACCTGCTCAGTTTATAACAAGCTCAAATTTACAAAGCAGGATATAACTACTTTCAAGGCAAAGTGAAGCCATTCATTCCAAGGTTGAGAAGAGACTGTCTTCTCAGTATTTCTGGGACACAGTTTCATTTCATTCACTCACCACAGCAGTTTGACCTGCACTGGGATGCGAACAAGAACTAGTGGGCTGAGGTAAGGTTGAAGTAAATGTACAAAACTCTGATTCTTGAAGTTGTGTTCTTCCCCTGAAGTCTCCTCCCCATACATGAATTAAAGTTGGGTCTGGTGATCTAAGGCCCTATGCTGGTTTCCATATATTATGTTCCCCAGAAAAGCCATGTTCTTTAATGCAATCTTGTGAGGGCAGACTGATTGGTCTGTTAATTAGGGTGGAACCTCTGATTGAATTATGTCCATGGAGGTGTGGTCCCGCCCACTCAGGATGGGTCTTGATTAGTTCACTGGAGTGTTTAAGAGAGAAGCTAAGAGCTGAAATGGACCCAGACGCTTGTTGATGCTTAGAGATGCTTCGAGATGTGAACAGAAGGATGTTTGAAGATGCTAACAGATGAAGCCCAGAGTTTGCCCTGGAGAATCTAAGAGAGGACTCCCAGATGCTTAGAGAGGACTTCCAGACACACTGGAACCAGAAGCTGAAAGCAATGTAACCTGGGAGCAAAGGACCAGCAGACACCAGCCACATGCCTTCCCAGTTGACAGAGGTGTTCCAGAGGCCATCAGCCATTCTTCAGTGAAGGTATCCTCTTGTTGATGCTTTAGTTTGGACACTTCTATGGCCTTAGGACTATAAATTTGTAACTGAATAAACCCCCTTTATAGAAGCCAATCCATTTCTGGTACTTTGCATAACAGCAACTCTAGCAAACCAGAACAGACCCCAATACATTAAGCCTGGATTCTCAGATGTATACCCTAATTCTCTATTATTCTTTCCCAGTTTTTATATGCAATCAGGAAGATTTTTGTCTGAAAACAAATGACAGAATAAAGCACCATGAAATAAAATCTGAAGAAGACAGCTATGGAGAGAATTAACTAGATTACATTTGACACATAAGCTAAAATTAATGGAGCAAATTCTACAAGTTATACATGAAAATAAATTCATTACACGCTAAATTTGATTTCATAATAATCCCAAAAATAGTCAGAAAAATAGTTAAAAAGAGACTGTGTGTATACCAATACAGTATTTGCTGTGTTTAAAAGCTGTGTATTTTAAAATATCATTTTGTTCTCTAAAGAACCACATATTTTACAAATTCTTGAAATCACAGACATCCTTAAATAGTTATTCTTATACTGCCTGTTCTGGTTTGCTAATGCTGCTGGAATGCAAAATACCAGAAATGGATTGGCTTTTATAGAAGGGGGTTTGTTTCGTGTGCTGGTTTGAATGTATTATGTCCCCCAGAAAAGCCATATTCCTTGATGTAGTCTTGTGGGGCAGACATTTTGGTGCTGATTAGATTTGCTTGGAATCTGCCCCACCCAGCTGTGGGTGATGACTCTGATGAGATATTCCCATGGAGGCATGGCCCCACCCATTCAGGGTGGGCCTTGATCAGTGGAGCCATATAAATGAGCTGACTCAAAGAGAATGAACTCAGTGCAGCTGTGAGTGACGTTTTGAAGAGGAGCAAGCTTGCTAGAGAGGAACATCCTGGGAGAAAGCCATTTTGAAACCAGAACTTTGGAGCAGACGACAGCCACATGCCTTCCCAGCTAACAGAGGTTTTCCAGACACCATTGGCCATCCTTCAGTGAAGGTACCTGATTACTGATGTGTTACCTTGGATGCTTTGTGGCCTTAAGACTGTAACTGTGTAGCCAAATAAACCCCCTTTTTATAAAAGCGAATCCATCTCTGGTGTTTGGCATTCCGCAGCATTAGCAAACTAGAACATTTGGTTACACAGTTACAGTCTTTAAGGCCATAAAGTCTCCTAGGCAATGCATCAACAATTGGGTACCTTCACTGGAGGATGGCCAATGGCATCTGGAAAACCTCTGTTAGCTCGGAAGTCATGTGGCTGACATCTGCTTGCTCACATGTTGTATTTCAAAATGGTGTTCTCCAAAATGTCTGCATCAGCTTCCCACAGCCATCTTCAAAATGTCTGTCTTAGCTACAGCTTCTGTCTCAGCTCCTGTGCATTCTTCATAGTGTCCCTCTTGGCTGTAGCAAGCTCACTCCTTCTGTCTGAGCTTATATAGTGCTCCAGTAAACTAATCATGGCCCATGCTGAAAAGGTGTGGCCACACCTCCATGGAAATACTGAACCAATAGGTTCCAGCCTAATCTACACTAATACGTCTGCCCCCACAAGATTGCATTAAAGAATATGGCTTTTTCTGGGGGACATAATATATACAAACCAGCACACTGCCCTCTGTGAATGCCTTAGTTCAAGTTTCCTGTTATCTCTTGCCTGGGATATTCATTCAACATATATGGGGTACTTACCATATATTAGGCATTGGACAAAAGATAGAGATAAATAAAGCAAGAGCTATGATCTCAGAGAATACAGACAATCTAGTGAGATGAAGAGATGGATTGTTTAAAACAGAGTGTGTTTAATTTGTAACAATGTCAAAATCTCAGCAGCTTAACACAATCAAGGCTAATTTCTAACTTGTATGACAGCCCAGTGTGGATTCATGCACATGTGGCTGGTGGTGGTGGAAGGGCATTCCATGAAGTGACTCAGGAATTGAGGCTTTTTCTATCTAGTGGCTCCATCAACTTCAATGTGTGGTCTTGAAAATTCCCGAGAAAGGGAAAAGAGAATATGGGGGACTGGATAGGGGTTTTACAGCTAAGTCCGCAAGTTGTATTTTTTATAAGACCCCGACCCAATTACAAAGGAAGGTTGGAAATACAGTCTTTCTATGTGTCCAGGAGGAAAGGAAATGAATTGGTGAAGAACACTGTGTTTTCTCTACCAAACAGATAAACACAAAAATATTTACGATGTGGTAAATGATATCATAGACAATCTAATTTTATTCAATGGGGGGAGTTTCCAAAGACTTTTATATTTAAACTCCCATAATTCAACTAATTTCCCCATAAAAAGTAAATATCAGTTAAGGGAAATGTGTTCTCATAGGTTTTAGCTCTCTAACTATTTTAGCACATTTTTATATTCCTTTTCATTTTCTCAGCTTTATCTCTCATATTTTAACGTTTACTCTTCTAAATGAATTAGCAGGGTATGCCATGCAGTGCTTGACCTTCTTCTTGGCATTTCCTCACATTTCACTGGCATTCCAACGTTACTGATTTAGGGCTGCATTTCCAGTGACAGCAGTAATACCATTACTATTTAATGACCTCCAGATGATACTGTTAAAGGATATTAAACATTCCTGAATTATAATAATATTATATGCTAAAATGCAGCCCAATATCCCAAAATTGCCCATAAACTTTCTGAGGCCTATAAATTAATTCACACGATACTAAAATGGCTAGAAGGCATTTCTGTTTACTAGCCAAACAGATGCAACCAAGTGGCAATAATATTGACACAGTTTACAATTCCTCTATCTGATAGTTTAAAATTATGCAATACTAATGAATATTTTAAAATTTTTATCAGATTATCAATATTTAAAGTGAACACTTAATATTTAAATTATACTTTAAAATTGCCTAGTCCAATTTGCATAAAATGTGACCAAATTTAAAAACTGCTTGTTCAATAGCCCCATAAACTACTGACTAATCTGTTATAGCTTATCTATCCTTAGCCACTTCTAACTATTCCCCCTTACTGTCCACAGAAAATAATAAATGGGAAGCACAGATTTCATCATGTAACTCTCTTAAGTAAAAGTCTTCAGTAGTTCTTCACCCCATCTCCACTACCTTAGGACAATGGCTAAACTCTTTAATGAGCCAGGAAACTCTTTAATTGAGAATCTACTAGATGCCAAGTATTTGGAGAAATCAAAACTGAAAAGTCCTTCACAATCTTTGCAAAATGTACTCTTCCATCTGTATTTTCTACCACTATCCATCTTGGGCTCTAACCACACATAGCACCTAGTCATTCCCTGACCACACAGGGTTTTTATCAAATTACCTGCCTTTGAACATGCTCTATCAGCTAGAGTGTAGGTGTTCTAGTTTGTTAATGCTGCCAGAATGCAAAACACCAGAAATGGATTGGTTTTTATAAAAGGAGGTTTATTTGGTTACACAGTTACAGTCTTAAGGCCATAGAGTGTCCAATGTAACACATCAACAATCGGGTACCTTCACTGGAGGATGGCCAATGGTGTCCGGAAAACCTCTGTTAGCTGGGAAGGCACTTGGCCGGCATTTGCTCCAAGTTCTGGTTTCAAAATGGCTTTCTCCCAGGATGTTCCTCCCTAGGCTTCAGCTCCTCAAAAATGTCACTCTTAGTTGCTCTTGGGGTGTTTGTCCTCTCTTAGCTTCTCCAGAGCAAAAGTCTGCTTTCAACGGCCATCTCCAAAATGTCTCTGTAAGCTGAAGCTCCTCTCTCAGTTCCAATGCATTCTTCAGCGTGTTCCCTTTGGCTATATCTCCTCTTCAAAATGTCACTCTCAGCTGCACTGAGTTCCTTCTGTTTGTCAGCTCATTTATACGGCTTCAGTGATTTAATTTAGACCCACCCTGAATGGGTGGGGTAACACCTCCATTGAAATTATCCAATCAGAGTCATCATCCACAGTTGGGTGAGGCACATCTCCACGGAAACACTCAAAGAATTACAATCTAATTAACACTGATACATCTGCCCACACAAGATTACATCAAACATAATGGCATTTTGGGGGACATAATACATTCAAACTGGCACAGTAGGGTAGAAAAAAGACATTTTGAGCAAAAAGGGTTTTAACACAGGAAATTAAGTGCTTACAAAATGATTAGGAGGACTTTGTCTAGCTTATGGATGGATGAGTAGAAAAATAGGGGAAGGAAACAAACAAAGGTACCCAGTGTTCTTTTTTACTTCAATTGCTCTTTTTCACTCTAATTATTATTCTTGTTATTTTTGTGTGTGTGCTAATGAAGGTGTCAGGGATTGATTTGGGTGATGAATGTACCACTATGTAATGGTACTGTAAACAATCAAAAGTACGATTTGTTTTGTATGACTGCGTGGTATGTGAATATATCTCAATAAAATGAAGATTAAAAAAAAAAAAAAAAAAAAAAAAAGACAGTGCTGAGCAAAATAAACCAGGGACAAAAAGAGAGATACTGTTTGTTACCACTAATGTGAACACTGGGAAAAAAGTAAAATAAATGGTTTATACTGTGGAATGTAGGGGACCTAGCGAAAGACAGCAAATAGTGAGGGGGGAACAATAATCTAATAACAGAGAAATTATGGAAGGTAAACAATGTTCTGGGAATGCTCAGGAACAACTATGGTTTGTTAATTTCTGGGGTTGTTGTAGAAACAAGTTTGCAGAAATGTAGTTATTTAGGTTATTTGTTTTTCTTATTCCTTTGTTGAGTTATAGTCTATTTTTCTTGGGGTAGGGTAGGAACATGTTGGAAGCAATGTAGTTATTTTAGGTTATATGTTTTTTCTTAGTCCTTTGTTTTGGTTTTGAAATGTTTTTTTAGTGCTTGTTTTTAAATTTTTTGATAAAGTTAAGAAAAACAAGGAATGAGTGTGAGAAAAAGTAAATGAACAATGAGGGGAGGTTGGGAATGGAATGTTTTGGATGTTCTTTTTTATTCTAATTTTTATTTTATTTTTTGGAGTAATGAAAAGTTCAGAGATTGATTATGGTGATCAATGTACAACTATGAACAACTGATTGTGCACTTTGAAGGACTGTATGTTGTGTGAATATATCTCAATAAAACTGCATTTAAAAAAAAAATGATTAGGAAGACTGGAAGAGCAGATGTTATGGGGCTGTTAACGAACTGATGCAAACTCGGCACTGATAACTAGAACCAGGTATGTGGATTCTGGTCCCTGCAATTGCACTGGCAGCCTTTAGATACAACTAAAGCAGATGACTGGACACTGGAATATTGAATCTAGCTACTACAGCTCTTTCAACTCTAATATCTCTGTGGCAATATCTGCCAGTTAGATGAGCAGTAAGAAAATGGCTTATACCTCATAGACACATTCCAAATTTCACAAAAATGAATTTAAACAGCATATCCCAATTTGCATCCAGAAACTTGGCTACAAGGAATTCTGGGAAACATAGTTTTAGCTGTTTTTCCCCTACAGTTCAGGAAGTAGGAATGATTGCTGAGTCATATCCAGGACATTGGCCATTCGTGATGATTCAAATGCATTCCTTCCCTATTCTTTTCTTTTTTAAAAAACATTTTAATTTGAAATACTTTCAAACTACAAAGTTACAAAAAAAATACAAACCCCATACAGAGGATACCAACATACTCCTATCTCCCCACATACCGAGAACCACCAATTTTAATATTCTGCCACATTTGCCTTATCATTTCATCAATCCATCTATCTATCTATCTGTCTATCTGATTGTTTATTTATCAGTCTTTTTTCTGAAATGAGTGCAGTTTGTTGCTTTAGTTTCCTAGAATGCTCCAAGTAAATACCAGGAAATGAGTCAGGTTAGACAATGAGAATTTATTTGCTCATGGTTTTGAGGCCAGGAAAATGTCCAAATCAAGGAATCATCAAAGCATGGCTTTCTTCCTGAAGACTGGCTGCCAGCAATCCTTGGCTCCTCTGTCATATGGCAAAGCACATGGCAGCATCTACTGGTCTCTCCCTTCTCTCCTGGTTTCCGTTGATTTCAGCTTCTTGCATCCATGGCTTTCTCTTCCTTTGTCTGAATTCCATTGTCTTAAAAGAACTCCAGTAAGGGACCACTCATCCTGATTGAGTTGGGTCACACCTTAACTGAAGTAACTTCATCAAAAGATCTTACTTATTATGGGTTCACACCCATGATAATGGATTATATTTAAGTACATATTTTTCTGGGATACATACAGCTTCAAACCACCACAGTTGCATACATCACATTCCTTGAACACTTAGTACTGCCATGTATGTTTCCTAAGAACAAAGATATTCACTTACATAGCCACTTTATTAAGTTATGATGTTCAAGAAATTTAACATTGATATAAAGCTTACAATCAATATTGCAATTCTTTCATATGTCCCAAAATGTCCTTTTGAGCCTTTTCTCTTCCATAATTAGATTCCATCCAGGTTCACATATCACATTTAATTGTCATTGTCCTCTCCTATTCATTACCTTCCAGCTCAAGCATTACCTTCTGTGTAAAGATTTCCCTATCTTTCCCTGGCAGTCAGTCATGACCACAGCCTTGCTCATCTCCTAATGGTAAAGTTCTCATAGAAGGCATTGAATATAAAGGATATATAGAATACTGATGTTATAGATTGAATTGTGGCCCCACAAAGACATAGTCAAATCTTAACCACCAGTCCTGTGAGTATGAGCTTAACTGTAAATAGAGTCTTCGAAGACATTACTAGTTAAGATGAGGTCAAACTGGATTCGGGTGGGCCCTAATCCAACATGATTGGTGTCTTTATAAGCAGAGGAAATTTGGACACAGTAAGGACGAGACAGAGAGAGAGACAGCCATGTGCTGGGGTAGAGACTGAGTTATGTCACAAGCCCGGTGTCACCATGGATTGCCAGCCACTGCCAGATCCCTACAGACCTCAGATGAAACATGGTCCTGCTAATGCCTTGATTTCAGATTTCTAGGCTCCAGAATGGTGAGATAAACTTTTGTCATTTGTGCCAACTAGTCCATGGTACTTTGTTTCAGCAGCTCTGTCAAATGAAGACAGCGAGGTTCTGAGTGAAAAGTGCCTCTTGAAATAGTGCACCTAGCAGCCCTGCTGTTAGTCTGCCTCCTCTCTGCTTTCACAAACATGAATATGCTGTGATGTTTGCTTTCTGTTGACCCCACAGACTGTGAACTTTCGGAGAGCAAAGACTGTATTTTATTCTTGCCTGAATATTCCTCCTCTTTTATCTTTTCCCATGCACAAGGGAAAACCAGGTTTATAAAAGGCACCTTATGAATATATGTTGAAGGAGTGATTGAGTGAATGAATGAATGAATGAACAAAACCATAAAGATACTTCTTAATCATAGATTTTTATATCATTTTTGTTTGGTGCTATCAAATCAAATAGGAGACTTTGGAAAACAAATTCAAAAATCTCTGAAGTTTTTAAATGTATCGGAGATACTTTTTAATCACTTATTTTAAATGAGTTTAAGATGATTACCCAGGAAAAAAATGCATAAACACATACTGCTTCATATTTGAGAGTTACCAGTTGTAAATCATACACAGGAATTTTAGTAAGTATGTTTGATCTTCCATAAACTACTCAGCTCTTTATTCCTATTAAGGATTCACAATTAAGCTAGGGACAAAGGGTGGTACACCTTAGTGTGATTTAGTGTTTTGTTGTTGTTGCAAGAAACAAGCTCACTGGGACTATATAAAGAGAAAAGGGTACAGGAACTTAACTGAAGGAACATAGAGGCATGGGCAGGAACTTAAACTGAAGCTGTAAATCAGTCAGGAATTCAAGCACTTCCAGGGATGAGCCATTCTCTGTCTCATATGTAATACCAATTAGATCATACACAAAAATAAAGTTGCCTTCATAATTTGTTGAGTTTTTTCAATGCAACAATGTCTTATTTTGTGGAATGTCAATAAATATTTCTTTTCATTGATTCACACTAACATTTCACTCTGTATGAAGCTGTATTTATCTGGGATCTTCAATGGCACACTGTTTTTTAGAAAAAGAAAACAGCGTTTTTATAGCAGTGAGCTTCCTAAAATTATAGACTTCTAACTAAAAATTATATAATTTTTTCACATTAAAATTCCTATAAGTGATACAAAGGTGTATAATCTCATCCATAATGTGGAATGAATTGATAGCAATTAATGAGAAAGATCATTGTACTGGGCATTTTGAGGCTAAGAAAAAATATTATTTCACAGGCATAATAATGACTGGAAGGGCACATACTAATGGCTTTGGTGAACAGCACATAATAGCAGTGGGCCTTCAGTTAAGGAGTGGAAAAGATCTACAAATCAAATATAATTGCTCACTCTTTTTTTAATACATTTTATATTGTGAAATTTAACATATATACAGTACAGTGATAACTTTCAAAGTATGATTCAATAAGTAGTTAGAAAGCAAATTTCAAAGAATATTATGGGTTATAGTTCTACAATTAATTATTCACTCTTAAAGGAGAAAAAACTACTCATATTGTTAGAGAAATCACATGAAGAAAATTCTATATTAGTATACTCCCAAATTTCATGCAAGCTATTTTCTGATATACCGCACTTTCTTCATCACCTGAATATGGAATTACTTATCAAAATAATGATCCATGCTTTTAATACTCAGGCAGATTGATTATTTAAGGAAATAATAATATTAATATAAAAAAGCCTGCATCTTTATAGTACCTTAGGAGAGTGATGCTAGCCAACTTCCAGGTAGAACAGGAAGGAAAATTATCATACATGGAGCTCTTTTTATGCATATACTACAAATTTTCATGTTATTTATATATGATATAAATATACAAGCATATATCTTATTTGATATAAAAAGAACTTGTAAAATAAATATTATTTTCTCTAGTTTTAAAAATAAGGAAATAATACCTCACTGCAGTTCACATGACAATTAAGGACAGCACCAAAATTCAAACTAAGGTCTTGTCTGCCTCCAAAAGTCATGACTTCTCTGCACAGGGCTAACATTTGTATTTGGTGGAGAGAAAGACTAAACTAATAAGAAGGGATAACATAATCTGTTCTGCTTCAACTAATTTTGCATGAGGGTGTGAGGAAAAAATGGGATCTAGTTTATTTGTGTGTGTAGTAGGGAGAGGCCCTTATCATGACACAGTGCTCTGAGTTAAGGAGAATTTACTGTGAGTTCTGCATATCTTCTTGCCAGTACAATATAGATAACGCAGGCTCCAAAGTCAGGCTAGATTTGAATCTTGCTTGTACCATTTAAAAGCTGTGTGACCTTGGACAAGTTAGTAAAACTCTGCACCCTGAATTCCTCATTTGTAAAATGGTGATGATAATAGTACCTATTTCAAACAGTTTTTGTGGGGGTTAAATGAGATAAGACACGTTGAGGCCCTTTTAATGTGCCTGCACAAAGTAAGCATGCACTATGTTTTTACTTTCCCCCTTTCTCATATACATGCACATATGTGTAACCTGAATATAACCAGGCCAACTTGGGCTGCACTGGGATATTAATGAACAAATAAATACAAATGTATCAAATTCCAAAAGTTCTAATAAAAGCGGAGGTATTTCTGAAGGGGTGACACTCATATAACAAAGCTTCCTAAGAAATACTCTTTAGGCAGTTGCCCGCCTCCATCTCTCAGTCTCCTTATGTTTCTATCTATCCGAGTCTCTTCCCCTCAATCCCTCTCTCTCTCCCTCCCTCTGCCTGCCTCTCTCTCTTCTGTTCCCTTTTCATCCTCCTTCTTTAATTCCCTCAGCCTCAAAGCCAAGTTGCTCTCTGCATAAATCTTCCCAAATTCTAAATACCTAGGCAGTAGAGTCAGCTTTTCTTGAAAGAACTGAGGTTTTATGGTGAATAAAAACCATCCATTCTTTTATGCAGAAAGCTAATTTACATTGAAGGTAATGAAGCTTAACTTCAAGACCCTTCAAAGAGCCCTAGCAGTTGTGTTTAGATTGTCCTAAGCTTTTGTAACATTTGCAAATGTCAGATATTTCCACTGAAATCAGTTAATAGCTCTGTCACTTTCTGTTATGACTATCCCTCCAATACATCTTTCCTTTTGTTTGGGAGGAGGAGTCTGGAGTGGTGACAAATATTTTGGGGATCCATACATTTAGTTTAGGTTTGGTTTTAGTAAAATATATTTATGGTACTGTTGGTTACAACTGTACATAGATGAATTAATCTAGCAAGATCTCTCAGGTTAGTAAGACAGAGTTGGGAATCAAACCAAAGTTTGCTTAATGTTAATCATTCCCAAAGCCCACTGACCAAGGACTTATAGGAACACACCTATAGTCAGAAAGTTAGTTTTTTTTCAGTTTGCTGTAGAAAGGGAGACTGTAACCCAAAGGAAACATGGGAAGTCTCATAAAGGAGGAATTTAGAGGTGATTCTTAAAGGAGTTTGACTTATGCTTGATTAAGTAACAGGGTCTATTTTTAGGATTAGATATTGTCAAAAAGTGGGGATAATTTGGTGACTGGTTATTTTGTCATTCCTGGTCCTCTGGGAAGCAGATAACAAGACAGATTTTAAGTCCAAGAGATTATTTGGGAGAAAGACTAACGAAGAATAAAGGGGAGAGGGAGCAGAAGTGGACAGGGATAGTCTTCATTCCTAGATGTAGGTCTGACCCCTGTGAAAGGAGATGAAAAAAAGATTGATTGGGTAGGAAGAATTTAAGAATGTTGTGCAACACTGAAAATATCCTGGCTGGGTTGATGTAGAACCCAATAGCCAAGACTTTCCATTAGAAGAGGGCATCCTTATTGGACAAAAATGGCCTCTCTCCCCTCTCTCCTCCCATGCTCAGGCATTAGCTGGGGCAGCCCAGGGAGCACATGAGTGCTGCAAAGGACCCCAAAGAGGCTGCATCTGGAAGTTATTAGTACCCACATTCCTCAGCACAGGAGATCTAAGTGGTGCAACTCACAGGTCTCACCATGCACTCCTTGCACTGCACAGATCACAGATCCACAAATGTTTGGGGAAAGCCCTTCCATGGTTCCCATGGGTCTCTGTTCCTGAGGAGAAACTCAGAAGAGGGAGTTAGTGGAAGGAATAACAGTCCCCCAACAGTCCCCACTGCAGTAAGTCCTAGGGCCACAGCAGGTTTTCTTGGTCTCCCTCCTCCTCTATCCAGCCTAAACTCTTCCCAACCTCAGCTATCCCCTCTGCTGGGCTTGGTGTCATGCCAGGTAGTGTGAGCCAGACCCTCATTTCTGAAGAGTCTGAGCCACTAGAAATCATGACTTCTCAGGTCAAGGCTGCTGTAAATGTCCTTCACCATTACAATTGAGCAAGAGAGTACCAACTGATGCCCAAATGGATCACCTGAGTTCACATACATCCCTCCCTGCCCCAGTTGTATAAAAGCAGACCTACTTCATCCTGCTGGTCACTCAATCACTCCTATGCCTTGTCTCACAATGATCTTTGGACATGAGGAGTTACTGCTTGTGTTTGAATGGAACCCATTTTGTTTCCTACTGCAAGGGTGCATGCCTTTTAGAGACCAGGATCTCTATTCCTGAAGAGTGAAGAGTTGCAGAAATGGGAAGCACAGACTCCATTGGAACATTAGCAGTGGTAGTGAAGCCACTTTTGCCTCCACCAGTTGTTTCCCAGACCTATGTATTCTTCCTTTCAGGAATACAGACCATATATAGAGGTCTCTAATTTGCTGCACATGCTTCATCCTGAGGATAACAGCCCTTCCTTGCAGACTACTGCCTCCAATATGGCATTTCAACTGCACCTTCAACAGGCCCTTCCAATGCCTTTTTAGGCCAGCTGTTCCCAGATAGTGTGATATGTATTACCACCAGCAGATTACATAAAAATGTACCTAATATCATTTTTCCTTCACTGTAAAGTAGAAACTGGATGGATATGTTTGTGGGATTTCCTACCTGTGGATTAGGCACTCTGTAAGCCCCCAGATAGTGGTGACAGCTGAGGCTCTGAGGGAAGGAAAAGCACCACCATACCCCAAATAGGTAGGTATCCCTGTAAGGATGAACTGATATGGACCTTCCAGGACAGAAAGGGTCCACTGTAGCTGACTTGTAATCAAGTGGCCAGTTGGTCTTCTTAAAAGTGTCATATTGGGGGCTCAACTGTCATCTATGTTTGCCAGCAAATTAGATATTCAGTGGCAGCAGTAGCTAGACTGACTTTGGTAAGTGGGAATCTATACAATTGTGCCCATGCATAGTCTCATTTTTTCCACCATGCTCACCCTATGTATAGGCTCATTGTGCCAGTTCTTGATGACTGATGACAAAGGTTGGGCAAGTCATTTTGTCAATTTAGTAATTCAATCCATTTTCCATAGTGAATCTTTTCTGGTGGGCATTAACATATGATTTAAAAAGAATTTCCTTCTTAAGGGTCATTTTGATATATCCACCCACATGCCTCTACCTCCTATTTCCTTCTTTCTGATCTTTCAGTACTTTCCTTTCCAGGCCCCTAACCAACTGGCCATGACATCAGCCATTGTTCAAAAGTTTGTATATATTCTCACCCTGAACTACTTCCTCCAGAAAAGTGGTGGCCCAGCTTCACAACTCAAATTCCATCCATTGGCAAGATTTTCCCTCATTGTGCTTATAAGCATTCTTCCTCATACCTATCAAATATTAGAATCATCACATTGGAAAGGGTGTCCCCCTCTACCAAGACATTTTCCCAGATCACCGCTAGTTAAATCTTCAACAATTGGGCCACCACCTAGTACCAGTGATTATCTGTGACCCTCACACCACTTAGGATGATGTCCTATTTGTCACTCAGGTGATAAGTGACCCAGTCTTCAAACCCCATGCTTTTGTCTTCTTTCTCAGTCCACCTACAGAACCAACTGTGTCAGATTGGGTCCTCTGGGAAGCAGGCACCAACTTGGAATTATAAGTGCAAGATTTTTATTATGGAAACATCTGTGAAGAATAAAGGGAAGAGGAAGCAGGGTACAGGGGAAGCCTACAGACCATGAAATTGGTTTGGCACCTAAGAAAGGAGATTGGGTAGAAGCATTGGGTAGACAGAACCTCTGACTGCTCTGCTGCCCTGAGAAAATTTCAGCCAGGCCAGGGGGAAGGCCCAGTTGTCTGTTAGAGGAATTCCACATCAAGCAGAATGAGCCGGCTCTAATATCCCACCATATTCAGTCATTGGCTGGGTGTAGCCTGGGGAGAATGTGGCTTGAGCTGCTCGGTGGTGGCAGGAGGATTAAAGCACAGCTGGAATTGTCCTTGTAAAGTAACAGCACTCATTCACGTTAGTCAGAAGAGGGGAATGTTTAGTCCCTTCATGGCGAAGTGAACGTTTCTTGTCTGAACATTGTTTTTGTAAATTAGGAACATCATGGACTGACTGCCAACAGGGCCATTTTTCACCTTCTCTTAATCTTAATAGTGTATTACATTACCTTTTGTTGTTTCGTGATCTGTTTCATGATCTTTAATTCACAGGCAATACAGTCTATGCACACCTACTTACCAGCATTTGATACTACGTCCCTCCTCCCTACCTGGCTCCAGTACATTTTTCTAATCTAATCACCTAGAGACAGGCTCCTCTACATGCTATTATATTCTAGCCGGGTGCCTTGCTGCTGCCAGGCCACACCTTTGTTCACACTCTTCCCTTGGCCTAAAATGGGCTTGCCCGTGTCCCATTTATTCAGCATCTTATTACTTTCTTGTTGATTTGACATGAAACATTAAGATCAGCAAAAAATAACATACAATTCACATAATGCCACTACACTGAAGACACTGACACTGCAACAAACAACACTGATGTTCTGTTTAAGATTAGTCAGGGTGCAAGAAAACCTGAAATGCCTGAAAATTACACAGCTCACATTTGAAATAAACTAGATAGGGGTTTTCTTAAATATGACTACAATGCTAAAAATTGACATCCTAATAACAGGTGGAAAATCAGAAACAAACATTTCCAAATCGTCAATAATAAATAAATTTTGACCCACCATGCTATAGGAAAAAGTAAAGTTTTTCTCTCTTCTCTCTAGAGTAAATGATATAACAAAATTGTAGTCATATGAAGAGGTGGATTACAGTTTACATCAGAATGATGTAGAGGAATATATTAGGCAGTTAATTAATAGGAGTTTAATGTCTTTTTAAACTTTATATTTCAATGTGATTTATTTTCTCATTCTAACAAACATTGAGGTTAGTATCCAGTTTTGCTTTTGCAATTTTGTTTAATTTCTCTTAAAGAGGATTTCCCAGATTGTATAAGCTCTACGTCCCTATAATACCTGGGTCCACTCCTGATTTACATATATGTTAATACCATCTAGATGCTATATCAACCAAATTGATAATTTAGAAAATATAAATATGGTAGATTTTCTGTGTTTTAGATGTTAATATAAGAATATAGTTCTGTTGGAAATATAAATTGTATAATCCTACTGAAATAAAACTGAAAATTTTAAGATTACTTCATATTTTTTTTAAAGATAAATTCTTAGGGCTTTAGTATATCTACTGAATAGTATATATTGTCTTTGGGAGCACTCAAGCAATTGCATTTTGACAAATGTGAGAACATATCATGCCATTTTGAAATAATGGCATTGTGTATAACACAAAGATACAGACTGAGAATCAGGACAGCTAGTTTTTAGTCTCATCTCTATTATAAGTTGGATTTTTTTCTTCTTTGGTTAAGTCATTAAGACAGTTTTTCCATCTGAAAAATTAGAGGATTAGCTAAAATATCTTGCTGTTCTAAAATTATAGGAGTATTATTATCAATTCATCAGAATTTAATAAAAAACTTCATTTACAAAATGTATTTTGCTCTGTACCATGACACAAAACCAACTTAAATGTTCAAGTATTGGAACACCTTAGTCAATGCTTAATAATATCAATGAATATCAGTGTTTATCAAGCTCCCATCTAGATGTATCTTAACATTTTTTTCAATTATATTCAAGATGTTGTCTTTTTTTAGAGAGAAAATGGAGGATTAGTTGCAACTGCCTAGGCCAACTGGATTCTGTATCAGCTGTAATGTAGACTCATATAGCAGTGACTTAAATAAGATAATTTTTTTCATATAAAACATATCTAGAGATAAGTAATCCAGGGTTAGTATGGAAGATTCATGAATTTCTTACAGACCTAGGATCCATCTTTCTTTTTATTCTGCTTTCTCCAGAGTGTTCCTCATCATCCAAAATGGCTGCTAAAGAACAAGCCAACATATTTGCATTTCACATAGCAGGGTAGAGGAAAATCCAGGAAGGGTATATCCTTTCCTTTAATGGAGATTTCCTTGAAGTTGCATATAACACTTTTGCTACAGATCATTGTCCAAAATTTAGTTACTTGGCCACAACTAGCTGCAAGGAAAGATGGGGAATGTCCTCATTTTTTCCTGGACTGCAACATGTCCATCAAACATCAAGACTGTTAATACTAAAAAAGTAAGAGAGAATGGATATTGGGTTATTCTCAATAGAGAATGGATATTGTTAGCAAATTCTGACACAGTACCCTTACTTTATCTTCTAAGATGTTAATGCAGTTATCACCCAAGAGTTTGTGTAGGTCTTGGCCCAATCTTTTGCTCTTAGGTTTTTACCTGATCTCTGTCCCATTACCTTAACTTGAATGTTTCTTTTAGAAGAGAAAACTTGATAATTCTTCTGGTCATCTGCCAGACTTCTGATTTGGCTTCTTCCCAAGACTGCCTCTCAAATCATAGCCCCAAGTTGCATCAGTCACTTAGCCCTATCCTCAAGAGACCCAGAACCCCATCTCTAAGCCCATCTCAGTTACAACTGAACACTCAGGCTCCCTTCTTTTCCAGGAGGAAAGATTATCCCCACTAACAGCCTATGCTTTTACTTTGGGGAAAACCTTTTCTGAGATTTACTCAGGGATAGATTTTTGTTTTTTACTCAATTGCTCAGTGATTATTAATTTGCTAATTCACTCCCTTATTACAAAAATTTATTGAGAATCTACCATGTGCTATGTATGGGACAGAAAAGGATTCTTTTTTCTTTATAGCAATATACTTTTACAAAAGACAATCTCAGGACCCAACAGGGAAAGTGAATTAATAATGGATAGCTCTTTTCCCCAGTAGAGCACATTGCCACATAAAACAAGGAATCCCTGTGTACTTTCACAATACCCTCCCAGTCTAATATTTCAATATTTCAAGACTGTTATACCACATTTCCTTATTTATCTCCATAACTCTTTCAATTTCTAGGTTTCAGTAGTTGGCAGGTATACCTTGGCGCTTCTCAGTGGATACTCTTATACACCTTCCAGCAGGAATAACTTCAAAGAATTAGACTATTTATTGTTACCGATTATGCAACACATCATTTGACAGCCATGACAGTACTTCCTGGAATTAAAAGAGCACAATGTCTTTAACTGACAATTGGTGGCAGAAGTATAAAAATAGTTTATGAAGAAAATAGTGTATGATAATTTTTAAAACAATTTAAATTATTTTTATATCAAATACCATCTAAGTATTCCAGAGGATATAGTGAAAGAGAATATTTGGGGGAAAAACAAAGTGACTTAATCTAGGCCCTCAGTTCCAATGAGGTCAAATTCCTGGCAATGAGGTCAAATTCTTGGCAAATCACCAAATGTGTGAATATTGATGAGTTTCTAACCAAACACAGGTCAGAAAGTAAGAAGTGGCATTATCTGCTTAAAAGGGCCTAATTTTATGATCTACAAAATTATTTTCGAATTTATTGATGAGCTTTCACCCAAATTTTAGGAAATTAAATAGAATATTGAAAATGTCTTTTTCTTTTAGGACCTTGAAACCTCCCTCTCTTTCCCTCATTTTCTTTACAATCAAAGTCCTTCAAACAGTAATCTATACCTTCTCATCCACTTTGTCATCGCTTGCTCATTTCTCTCACTCTTACTATGTGGCATATAGTATTACCAAAAATATTAGGGTAGGGTAAGCTATGCTGTACAGCATATTCAAAAACGGTAATGATTTAATGCATGCACGCACACACACACACACACACACACACACACACACACACACACACACGAGTATATTTCTTGCCTACACAGTCTACTGCCAGCCCAGTGACTCTCCAGAGTAGCTCCCTTCCAAATAATCAATCAGGGATCTAGACTGCTTCTATTTTGTGGTTCCAGAATCTTGTCATACAGCTGCCAGAATCTCAGTATTGAGCCACCACAATCACAGTTGTTGGAAAAGAATGAACTGGAGATCATGCTTCAGATGATCCTTGCCTCATCCCAGAAGTGATTCATGGAAGTTATTTCTGTTCATGATTCATTTGTCATAACTAATCATATGGTTTTCCCTCTTTGAGAGAAGTCTGGTAAGTGTTGTATTCCACACATTCAGAAAGGAGAAGAGAATGGATATTGGAGAGCTTTAGCATGTTTACCATTCCATTTCTTGAAACTGCCCTGTTTACCTTTAAATATAATAATACTTCCCTAAAGCCTTATATTTATTAATTTTATTATCATTTTTCCTTCTGCATTTATAATTTCCGCTCCAAAATTTGGGTACCCTCACAACTCCTTTTTTTTTTTTCCTTTTTTTTTTATTAGAGAAGTTGTGGGTTTACAGAACAATCATGCAAAAAATACCAGATTTCCATACACCACCCCACCACCAACACTTGCATTGGTGTGGAAACTTTGTTACAATTGATAACAATTTTTTATAATTGTACTATTTTTTAACAGTAGTTACATTTTTTACAATTGATGAAACATTATTAAAGTAGTACTATTACTATTGTCTGTAGTTTATGTAGGGGTATTTTTTCCCCATATACTATACCTATTCTTTTTTTCATGCATGTCATTATTTTATTACTCATCTACGCATACACTGGATAAAGGGAGTGTCAGTCACAAGGTTTTTACAATCACATGGTCACATGATAAAAGCTATATAGTTATACAATCATTATCAAAGGTCAGTTCTACTGAATTACAGTTCAACAATTTCAGGTATTTCCTTCTGACTATTCCGATACACTGGAAACAAAAAAGAAACATCTATAAAATGATTCAGTAGTCAAAATCATTTGTCAAATCCTAATTTCTCAGTTATACCTCTTTCCTCTCATTCAATCATTCTTTGAATCTTCAGGGATTTCATGCTGGAAAGGGGTGTCAGACTTATGGGGTAGAGAATGGAACTGGTTGATGTTTTTGGAGAGACTGGTACCTCTGGGTTTCAGGTCTTATCTGGAACAGGAACAATTAGGAGACCTTAAATTTCTGAAAAATAAACTTACTAAGTAATACATGTATACAGTTTTAGACTGAGCCCAGGGTATTCCTTAGGGTATTCAGGAATACTGATGGTTGGGGCCTGGCATACTGTGGCAATTTGCAATATCTAGCTGAAGCTTGCATAGGAGTAACCTCCAGCATTCTCTCTCTACTCTATTTGAAATTTCTTAGCCGTTGAAACTTTATTTTGTGCCATTTCTTTTCCCTCTTTTGGTCCAAGAAGGCATTGTCAATCCCAACATGCCAGGGCCAGGCTCATCCTTGGGAGTCATGTCCCCCAATGCCAGGGAGATTTACAACCCTGGGAGTCATGTCCCACATAGTGTGGAGGGCAATGAGTTTATTTGCAAAGTCACAACTTCTTTTTCACCCTTGATCAAGGTTACAGGCATATTTCTTTTTCTTTTCTTTTCTTTTTTCCTTTAAAAAAAAAACAGAAATTTGTTCTCTTAGAGTTCCAGAGTCCAGAAGTCCAAAACCCAAATAGTCGCAGGGCCAGTCCCCCTCTGAAGTCTATAGAGGAGAAAACTTCCTTGTCTCTGATGGTTTGTACAGGCATCTTTCTAAAAAACAAAATTTAAAAATTACCATTGCCTCAGCGGTCTGTACCAAAAGGAATTCTTTTAGATTCCTTTTCTGACCCCAAATTCCAAATCTACAGTCTCCGACTTGGTGTCTCTGGTTCCTGTAGAGAACGGAAGTTGTTTATCCCACACTCCCATTACGCTGGACACTAGGGAGAGAAACCACACTTTATTGTCTTCACTAGCATCACTTTACTTTCCTAAGAGACTCTTGCCCAGGCAAATGATTCAGTGTTCATTACAGGAACTTACTGAATGATATATCAACTTTTCAATGGAAAGCATCAGCAGTTTGAGCCCTAAGATTCTTTGAATCCCTATCCTCAAGATCCTCACCTTGCTCTTTCCACCAATCCTGGACTTTGGTATGTGATTGTTTCCAATCTTAATCAAGTCCCTACATTTAAAGACCTGCCTTAAAACAAACTTCCTATTGTCAGTAAGTTCTGACCTTCTGACCACATCAAAGCTCTGTGGGGGTGGTGCTTTTGCAATAAACTCAGCTTTGCCTTTAACAACAGGTTGAATTAGTAACACTATTACCTAGTGTTCTAGTTTGCTAATGCTGCTGGAATGCAAAACACCAGAGATGGACTGGCTTTTATAAAAGGGGGTTTATTTGGTTACACAGTTACAGTCTTAAGGCCATAAAGTGTCCAAGGTAACACATCAGCAATCGGGTACCTTCACTGGAGGATGGCCAATGGTGCCCGGAAAACCTCTGTTAGCTGGGAAGGCATGTGGCTGGCATCTGCTCCAAAGTTCTGGTTTCAAAATGGCTTTCTCCCAGGATGTTCCTCTCTAGGCTGCAGTTCCTCAAAAATGTCACTCTTAGTTGCACTTGGGATATTTGTCCTCTCTGAGCTTCTCTGGAGCAAGAGTCTGCTTCCAACGGCTGTCATCAAACTGAAGTTCCTCTCTCAGCTTCCAGGCATTCTTCAGTGTCCTTCTTGGCTGTAGCTCCTCTTCAAAACATCACTCTCAGCTGCACTGAGTTCCTTTTGTTTGCCAGCTCATTTATATCGCTCCAGTGATTGAATTTAGACCCACCCTGAATGGGTGGGATAACACCTCCATGGAAATTATCCAATCAGACTCATTACCCACAGTTGGGTGGGGCACATTCTGAAGAAACACCCAAAGAATTACAATCTAATCAACACTGATAGGTCTGCCCACACAAGATTATGTCAAAGATAATGGCATTTGGGGGAACATAATACATTCAAACTGGCACAACTGTTCTCCGCTTCTTTGTCTCACTAACTCAGCCTGAAGCTTTGTTTAGAATGTCTTGTTTTTTTTCAAAATTTTAATTTTTCCCTTGAAGTCTATCTTTTATTATTATTATTGTCTTTTGCTTTGCACTTTGTAAACCAAGAGTCAGTCTACTCCAGTCCCCTCATTCACAAATGTGGATACCAGAACCCCAGCTTTATTCTATCTCGCCAGATAGCTGCTTTCCCAAGAGGGTAGGGTATGCATCAATGATCCCACTTTTCTCTTAGTTACCTGTAGTGGCTTGAAGAATGTCCCTGAAAAATTCATGTCCAACTGGAACCTCAGGTGTGATCTTATTTGGAAACTGGCTCTTTGCAGACAGTTAAGGCTCAAGATGTACTCAGACTGAATTCGGGTGGGCCTCCATCCAATGATTGGTGTCCACATAAGAAGAGGAGATTACAACACAGATTCAGAGCAGAAATACAGAGAAGAAGGCCATGTGAAGACCAAGGTAGAGATTGGAGTGATGCAGCTACAAGCCAAAGAATGCTAAGAATTGCTGGAAACTTCCAGAATCTAGGAAGAGGCAAAGATGGTTTCTTCCCTAGAGCTGTAAGGGGAAGCATGGCTCTGCCAACACCTTCATTTTGGACTACAGAACTTTCAGAATAAATTGCTGTTATTTTAAGCCACTGACTCTGGGATAATGTATTACAGCAGCCATAGGAAACTAATTCCTATTTTTAGGAATTTTTACCTGAACTGGGAAATTTGGAAACACTGTTCATTCCTTGCCCTCCCATTTCCTCTCCCAACCCCTCTTTGCTTCCATGGCAAAAATATTTATCAAGTTATACAAACTGTACTTCCTAGTGGTCTCCTTACCGCAATCTCTGCTTTATAATCCAGTCTCAATAACTCTGCCAAATTAAATCACAATATTTTACTTATAATGTAATTGCAAATTTCAAAATCTTCCCATGGTACTCCTTTGCCCATGAATTAGATAAAGATCATTCAGCTTGACATTCAAGATCCTTGAATGACTCAGGATATTTCCAACTACTGTATTCTAATCTAGGTTCCAATCATTTTGTTTCTGTTTTTGAGTATTCTCTACTCTGTTACAATTTGTGGCATTGTTATCTTCCCAAGAGGGCTGTGCCAGTCCAGAGGCCAAAGAAGACAACGAGCATTTTCTGATACATGAACTTTTATTCAGGGCTTACTTACAGGGTGAGAAATCGTGGAGAGATCACGACGGCTCTCTCAGGCCAGGCAGGCATCGCGTTTGCAGGGAAGACCATCCTGCGATGCAAAGAGGACAGAAGGCCTTTTATAAGGGTTTAAGACAAAGGCCTTCCTAAGGGTGGGGGGAGCATAGATGCAAGAACAGGTCACTCTGACCTGAGGGGTGGTATAGGAAGGACTAGAATAACACTTGAACAATTATGTTTTGCTCTTTTTGCCAGACTAAGAGCCTCTCACTTCTTGCCTGCTTCCCATAAAGTTACATTTCAAGGTCAATTTACCCTTTTTTTCTTTACTGGCTTAGAAAGACAATAGGTTAAACATTTAGCTGCCTAGGTCACTCAGACTGCTGTGCACCAAAGATCTGCAGGCCTGTTCTGCTTAGGCCACGGGTTGCCACACTTCCCATTAAGTTCTATATGATTCTTCCAACCTAAAATATTCACTTAGTTTTAAAATCTGATAATTTATTTGTTTTGCCCTCCAATGTGTTATATTTTGCATTTTTAATATCTTTATACATATCCTCCCCTTGCTCTGTTCACTAAAATATCATTTCTTTGCCACAAGGATCTATATTTTTGCTTGCATATAGTGGGCCTGTAAATTAAGTTGGCATTTATCAAATAAACTTGAATTTGTTAACTGATTTGAAACAGATAAATCCAAAGAACTCATGAAGTCGAGAACTTGGGAGGGGGGCACAATTAACAAATTGTTGATGTAGTTTACATTACAATGCTTACTTTTTTTTTTCTCCTTAAGTTAGTTAAGGTTAACTTCAATGTTTATTGGGATATCCCATTCACCCTTGCAAATATACTTTTAAAAAGATATGTGGCAGTTATATGGATATATTGGTGTTGGGTTTTATATTTGTCATTATTTTCCTGAGTTCAAAGTATCCACAGCAAGAGAAGGGAAGGCAGAAATCTGTGCTTTAATGGAAAACTATGCATTGTCTAGACTCTAGAGTACGCCCTGATTCCAATTCTTTGGAAGCTATTTTGCAACTCTGTAAGTGTAGATAACTGTTGCCATGCAAAATGTTTGTTTATATACCCACAAATTCTGTCCTGTCCAGTAGAGGTTCAAATTGACAACCCCTACCTTCAATATGGAAAAAAAAAAAAAAAAGTTTTGCTTCCATTTGCACATTTATTTCAGCATTCCTGGACCATAACTGTGCCTCCAAAGATTTTCTTTTGATCAGTTAAACATCTGCCTGATTTTCCCATTAATGAGTTTAATGGAACCTTTGACAGGTACTCATTTTATATCTATATAAGAGTCATGAATTAATCCTTTTTTGAAAAATATTAATGAAATGAGCCTCTTGCTTTGTTCTTTCTGTTATAAATTCCAGCTACCATATTATAAGTAGGACATTGGGAAAATTGGAAACAATCAGAGCAAGGTCACCAAAATAGTAAGGAAATTTCAAAATCTGCTATGTAAGGAACAATTGAAAAATCTGGGGAAATTTAGTTAGAGACTAAAATTTAGTTAGAGTAATCTAAAAAGGAAATGATCATTGTTTTCAAAAAGAAGGGCTACCCTATGGAAAAGTGACTGGACAGATTTTATAAGTTTTCAATAACACATAAGAAAAATCAGATAAATTTACAGAGGTAAATTTTGACTCAACGTAAGATCAAACTTTCCAATAGTTAAAATTGCACAAAATGGTGTGGTCACTTTTAGTTGTAGAGATTTCTTTGACTCTAGGGGTATCCAAGCAGAATTTGAACAAAATCTAATTAAGGTTCTTTTACTCTTGATTAAACTATTGCCTGAAGTATAGCGTTTCAACCCAGGGTTACTAATTTCATGATTCAATTTAGATCCTGGGTGTGTATGCAAAGCTCCAGGAGCAGTAGCAATATCCTAAATATGCTCTCCGAAAGTTACCCTGACTCATTTATTGTGGAGTAGGATATTATAATGAGACTTTTCCTATTGTCTGGGAGTTTTCAGTCAGTCCTTGAAAATGAGAAGTATTCACAATAAGAACCTTTGAAGTGGGTGATTTAAGAAAGTGATTAGTGGAGAAATAGGTGCTTGTCACTTTGGCAGAAACAAAGAAGGATAGATACCCTTCCCCTAGCTGGGTGCTTGTTAAGGTGCAGAAACTCAGGCCTGTTATCTGAACACAGCCACAAAGTTCTGGGGTGTTAGTTTCCCTGGAGTTTGGGGGCTGAGTTGTTGATTGAAGCCCTGGTGACTGACTCTTCTCTAGAAGAGTCCAAGTCTAGGACTGCAGTTGCTTGAAAGTCTTGCAAGTCAGAGGAAAGATGGGGGGAATGCTGTGGGAGTGGCCAGTCCATAAAGAATGTGATGAGGAAAAGTAGTGTAATATTTCCCAAAGCCTGAGACAACTGCTTGGCAGGTAGCCAGGTGTGAGTCATTGAGAAAGAACCCAGCACCAGCAGATTGTTCCCACCGTGTATACTGTTGGGGCAAGAGTTGAGTGGCACTTGTAAGAGAAGTGTTAGCCAGAAAGTACATTGCTTGAATTAGGAGAAAGAACAGTGTTTATTTTGGGGGTGGGGTGGAGGGCTGGGGAGGGTGGAGATACATAAAAAGGGGAATTCCCAAAACTAAAACAAGGGAAACATTATTTGGGCATTTGCTGTGACAGAAGGCCCATATTCCATATTTTAAGAGGACTAGTCCCTTTAAAACTTGTCCCCGCCCTCTCATCCCTCCACCATTTCCTCAAGTCAGGGGAGCCAGGGAGCCAGCGACAGCATGGTGAGAGAAGGGATAGTGGACGAGCAAGCTGGGGAAACAGTGAGACATCCTACTACCCACTCCCAACCCCCGTATTAAACTGCAGAATTCATGGGCTTGGTCTGAGTTGGGACAGGAAGAAGCTTCAAGAGACTGAAGTTATAATGTTAAATTAGAACAGAATTTTAATAACTAAAAGTTATTTAGCCTGGAAGGCTGTGGCCTTTGTCCAATATTATTATGCAGAAGCAGAGAAGGGAAGCTCAAAAGGCAGCTTTGTGGAGCTGAGGTGTGGGCGGTGGGGGTGGGGGTGGGGGGCAAATTGTTTCTTGTTTGCACCCCACCGAGTACTACTAATTTTATGAACCTGCTTCGGTTGTCACACAGCAAACCATCCTGTCAAAACACAAGCTACTGTTTCCTGATCACATTTCACAGTTGTGTGTGGATCTGTGATAAAATGCCTCATTTTATAGTTTGAATTTTACATCCTTCTTGTTCAGGGTTGAATCATGTCCCCTGCAAAAGACATGTTCAAGTCTTAATCCATGTTCCTGTGTGTATGAACCCATTTGTAAATAGGAACTTTGATAATGTTAATATTAGTTAATGTGTAGACTCATTTGGGAATAGGAACTTCGAAGATCCTATTTAGTTGAGGCTGAATCAAATCAGGGTGGGTATTAAACCATGTGACTAGAGTCCTTACAAACAAAGGAAATTCAGACACACTCAGTCAGTAGAAGGCAGGAGTCTGTAGAAGCCAGACGTAAAAGCCACAGAAGACCAAGATCCACTGAGACAGAGACCGATTGCTAGCAAGTCATCACTAGCATGTTAGAGACTTCAGGGAGAAGGCCTGGCCTGTCAATACCTTGATTTTGGACTTCTAACCTCAAAATGGTGAGCCAATAAATTCATGCTGTTTAAGCCAGTTTTGTGAAATTTGTCATGTCAGGCCCGGCAAACTAAGACGCTTCATTTAACACATAGCCCACAGATTTAAATTGCTGAAGACATTCTTCTTTTTCATGGATCCTGGTGGGATACTGAAATTTTCCCTCTTTTCTGCCTCTGCCTTTTGACATAGAAAATGTATTAAATTTTGGACATTTGTTGTTTAAGAACATCAGTTTAACTCGTGCACAGACTTGTGGTCAGCAGGTTTTTTCCTCTTCCCCAGCCTCAACCTTCACCAGTGACGCCCCACTGTCTATCACTTCCTGGGATGGAGGAGAACATCAAGATCATAAAAGGGATATTTTAGAAATTAAATTGAAGGTGGAGGAAGAGACAACCATTTGTTTAGTATGATACTGGAACCACAAGTTGTAGATGTTCTTGCTAGAGGGTAAATTTGCATTTAAGTTCTGATTTTCTTTTATATCATCCATCTGTAGGCAAGATCATTTTGAAGGCCTTTCCCCTAACTGCTGGGGAAATTAGGTGAGGAAAGAAGGTGGGATGTGAATGGCTTCAGAGAACCTGGGGGTGGGGGGTGGAGTGGGAAAGGAGATTAAAAAGGAGGGTCTGGGAAGGATACGCTACAAGTTGTAACCCTAGAACTGACTCCCCCATGTCTTAAAACAGAGCCAGGGACAATATGGAAAGAAATTGGAGCCACCCCAAACCTCCCAGCTATCTTTGTACTCTGTATGGACCAAAATATCTACCTGTGGCCCATGTTGACCCTACTCTAATCCAGTCTTCACATTTTAACTGGAGTGTCTTTCTAAAATAGCATTCTAATCAAGTCATACTTCCTACTCCTCATTGCCTGTAGAATAAAGTCCAAACTCTTGACTAGGCCTACAAACCCTGTTTACATCTCAGACTTAGTGTTAATCCCTTCCCTTCCTTAGTCCTTGTCTCAGTTTTCCAGGCTACCACAAATGCCACATAATGGGTTGGCTTAAATAATGGGAGTTGGTTGGCTCATGGTTTCAAAGCCCAGAAGTCCAAATCAAGGTGCTGTCTAGGAAGGCTTGCTTCCTTCTGGGGCCAGTGGCACTCTGGCTGGCTGGCAAACCTTGGGTTCCTTAGTTATCCTATCACATGACATTTCTATTCTGGGCCCCATTGACTTCCAGCTTCTGGGTCCTCCCTATGGCTGTCTCTCACTATTTTTGAATTTTTTTCTGCTTATAAAGGATGTCAGTAATCTGTAGTGAGACCCAACCTCATTCAGTTGGGCCACAGCTTAGCATGTTCAAAAGATCTTATTTACAATGGGTTCATACCCACAGGAATGCAAATTAAGACCGAAAACATATCTAAATTGGAATACATAGCTCAAAACAAAGTTCTCAAGAGCCAGTAATACTTCATATCTTTGCTTCAGTTCCTTCAATAGGCCAATGTTCGCTCTTGCCTACAGGTCTTAACATATCAGATCCTTGATTAGAATTCCTGATTAGAATTTTCCTCATCCCTTATTTACCTATCTCCTATATATTCTTGCTATCTTTGCTTAGAAGTAACAACCTCTAGGAAAGCCTACTGTGCACTGAACCCCCAATCCTGGTTAAGTTGCCTTTCTATGTTCTACAGACACCTGCTCTTTTCCTCTCATAGTGCTTAGTGTTTTGTGTTATAGTGGCCTGTCTCCTCCATCTGACCTTGGACTCTGTTTTAGTTTGCTAATGCTGTGGAATGCAAAACACCAGAGATGGATTGGCTTTTATGAAAAGGGGGTTTATTTGGCTACACAGTCACAGTCTTAAGGCCATGAAGTGTCCAAGGTAACACATCAGTGATTGGGTACCTTCACTGGAAGATGGCCAATGGTGTCCAGAAAACCTTTGTTAGCTGGGAAGGCATGTGGCTGGCATCTGCTCCAAAGTTCTGGTTTCAAAATGGCTTTCTCCCAGGATGTTCCTCTCTAGCAAGCTTGCTCTTCTTCAAAACGTCACTCACAGCTGCACTGAGTTCCATCTCTTTGAGTCAGCATGTTTATACGGCTCCACTGATCAAGGCCCACCCTGAATGGGTGGGGCCACACCTCCATGGAAATATCCCATCAGTTATCATTTACAGTTGGGTGGGGCACATCTCCATGCAAACAACCTAATCCAAATGTTCCAACTTAATCCCCACTATTATGTCTGCCCCACAAGATTGCATCAATGAATATGGCTTTTTCTGGGGGACATAATACATTCAAACCTGCACAGGCTCCATAAGGGCAGGGATCTCGCCTCCCATTTTAATGAGTTGATCTTTTGTGTATAACACATGCCTGGCACCATCAATGAATGGTTGAATATTAAGGTTTACTAGAAGACACAGCATTTGATTGTTGGAATAAAATCAGGAATTGAGGTTCTTGCCTTCTGGTAACAAAAACAGAACTAAGGTGTCAGTTTTCCAATACGCATTCTTCAATTCTAGAGTTTGATCTTGATATTCATTTCATCAGATAGAAGAAATTTCATCTGTGTTCCTGTAGTTTACATTTCTCTTTTACAGAACTTCTACATTTTATTATAAGAATGTAGTTATAGATCTGTTCCCTCACTAGACTGTTGGCACACAAAACAAACTAAACATATATTCTTCATTTTGGTATTCCAAGGGTTTTGCACATAGCAGGAATTCAAGAAGTGCTGATGTTTAATGGCAACTCTTACATAGAATAATCAGAAAAATGATCCCTCTAGTGGCTAATCTACATCAGTACATTAAAAAAACAAACCTCTAGTTATTAATCCACTACTCACCAAAATAAATAAAGTGAGAAATAAATTTTGGTCTCTCAATGTTATACAGTTTTAACAATAATACCTTGTCTTTTTATTAATGGGAAGGGAAAGATGTGGAAAATAATTTATTAATAATATTTTTTAAAATGTGAATTCAGCCTGTACTATTGATCTCAAAACATACTCTTTATGAGCAATAATAATTCCCTAACTAGACTTAAAGAAAGTATTTTCAGTAATTTTGTGGGTACATTAATGTATATTTTAATATAAAATATGTTTACCATAAAATATTAAATAATTTTGTTTTCTTTTTTCTGGGTTGTCATGCATCTGGTAACAAGGAATATGATGGCTAGTGATAAACATTTCCAATTTGGAATTTATTAGATTTTGAATGCATTCATGGGATTTGGTCTGGATGCCATTAGCCTCCAGGAAAACATATTTAATCTTCTCCTATTCATGTGAGTAGAACTACCAGTTGTTGAAAAATTATTGTTATTTGATCAAAAACATTCTTGGTGATTTTTGCATTGCTACTTTGGGATGCAGGATAATAAAACATGAGTGGTTCCAATTTGCATACTTGTTAGATGTTGTACCTTCAAGAAATGCTTTTCTGGTAGTTTCATGATGTAACAATAATTCACTTCTTTATTTATGTTTATAATACCTGTATAGCCACAGATTAATATTATGCTGGTTTGGATGTATTATGTCCCCCAAAATGCCATGTTCTTTATTGTAATCTTGGGGAGCAGATGTATTAGTGTTGATTAGGTTGGAATCTTTGGATTAGGCTGTTTCCATGGAGATGTGACCCACCCACCTGTGGGTAATACCTTTGATTAGATTATTTCCTTGGAGTGTGGTCCTGCCCGTTCAGTGTGGGTCTTGATTAGTTTACTGGAGCCCTATAAAGACTCAGACAGAAGGAGTTCAGGTGTGCTGCAGCTAGAGAGATATTTTTGGAGATGGCTATTGAAAGCAGACTTTTGCTGACACTTTGGGGATGCTAGCCCAGTGTTTGCCCCAGAGAAGATAAGGGAGGACAAAATGCCCCAAGAACAACATTTTGAAGAATGCACAGGAGCTGAGAGAGGAGCTGGAACACAACTCAGATCAGCAGATGCCAGACACGTGCCTTCCCAACTAACAGAGGTTTTCCAGATGACATTGGCCTTCCTTCGGTGGCAGTATACTTGGGTCAGTGCCTTAATTTGGACGTTTTCATGGCTTTCAGACTACATTTTGTAACCAAATAAACCCCCTTTATAAAAGCCAATCCATTTCTGGTATTTTGCATAATGGCAGCATTAGCAAACTGGAACAAATATGATTACTTTTTTTAGAAAAAATTATTCAAAAGTACTTTGATAGACTCAAGAGGATCTTTGGGCTGTCACTCACTTATCACTATATAATGGAACACTAATCAGCAATAAAAAGGAATAAGCTATTGCTACACACAACAACACTGATGAATCTCAGAATCATCAGGCTGATTGAAGGAAGTCATAAACAAAAGAGTACACACTGTATAACTCCATTTATATAAAATTATAGAAAATGTAAACCAGTTTATACTGTTAAAAAAGCAAGCAAGTCATTTGTTGTTTGGGAATGTAGTAAAGGAAAGTATGGACTACAAAGTTGGCCAAGGAAATTTTGGGGGTAATGGAAATGTTCTGTATCATACACACACACACATACACACACACACACACACACACACCTGACAAAACTCATCAAATTTTACACCTAAAATGCATGTATTTTATGGTATATAAATTATAGATCAAGAAACTTTTTAATTAAAAAAAGTTCAATTCATTCTACAATTTGTTCCAGTCTAAGCCTCTGTTATTTTCTTACCACTAAAATTACTTTTGTCAAGGACAACAATAACTTCCGTGTTTCCAAATCCAATGTATTCTTTTCCTATTTTCACTATACTCCGTTTATCGGCCACATTCCATACCTCTGACCGCTGAAAATACACTCTCTTCTCTTAGCAAACGAGACAATACTTTCCTGGGTTTTTGTTTGTTTCTGTTTCTTTTTTAACTTTTAATTTTGAACTAATTTCAAACTTAGAGGATATTGCAAAATAATACAAAACCCATACTGAGAACTCCAATATAACCCTACCCAGATACCCAGATCCACCAACTTTTAACATTTTGCCATATTTGCATTTTATTTTTATTTATATTTTCTAAACATTTGAGAGTTCAAACATCATGATCTTTGAACATTTAATACTTCCGACACAATTTTGTTTTTATTTCTATTCACATAGTTGGCTCTTCTTAGCCTCTTTTCTCCATCTTCCTCCTCTACCTGAGGTCCATATATCAGAGATTCTTAAGGCTTAACTTTTTGCCATTACTCTCTCTCTTGTCTACCAGGACCTAGTACTTGATAATAGTGCTTGATACTCATAGTTAAAAGTAGCTGAAAAAAGGAACAAATGATGGAATGAAAATGAAGATTAAAATATATCTGTGTCAATGAAATACTATGATTCATGGTCTGAAAAATCAATGTCTTTCAAACATCTTAATAATGGTACTTTAAATCAAGTACCTATTACAAGGTAAATTTATGTCTCTGTCTCCTCATTCTAAAAATGATTTTGATCCACATACTCAAATTGAACTACCTCATTACTCATTACTCATAAGTAGCAGAGCTATGATTTGAGCCAGTTCTGTTTATCTTTAGAAATATGTACTTAATAACTATCTGAGTATTTTTAGAAGAAAACAGAAGTTGTTGCTTAGTATCCTTAAAAATTCATTTTATCTATATTGTTAAATTAGCTAGGACCTTTTAGGGCAAGAAAAGTAGGAAACACAGGACTTCAAACAGTTTTTAAATTTTAATGTCTAATTCTCAACAATTCTAAGGAAAGTAGGCAGTAATATTTTAAATTTATGCATACATGGCAGTTGCTCTCCTCTTAAAATATGCCTGAGTCACCATAGTAACAATTGTAGAGTCTCCTCTATTATGTGCCTCCTGGTGTTTTCAGTTGAATAACAGCACAATATTAAAGTTATAGAAAGACAATGAACAAATCCATAGCAGAATGTCATAAGACAAGTTTCAATAACTATAGTGTTCTTTATTTACTTTTAAATCTAGAAAATATTAATATCCATTATTATATCATCAAATAATAGTAAAGGAATAATTTCCTTTATATCTAGAAAATATTAAGGAAAATATGATTTGCATATGTATAGAATAGACAGAGCCATCAATCAGCATCTTTTTATTCTTCTCTGTGGTGTTTAAACAACTTGGTACAACTATCCGAGTCTTGCTACTACAAAACCGCTAGCACAGGCCAAAGAGAAATTGGCCTCTGACATTTTGTAACTCATATTTATACATAAAGACAATGACTCAAGGCCAATGAATGCTAAATTGGAATCCTTGATAAATGCTTGAAGAATAATTTATAGAATAGATTTTTCTACAAAAATGGAAATTTTAACAATGAGATCTTAACTTCTTCCCTTGAGAGCTTCCTTCCTACTTTCTTTCTTAGATTCCACATTCTTTTCCTCTCTTCTCAATAAGGTTTTGTTTGTTTCTTTGTTTTAAACATTTTTTAATCTTTTAAAATCATCCATACTCTGCCTCTGGCCAGGAATGTCTTTAAGGCCCAGGTAGGACGGTTTTTAAGAAATAATGAATGCTTTGATGGGACGTTCAGCTAAGAAGAAGCTCTCTGGACTAAAGTTGTTTTCCTTCGAAGGAAAAAGAATGTTTAAGAAGCAATTTCCATCCCACAAGAAAGAATGTGAAAATATGCATATTTTCCGACAGAAAATTAAAGAATTGTATATTAAATCAGAAAATGTTAGCAATGGAAAGAACCTTGCAAGAAATATTAAATTTATATTTTTGCAGTTATGGAAACTGAGTATCAGAAAAGTTATTTATTTTTGTTAGAATTATATATCTTACTTGTAAAATGCAAAATTTCTGATTGTGAGCACTGTCCACTGTACCATAATGTCCTAAAATAAATTGACATCCTGCACAGCAATTGATTTATTTTAAAACATTTGAAACACTTTCAAATTAAATTACTAATGAAAACTTATTTCTAGTTTCAGAAGTATGTGCTACCTTTCTCCTTTGAAGCATTGTGCATGACCAATTTCATGAGGGACATTTAAATGGTGCCGTGGTTGAAAATCCATACCGTGTCATCTGCAAATGTATGATTTCATCATATAGATTTTTAAAAAGTGCATCAATTGGGACATAATAAGGAAAAAAGAAAATATTTCCATACAGCATTTGCATATCATGCTAAATAGAATCTATTTTAATTAGCTTGATGAGTCATTAAGATAATATTCGATCTGAGCTCATTAAGGAAGTTTATTGGTACTGTGATTGTGAATTAATTAATTAATTTGAATAAAATCTCTGCATATCTGTTGTTTTAAAAGTAATCAGTTTGTGCCAGATAAGAAAAAACATAAAGTAGTATGTTTGGACCTTTCCATAGTTCCTTTACTTTTAGGCTTTTAACTCAGCTCTGAAGCCCAAAATCTTACAGTAAAATTAATTGCCCAAAACACATGAGATGCAAAATGAATTATCATTTCCTTAATTTAGTTTAGATATTAATAACCATAAAGTGGTGACATTTCATATCTTGTGTTAGCTTGATGGCTCTTAAAATTTCTTCTACCCAGACAGCAGTAGTCAGAAATTATTCTTTAAACTACCACATGCATTCACACACATATATGCATTTGTTACATGCAAAATTTAAAAAATATATCTGAAAAAGAAAGACTAGTATTTGTTGTCACATTTTCAAAATATGTAGATGATATTTTCAGGTAAGTTGCTTTCCAAAATGATGACATCTTAGATATAACAGATGGATTATTAAATAGACAGAGACTTGTGGAACCTTCTGTTATGTAAGATTTCTCTATCAATAAGAGTTAACTCTATTTAAATCTGTTAGGCAGCATAAATATGGCAGTTATTTTTAATGCCTTTTTGCAAGGCATTAGAAATAACTTGGTAATATTAGAATGAATGCAACCACAGTATTTGTGAAAAGATACATGCTGCTTTGCTTCCATTTTGGAGAGTGCCCATCTGCTCTTCTTAGCCCCACAAATACATAAGAGTGTATTTGTAATTTTCACTTAGTGTGAGCTTATCCGAGTTTCAGAGCAGCTTGACTAATGCTTTCCATAGTTTAGCACTTCCTTTTACAATATTCCTGACTTTGACTGACAGCCAAGCAAGAAAATGAACTCTGCATGGCTCCTGTCATTCCAATTATATCAGAAATAGCTGCTCTTTCTTCTATTTTTTTCATCCAGGAAGATTTAGCATCAGTTTATCTGCATTTGGCTACTTCATATTTTTGTTAATTCACTAATCAGATGTTAAAGCCTGTGTTAAACATGAAACTCCACACATACAGTGTTAGATTCAGGAGTGAGGAAGAAGAGGACGAATGGTTAGCAGATAAAAATATAAATAGAAAGCAAAATTTCTGCCATCAAAGAGTTTATAATTAATTGGGGGAGGGGTATATTAACAACACTAGATATTGGGCATTAATTAATATTGAGCTGTGAAGTTAGGTGTTCGTCCAGGAAAATTTTAATATTGTAGTTAGTGATGGTTAGTGATGGTGAAAAAAAGGAGAGTTAGATAGGAAAAGTCTTCTTTACTTAGTCAAAAATTTATTTAATATCTTGATTTTAAGACTACTGATTATAAAGTGCCTTTATTGAATTGAATTAATAGCAGCCTTTGAGGACAAATATAGAAATAGTTGCTAAGTTTCTTCCAACAGTGATTAAAAGAGATCTCAATTTCAAAAATGTTAAAACAGTAAAAAAACAAAAGTTTATCTCATGATTAATAAAATAAAATAACAATTTCTTACATGTTCAAAACATGCAAGGCATTTTGCCAAAGACTTTACACACTTTGTTTCATTTAATTCCTGCAGATTTCTAAGATAGATCCTATTATTATCTTTTTATAGCGGTAATGAGTCTGATGCTAGAAAGATAAGTTGACTTGTACATATTCCTCAGCTGGTAAGTGACTAAGATGTGAGCTGACTCCACTGCTTGGATCCTGACTGTGACTTGATCTGCCTCCAAATATTGGTTGAACACCCTCTACTAGAGGCATAGTAGTGTAATGGTAGAGTGTAGGGAATCTGAAATTTTACTACTTGAGTTTAAAACCCAATTGTGAGGTCATAAACCAGAGAAGCAATAAATTTCTAGATAAGGCAACACCTTCCCACCTCTCACCCCGTGGGTGTACCTTATAGTGCACGTACACATTCCCAAGCACCAGAGCAATCTATACTAGAACCGCTCCTGTTGCATATCAGTGACTTCAGAGAGACATGTTTACAATCTGGCAAACCCTGACTTGGCTCTGTGCCTTCCTTGTTCTTGCTCAATATAACCCCTTGAGACCCATTGGGTGGAACCGTTGCTCCAAATGTCCTGTGGCCACCCAGGACCAACTTCCTGGTCTGTAAGTTCCCTAATAAACTGTTACTATTTTGCTATATGGAGTGACCTGCTTCCTTTTTTCAGACTTAAGTGCCCATCGAACTTTGGTGGAACCTATCCTGTAGGTTCATGGCTAGATACCAACTCTGCCACTTAGCACCAGCCTCTCAGTATCTCACTTTCCTCCTCTATAAAATCAATAAAATATGCCTATCACATATGTTTGTTGTGAGACCAAATATATATATGAAGTCCTTTAGAACAGTGTTGGGCTCATAATAAGTGTTGGCCAAAAATTATTTGATAAGTGCAATATGCTAAGTGCCATGAAAAAGAAAATGAAAAAAGAAGCAAAATAGAATCTAAGTTCTCTATCAGGTTATGCATAATTGTGGAGGGAACATAAGTAAAGTAGCAAAGATCAGGAAGTATGAGTATAAAAATCATGATGTGTCAGGAAACTAGGAAAGGCTTGCTTAGCAGATATGAGACTGGGACACATAAGGATGAGCAGACCACGCTTAGGAGTAAAGATTTTATCCTATAGGCAAAGGGGAGCCGAGTATCATGATTAGATTTGTGTTTTAAAAAGACCAAACTGGTCATCCAAGGACAGTTTGGAGAAATTTAAGATTAGACTAGACAGAGAACAGTTGGACGGCCTTTATGCAGGGAGTAGATAATGGGAAAAGGTAGGCGTTACATGTGAGGAAGAAATAAAAGCAAATAAAGATTGTTCAGATGTGCATAGCAAGGGAGAACTCACTGAGGGAAGCAATAATGTATTTTTACTTTGTAACTTGTTGGGGTCCACGGTGTGCATTAGTTTTGTTGACTTTACTATCGCTGTAAGGTCCATGCTAATCTCAAATTTAGTGGTAACAGAAAAGCTCTCTTCCATTTACCAATCTTACCTTCTTCAAGAAAATAGTAACTTCACTAACTTCACTTCACTAACTTTGCTCTTTCCTACTATTATCCTTCAGAAATGTATTTGAATACCACTTCTATGCTTCCTTCATCATGGGTTGTCACAACAAGCAACACTTTAATAGGTGATTTTATGGCAAGGTTTTACTGCTAAGTATTAGGGCACCAGATCCTTTCTCTTTCACATGGCTTCAGAAGATTCATTTCTCATTTCACTAAAAAGGGTATTCAGTCTAAGATACAGTGATGTTTTTATGGACTGAATGTCTAGTTCCTGTATGCTTGAGGCACTGTCTCTTTGATAGCAAATGAAATCAGAATGATTTACACTTATGTTGTTGGCAATACAATTTTAAGTTACATACTTAGAATTGTGTGGAATTATAAAAAACACCAAATGCTTAATATAAACATATGTTTCATAAGTGTGAAATGTATTTTTTGAGGCAGTATGTACCTTTAACTGTGCTAGTTGGTGTGGGGGAATGAAAACATCACTGTTAAAGGGCCAGCTCTGTAGCCAAGTGCTTAAATTCAAATTCTAGCTTCAATACTTATAAACCGTGTGACTGCTTTCTTGACTTTAAAATGGAGGTTCTATTAATATCTACTCATAGAGTCGTTGTAGTGAATTAATTTATCAATTGTTTAGTGTGCAATAGAGGATGCCTTTTGTAGAGTGCTTCACTGTGAATATTTGAATGAAAAAATAAAAAATAAAAAAAAAATTTTAAAGAAAGGTGTCATGTCAGGTCCACATGATGTAAAATGGAAGTAAACAGTCAGACTTCCACAAGTCCCAGACAGGCAGCAGTTGGTTTATATACAGGACTAAATAGATTCTGAAGGTTGAGAAACTTCTTTCTATTAGCAGGGTCGAAGGTGCTGAATGTGAGTGTATAGAGTGATAAAGATCTAGATAGATAGAAATAAAAGTATATTATGAAGTAACTTGAATTCTTAAAATACTGTTCTTTACAATGCATAGGGTAATAATTTGTCTCAGCAAATATGAACAATAACAGATATAACAATAACTGATTTGTTTATTTTTCTATGTTTTTTTTAAGTTTTTATTTTGAAATAATTATAGATTCATAGGAAACTGCAAAAACGGTAAAGAGGTCCCATGCACCTTCACCCGATTTCCCCCAATGGTAACACTTTATATAACTGTAGTCCAGTATCAAAACCAGGAAATTTTACATTGGTGCAATCCTCAGACCTTATTAAAAGCACAGACTTCTTGTTGATCTTTAATTCTTTGGTTTTCTTTCCTTCATTAAAAAACTTTTGAAGCCTAGTGTTTATCAAAGTGTGATTTGCAGATCACTTGCATCAGAATCACCTAAGAGATGCATTTAAAATATGCAAATTCTTGGGCCCCTCTATTTGGTTTTATGTGTGATTTGAAGGTAACCCATGAAGTAAAAGAAAGTAAAGAACTTTTTTCCACTTGTCCCTGGGACAAAAATGGCCCCTCTAATTTCTTCTCATTTAGTAAACTGTCTACTTCCTTTTACAAAGAGCCTGGAGCTTCAGATAGAAATGGAATTTAGCTGTGGAATATAGAATTTCAATTGAAGGCTTGGGGACTTTTGCTTGCCTGAGGGCTTAGAAAGTCACTAGTTAGTTTTTATTGCTTTGAATAGCTCCAACTAATCGAAACTAAACTATTCTAATTTTTTTTTAAGATTTAATTTAACTTTGTAAAATTCTCAATGGAGATGCGAATTTGCCTTATCATACAGCTTAAGAAACATGTAGACCAGGAATTTTACATTAGAAACATGTGGTGGAACGCATATAGGAATTGTACGAATAAGAGAGGCCTAGACTTTGGCATCTATGGTTAATCATAAAATGATTTTTCAAAGGTTGCAACTGGGAAAACAGTGTATTTCCTCCCAGCCTTGATGCTTTGATTCAGTGGCAATCATGAGTAGAAAAGGAATAATGATAATTCATTCTCTTTGTCTGCAAAGACAAGGAGATAGATTCTTTGAAATAAGTGCCTACAGATGGTCTAGGCTAAGGAATTAGCTAGATGACTAACTTGGGCCTGGATAAACAGAATACTTATGTTAGCCCACACTTTGGGTGGGCTTCAACCCTAAGGCTGGCTTCCTAAGGCTTTAGTCACCACCACTGCCTTAATTCAAATAGACCGCCTTCACGTTGGCTCAGACATTTTATTTAGGCTGTCCCAGAAAGCATTGTAGTACTGTTTTGAACATAGGTGGCATAAGTTTGTCTACAAATCCCATAGAATACCTCAAGTGAAAGAAACAAAGGGAAAGACATTTAGTTATTGGGAAGAAACTCAGAGAAGAAACATAAGAAAGCTTGTGTGTGTGTGTGTGTGTGTGTGTGTGTGTGTGTGTGTGTTGTTTTTTTTTTTTTTTGACCAAAGTCTAGGGCCTATAGGTGTCAAATTAAAAGCACAGGAGTAGGAAGGGGAGGACCTGGGGCTAAACTTTAACTCTACCTGTCATTAATAGTGTAACTCTGGAAAAATAAATTCACCTCTTTGAGATTCAGTTTTTTTTTCTGCAGTAAAATGGGAAACTATGACCTTCTTCAAAGGATTGGTGGGAAATTAAATGAGATATTTGTTAAAGTATCTAACAGTTCCTGGGATATGGCATGTGCTTGAAAAAATAGGTTTGAACATGAATAATCCTCCCCTAATTTTTATTTTCCTTGGTTTGCTTTTGTTTGCCTAAACATCTTTATGAGCAGCCTGTGAGAGGAAAACATGCATTGCTTTTCCATCTAATGCCATGGAGGACAGCTGAGAGATTCATATGATGAGAAAGGAGAGAAAGTGGTACAGGAAGATGAAGGAAACATAAATACAGACTGAGCTGATAAAAATAGAACTGGGAAAATAAAATGATGCCTTAAAATGGTGTAAGGCTGTTTTAGAAAGAGAGAGCAAACACTTTTATTACTATAAAGATGATAGAAAAAAGCAAATAATAATAACCATATTAGAAAGGCGTATAAAAATCTCTTGAACTAACTTAAACTTTAAAAACATGTGAGAATGCTGTTAATATTAGGTAATAGTTCAGTTCTATTTGCCTTTCCACTAGCCATCAACATTAGTAAAGTTCACCACTAAGTAGTGGACTGAGACTGCCCACCTCTTTAACAAAGGCTAGTAGTCAAGGAAAGGACCACATTTGAAACAGTGATCACAAAGTGAAAGAGTTCTTCTCCCATGACCTTTGAAATAAGAGGGTCACTATATGAGAAAGAAGTATCTGTAGTTGTGTCTTGACCTCTTTACTATGATTTGTTACAATGGAGACAACAGCCTTAATATCCAACAAATGATTTCAAGGGAGAGAAAAATGACATCGTACTGACTTGAGGATATGGTCAAACATAGTGTTCGGTTGCTGTCCACATTTTTAGGGGATGCCCCTTGCTCTCACAATTGTTTCACATTCCACCAGGGTGACTCCATAGAACAGCAGGAGGTTGACCATCTGTTCTTGGCTAATACTTTTATTTCCTTATTATTTATAACTCAGTTATGTACTATGGCTATTTCTTTTTACCTTGACACTATAGTTGGGACCACACTTTGCCTCTTTTGATGTTGTTACCATGATACCCACAAAATATTAAAAATTAAAATGTGAGTATTCACACATTGTTTATTTAGCTTTCTTGACTTCCATAAAATTCCTGATACTTGCCTTTGCTGGTAATTTCCAAACTCCTTTTTTCTTCCTTTTTTTTTTGGTTGCCAGGAGAACCTGTCTTTCCAGGACATAATAATAATAATAGATAAAATAGAACTACTTTGGTTGGGCAAGCTATAGAAAGAAGCACCTGTTTATCGTTTCTCTTGCAATCACCCAGGCACCTTTGAGTTGAGGCTGGGGAACTGTTGCTCCTGTCACATATTATCACAGAAGCACAAATAAGCTGAAAAAAATATTGTCATCATTATCTAATAGCTCAGAGAATCAAAGAATTCTAAAGCAGTAAGACACTGGAGACAGAATCCAGCTCAATTTTCTCATTGTAAATAAAAAGGAACTGAGGGGCAAGAGACTTTCTAGATGAGGGTTGTACTGTCACACTAAGCCCCTGGTCTCCCATCTCCCTGTCAAATGATCTTTTGTTGTAGTGGTTCAAAGGTTACCAGGGCTCCTCTTTTTTGGGGGTTGTTTTTAAATCACGTATTCCCTCTGAGTTCTGAGTCAAACACTTCCGAGAGTTTGGAAAAATCTGTGCATACTGAACTGTGATTTCAAAAACGAAACGGCAGCTTTACTTCAAGGGGAAGGACCAGAGAGGGCAGCCAGTGCCTGTCACCTGCCTTGACTGGCCACACACCTCTGACTCTCTACCTCTCCAATCCCCTCCCGCAAAAGTCAAAATTAAAAAGTTTATCGGTTCCTTAGGAGAGCAGACCCTTAGCAGAATTCCCTGTCATCTCCAGAGCAGGCAAGCCTTTCTCACGTGAGCAGTTTTACATTGGGATGTAAGTTTGCCTCATCCTAGAAGAATAAAGTACAAGAAAAGTGTGTTTTATTATTTATCGACTGGAAAAACAAGTGTTAGCATAGCCTGGATACCCAGAGATAGCAAGATCATTTGCTTCTCAAGAGGGGGTAGTTGGAAAAAGTGGAGTGACAAAGAATGATTCAAAGGAGAGTACCTACTTCATTTATTTTTATTTTTTTGGATAGAAAAATTTTTATTCCTGCTATGGTCTTTAGTGACTTATCTTGCTTATTAATGACATCCCCATCCACAGCCTCCAACAAACAAACAAACAGGCAAATAAATATATAAATAAATAATGTTTTCTTTTATCTTCATTAAAAAGTACATTAAAAGTACTTAAAAGTATCTTTACTACATTAAAAGTATCTTTTATCTACATGGAAATGCAGTGAACATATATGCAGAATAGATCTTTCTGAATTTCAGAAACTCACATTCTATCTACCACTACAATACTGAAAAGTTCTGGAGAAAGTCTCAAAATAATCTTGTGCTTGCATGCATGTGTGTGTATCAACATACAAGAAAGAACAAGAAAACTTGTGATATTTGATTTTCTGAGGCAAAACTATGTCCCCATAGTTCCTCCTCTCATAGGTGTTAAGTGACTAGCTAAAGGAGTTTTCCACTTAAAAAAATTTAGTAGTGACACCTATCAAAAAAAAAATAAAACACAAAGATCATCACCGTTAACAATGAAGTAAATTTTGCATGTTCTTCAACAGGAATTTGTCGGTAGCACTCCTCAGGCATTCAGCAGAGTGCCACTCCTTCTTAAGGTTTAAGAAAATATGAAAACCACAAAGAATGCTCGCAATTATTTTTCTCCTGGTTGGCAGAACAGATGCCTTTCCTCAGGGCAAATGCTTTAGGCCAAAACAAAGCTGTATTCATTCAAAATATATTGTTTAGTAAGTGCTCAGGCTCTGGATTATGTAAAACTAACTTTCAATGGAAGGATCTTGCTTTTCTAGGAATGCAAGCTAGAGCAGGAAGACAGGCAGAGGATAAAGTGTTAAAAGAATCATCTATGCCAAAGGCAAAAGAAAGGACAATGCAAGAGCAGTGCAAAGAAGCCAGCCAACATGGATGTGATTTTGTTTAGGGGTCATTCAGGAGCACCTGACTGGCTTTATTATAAGGCCATTAAAAAATCAAGCAGTAGAATATGGATGAGGTGAAACACAGGGTAGAGTATTATTTTAGATTATCTGTAACTTTTCAAACATAAGCTTCATGCTGAAATTCCAAGGAGAATGTAAGTGACTCTAATAAAGAAACCTGCCAATCAGAAAAAGTGTTTATTTATTATCCCCCTGTGCCAGAAACTGTTCTAACCAATAGGAATTGATACAAAATAAAGAGAAGTCATCATCCTTACAGTCTGGTGAAAACAAATGGATTAATTTGAGCATGCACACACATACACACAGAAACAGATCTTATTGGGATAGGCAGGAAATTCAACTATATGGACATGTAATAGCTTCATTTAGAAAAATCTTGATTAGAAAACACAAAAATAGAAAAACTGGGGAGTAATTATTTTTATTACAAATAGATAAAATGGATTCATAAAGTATGTCCTTTATATAATGTCTCATTATGCTATTAAAGTGGGAGCACTCCCTTCTCCTTCACAAGTCTACAAAACACTTTTGGAACACATACATTGCACATATGGACTATACTGGTGTTGAATAAAATAACATGGCTCATGTCCATCAAACTGTAAATTTCTTAAGGCCAAAAGCTGGGCCTTATTTGCCTTTAGATGTAGCATTCTGCAGTGGTAGAGGATTAAAGAATGAATGGATGGGACAGGTGGGTAAAGGTTTCAAGGAGGAGCTGAGTCCAGTAGGGTTTTAAGAGGTAGGAAAAAAAAAGAGGACCAGGATATTCCAGGCAGATTGTTTTGGTTGGTCAGTCAGTTGGTGTCCAAATATAGGAAGAGGCCTTGGCATTTTCATCATGGCTGAGGAAAGGTCAGCTCCTGGTTTGGTCCAGTAGGAGTGTGCCTCTGCCCAAATGCCACTCCTTAGTTTTAAGGACTTTATCTTGATTTCACATCCCAGCCCAAGCATCCCTGGATCATTTTCAGGGGAGCTCTTCCCAGTATTCAGTAGCTGACCTTGCAAGGCCAGAAAGGGCAGCTCCTTAAAAAGTGACATTTCAAACTCCTCCCCTGTTTCTGCAGGCCGTATCCTTCCTTCCCATCCTTTGTGGAGCACCGCATGTGGTTGCATTGCTTGCATGGACTAGTTTGACAAAACCTAGGAAGAGGTTGGATTATATTCTGATTTGCATGCCACAACATTTGCTTGATATTAATTTAATGCTGCCCAATCAGTATATAAACTTCATGAGGGCAGGGATTTTTGTCTGTTTTCTCTACTACAGACCCAGCTTCTGGAACAGTGTCTGATATAGTAGGCATTCAATAAATATTTGGTAAGTGAGTGAAGGTTATTGTTTTTATTATTTTGGCTGTTTGCCTTTACTTTTTGTTTTATCCATCCCGCTTCAGAATGCTGGAAACTGGAGGAAGTCTTTGAATTCCAGTTTCCCTTCCTCCTTCAGTCTAGAAACTGACCAAAGCCATGCAGGGAGCCCCTCGGAAATTAATGAGTCACGGCCACCGGGCCAGGGGAAGAGGGAGTTGCAGCACGTTCTTTCCCACTTGATGGTTTTGCAGCACCCATCATCGCCCCAGTCTGCTCTTTATTTGGAGTTAGGGGGGGTTTTGTAGAGAGGAAGTCGGGGGCTGCTCTGGCTGCATTCCCTGCCGGGGCCGTGTGGGTGTCCTGCGTGTAGCGAGTCCCGCAAGCACCCCCTATCCGTGCCAGCACCTGTTGGGCGGCCAATTGGCGGCCCAAGCCCGCGCGAGCAGACTCGGGTAGGAGTTGCGCCTCCTGCAGTGCTGACCCCCCCCCACCCCCGCTCCAGTCGCCGCCTGCGGGAGAGCTGCTCAGCCTCCCTCGCTCGCCCGCCGCGCGCTCCGCCCGGGCTCTGCCCACGGCCCCCTCCTCCCGACTGCCGCCGGGCTGGGGGAAGGTGGAGAAGGGGAGGGGACAAGCCGGATCCTTCGGGCCACCCCGGCCTTCTGTCTCACCCGTGCGGAGACGCCGCTCGGAGCCCCGAGGTTTGAGCCGAGCCCAAGGCGTGGGGGGAGGGAGGGGAACGACCAGGACCCTGCAGTGATCCGGAGCTGCCGAATTTTCCTCGGCTTCGAGGAGAGGGAGACCCACCCAAACAAGGTGAACTTTGGTCGCAGAAAACTCAAGCCAGGTGCCGGAATTCGTGCTGCGGCGGTCGGGACCCAGCGCAGGCTTGCGTGCCGGGCGGTGGAGCGGGAGCCCAGCGGCCTCCCTCCGCCCGCGCCCGGGGCGGCCTCGGCCGGGAGTCCCCCGAACCCTGCGGCTCCGTGGCCCGGGGGAAACACCGCGCCGCCCTCGCCTTCTTTCTTCCCCCTCCCCCTTCGGGGGTGGGGGTGGGGCGAGGGAGAGGGGCGCCCGGAGAGCCGCATCAGTTGGCAGCTTTGTTATTGATCAGATAGTGCACGCCGCCAACTCGCTTCCAATCTGGCTTCGTGCAACCCTTGAGTTTTCGCCTCTGTCCAGTCCCCTAAACTGACAGGTGCTCCCAGCAACTCTCCGGTGACTTCTCGCCGCTCTCCCGTCTCCCCCGCGTCCCCACCCCCTCTTTCCTCCCTCGCCTTCACCCCCACCCCCACCACTTCGGCACAGCTCAGGATTTGTTTAAACCTTGGGAAACTGGTTCAGGTCCAGGTTTTGCTTTGATCCTTTTCAAAAACTGGAGACACAGAAGAGGGCTCTAGGAAAAAGTTTTGGATGGGATTATGTGGAAACTACCCTGCGATTCTCTGCTGCCAGAGCAGGCTCGGCGCTTCCACCCCAGTGCAGCCTTCCCCTGGAGGTGGTGAAAGAGACTCGGGAGTCGCTGCTTCGAAAGTGCCCGCCGTAAGTGAGCTCTCGCCCCAGTCAGCCAAATGCTCCTCTTCGGGCTTCTCCTGCTGACATCTGCCCTGGCCGGCCAGAGACACCGGACTCATGCGGAGTCCAACCTGAGTAGTAAATTCCAGCTCTCCAGCAACAAGGAGCAGAACGGTAAGACGTCTCACCCATTCTCTCCCTTCTTGTTTCTCGCTGTGTTTGTGTGTGTTACGTTGGAATTGTGCCTTGGTATGTAATGTAAAGCAGCCTGCGAGGGTATTATCGTCTCTCTATCCATGCAAATGCGCGCTCTGTTCGTTAGCATGGACGTTTGGAGGTTACGTGTAGTTTGCAACTTTGGAAACAGCCACAAAGCTCTAACAGGGCAACGTAAACGCCACTGTAGCCCCAACTGGAGAGAGGACATTCTGGGAGCGATTGGGAACGTCAGTCAGTTCAAAAGCACATTGCAGGACCTCTCACTGCCAGAGTTGGAAGTTCAAGAACTGCGTGTAAAAACGAATCCAAAATGAATGAGTCTTGGCATGTTTGACTTAACTCAGATTTTTATTTTGGCGGGGTGGGTGGGGAGTGAGCGGTGGAGAACGCTTCAGGAAATGTACCAGATGCATTAATTAGAGCACTAGAGGTAGAGAAGCACCAATTAATCATTCAGAAGATAGGAAACACGGAGGTCAGGAGGCCGTGTGGACTTTTTTAGGGGGATTAAAAATGTATTTCTCTTGCACTCTTTTTTTTTTTTTTTCTTTTAAGTGCCTTTGTAGTCTGAAGTCTTTACCTTTCTGGTGGTGTGTTTTTCTATGTGTTGGTGAATGACTGCTGTTTTGTGTGTGCTGGAAACGACTTAATCCTGCATAGGAAATGAGAATTACTTTCAGCTTTCATGTGTACCTGAAATGTTTAGAAAACTCTCAGATGCACGTTCCCTTGGGCTGGGATTGCTCAGTGCTGGAGAAAGGCTCCTTTCATAAAGTCAGGGCAGCTTCAGGGTGTGTAATTTGCTTAGCCTCTGAACCCCATATGATTTACATCATTCCATTTCTAAACTCTTTTTCTCTTGATCTACTATTATGAAATCATTTTTGAGAATACTTTGTACATGGAAATTTTATACTGCACATGAAACCACAATGTTAATGTAGACTGTCTAAAATTAGAACATGAAACACCTTGTTTACAAGTAGTGTCTCCATGTTATTTGAAAAGAAACTTACATGTTTTTACTGCTTTGCATGTCATCTGTTCATATTGCAAGGATGCTGTCACTTCATTAACCAGGCAAAATGAACACAGGCACCAAACCTAGAAAATGAGATTGGTATGTACTATGTTTTGAGGCCTTGGTAACATTTTCTTTAAGTTCTGGGGTGTTCAAAGCTTCAATTTTAAACCAAAACCCTCTGATATGTTTATCTTTAAGATAAGATAACTGAAAATTATTGAGTACAAAAATAGATAAAGGATTCCTAGGACTTTAGTAGATATTATTTTAATTGTTGCATGTGTGACAAGGCATAGTACCACATTTATCCATCAATAATATTTATGTGGTTGCTTCTTACAACTTGCTAATGTGATGGCACATGGCACCTGCAGGCCACTTGAGCTGCTGATCAAAGAGCAGCCTAGGGATGTATCTCTAATCACAGGAGCTGCAGAGGGCTGGGAGAAAGTGATCAAAGAAGCCACAGCACCAGCCTTACCCTGGCAGGAAACAGATCAGACCAGCCTTTGTTCTTCCTCATGTAAAATAAATGTCCAGTTCAAAATATTGCTTGTTACTAGACAGACTTCCCTCAAATGACAACAATGCACAGTACTTCTGGCTTCTGTCCCCTATCTTTGAGTTTTCTTGTTGGCTACTGTTTCCCCTACCCTTAGCAAGCCTGTGCCTGACATCTGTCTTCTTCCTCAATTCTCTTTGCTACCTGCGCCTCTTATTGTCCTTTCCTTGTAGTCCTCTCTTTGTGATCCACATGCCTTCATCACTTTGAAATGGTCCCCAGAGCTCTCATGTGGCCATTGGCCTCTTTGCCAGTAGCATCCAGAGTAATTTCATACCCTCAGGAGAGGAGAGTTCATTAAGCCAGGCCACCCACATTCTGTTGCCACCAGAGGCTGGGCCATTTCCATTCCTAAGATGCATGATGCTAAAAATATCCTGGTTGTTTCCTAATCTGTGGGCAGAGGATTGGGCTATGTTTAGCTCTTGAGGGGTTGGCAGCAGGAAGTAACTAGGGGTAGGCTAACTACTCACCTTCTAGCTTTAAGCCTAAGGAGAAGTGGGACAGGCCAGCACTAGGGGGCAATATAGAGCTATTTTCCTGCACATATCAGGTTGATTTTCATTAAGGTTCCATCCAAGATTTGAGGATAACAGGTAGATGATAAAGAAGATCTCCCTGGAATGTGATCAGATTTGCTGAAACTTGTACTTTTTTTTTTTTTTTTTGACTGAAATTTTCCATTCCTTAATGTGGTTTTTTATTTTTTTTTTCCTCATTGGTTGATTTTTGATTGACTTATTTGCTTTGTCTATTTAAATGATTATTCAATTCTGTAAGTAGAAAGCCTTCTCAGGATGTCACACAGAAAATGCCACTGGCACAGTTCGTTCATTGCATCATTTTGTGCAGAGTCTCCTAAGTGCTAAATCAGAAAAGTCCAAGTTGGCCTTTTGTGACTATGATAGTTCATTCTTTCTTTTAAGGATTCTTCATCTATTCTCTTTCCTCTAGTATTCCAAAGTCTCAAAAGGTATTGACTCAATCAAATCCCCTGGTCTACTCCATTCCAATATTAACTTAGTGGCATAATAATAACTTACCTGTAAAGGGAAATTGGTTGCTCTAGTCAATGCTAGTCATATGGATTTAGACTGGAACATGACATGTAGGGATGCTTCACAGTTAGTTTTGGGAATATGTTCCATTTACCCTATTACTTATCTGATTTTGGCAATATTCGATTGCCATTCTTGCCATTTCCTGTAAAAATAGCTTTACTCTCCAATAGTGTAATTTGCATTTGTGTCCTTCATTCTTAACCTTACTTCTAATCCTGAAGCCTCAACATCTAATCTAAGGGGCTCCAGATTTAATTTAAGGGAAGTGATTCAAGATAAAAACATTGACTTGCAGGGAGAGTTTCTGGCGTTTACTGCCCGAATGACTAAGGGAACAATTGCCAATATCCCTGTATGCTAATTTTTTTTAGGTATGAATGCCTACTGTGAGATGATTAAGTTCTGGGATAATGCTTCTGAGTTGTAGTAAAGTAGATCAAGTACAACAAAATACATAATGAAACAAGTTACTTTGCTTATTGCATATAGCAGAAATAGATGGCAGTCACAAAGTTGTTGGTGAGGCTATGTCTCATCCACCATGCATCATGGGTGAGTGATTTTAATTTATCCATTGGCTTAGAACATGCTTCTTACTTTACTCATTTTCCTTAACTATTTTGAATGTAAATTTGGAACATGCCTCCATTAGTTTGGATTGCCATTATGAACATCTCTTACTGTATGTGCTCTTGTCCTCAAGGGCTTTTGTGACATGTAGGGCCCTTTACTTTGAGGACAAATGACCCCCTAATAATGTGTTTTTGAGCACATATATCTTGTGTTTATATTTTTTCTCTCTTTTTTTCAGACTTTGCTGTTCTTATCACTGCCAATGTGACTATGTCTAACAAAACCCTGTCCACTCCCCCTTCTTCTTGGGTGGCAGCTACTAAGTTCGATTTTACTGAAAAACAGATAATCACAATCATTGGAATAGTGTCAAGAGTGAATAGGCCCTGAGAGAGGACCAAAGGGACTTTCCTTTGAGTTAGTCTGTAAGTTTTAGTGCATGACCTTTGTGACATTTATTTTTGTTATTCAGAGGCTTTTTTTTTTTTTTTTTTTAGCTTCCCCTTGGTTCTCTGCTCTGTTCCAGATAGTTAAGGAAGTTGAATAAGCAAAGTACCATTATGTAATGGTGCATGTTCTTTTTCACAGTAGGTAACCAGAAAGCCCTATTGTATTTTATGGTAACTTTTCTTCTCCTACAGATTGTTCACAAAATCTTTGACATTTAATCTGTTATACTTTTGTATTTACCTCTCAGAGATGTTCTGAAGGTATAAAGGATGTAGGATTCTACAAAGACCAGTGTATAATTTGTTAATTAGTTGTAAATAGATGCTAGGATCAGACACTAACTTCCCTCAGTGTTGTCACTTTTTATGTATCTCTGCCTCCAGCACCTAAATCTTAGCTTTGCCTATTCTTATTTCATCTTTCCTGAAACTTCTTTCTTATATTTCTTATTTATATTCACTTCCACTTCATGTTTTTTTCAGCCTTTGTAGGGCTAGTAATCTAAGTTTTATCTATAAACTTTCACAACTATTTTAGAAACCAAAGTTGAACAATAAATGATCTGTAGTAAATAAATAATATTTGAATCAAAGCATCCTTAGTGCACCCCCCAAACAGTTTCCAGGACTGCTACAATTTTTTCCCCATAAGCTTCTATTTGTAACAACCAAGATGGAGAAGTCATAACCAAAGTCCCTCTATTTCATTAGTCTAATTTTAATGTTTCTGATAGTTTTATGTTGAAAACATTATATACAGCAGGAATATTCATTGACTTCTTTTTCTTTAAATGCCTGTGATTGGGAAATTTGTGTCCCTGGTCAAACTGGTATTGCTTATTTAATTTAGGATGTTTTGTTCTCTGCTTTTGCTTCTGGCTAACCGCCATTGATGATTTCACTTTCCGTGTCAAAAATAAGTTACATTGACTCTTACCTACTTCCTCCACCCATGTCCCTGCTCTTGATGAATTCAAAAGGCATTGTGATGCCTGAGAGGAGAGGATATTCTACTAAAATCTAAAGCACTCTGTTGAAGCTACCAGACCAGTTCAAAAGGTTCAGGTGTGTAAAACCTCTAGTTTGAACTATCTCTGCACTCGAGTGTAACCCGACTCCATAAAATCCTTTCATGCCCCAAATATCTGTACAATAGTCTTACTTAAAGTTTGACTTTTAAATCTTTCTTCCTTATCTTCCACCTGTCCTTTGGACTTAGAGATTACGGAGTGAAATGATTGAGGGACGGGTCCTGTTTAATTATAGCTGTACAAAAAAAATACTAACCGAGTGTAGAATATTTATGCTCTAAAATTAATCTTTTATAAATTGGTCATAATCTGCCTTTTACAACTCTGTGAATTGTTGTGTGTGAATGGACAAGTTGAACTAATTGATGAGAGGTCTTACAAAATGGGTCATTCCTGCCTATCTATATCAGTGCCATACCATCCCTGTTAAGAAATTCTTTATGCCCAATCTGTCCTTTGTAGTAATTAGTCCAATTAATTTCTTTCTAGTGAAAACATTTTTTAGGCATTCTTTTTCCATTTGAAATTTTCAGTGCTGCCATAGGGCTTGATATTTCAGCAGTCATTCTCATTATACCTCTTTTCCAGATGTTAGCACAACTTGATAGGGAAAAGGGATCTCTGATATTTTCAAACATTATTTAGAAGATGCAAGCTGCCATTGATTTGAATTTCAGGACTAAAAGTGTATTTTTTTCTTTCAAAGTGAGTCAACCAGTCATATTGGTTCTCTTCACCATTTGTTGACAAGGAGTTCAGTCATCTTTTTGTTCTCTTGTGGCGTCCGTCAGCTGTATTACTCTTGGTCACATATCATATGTTGACTAAATTGTAATCTAAGTGTTTTAACTATATATAACTGTTTTATTAAATAAATAATAAGTGATAAAATTTTTGCTTATTATTTTTCTCTAACACTGCTTCTAACTCTAATTTTTTTTCCAACATCCCCTTTCCCTAAGGACACCTCCAGTGGTTGATTTTCCGCTGATATGCGCCACTACTAAATATTGGTTTTAAATAATTGAAATACATCCTGTGGGTTGGGAAGGAGTCACTGCTCCTCCTTGAGGACAACAGATCCATCTGATTGTCCAGAAACTAGAGATTAATGCCTGGTACACCTGGAGGCCTCGAGAGCACTGCTCCAACCCTGCTGGCTCCATCCTGCCCGAGCCGAGGGCCTGCTGCATTTGATGTTAGACACCTTGACGTTGTTAGCATGAACACTTTAGTTCATACTGGAGTTAAAACTCCTCTCTTTCTGCTTGCTTGGCACCTCAGGCCTGATCCATGGCTTGAAGAACCTGGATTAAGGAAGGGGTACAGCCTCTTTCAAGCCTCCTTCCTGCGTTTATTTTGGCTCTGACTCCTCAGGTTTGGGGGAGATGTGGGACAAGAGACATGGCACACTGGGATGGGATTGCAGCCCTCAGTTGTTGTTCCTGCTTCTCTGGCTAATGTGGGCCTGCTGCCTTTCCGTTGCTCGTACCTTCCCATCACCTAGAGTAAGTGGATCACCTCCTCAGAGAGGTGTTTTCTCTTACCACTCTATCACATCAAGATTAATGAAATGAAGAGCACTCGTTGATATTCTTTTTGTTTATTAATTATCTTATTTATTGTCTATCTGCTGCTCTTCTCGCCATAGAATTTAAGTTCCTTGAGAGCATGGACCTTGTTGGACTTGCTCTCTGCTGAATCTCTAGCACTTGGAACAGGGAGTGGTATATAGTATATGCTCAATAAATATTTGTTGAATGGTTCTAAGTGCTGTGCCTTATTAGAGTAAGACTGGTGGTGACTAAAATAGCAGACCGTCTTGAAGATGTCTTGTTGGTCTTGGATCTTTGACATTGTTTGACTTGTTTTCATAGGAGGATAAACCTCTTTACTTATTGGTAGTAATGGGATGTGCCAATTAGAGTATTATTTCACAATCTTGGTAAATATGCTATGTTACCAAGTGAGCAGGTACCAGCCAGGTTGGTTGGTTTCCTAGAATTGGTGCTAGTTACACTCTTAAAAATGCCATTGCTGTGTGTATCTTAATATTTTCTGAAGATGGGAGTTGTCATGTGATATGAACATTGCTCATTGAAAGCTGTGAGGCAGGGCTTAGGGATGGTGAATGACTGGCTCACCTCTAAAATAGAGGTGCTTTCCATCTTTTGTTTGTGGCTCCCAGATGCCAAGAAACTTTGCCCAGGCTAGAAATCAGCACCAAAAATGGCATACTGAATGTTAGTGCTAGAAGGATCCCAAAAAGCCTATCCTCACTGTTGTGTGAATTGAGACTTAGAGAGCTGAGGTGACTTTGTCAAGATCACTCTTGAGTGCATGGATAGTAAACTGCAAATGTGGTGATATGTTTTTCCTTATGTGACAACCAGTTAGACAGATGGAATTCTAGTTTCAAAATTCAGATGCTTTGCATAAGAGCATTTCTTTGTTAATTTAAATTATAGCATGTTTTGCAGGATGAAAGGGAGGTGAGACTCCCTTGTTCCTGAAACATTATCTACAAGAATGCCAAAGAAAATATTTTTAGAATAATCACGTTGATCAAATATTACAGATAATCTGGCTAATATATATTGTAATACTTATGTTGGGGTAGAAATATGGCAATTTGGCAAAAGATTGGGATTGATACTATTAAGAATTGTCAACATTTTATGGTAGAGCCTTATATTAAGCAGGTGTACCAGGATCATTGAATGAATGATGTTTATATTCATATTTTGGTTTAAGATTAGATCACAGTGAAGGGGATGGTTAAGATTGAAATGGTTGGTTTCACCAGGAATTTTTAAAAATAATTTTGAACATTTTATTTAGCAGAATGTCTCATTAGTAAAAGTACCCTAGAAATGAGTGAATAAACATGGTTTAGTGAGCCCTAGAAACCATGCCTTTTATTCTTTTAAAATAGATTTAAAAGTGTCCTTGATTTAGATTTATACTGTATCGTATATGATATTCTGGTTAGAAGTACAGATTTCTCTTTAAAATCAATAGCTGTAGTCTTGAATGGGTTGCCTAAAAGAGAATTTACTTTTTTAAAAATTTGTTTGTCAAGTTCCTAAATTTGAGGACAGAAGGACCTAAACGTATGAAGAAGAAATGTAATAATTAAATTTTTCATTTAAGTCATGCTTAGTTGTGATGTTTTTGGTAACTCCTTATTTTGACTTATATTTCATGAGAAAACATCTTTAAATTTAGTTTAGCTAATTTTATCTGTTATCTGAACTCACGTTAGACTGCATATGCCATGTTCAAGTGGTTACTTCCAGTTCCCTGATGACTGAATATTCTCCTCCTGGATATTTGCCTTGTTTCTAAATCAAACATTTTTGCTGGTCTGGCTTCACTATTTTGGCTTTCTTGGTGTCCTGCTTAATTCCTCTTTTATTTTCAAACTATACCTTTTTATACTTGGCTTTTTCCCTGTCAAATAGTAAATGAGTCATTTCTCACTCAAATGAAGTGTGTATGGAGGTGTTACAGGGGTTTAGGAAATAGAGATAAAGTGGAAATCTGGTTTGAGGCAAACCAACATCCTCCAACAGCACAAGGCACGTTACTACGAGTGGAAGGATATAGATTTGTATTGCTGCTGTGTACTGGGTAAGAAACCACTAAGATCTGCCAGGAAGGATATGTGAGAGGCAACGTTTGGTTGCATTCATTGGGGGAAGTGGGATGGGTCTGAACAACTCCGAAAGAGCCTTTAGTTTTGTGATATTTAACAATTGAAGAGCACCTGTTAGGTGCTACACTTGTGCTCAGTGTTTGCATGTGGTGTACAGTTCATCTTTATAACTTCCCCATGAGGTGTTGAAAAAACACTGAGGCTTCTTGGGCTAAATAAGGTCCCACAGCTGGTAAATGTTTGGACCTAAGTCTGACTCCTACAGTGCCACGTGCCTCTTCCTTCATAAGTTAAATGGTCTAACGTTTTACTAGCACATAGTTTTCATTCAGCAAATATTTATGAGCATTTGGTCTTTGCTAAGCTCTGTGCTAGGTGCTGGGTATACAAAGAAAAATCAGATGCAGTCTCTGTCCTTGAAAACTCTGAGACTGACAGGGATGGCAGAGCCTTCCCTTATCTCATGGTCTGTTAGCGCTGCATTCAAAGTGCTGTGGGAACACAAAGTGCTTTATTTCACTTCCAAAAATCCTTTATCGATTTACTAAGTGGTTGATTCTGCTTGCAAAAGAAGTGCAAGGAAAAAAGCTTCTGCAAAGGAGGTGACATATTTTGAAGTGGTTCTGAGAGGGTAATGGAGGAAAGTATTTTAGGCAGAGGGAAGAGCTGGAACAAGAGAATGGAGGCACAAAGGAGCCTATCGTGTGAGAACAAGAAGTCTCAGAGTGTCAGACAAGGATAGAGGCAGGAAAAAAGTGGAAAGGTATCCTGGGCATATGCATTCAAAACCCCTGATGGTGTTTGCTTCCTGCCCAGTTTGCGGTTAACAGAACAAAGTAAAAAGTTGCCTTCATGTTAGAATTTAGTCAAAAACCTTTATTTTCAGTTGTTTTCTAACAAGCGCAGAGTAGCCGAGTAGCAAGAGTTTTGCTTGGTGTCTGAAGTTAACTGCTTATTGCTGGAATTTTGTTTCAGTCATTAGACATGCTTGGAAGTTCTGAACTGGTTAGAAGGGCAGGCTGCACAGCCTCAGTTCCACTCAAATAAGCTAAGCCTGTGTCCTCACCACTCTATATTCCCTTCTTTATGTAAACAAAGAGCTATTTTCACACTTCATTCACAAAATGGATGTCATGAAAAATAAGACCACCGGGTGAGGGATCAGGAGATTGTGATAAAAGGGAGGCATTTCTAGCACACTGAGTTAATGTAATGAAGCTATTGCATTGCAAGAAGCAAAGAAAATAGCCTTAATACTGTTAAGGGGAGGGATTCCAAGTTTCATGGAAAATTAATTATGATGGAACCCAGTATTCAGTAACTGCATCATTTCACTAGCGAGGTTCATTCTGGCCTCTTGTATACAGTGTTAGAAATATTTTGGGGTATTTAATTACTCGAAATGACAGAACTCTCTTGGTGGATGTGCTTTCTTGATGCCATGACCGTTTTTGCAGCTATGCTACTTACATTCTAGAAAAGCCTTGTTCATGAGTGGATACTATTTTAAGCTTTACAGTGTTTGCAAGATAGAGCTTTGCCTCTGTGCTCCTCATTGCACCTGCCTTTAGCCACTGCAGAGATCAGAAACCATTAACAGAAGTTGGGCTTATGTAGTACTTATCTCATGTTGTTTCTGGCACTTATTTTTGCTGGGTGTTTATAAGGACATTTGTCTTTTAAAGAGTCATATTATTTATCCTTTACTTTCCACTGAAGAATAAATCATAGCTTGTTTCTCATACTGTCACACACATTCATAGTCTGGGATGATTAGAAATGCAAATTGGAGTAATTAAAGCAAAGTAATTTCTTTTTATATGGCAGCAGGCAAGGTTTAAAATCAGTCTGCTTAGAAGGAGCATTTGCTTAAAATGTAAGTAAGATGTAAACAAATGAGAAGAAAGGAATATTCTGTTTTCTTACCAGACTACATTCTTTACTGTTTTGGAATAAATAGGAACTTGCATTCTTTTTTTTTTAAGCAGTTTTATTGAGATATAATCACACACTGTAGAATCCTTCCAGATTGTACAATCACGGAGTTGTGATTACAATCAATTTTAGACCATTTTCATTACTCCAAAAAGAAAAACCACATATCCCTCATAGCCCTTTATTATTGACACTAAGCATTGGTGTGGTACCTTTGTTATAATTGTTACAATTGATGAAAGAACATTAAAATATTACTAACTGTAGTCCATCTTTTGCATTAGGTATATTTTTTCTCATATACAACCTTATTATTAACACCTCGTTATAGTGGTGTACATTTGTTCTAGTTCATGAAAGCACATTCTTGTATTTGTACTATTAACCACAGCCATCTTCCACAAAAGGTTCATTGTTATAGTCACATTTTTTATCTTCTGGCTTTCCTTCTAGTGAAATACATGGCCCCAAACTTCCCCTTTAACCACAATTACATAATTCAATGCTGTTAATTACACTAACCATAATGTGCTACCATCACCTTTATCCATTTCCAAACAGTTACAATCAACCTAATTAAATATTCTGCAAAAATTAAACATCAGCTCCCCATCTCTACCCTCATCCTATTTCTTGGTAACCTAAGTTCCAGATTTTAACTCTGTGAGTTTGCTTATTATAATTAGTTCATATTAGTGAGATCATACAATATTTGTCCTTTCATGTCTGGATTAGTTCACTCAACATAATGTCCTCAGGTTTCATCCATGTTGTCTCATGCATCAGGACTTCATTCCTTTTTACAGCTGAATAATATTCTACCAAATGTATATACCATATTTGTTTACCCATTCATTGGTTGATGGATACCCATTCTTTGGCAGTTGTGAATAGTGCCACTTTGAACATCAGTGTGCAAATGTCTGTTTGAGTCCTTGCTTTCAGTTCTTTTGGGTATATACCTAGTAGCAGGATTGCTGGATCATATGGCAATTCTATATTTAGCTTCGTGAGGAACCACGAAACTGTAACTGCACCATTTTACACCAACAGTGAATAAGTGTTCCTTTTTTTCTCTGTCTTCTCCAACACTTGTACCCTTCTGTTTTTGTAACAGTGGCCGTTGCAGTAGGTATGAAATGATATCTCATTGTGATTTTAATTTGCATTTCCCTAATAGTAATGTTGAACATTCTTTCATGTCCTTTTTAGCCTTTTGTGATTCCTCTTTGGAGAAATGTCTATTCAAGCTTTTTGCCGATTTTTTAAATTGGGTTGTTTGTCTTTTTATTGTTGGATTGTAGGATTTCTTTATTTATTCTGGATATTAAACCCTTGTCAGATATGTGGTTCCAAATATTTTATCCCATTGAGTAGGTTGCCTTTTCACTTTCATGACAAGTCATTTGATGCACAAAAGTATATAATTTTGAAGAGGTCCATTTATCTATTTTTTCTTTCATTGCTTGTGCTTTGGGTATAAAGTCTAAGAAAACACTGCCTCCCACAAGATCTTGAAGATGCTTCTCTACATTTTCTTCAAGGAGTTATATGGTCCTGCCTTTTATATTTAGGTCTGTGATACATTTTGAGTTAATTTTTGTATAAGTTGTGAGATAGGGGTCCTCTTTCATTCTTTTGAATAAGGATATCGTGTTCTCCCAGCCCCATTTGTTGACAAAACTGTTCTATCCCAGTTGAATGGACTTGGCAGCCTTGTCAAAAATCAATTGACCATAGATATGAGGGTCTTTTTCTGGACTGTCAATTTGATTCCCTTGGTCAATATACCTATCTTTATGCCAGAACCATGCTGTTTTGACCACTGTAGCTTTGTAATATGCTTTGACGTCAGGAAGTTGAATCCTCCAATTTCTTTCATCTTTTTCAATATGTTTTGGCTATTTGGGCCCTTTACCCTTACAAATAAATTTGATAATTGACTTTTTCATTTCTGCAAAGTAAGCTGTTGGAATTTTGATTGGGATTGCGTTGAATCTGTGAATCAATTTGCATAGAATTGACCTTTTGATATTTAATCTTCCAATCCATGAACATGAAATGTACTCCCACTTATTTATGTCTTCTTTGATTTCTTTAAGCAATGTTTTGTAGTTTTCTGTGTACAGGCCCTTTGCATCCTTGTAACATGCTTTCTTTATTTCTGATTTACCATAGATTTAATTTTTAACCTGAGTCATGATGACAAGTAAGGTGCATATTGTTTAAGAATACAGCATTTTCGAGAAATTCCTCTACAGATATATACCTCAGACTTTGCTACTAGAGTGTGACTTGCCATAGATTACCCATTGAAAGGACTGAGAAAATTAAAATGTTTTTCTTGTAAAAATTCATGGATTTAGGAACACCATAAAAACAGGAATAGAAGTTAAATAATGCTGGTATGAAAAGCATAGATACTTTCATCCATTGTATGAGGTGGGGTGTAATGTAAGCAGGACTCATTTGTTGGAAGTATGTTTAAGTTGTAGGTAATAAAAGGTATTAGAGGATACTCTCTATTAAAGAAGTTGTGGTGTCCCTATGGTATGCATTTTGTTCCTGATTTATTTATATAAACAAAAGTACACATTATTTCTGGAGCTCTGCATGAAAATGAATTGCCTTTAGGATACAAGAAAATAGACTTCATAGCATGGATACAATTTTATATAGCAGAGATAAACATGATGGGTTCAAGTATATCTTTCCTCTGCTTTAGTCTTTGCAGTCCAAAGAATCTGTCTCTAGAAAAAGCAGCAATTTAAAAATAGCAGAAGTTTCCTAGATCAGAATCTGGGATATTGAAGGTCCTAATTGGTACATGCTAACCCTTTAAAAAGTAGGCCTAATTTCTGTTTTCTTTAGAATATTAGCATGCCTGAGGTTTAAAGGAATGACCAAGAATGCAAAATTAGGAATTAATCTCTATGTTTATTAAAAAAAAAGTTTTTTTCTTCATGGTAGAAAATTTATCCTTAATCTGTACTGATAAATTCTAGTAGTCATCGGTTGGGTACCCCATTAAATTAACTGCTTTAAAATGGTTTCCTTTTAGTACTAACATTTGCATCCTAGGAAATCAATTAGGGTGCCTGGATTTCACATTTCCCTTGCAATCTTCCTTTCCAGTCATTTCTGAATGGCTAACCTACCATAACAAAACACTCGAAGGTGCAAATCTTCTGGAAGAAGTGCAAATGCCAAATTTTTACTTGGAAAAATGGAAAAATAGGACTTATTTAATATATCTGCCAAACATTTAAAACTGCATAAAGTGTAGGAAATACTTTTGGTGTGTGGGAATGTGTGGTGTTTCCAAATGACATACATTGTTCTGAAAATTTCCCCGGTAGTGGTGAATTATATGAGACCATGTCCAACTAAGTAGAGCTTGTTTAACTGGCTTGTGGTTTTGGGGCTCATTCAAATACTTTCAAACAAAATAAAGGGGATGGATGTAACAACTTCTTTATGGAAAGGCCATAAAAAGCTACAGGGCCATGTAAACAAATTGGGTCATTTACTAGATGTTTAAGTGATAGATTTGCAGGCCAAATTCAGGGATGTATTTTATGTTTTATAGGCTCATGACCATGTCCTACCTTGAGAATGGTGTTACAAACTTACTTTTTTTTTTTTTTTAATTATGTTTTGTGCATGGAGATCCATTATTGCTGTTTTAATCTGAAGTTTGAAAACATACCTAAAAATTTGAGCATTTACATTTATATATGTGTTCAGCTTTGGGAGACAGCTAGAAACTCACATATGAAAAGTTGAATTGACCTCATTTTTGGTAGCACTGGGTTCTGTTTAAGGAAAATAGGATGATTGAAATTGAAATTTTCCTTCTGAGTTCATACATGTCTAAACTAATTGTAAAATAGCTGCTCTGGCTTACAAGAGTACAATCATAAGTACAAGTATGTAAAATAGAAATCCAACAACAGTTATGATTTACAGTTACTGTAACTCTGCCAGTCTACAATAAAACTGCTGTTATAACCAACTTGGGGTGACATTCATTTGTCTTACTTGAGAGTTAGATAGTAAGTCTTATCCCAAGCTTTCTTGCTTTTAGGAAAGCTACTTTCTTATATTAGGGTATTAATTTACCTCCTGTAAAATTGAGTGTGAGGGTTGTACCAGGATGGCCCCAAAATTTGGGGGTGTGTGTGGAAATATAAGCATGTGTGTTGCTGTGCATTGGTGGCGATGACTAGTGGAAACGGAAGCCATAAATAAATTTGGAAGTTGAAGTGAGCAAAGAAAACCAAATAGTTTCTTTGTTGATATTCTAACATTTATTCATTCTGTAACTTCTCTCAATCATGGTTGGCTTGTTTGGCTTTAAAAAGGAAGTGATTGTGTAAGAAACCTTTAGTAAAAATCAATGAGCCTTTCTAAGTTTTAAAAACAAATGGCATCATACCATGTTGGTATCATTTAAGTATTACTGGTGGGCATTTGGCAGCAGAAGTAACTTCTCCATCTCCGCATACATACAAAACAATGGACAATTGTGGATATTATAGTTTCTGTGCAGTATGTGACTTGCCAGTTCCTTTTTTTATAATGAATAACTTAAGGCTAGATGGTCTCAAGTCTAGAAAGAAACCTGAGATCTGCCTTTAAATTGGATCCCCTGTGATCTTGAAAACATTTCTGTGCCTTTGGTATCCATTAGTCACTCCTTGTGTAGCATGGGAGTTACGCATGGTTGTATACTGATTAAATAATGGTCATATACTGATTAAATGAAAACTCACCCTCAGAACTGAGCCAAATTTCACAAAGTGGCGCCACTACCTGCTGAAACTATGAGGCATTGTGGAAGATGTAAAGTTGAATTAGATCTAGCCCCTACCCTCAGGTAGTTTATAGTGAAAACTGGAGAAGACATGCAGCTCTATCTTGGTCATATGGAATAACGAATGATTAAGTATTTGGTGGGAATTCACAGCAATGCAAGGTTGTTTACGACTAGGCCATTAGAAGAGGCTTAGGAAATTTGTCATAGGAGATGTGTAATTTGAGCAAGGGGCTTCGGAAGATGACAGCACTGATACATGCAGAATCCAGGGTCGGGTAGAGTTGATTTTTGGAGACAGGAACGTGGTGAATGAAGCTGCAGGGTAAGGAAGTACGGGAAATTCAGGCAATCTGTTACGTGGTTTGTTTTGACTGAGACTTCATAGACATTTTGGGGGCTGGTTCAACTTGCAACAGTTGATTTTTCAGAGATGATTTTTCATATCTTAGTTTGAGTATTTTACACTTTCTAAAGAGAGTTATTTTCTGTGTACATTTGCAGAGGAGATCACAAATGCTCATATTATGAGGAATTCCTCTTTATGTTCCTGTAATCATTGGCAACATACATAGAACTGGACTGTTGAATAACTATATATGTCCTCTTATACATATATTTAGGGGAGTCTCCATTTCTCAGAGTTCTATCTGCTCTTAGAACTCTGAGGATACAGCTTAAAGCTAATAGTGTTTTGTCCTACTTAAATACTATTCCACTCTTCCACAAAAATTCAAGATGTTTAATAGATTAAACAAGCACAGAATCAGTCTCAATCTAATAAATTAATAGCAGTATTTTTCTTTTAAGTAAAATGGTTACATTTGTTTTTTTCATTTATACAGTCTTTCTGTCATTATTCCAAGCCAAGTTGTGGTTACTTGTAGCTTAAAATGTAGCAATAGCGTCCTTATTCTTCTTCCTACCTCCAAGCTTTCCCTATTTGCACCCATCCCAGTCAGTCATCTGTAGGGTATTGATGTCAGATAATCTTCCTAAATTGTAGTTCTGGTCATGTTTACTCTTGTCAAACTTGGATCGTTGCTTCTTGTACTTTAATGTACATACAGATTCCTGGCAGATTCTGATTTAATGGGCTGGGGTGGAACCTGGGATACTGCATTTTAATGAGCTCCCTGTGATACTAATGCTGCCTGACTGAGAACCACACTTTGAGTAACAAGGGTCAACTCTGATGTTCCCAAGGTGTGCTCCCATCATCTTTCTAGTACAAAGGTGATCTGTACTTTCCTAACTCCATGCTATTGCTCTTACAACTCTTAACCAAGTAATGCAATTCAGTGAAAATCCAGTGCCTTCGTGTTCTAATTACCATGTCACATCCTGAAAACAGGTAAAAAAAACATGCTGTTCTTTTTGTAGCGTAGCTTGTGATATGCTAAGATACATTTAGATTCCTAAAGTAATCCCAAGGATGTTCCACTTCCAGTCATGAGAGGCTTCTTATGAGGCTGTCGTTTAAGTTAGGTCTTGAAGAATAGGGAATTCATCAGAAGAGGAAAGGAATTCTAAGTAGAAGGCATAGACTTATGAGACAACACAGAGTCTATTAAGAAATGAGCTCTGTTTGTCTGGTGTAAAATAACATTGAAACAATTATTCATTAATTGTGAAGGACTCTGTGTGATCTACTAAGGAGTGTGTTTAGCCATTATCAGGTGATAGGGAACCTATGGTAGGTAGCCTTCTGCACTAGTTCTGAATGCTAAGGGCCTATTTCCCCCCTCATTTTCATATTCTTACACATATAATAAGTCAGTACATTCATTGAATGTTTTGGTTTATTTGGTTTTATTTTTGCTTTCTAAGAAAGGCTCATCAGAATGATTGTGGAGGACAGAGAAGCTAGAGGAAGGCTCACCAGTTTGACAGCTTTTGCAAGAGTTGAGATGCCAGATGATGAAAACACAGGCCAGTTAGTGCTTGTGGAGTAGAGTGGAAGGGTCATGTTATCTCTTCTTTACTCTTCATGTTCAAAGTCCACACGAATTTAAGGCCTGGCCTTACTGATGCCCTTTGCATAAAGCTTTGCCTATTTCTCTGAATTCGGCATGCCTGCCTTCTTAAACTCCCAGAATATTGCAGAATACCACTTAATATTTTGGATCCTAATTATATGTGTATTTTATCTCCCATGGTTTTCAAGTGTCAGAAAATAAAATGTGTAATCTTCAGCTCAGTGCCCCATTGGAAGGTAGGTCTTTTAAGTGGAGTGAGAGCAGCCCACTTATACCCAACACAGTCTGTTCTGTTGTCGTGTTGGCATCTGGTTTCATAAATCTTCATTGAAAGGCTCTAAAGGAGTCATGTGCCTTATTTCACAACCGAGGGATACCACTAATGTGTGACTTCATTTTGAGGAACTAAAAGGGGATACATTGGAGGGCCTCTTATTCTTTCTGCTTAGACTGAGTAAAATGAATGTATAAAGAACCTTATTGGCAAAATTATATTGATGACTGCTTAGAATGTTATTTCCTCACTAAGAAAAAGACATGTGTCATTTCTAGGAAAATTATTTTTAAACAGGGAACTTTATGATAGCTTTATTGTAATCAATTTATTACAGTGAAGAGCATGACTTTCAAAAGTCTATTTTCATTAGTTTCAACTTGTTTTCTTGGTTTTGAATAATTTCCTCCTTTTCTTTTTCCTAGTTGACATAAGATGCACACTCATGTGCTTTCTTATTTTTAGTTTGTTTCTCTTTTTATGACTCTGGGGTTTTGAGATTGGCAAATGTGATTTATCCCCTGGAAGGCAAAACGCTTGAAAAAGTCATTATTTTAAAAAAGTCACTCAAAGGACATATTTCTTTCTTGGAAATAAAGTTGATTTTCTCAGCTCTGATCATATGAGATTATGGGCAAGTAGTCCTTAGTTTTGGCATGTGGACAAAACAGAAGCAGACCCTGGAGGAGGAGTTCAAAATTCATGGCAGTAAGCACATGTTCAGTACGCCAATATTTATGGTGTCACAAACCAAATTAAAACCATACCCTCTGCTATTTACTTAAGTATGGTCTCCAGACTGCACAAGTTTATCCCCATGTTTCCCAGTAAATTGAAGGCAATGCAAATGTTCAGGACCCTTACAGACCAGACTATTTTCACATTTATTTTATTTCTCTCTGTGAGGGAGAGTGGATTGTTTTCATTTATATGTGTTTTTAAGTCAGCCAGATTTAGAAGGAATGGTGTTTAGAATGGATGAAGACTGGCTTTGTGTTCTCATATGTAATGTATTCAAGCAATCACGTCCTAGTATTCTTAGTTCCTGTGCTGAAGGATGTTGAAGGTATTGAATATTGAATTGCACTGATTATTGAAAATGGACTGCTTCTTAATGAGTAATTCACAATCTTGCAGTATTAGAGAAAATGGGTTTTACCATTTTTAAAAAAAGTCACACATACTTATGATAAGAACAATTTTATGTCTTTCTATGGAAATTTTTGAGGTATTTCATCTGGTAAGTTTTAAGAACATTAAAATTTCAGAAGCATTGTTGGTAGTACATCTTATTTTCTTTACTTTTAAAAGACAAAGAAATCTAGTAATGTAAGTTGTAACAACACTATTATGCACTTGTGTAGTAATGTATAAATTGCACTTTTACAGCAATGTCGGTTCCAGAGGCAATGCCAAAAATTCAGTGGTATTATTGGAAATAGGTTTTGTGGAAAATAATGCACCCTGTTTGCTGGTGGGTATGACAGTTGAGTGTGAATGCATTCTTAACAATCCTTTTGAAAGTTCTAAGTTTCTGCCAGATTTCTTTTTATGCTTTTGTTAAGACTCTCTAGTCCAGAAAATGATCAGTCTACCAGATCTCTAGGTGTCTCCTTAATAGGTTGCATTTGATTTTGCCCATTGAAGTATGGTGCAACTCAGTGTCAAAATGAGTTTATCAAAACAATTGGTGACTGAAGGTGAACATCTTTTATGTAAGGGAGGAGGATTTTCATTTGTAGGATAAAAGGCATTTTAAGAGCAATTCCCCTGGGAACAAATGAAGCTTGACTATGTAAATCCTTTTTTTTTTTGTTTAAAGAAGGGATAGAATTCAAGATATTTAAGGAGTCATTTTTTTTTTTTTTCCCAGTTTCATAATTAAAACTTTATGCTTAGGCTCTTTGTTGTTACTCCAAACATTTTATTACTGATTAAGTTTTTCCCTTGCATTTCTTTTAAAAGATGGAATTGAGCATGGTACCTCTGTAAATAATTGTCTTAAATATAGGTAAAACAGAAAACAAACTTTCCTTTACCATTTTTTTCCAGACTAATTATTCAGTGTTTTATATGCCCAAGAATTTTTAAATGATCACGGATTGATCACTAATCCTGTCAGGTCTTATTTTGGAGCTGAAAAGAAAAGAACTATACAGATTACTGTGGGTGTTTAGATCTTGTGCAGATTAGTAAAATCTACCAAGGACATCTCCTTCGTTGTCTATTAGAAGGTTGAAGATGACTGGCTTGTGTAGTCCATTAGTAGATCACATTATTGAGTAAATAGTTGTTAGGTATCTTATTTATCAGAAAATGTCTTAGGTATTAGGGAGAAGTGGGCGTGTGCTATGTTCAGTTCTAATTTAGCTATCAAAATTGATTTTCACATTTTGAGTGTGACGTGGGTCCTTGTACTGGAATAGATACCGGGTTGAAGAAGAGTTCATATCTTAAAACATTAGTAGATTAAGTTGCAGTGCTGTCAGTAATTTCAGTGAATAACAAAAAATATATACTTTCATTAAAATATTCTTGAATATTTCTATTTTATTTTCTACATAGTGATAAATGTTGATATCTACCTCAATGATTTAATGACAACAAATAAGTATTACATTTTCTGGGAAACTTGGCATTATTGTTGTGTGCCTGTGTGTAATAACTAACCTACAGTTTAAGCTAACTGCATCATTACTGTGATTTGAAATTCTTTATTTCTGACTGTTTCATGAATCCTTGTAAACTTTACACAAAATACCTTGTTTGTTTGGACAAAGAGGAATTGGTAGAATCAGAAATTTAGCAAAAAATCTAGAAAAAGTTTTGCTTATTCAAAACAGTGTATAAAAACGCAGTGTATTCATCACTTTGCTAAAATATATTGTGTCTTATGTCATAAACAGGACATTTTCTGTTTCATTTCAGTATACATATTAAAACAGATTATACCCCAAATAATATCATAGTATTTGTTACTGTAACAGTTGTCACTGTACCAGTTTTGGGGAAGGAAGTCTGAAAGATCCACATATTTAGATAGTTCACTGGCAGTTTCTTTGCCCCTAAAATTCTTGCTTGAAATGGCCCAAAGTTTTAAAATATGAAGCATATTGGGCCTGAGCACATCTGTGGACTTAGGACAGACTTAATTTGACCCCTTGTTCAGTGAGTCTGCAGGAAGAACAAGGATTTTAATCTTTCCAGCCAGATGAAATCTGGATCTCCAGGGTCAGATTTTGGCTAAGTGTAGGTGCCAGTGATTTCAAAATTGTGCTTTCCCTTTAAACTGTTTGTCCATATAGACTGTAGGGTGAATGAAACCTCACAGTGAAATCTAATTTAATGCATTCGACATAGTAAGCTATTTGCTTTTTACTTTTTTTGACAAGAACCTTGTTGTATGAGTTCACTGAAATATAAGTCCTGTGAGGGCTGCGATTTTCATCGTTGTTATTGGAGGTTTTACAATTTTATAATTTTTTCCCTTTTCACTGCTTTATCTTCAGCATCTAGTAAATTGCCTGGTAGGCAGTCAATTGCTCAATAATTATTTGCTAAAGGAAAGAATGAAGGATGTTGGAAGCATCTCCTTCTAGAGATAAAATTCAGTGAGATGCAAGGGCTTTCATATACTTTCTTTTCCTCCTTGTTTAGAATGTAAACCATTGCAATCATGGTGCCTTCACTGGGGCTTGGTAGGCACTCAAAACTGAAAGAACAAATAAGTAAAATTTTTTAAAGCTACAAAAATCTGAACTGCTGATTTTATTTGTTAAGCAACATCTATCACCATTTTAAGTTTGATATTTCTGCCACTTCTCTATCAGTTTTTTCATTTTGTATTTCACTGAATGTTTTCAAATTTATGAAGTCCTTTAGCAATCTGAGTGTAAACATTTCAGAGATCTACATATTTGTGAGTGTAAAAATGACTTTTCCAGTTCAAGACTGCTTTTCAAATTGCCTATTTAACCATGGATTCAAACATTTGATGTTTACAAATAGCGTATATGTATAGCCCAGAAAAGGGGTCAGTGGTCGTGCTGCATGTGGTTAAGGAAGCTGATGCTTGTGTACCTGAGTAAAGCTACTTTTCTTTCCTGGTACTCATCTTATCTCTCTTCCTGAAAGTAATGCTGAAAGATACAAAAATGTTATCCATTTGTTAATAGTTTCATCCAGACTGAACCTGTACCATCCCAGATACCCCAGATACCATCCCAAACATTTCAGGAAAAGCAGCTCTGCACTCTCATTTACACCATCCTTGATTTCCATAGATTTATTCCAGTAATGTACAGTTAGGTAATGCGAGGTGTTGTGACTCATTTATTTTGGCTTTGCATTGTATAGAAAATTTCTTGACTGGGAAGGAATTTCTTTTCAAACTGCCAGGCCTCCCCAAACAATTCTCCTCCCTTTTCTGAATAGGTAGTTCTCTCTTTGCTCAGACATTCTTCTGGGCTTAGCTGCTGTGTAACCTCCTAACCCCTCATTAATAATTTCCTGAGGCCGGTTTGTTATAAAGAAACAGTGAGAGAAGAGAGAGAGATGGAGAGAGAGATTGAGAGATTACTCCTAAATGACCAACTTGAATGGTGGTTATGCACTGAAGGAAGAAACAAGTGAGCATTAGATTCTTTCCACATTGCTTTGCATGTTAATCAAGGAGATCATACCCTTAGGCAGAAAGTAATGAATGCTTTTTAACGTCTTTCCATTATTCACATTAAATGGCCCATTTTCTATATTGTACACACATTTAAATGCTTTGAGTATTCGAAGGAAAAACCATGAATCTTTCAAAGGCTTCTTAATATTAGGAGACCAGAGAACAAATTTGCCTCTTTTAACAAAAGTGGTTCTCTTCCTTTTTTTGAAGAAATCATGAAGAAACTAAATTTGTTTAGAGATGGGTATTGGTGCCTCCACTTTTCTGCGCTTGTAATCTTTTCTCACCTTTCTTGTGTTTCAGCTACACCTGCCATCAGTGAATTTTTACCCTAGTTCCAGGGCCAGCTGGCAGGGCAATACACCTCTGGTGAGAAATGCTGTGAATTCTGCAAAACTCATTGCTCACAGGATCCAGGGCAGTGGTCAACATGCCTGTCCCTTTGGGAAGATGCTCCCACTGTAATGTTAGGTTGAAAAGCAGAGTGAAAGTATGATTTTAAGTATTTTTATATATGCACACATAAATATTTATATGTATATAGAAGGACTAGAGCAAAACATACTTAAAATGTTATCAGTATTTGATCTCAAGATATATAGGGAGGCGATAGGGTGGATTTAGAAACATTTAGTGTTTCTAAATTGTCTATAGCAAGCTTGTCTTACTGTTGTATTAAAACAAATCCAGTGCTGATTTCTTTTTTGTTGTTGTTGTTTTTTTAATAGAGAAGTTGTGAGTTTACAGAAAAATCATGCCTAGAATAGAGTTCACAAATATCCCATCTCACATACACAATTTCTCATTTGTAACACTTTGTATTACCATGGCACCTTTGTTACAATTGATGAAACAATATTATGATTATTAACTATAGTCCATAGTTTACATTAGGGTTCACTGTTTGTGGTGTACAGTCCTGTATTGTTGTTTTTTTCATTTTTATTCTAGTAACATTTTAAAACCTAAAATTTCCCCTTTTAACCATGTTCAAATATATAATTCGTAGTGTTAATTCACCTCACAGTGTTGTGCTGCCATCACCACCATCCGTTACCAACACTTTCCTATTACCCCAAAAAAACTCTGTACCAATTGAGCATTACCTCCCCATTCCCCATACTCTTCCTGTCCCCTGGTAACCTGTATTCTAGTTTCTATGAATTTACTTATTCTAAGTATTTCTTATTGGTGAACTCATACAATATTTCTCTTTCTGTGTCTGGTTTATTTCACTCCACATGATTTCTTCCAGGTTCATCCATGTTGTTTCATGTATTAGAACGTCATTCCTTTTTATGGTTGAATAATATTCCATTGTATGTTTTTCCACATTTTAAAAAAACATTCATCTGTTAATGGACACTTGGGTTGCTTCCATCTTTTGGCAGTTTTGAATTAGGCCACTGTGAACATCAGTGTGCAAATATCTGTTCGCGTCCCTGCTTCCAATTGTTTTGGGTTTAAACCTAGAGTGAGATTGCTGGGTAATATGGTAATTCTATACTTACTTTATGAGGCTCCACTAAATCATTTTGCTCAGAGGCTACACCGTTTTAACATTCCCACCAACAATGAATGAATGTCCTATTTCCTAATATTCACTCCAACACTTGTTATTTTTGCTTTTTTAGATAGTGGCCATTCTAGTGGTTATGAGAATATATCTCACTATGGTTTTGATTTGCATTTCCCTGATGGCTAATGGTGTTGAAGATTTTTTTTCAGGTGCTTATGGTCATTTGTATATCATTGTAGAAATATCTATTCAAGTCTTTGCCCATTTGAAAATTGGGCTATTTGTCTTTTTGTAGTTGAGTTGTAGAATTTCTTTATATATTCTGGATATTAAACCCTTATAGAACATGTGGTGTGGTGGTTTGAAGCTGTATGTCTCCCAGAAAAAAACATGCTTTTAAATCTAACCCATTCCTGTGGGTGTGAGACCATTGTAAGTAGGGTCTTTTGATGAGGTTACTTCAGTTAAGGTGTGACCAAGCCCAATCAGGATGGGTCTTAATCCTTTCACTGAAGTCCTTTATAAGTAGAATGAAATTCAAACAGACAGATAGAAAGCCAGAAGTAGCAGTCAGGAGCTGACCATCAGTGGGACCTGGAAGAGAAGGGAAAGCCCGGAGACACTGCCATGTGCTTTGCCATGTGACAGACTAAGGAGTAAGGATCGTCAGCAGCCAGCCCCAGAATGCCACATTCTTCAGAGTGAAAGCATCACCTTGATGATGCCTTGATTTGGACTTTTTCTAACCTCAAAACCATGAGTGAATGAATTCCTGTTGTTTAACCCAACCCATTTTGTGGTATTTGCTTAAATAGCCAAAGGAAACTGAATTGTATGGTTTCCAAATATTTTCTCCCATTCTATAGGGTTTTTTTTTTTTTTTAACTTTCATGATGAAATACTTTGATGCACAAATGTATTTAATTTAGATAAGGACCCATTTATCTATTTTTTTCTTTTTTGTTTGTGCTTTTGGTGTCAAGTCTAATAAACTATTGCCTGACACAGGTCCTGAAGATCTTTCCCTATGCTTTCTTCTAGGAATTGTTATTCTTTTCATTTTTATAGTGGTCATTATGAATAAATTTTTGTACATGGTATGAGATCAGGTCCTCCTTCATTCTTTTGCATCTGGATATCCAATTTCTCAGCACCGTTTTTTCAAGAGACTGTTCTTTCCCCAATGAACAGACAACCCTTGTCAGATATCAGTTGGCCATTGTTTTAGTTTCCTGGTTGCTAAGACAAATACCATATAACGGTTTGGCTTATCAGGAATTTATTGGCTCATGGTTTCAGAGGCTGGAAGGTTTGAAAGCCCCTGGGGGTGTTTTGGTTTGCTAAAGCTGACAAAATGCAATATACCAGAAACGGGTTGACTTTTACAATGGGGATTCATTAACTTACAAGTTTATAGTTCCTAGGCTGTGAAAAATGTCCAAATTAAGGCATCAACAGGCTGATACCTTCTCTGAAGACTGGCTACACATGAGCTTGGGCTCCTTGGTCACGTAGCAAGGCACATGGTGATATCTGCTGGTCCTTTTCTCCCTGATTTTCTTGCTTCCAGCTTCCAGCTTCAGTGACTTCCTCTCAATTTCTCTGGGTCATTTTCTGTGAGCTTCTCTTAATTTCATTTCTAGCTTCCCTGGGGCATTTATCCTCTTATAAATGACTCCAATAAGAGAATTAAGACCCACCCTGGGGCACTCATCAGGGGAAAGAACCTAATCGAAAGGTACCACCCATAGTAGGTCTATGCCCACAGGAATTGGATTAAAAGAACATGACCTTTTCTGGGGTACATAGAACTTCAGACCACCACATGGGATGAATGTCTTCTGACTGACTGGCAATTTTTAGGGGTCCTTGACTTTTCCATCACATGGCAATCCATCTTCTTTCTCTTCCGGGTTCTGTTGACTTCCAGCTTCTTGCTTCTCCCATGGCTTCTTTCTCCTACTTTCACTCCACTTGTAAGGGACTTCAGTAATCTAGATTAAAGCCAAATTTGATTCAGTTGGGTAACCTCGTAACTGAAGTAACATCAAGAAGGATCTTATTTAGAATGAGTCCACACCCACCAGAATGTAGACCGAAACCAAGAACATGTCCCAACTGGGGTGCACAACTCAGTCCACCACTGTCATGATGTGAAGTTTCCATTGGTCTCTGCCTGTCCTTGAGCCAGTTCCTTGCTGTTTTAATTACTGTGGCTTTGTAATAAATTTTAAGATTGGGAAGTGTGAGTGCTCCAACTTCATTCTTCTTTTTCAAGATGTTTTTGGTCAATCAGGGCCCCTTACCCTTCCATATAAATTTGATGATTGGTTTTCCATTTTAGCAAAGAAGACTGATGGAATTTTGATTGGGATTGTGTTGAATCTATAAATCACGCTGACTAGAATTGACATCCTAACAATAGTCTTTTAATCCATGAACATGAAATATCTTTCCATTTATATAGATTTTTTAAAATTTCTTTTAGTAATATAGTTTTCCATGTATAAGTCCTTTAGAACATTGGTTAAATTTATTCTTAGATATTTGATTCTTTTAGTTTCTATTGTAAATGGAATTTTTTTTCTTGAATTCCTCTTTAGATTGTTCATTACTATTGTATAGAAACACTGCTGGGTTCTTTTGTGTCGATCTTGTACCCCACCAATTTGCTAAATTCATTTGTTAGTTCTAGAAGCTTTTTTTCTGGATTTTTCAGGATTTTCTGTTTATAGGGTCATGTCATCTGTGAAGAGGGAAATCTTGATTCTTCCTTGCTAGTTTGGATGCCTGTTATTTCTTCTTCTTGCCCAGTTGCACTTGCTAGAACTTCCAGTTCAGTGTCAAATAATAGTTGACAGTGATCATCCTTGCGTTATTCCTGGTCTTAGAGGGAAAGCTTTGAGTCTTTCACCATTGAGTATGATATTGGCTTGTGTATTTTTCGTACATGTCCTGTATCAGGTTGAGGAAGCTTCCTTCTATTCGTGGTATACTGAGTGTTTTTATCAAGAAGAGGTGCTGGATTTTGTCAAATGACTTTTCTTCATCAATTGAGATGATCATATTTTGTTTTTGTTTTTTTTTTTTCCCTTCTTTCCATTAATTGCTTTTTTTCATGGTGAACCACCCTTGCATACCTAGCTTAAAGTTCCACTTGAACCTGTTACATCATTCTTTTAATATGTGCTGAGTTTTGTTTGCTAGTATTTTGGTAAGGATTTTTGCATTTATGTTTATAAGGGATTTTGGTCTTTAATTTTCTGTTCTTGTGCTGTCTTTATCTGAATTTGGTATTAGGGTGATGTTGGCATCATACAGTGAGTTAAGGATTATTCCTTCCTCTTCAAGTTTTTGGAAGAGTTTATTTTCTTTTGTTAATCTAGCTAAAGATTTGCCAATTTTTAACAGTTTTGGTTTTTTTATCCTCTTGTTTATCTCCACCCTAATCTCTGTTGTTTCCTTCCTTCTGCTTGCTTTGGGTTTAGTTTGCTCTTGTTTTTGTCATTCCTCCAGTTGTGCATGTAGGTCTCTGATTTGAAATCCATATTCTTTTTTAATGTAAGTCTAGAGTTATAAATTTCCCTCTCAGAACAGCCTTTGTTGCATCCTGTAAATTTTTGTGTGTTGTGTTTCCTTGTCATTTGCCTCAAGATATTTCCTAATTTCCCTTGTGATTTCTTCTTTTAACCACTGGGTGTTTAAGAGCACATTCTTTAATTTCCACATATTTTGAATTTTCTAGTTCTTTGTCTCTTATTGATGTCTGGCATAATTCCATTGTGGTCAGAGTATGATTGTATTATTTAATATTTTTATATTTATAGAGACTTGTTTTGTGACCTAAAATACGGTCTATCTTGGAGAATGACCCTCGTGCTACAGAGAAGAATGTGTATCCTGTTGCCTTTTGATGACGTGTTCTGTATATGTCTATTAAGTCAAGTTCTGTATATGTCATTTAATTCTTCCATTTCCTTATTGATCTTCAGTTTAGATGTTGTAATCAATTAGTGAAAATGGTGTATTGAAATCTCCTACTATTAATGTAGAACCATATATCTCTCCCTTCAAATCTATCAATATTTGCTTCATATATTTTGGGTGTCTGCTGTGTCATGCATGCATATTTATAATTTTTATTTTTTCCTGAATTGACCCCTTTATCAATATGTAGTAACCTGCTTTGTTCCTTGTAATAGTTTGACTTAAAGTCTGTTTTATCTGATATTATTGTAGCTACCAGCTTTCTGTTGCCTGGTATATATATATTTCCATTCATTTTCTTTCAGCTGATTTGTGTCTTTGAATTTAAGTTGAGTCTCATGTAAACAGCATCTAGTTGGTTCATGCTTTTTAATCCATTTTGCCAATCTCTGCCTCTTGACTGAAGAGTTTAATCCATTTCCATTCAAAATAACTACTGATGTTGGAGTTTCTTCTACCATTTTGCTATTAGGATTTTGTAAGTCATACCTTTTTTTGTCTGTTAATTCTTTTTTTAAAGCATACTTTCATATATATTTGATTTTTTTGTGGTGTACCATTTAGAGTCTCTTCTCAATTCTTCCTGTATGTAATTTTCAGATGTATCCTTTGTGGCTACCACTGGGGCTTAAATTTAATATTCTAAATCTATAATAATCATGTTTGATTTCATATGAACTTAACTACAATAGCATCATATACACTATTCCTATACTTCTCTGTCCCCGCACCTTTAAGTTGTATCTGTTCAAATTATATCTTTATATATTATATGTCCAAAACCATAGATTTACCATTACTTTTTATGCATTTGCATTTTAGAACTTTTAAGAAGCAAAAAGTGGAGTTACTCCAAAAAATACAATACAGTAGAAATGGCATTTGTTTAAACCATGTAGTTACCTTTACCAGAGGACTTTATTTCTTTATGCCACTTTGAACAACTGTCTCCTGTCTTTTCCTCTCAGTCTGAAAACTCCCTTTGGCATTGCTGGTTGGGCAGTTAGAGTGGTGACCAGTTCACTCACCTTTTGTTTATCTGGTAATATCTTAATTTCTCCCTCATTTTTTTTTTTTTTTTTTTCCTATGAACCAGTTTATTTGCATTTATCATGATTATACACATGCATGTGTCTAACAAGATCTGCATTGTTACATTAAAATACAGTACAGTAACTTTCAACATGAGGTACTTTATATATTTTTGCTTTCATAAATAATGTTAGCCACTAAATGCAAGCACCCTGATGCACAAGTGGCTACAGGGTCCTGAAATTAGCTGAGCTTGTTTAAATACCTTAAAAAACAACAACAACAAAAAGAAACATTTCTGTGCAACAATTATGTAGAAATTAGATCATTTACTTAAATACTATTTTAAGATATGCTTAAAGAATGTTGCATTAGAACTGCTGGCCTAGTTACCCTTTATCCCCAGTTCTCATAGGGTTTTTTTTTTTTTTTTTTTTTAATCTTCATTTTATTGAGATATATTCACATACCACGCAGTCATACAAAACAAATCGTACTTTCGATTGTTTACAGTACCATTACATAGTGGTACATTCATCACCCAGATCAATCCCTGACACATTCATTAGCACACACACAAAAATAACAAGAATAATAATTAGAGTGAAAAAGAGCAATTGAAGTAAAAAAGAACACTGGGTGCCTTTGTCTGTTTGTTTCCTTCCCCTATTTTTCTACTCATCCATCCATAAACTAGACAAAGTGGAGTGTGGTCCTTATGGCTTTCCCAATCCCATTGTCACCCCTCATAAGTTACATTTTTATACAACTGTCTTCGAGATTCATGGGTTCTGGGTTGTAGTTTGATAGTTTTCAGGTATCCACCACCAGCTACCCCAATTCTTTAGAACCTAAAAAGGGTTGTCTAAAGTGTACATAAGAGTGCCCACCAGAGTGACCTCTCGGCTCCTTTTGGAATCTCTCTGCCACTGAAGCTTATTTCATTTCCTTTCACATCCCCCTTTTGGTCAAGAAGATGTTCTCCGTCCCACGATGCCAGGTCTACATTCCTCCCCAGGAGTCATATTCCACGTTGCCAGGTAGATTCACTCCCCTGGGTGTCTGATCCCACGTCGGGGGGAGGGCAGTGATTTCACCTTTCAAGTTGGCTTAGCCAGAGAGAGAGGGCCACATCTGAGCAACAAAGAGGCACTCGGGAGGAGGCTCTTAGGCACAACCATAGGGAGGCCTAGCCTCTCCTTGGCAGCAACCGTCTTCCCAAGGGTAAAACCTGTGGTAGAGGGCTCAACCCATCAAACCACCAGTCCCCTATGTCTGTGGTCATGTTAGCAACCATGGAGGTGGGGTAGGCGAATACCCCTGCATTCTCCACAGGCTCCTCAAGGGGGCACTACATCTTTTTTTTTTTCCTTGTTTTTCTTTCTTTTTTTTTTTTTTAACTTTCCCTTCTTTTTTAAATCAACTGTATGAAAAAAAAGTTAAAAAGAAAACAAACATACAATAAAAGAACATTTCAAAGAGACCATAACAAGGGAGTAAGAAAAAGACAACTAACCTAAGATAACTGCTTAACTTCCAACATGTTCCTACTTTACCCCAAGAAAGTTACCTAATATAGCAACATTTCTGTGAACTTGCTCCTACTATATCCATCAGAAATAGTCATTCCTGGGCATCCCCAGAACGTTAAATAGCTTATCTGTTCTTCTTGGATTATTGTTCCCCCTTCCTTAATTGCTCTCTATTGCTAGTTCCCCTACATTCTACATTATAAACCATTTGTTTTACATTTTTCAAAGTTCACATTAGTGGTAGCATATAATATTTCTCTTTTTGTGCCTGGCTTATTTCGCTCAGCATTATGTCTTCAAGGTTCATCCATGTTGTCATATATTTCACGAGATCGTTCCTTCTTACTGCCACGTAGTATTCCATCGTGTGTATATACCACATTTTATTTATCCACTCATCTGTTGAAGGACATTTGGGTTGTTTCCATCTCTTGGCAATTGTGAATAATGCTGCTATGAACATTGGCGTGCAGATATCTGTTCGTGTCACTGCTTTCCGATCTTCCGGGTATATACCGAGAAGTACAATCGCTGGATCGAATGGTAACTCTATATCTAGTTTTCTAAGGAACTGCCAGACTGACTTCCAGAGTGGCTGAACCATTATACAGTCCCACCAACAATGAATAAGAGTTCCAATTTCTTCACATCCTGTCCAGCATTTGTAGTTTCCTGTTTGTTTAATGGCAGCCATTCTAACCGGTGTTAGATGGTATCTCATTGTGGTCTTAATTTGCATCTCTCTAATAGCTAGTGAAGCTGAACATTTTTTCATGTGTTTCTTGGCCATTTGTATTTCCTCTTCAGAGAACTGTCTTTTCATATCTTTTGCCCATTTTATAATTGGGCCGTCTGTACTATTGTCATTGAGTTGTAGGATTTCTTTATATGTGCAAGATGTCAGTCTTTTGTCAGATACATGGTTTCCAAAAATTTTTTCCCATTGAGTTGGCTGCCTCTTTACCTTTTTGAGAAATTCCTTTGAGGTGCAGAAACTTCTAAGCTTGAGGAGTTCCCATTTATCTATGTTCTCTTTTGTTGCTTGTGCTTTGGGTGTAAAGTCTAGGAAGTGGCTGCCTAATACAAGGTCCTGAAGATGTTTTCCTACATTATCTTCTAGGAGTTTTATGGTACTTTCTTTTATATTGAGATCTTTGGTTCATTTTGAGTTAATTTTTGTGTAGGGGGTGAGGTAGGGGTCCTCTTTCATTCTTTTGGATATGGATATCCAACTCTCCCAGCCCCATTTGTTGAAAAGACCATTATGACTCAGTTCAGTGACTTTGGGGGCCTTATCAAAGATCAGTCAGCCATAGATCTGAGGGTCTATCTCCGAATTCTCAATTCGATTCCATTGATCTATAGTGTCTAGTCTTTGTGCCAGTACCATGCTGTTTTGGCAACTGTGGCTTTATAATAAGCTTCAAAGTCAGGGAGTGTAAGTCCTCCCACTTCGTTTTTCTTTTTTAGAGTGTCTTTAGCAATTCGAGGCATCTTCCCTTTCCAAATAAATTTGATAACTAGCTTTTCCACGTCTGCAAAGTAGGTTGTTGGAATTTTGATTGGGATTGCATTGAATCTGTAGATGAGTTTGGGTAGAATTGACATCTTAATGACATTTAGTCTTCCTATCCATGAACATGGAATATTTTTCCATCTTTTAAGGTCCCCTTCTATTTCTTTTAGTAGAGTTATGTAGTTTTCTTTGTATAGGTCTTTTACATCTTTGGTTAAGTTGATTCCTAGGTACTTGATTTTTTTAGTTGCTATTGAAAATGGTATCTTTTTCTTGAGTGTCTCTTCAGTTTGTTCATTTCTAGCATATAGAAACATTACTGACTTATGTGCATTAACCTTGTATCCCGCTACTTTGCTAAATTTGTTTATTAGCTCTAGTAGCTGTATCGTCGATTTCTCAGGGTTTTCTAGATATAAGATCATATCATCTGCAAACAATGACAGTTTTACTTCTTCTTTTCCAATTTGGATGCCTTTTATTTCTTTGTCTTGCCGGATTGCCCTGGCTAGCACTTCCAGCACAGTGTTGAATAACAGTGGTGACAGTGGGCATCCTTGTCTTGTTCCTGATCTTAGAGGGAAGGCTTTCAGTCTCTCACCATTGAGTACTATGCTGGCTGTGGGTTTTTCATATATGCTCTTTATCATGTTGAGGAAGTTTCCTTCAATTCCTACCTTTTGAAGTGTTTTTATCAAAAAGGGATGTTGGATTTTGTCAAATGCATTTTCAGCATCTATTGAGATGATCAATTGATTTTTCCCTTGTGACTTGTTAATGTGTTGTAATACATTGATTGATTTTCTTATGTTGAACCATCCTTGCATGCCTGGAATAAACCCCACTTGGTCATGGTGTATGATTTTTTTAATGTGTCTTTGGATTCGATTTGCAAGTATTTTGTTGAGGATTTTTGCATCTATATTCATTAGGGATATTGGCCAGTAGTTTTCCTTTTTTGTAGCATCTTTGCCTGGTTTTGGTATTAGATTGATGTTAGCTTCATAAAATGAGTTAGGTAGTGTTCCATTTTCTTCAATGTTTTGAAAGAGTTTGAGTAAGATTGGTGTCAGTTCTTTCTGGAAAGTTTGGTAGAATTCCCCTGTGAAGCCATCTGGCCCTGGGCATTTATTTGTGGGAAGATTTTTGATGACTGATTGGATCTCTTTGCTTGTGATGGGTTGGTTGAGGTCTTCTATTTCTTCTCTGGTCAGTCTAGGTTGTTCATATGTTTCCAGGAAATTGTCCATTTCCTCTACATTATCCAGTTTGTTGCCATACAGTTGTTCATAGTATCCTCTTATAATTTTTTTAATTTCTTCAGGATCTGCAGTTATGTCACCTTTTTCATTCATTATTTTGTTTATATGGGTCTTCTCTCTTTTTGATTTTGTCAGTCTAGCTAGGGGCTTGTCAATCTTGTTGATCTTCTCAAAGAACCAACTTTTGGTGATATTTATCCTCTCTATTGTTTTTTTGTTCTCTATGTCATTTATTTCTGCTTTAATCCTTGTTATTTCTTTTCTTCTACTTGGTTTAGGATTGGTTTGCTGTTCATTTTCTAGCTTCTTCAGTTGATCCATTAGTTCTTTGATTTTGGCTCTTTCTTCCTTTGTAATATATGCGTTTAGTGCTATAACTTTCCCCCTTAGCACTGCTTTTGCTGCATCCCATAGGTTTTGGTATGTTGTGTTCTCATTTTCATTCGTCTCTATATATTTAGCAATTTCTCTTGCTATTTCTTCTTTAACCCACTGATTGTTTAGGAGTGTGTTGTTTAACCTCCAGGTATTTGTGAATTTTCTAAGTCTCTGATGGTTATTGACTTCTAATTGTATTCCATTGTGGTCAGAGAATGTGCTTTGAATAATTCCAATCTTTTTAAATTTATTGAGGCTTGTTTTATGTCCCAGCATATGATCTATTCTGGAGAAAGTTCCATGAGCACTAGAAAAGTATGTGTATCCTGGTGATTTGGGATGTAATGTCCTGTATGTGTCTGTTAAATCTAATTCATTTATCAGATTGTTTAGGTTTTCAATTTCCTTATTGGTCTTCTGTCTGGTTGATCTATCTATAGGAGAGAGTGATGTGTTGAAGTCTCCCACAATTATTGTGGAAACATCAATTGTTTCCTTTAGTTTTGCCAGTGTTTCTCTCATGTATTTTGTGGCACCTTGATTGGGTGCATAGACATTTACGATTGTTATTTCTTCTTGCTGAATTGCCCCTTTTATTAGTATGTAGTGGCCTTCTTTGTCTCTCAAAACATCCCTGCATTTGAAGTCTATTTTATCTGAGATTAATATTGCTACACCTGCTTTCTTTTGGCTGTAGCTTTCATGAAATATTTTTTTCCATCCTTTCACTTTCAGTTTCTTTGTGTCCCTGTGTCTAAGATGAGTCTCTTGTATGCAACATATTGATGGTTCATTTTTTTTGATCCATTCTGCGAATCTATATCTTTTAATTGGGGAGTTTAATCCATTTACATTCAACGTTATAACCGTGAAGGCATTTCTTGAATCAGCCATCTTATCCTTTGGTTTATGTTTGTCATATTTTTCCCCTCTGTCTATTAATATCCTTTATTGTACCCATACCGAATCTCTTTAGTACTGAACCTTTCTCCAAGTCTCTCTGTCCTTTCTTTGTTTCTCTGTCTGTAGGGCTCCGTTTAGTATCTCCAGTAGGGCAGGTCTCTTGTTAGCAAATTCTCTCAGCATTTGTTTGTCTGTGAAAAATTTAAGCTCTCCCTCAAATTTGAAGGAGAGCTTTGCTGGATAAAGTATTCTTGGCTGGAAATTTTTCTCACTCAGAATTTTAAATATATCGTGCCACTGCCTTCTCGCCTCCATGGTGGCTGCTGAGTAGTCACTACTTAGTCTTATGCTGTTTCCTTTGTATGTGGTGAATTGCTTTTCTCTTGCTGCTTTCAGAACTTGCTCCTTCTCTTCTGTGTTTGACAGTGTGATCAGTATATGTCTCGGAGTGGGTTTATTTGGATTTATTCTATTTGGGGTTCGCTGAGCATTTATGATTTGTGTATTTATGTTGTTTAAAAGATTTGGGAAGTTTTCCCCAACAATTTCTTTGAATACTCTTCCTAGACCTTTACTCTTTCTTCCCCTTCTGGGACACCAATGAGTCTTATATTTGGACGTTTCATATTATCTATCATATCCCTGAGGTCCATTTCGATTTTTTCAATTTTTTTCCCCATTCTTTCTTTTATGCTTTCATTTTCCATTCTGTCATCTTCCAGGTCACTGATTCGTTGTTCAACTTCCTCTAGTCTTGTACTATGAGTGTCCAGAATCTTTTTAATTTGGTCAACAGTTTCTTTAATTTCCATAAGATCATCCATTTTTTTATTTAGTCTTGCAATGTCTTCTTTATCCTCTTCTAGGGTCTTCTTGATTTCCTTTGTCATCCGTACTGTGGTCTCATTGTTCATCTTTAGTTCTTTGAGTAGCTGCTCTAGGTGCTGTGTCTCTTCTGATCTTTTGATTTGGGTGCTTGGGCTTGGGTTATCCATATCGTCTGGTTTTTTCATATGCTTTATAATTTTCTGTTGTTTTTGGCCTCGTGGCATTTGCTGAACTTGATAGGGTTCTTTTAGGATTTGTAGACCAATTGAAGTCCTTATCTCTAATTTATCAGATCTACAGCTTCGTGGAGTACACTTTCTCTAACTAACCAGTAGGTGGCGTCCACGAGCCACCTGTTCTCCACAAGCCAGTTCTCCCCTGCTTAGCCTTTTTGGTGAGTGGGGGAGTGAGTGTTTTGGGGTCCAATTGGTGTACCAAGCTTGCGTGTGTAGTTGGTGTTGTCTGCCGTGTATGTGAGGCGTGTTTCTGGGCAGTCAGGGAGTGGGGGGGGTGGCTCTAACAATCAAATCTCCCTGGTGATCCTAGAGTTTTAAAGCTGCTGCAATAGTCTAATCCTTCAGTTCAGTCCTGCCACAGTTTGTCTCTGCCACTGACCCACAAGTCCTTGGTATTGGCGTATGGCTCCTGAGACTTGCAAGTGGGCCCCTCTTCCAGGCCGTGCACCCCGGGTCCTCTGTTGAGGGATGACTGTGCTATGTCACAGGTGAGTGCCGTCCCCCCAGGGCAGTTCTGGGCTGCTGGGCTGTGTAGGGAGGCTCCCAGTCTGCTGAAATGATGGCTGAATGGGGCTTTGTTAATTCACACTGGTCTACCTTCCCAACTCTGGGACAATCAGCTGAGGTTGCAGGGAAGGCTAATGTCCACGCCCAGTTTTGTGGTGTGTGCCTGTTATTTGAAGCACTTCCATCACACTGGGTTGTCTGGGGCAGTTCTGGGCTATGGGGCTGGCAATGGACAGGAGTGTTTCCTGTCCACCAGGATGGTGGCTGTGAGCAGACACCCCCCTTTTCTTGGGAAGTTGTGGTGTTTAGTGAATTTTCTCAGCCACTGGATTATTGTGTTTTGTCTCAGAGCTCTCCTAGTTCTGCTCTTGACTTGACCTGCCCAAATTGCAAGTCTTTGAAGCTTTCTGTATTGGGCTTCTTAGAGTAATTGTTTTAAAAAAAGAAAAAAGGATTAAAAAAAAAAAAAAAAAAAGGGCCCTGCTCAGAGATCTAATGGGTTATTGAAATGCTAAGAGACAAAGCAACCAGGGCCATTAAGGAAAGGTCCACAGGGCAGAGAGATCAGCTTTTCTTCGGGATTTGCATATGCGCCTCAGGGCCTGAGCTCGGGCCTGAGCTCTGTCCTTCCCCTTTCTATGTTCAGCAGAACTCCAAAAATCCTCCGCTTTTATTTTGGAGTTTTTCGTGTTGTTTTTTTTTCTATGCCTGTCTCCTCTCTGCTGGGCTGGCTGCTCTCAGATTCTCTGGTGTCTGGTCTCCGTCTATCTATGGTTGGAGTTTGGATCAGCAGAATGAGTTTCCGATAAGGGCTGCCACTGCAGTTCTCCCTTCTCCTTCCCGGAGCTGACAGCCCCTCCTCCCACGGGACTGAGCCTGGCAGGGAGGGGCGCGGGTCCCCTGGCCGCAAAAACTTACAGATTTCGCTGATCTCAGCAGTTCCACGTTTTCATGAGTGTTGTATGAAGTATGCCCAAAGTCAGATTGCTCTGTGGTGTCCAGTCCACGCAGTTCCTGGCTTTCTACCTCCTTTCCTGGAGGAGTAACTAAAACATACAGCTCACCAGTCTGCCATCTTGCCCCACCCTCCTCTCCCTCATTTTTGAAAGACCATTTCACTGGATATAATATTCTTGGTTGATGATTTTTTTTCCAGTACTTTAAATATTTCATACTACTGCCTTCTTTCCTTCATGGTTTCTGATGAGAAATTGACATTAATCTTATTGGGACGCCCTTGTACATAGCAAGGTTGTTTTGTCTTGCGGCTTTCAGAACTCTCTCTCCTTATCCTTGGCTTTTGACAGTTTGACTCCTGTGTGTCTCTGCATGGTTTTCTTCAAGTTTATCCAGTTTGGGGTTCATTGGGCTTCTTTAGTGTGCATATTCATGTCTTCTGTTAAATTTGGAAAATTTCCTGCTCTTTCTTTGAATATACCTTCTGCCGCTATCTCTCTTTCTTCTCCTTCTGGAAATCCCATAATGTGTATGTTCATACACTTGATGTTAACCCACAGGTCTCTTAGGCTCTGTTCCATTTTTTCCATTTTTTTTTCTTTCTGCTCATCAGCCTACATCATTTCAGTTGTCTTTGTGTAAACTGATTCTTTTGCCAGCTCCAATCTGCTTTTGAAACCCTGGAGGGAATTTTTCATTTCAGTTATTGTGGTCTTCAATTTCAGTAGTTCAGTTTGGATCCTTTTAAAAATTTCTGTCTTGTTATTGAGATTCTCATATTGGTCATTCACTGTTATTCTGAGATCCTTTAGTTCTTTTTCTGTGTTTTTGTTTATCTCCTTGAGCGTATTCAGGTTCATTTTTTTGAAGTGTTTGGTATTCTGAAATCTGGTGTTACTCATTGATGGCTTCTGAATTTTTATCTTATTACTTTGGATGAGCCACTATTTTTTCTTTCTTTGTTTTTATTGTAATCTTTTGCTACACACTGGATATTTTAATATTTTAATGTTTTAACTGTAGAATTTAATTCCTGAGCTGTGTGTCTTTAAGGTTGCATCCAGCTAGTGTTCTGTCAGATGATTCCTTCAGTGCTAGCAGCTAAGAAAAACAATCAAACCCATGCAATAAATACCTTTCATAGTCTTTGAAAATTGTCTCTGCCTTAATTGGCATTCTCCTTCAGATTTTTACCCTCCTATCAAGAAGAGCATCTTGAGGCAAAAATAAAGTGCCAGGGTCCTCTTGTCTCTTGTGACCCTGAGTTGTTCTGGGCTTGTGCTCGTTTGTACTTAGGATCCCCGTTTACAGGAATTTGGATGCCTCTATGAAATAGTCTTTTTTGCCCTCTCAGATGCTCTCTTCTGTGACTTAAAGAAAGTTTTCCTTTGCCCCAGGCTGCTTTCATTTAATTGTTTCTTTCATTGTGTTAGCTGTTTACAAGGTGTTTATGCCTGTAGGATAAGTTCTGGGAGGGTGAACCAGAGATGAGTTTCCTGGTTCAGTTTTTCAGGCTGCCACCAGATTGACTGGTACCGACTTAGAGGCACCCTGGTTTGCACATAGGTGTTACTCTGCTCTCTCAGGAACAGGGCAAGGGACCCACAATGGGGGTCAGACTGGCTCTGCACTATGCCAGGGAGGGGTGGAAGAGGAGTTGGCAAAGGCACCACAAGCTTCTCCTGCCAGTTTTAAAAGCTGCATTTTCTTAATTCGCCTCTTGCTTAGTTAATGCAATACTTTATCTTTTTTTCCAGAATTGAGGAAGATGTGTATCCAATTTTTGCTAGTTGGTAAAAGATTCTTTGGGGGAATGACACCCTGGAGGTCTTATGCTGCCATATTGGTCTACTGGAAGCTCCCAAAGCCAGTGCTAATTTTTTAAAGGTAATTGAAATAGTGGGGAGAAGGGGCAGCACGGCAAATACAAACAAAAACATTTTCTCATTTTCTAAAAGAAAGCACCTAAATTGCAAGACTTATTTTAGAAGCCTAGCAAATGAGATTCCTAAAAGTGGCTCTTCAGGGTTAATATTTAAAGTTGGCTGTTAATTTTAATGCAGAGGCTAGATGTGGATATAGTCAAAGCAATAAGTCTGCTGCAGCGGTTGGCATGGAAGAGTCATCACAACAATTATCTCTGCTATTTTGGCACTTTACAAGAAATGTTTTCATAAGACTTGAGAGTTTTGTCTGGTAAGAAAGAAGATAGCTGTCAACATTTGGCATCATATGGGTTTTCTTCTTTTTCCTGTTTATTATTTTTTTTAAGTTTAGCGTGTAGTCTGTATATCATACTCTTAATCCTAAAAGATTAAGAAAATATTGTGGTTTTTTTTTTTCTGTACACTTGTTAGAAACATCTGGAGTATGCCATTAGGTTGCACACCAAGGGTTTTGTTTAGAGACAAGTGTGTGAGATATAAACCACTAAAAAACAAAACACCTGCTTTTGCAGCTGCATTCCCCAGTAGACCATCCACAACCGTGTAGACTAAATATCTCCTGTTAGTCACGTTCATGAGGATGGAGCACAATGAAGTAGAGCAGATTAAGAAACTGTGAATTAATTTGCCTAGCTACCTATTCAGACACATCAGCACCTGTTCCCTTACTGAAATCAGGTCATTTTGGCCAGTCCTGTTTTGGTTTGTCCCTGAGATTGCACACTTGCACATTTTGAAATGGATGGAGTTCATAAATTCATCTATTTTTGTGGCTACTTTTGAGAAAATGAAGAATAAAAGTTGCTTCAAACTCAGGTGTGAAACATGTAGAAAACTCTGCCATAAGGAATACCATTTACTTTTTAGAAGCACCACTGCAGTTTGGGTTTATGACACTGAAGATTAAGTTTAAAGGAATGCATAAAAAAACTGTGAGTGATGATTTTATATTTTATGCCTGCAGTTGCAGTTATGCCTTGACTAAAGCAGGTATTTTTGGATGTCACACCTCACTGATTTGTCTAACAAATCAATAAATGTACAATTTGTCTAAACAAACAAAACTGTACAAAATAACAATTAACTAAGCATAACAAAAGAAACCTATGCAAATGTTTTGTTTCCTGAGTCTTTGTTTTTCATATTACTCTTGTGCTGCATTTTCATGCCTTCATTATGATACTGAATTATTTTAATTTCATGTTTCAATAAAAAGTGCTGTTCCTTGAGTCTGGAACTTTTCAAAGTACAATAGCCTCTGAGACTAGATGATATTAAGGGAGAGCTCTAAATTTAGGGTTTTGAGTAGGAAAGCAAGTGCTGAAGCAACCCAGTGTGTAACTTGTGGCGGGAACATCTGTTGAGGCACATCTGTGGCAGACAGTTGTGTGGCTGCAGCTGTTTCTATATACAAATCCTTAATATAAGGGGAGCTGGTCAGTGGCTTCTGTGTTTACCTACTGTCCTTTTTTTTTTCTTCTTCTATCCTGTTTACTTCCTAGTGGCTAGAATCCTAAGAGATCAGAGAGCAAGATCACTTTTGTCCATTCTGCCTACTCCCTTTCTTTATGTCATTTAAGATTTGTAATGTTGACTCATTAACACTTACTCAGGGTATCTGAGCACATTTGTTTCCAGCCTTCTTGACTGAGATTATTCCTGTCTTTTACCTTTTTTGTGGAAATAATTTTAAAAATTATTTCAAGCATTCTTAAATAAGCTTGAGGATGCGTTTTTATTGCTTTGGTTCTGGAGAGTTTCAGGGCTAAAGAGTCTTTAAAAAAATGGAAACATACACTTACGAGTGACTTATGTCTCATTTTCTCTAACTCTCTCCTTGTTTAGGTGTGGTCCTTTTGTTTAAGGTTAAGTAATTTAGAGTCATGTAAATCATTGGTGGCAGAACTAGAACATGGTCTAACTTTCTGTTTCATCATGACCTGTTTTTCGGTTTCTATTATTTTGCTCTTAAATAGGTGAATTCTTGAGAAAAGGCAGTAATTCTTCCTTCCCTGACTTTTGCAAATTTGAGCTCTATCTTGCCCCAGAAAAAGGATTTTTTGCTTAAAAAAAATTTCTAATGTCATTCTCATTAAATAAAGAAAAAATACCAAGATCCTTTTTCATCAAAGAGTTAAAAACCTTCTTGATATATATTCCTTTATAATTCTATTTGATACAGAAATGGAGTTATCTTGGATGAAATATTGCACAGTGTCCTTTAAAGTGTTTTGTTTCCTATTCCTGTTTTATAAATTTTATATTTCTGGTCAGTTTGCTTACCATATGCTGTGAAACCAGAGCCATTATTTTTGCCTCAGTCTAATTACATATTCCATGTTGGTAGTAGATAAGGAAACATTTCAGAGTTTCACATTAAATTTGTTGATTTTTAAAATCATTTTTCTTTTTATCTTCTCTGTCAGAAGTGGACAATATTAGTGCTTTTTGCAGGATTCACAGTGTCCCTTTTTGCATATCCCATTGACTGTTTTAATAGGTGGGCCTTGGCCTACTTCTGTCTACTTTTTTCATGAATAAAATAAATGTTCCCTGTTGTTGGAGTAAGTGTTACCAAATAAAACGTGAGAAGCAGACAGAATATGAATTCTAATGTCTTAGTTCTCAGCATTTGATTTGGATAAGATGTGATTAGCTCATGGCAGCAGACGGCTGGAATCTTTCTGATAATGGGCCAGGTGATTCGAGAGACATATTGAATCCATAAGTAGATACCATAATAGAGAGAGTGATACGGTACTGGATATTTTTCAGAAGAGAATTGAAACTTAACTGCTGAGTCTGTGTGGTCATTAAAATTCCCAAGGTGCTTTTTGCAAGATAATGACTTGTTAGCCAGCGTCATGGTCAAATGAGTAATTGCTCTGTCAGTCCCCTCCTGCAGTTTCATTTGGCCAAAGTCATTGCATCTACCTCCTGTGCTAAACTGTCTCATTAAGGGCATGTGGCCTTCTTAACTGAGTGGGGATGATCTCTTTCATTAACAAACACATACTTCATCATTTACCCTTCCCTGCTTTGGGAGAAGAGACAATAGTTCTTTAGCTTCTATTTTCTCTTTTCAATATTTGATTTTTTTAAAATTAGATTTTTGTGCAGAAGAAGGCATAAATCTGTCTTAAGTTTTCCCTACTTATTTATGTATATTAGGAGAAATCTGCAGTTCTCTGTTCATTTATTCTTTCAACAAATATTTTTTGAGCATTTGTTACATATGGAGCATGAGGCTAGACAGAGGTGTTACAGCAATGCAGAGAACATACAAGACTACCGCCTTAGTCGAGCTTATGTATATTCTCGGGAGGAGAGAAAGATGATGAACACTGTAAATGAGTAAACTATGTAGTAGGATAGAAGTCGATCAGTGCTATGTATTGGTGTTAGGGAGAATGCAGGAGGGGAGATTGTTGCCATTTAAAATAGGTCACGGAGAAGGAGGTCCTTACTGAGAAGGAGGCTTTGAGCATAGATCTGAAAGAAATATGAAGAGAAGGCCATTCCCAGGCAGAGCAGATAGCAGATGCAAAGGACTGGAGGTAGGCGTGTGTTGGGCATGACTGATAAACAGCTAGGGGGTTAATGTTCCTGCAGATGAGTGATGAGTTTTATAGGGATTTTTATGGCCACTGGGCCAGAAATAGACTCTTCGGGTACAGAGGAAACACTGCAATGGTGGCTTGGACCAGAGGAAAGATGGTAAGTGATTATATTTAGGATATATTCTGAAATTAGAGGTGTTAGAATTTGCCAACCAACTGGGAATTGGGAGTTGAGAATGGATTGAGAGTAAGCCTGGAAGTTCCCACTTACAGGTCTGGACAAGCATCTTGGGTCTTGACCTTTGGCCTGCTGTTTTTTTTCCTTAAAAGTGTCAGTCTATTCGTTAATTGCCCTAACGTAGTAAGAATGGACACGTGGATTGATTGGGACAATGAAACGATGTAAGAGGTACAGGTTGATGATGGATTTCATGGTTCTTTTTAAAGAATGCTAAGTGATCAATGAATGTGAGTGGAAAATTGGTAGAAGAGAAGGAAGCAAATGGTGCATTGATTTGGAAAAATATTACCAGCTGTCTAGCTAAGTGGAAGAGTGGATTTATTTTTAACAGAAGCAATTTGCAGTAAATAGGAATTCCACTGAAAAATAAATATAGCTAACACTTTCTGAGTGCTTACTATCTACCAGTCATGCTTCTAAGCCCTTTACATATATTAATTCCTTTTATCCTCACAAAACCCTATGAGGTAAATTACTATCATTATCCCCATGTTAGGTTGATTATAAGCCACTTGGCCTAGGTCAAACAGCTAAATGGCAGAGCATGTGGGGGGTCCAACAAAAGTAGCCTGGTTCCAGGGTCCATGTGAATTTGTTAGAAATAAAACTCTAATTTGTTTAGGAGCTTTGCTTAGCTGATAGTTTCTTTGCTTACATGTAGACTAGTCAGTGATGATTTTAATACTCTAATACTCTTAATATACTAAGACTGCACATTGGTTTTAAGAAAAAGCATAGACATTTGGGAAGAATCCGCAGAGGAAGAAAAGGCAGAATTTGAAAATATGACTTAATAAAGCTGTAACTGAATTAAATCTTGGTTCCCCACTTGTTAGCTACATGATCTTGGTTTAGTCTCTTAACCTTTCTGAATGCTCAATTCCCTTAATATGAACCTTCTCAGGGTGACATTAATGAAAACTCCCAGCAAAATGCCTGGTCTACCTAATAAATTTTAATTTCTCTTATCTTTCTGGCTAGAGAGGCTGAAAATGAATATGGGGATTTCTACAAACAAATTGGGTGGAATTAAAAAAAGTTTGATAGAGAGAAGGCAACCAAACAACCCATTTTAGCTTTGCAGGAGAATGTTAAAAAATAATTTGTGTGCATTTATTTAAACTAGTACTTGTCAGACTTGAATGTGCATTTGAACGATCCAGTATCTTATTAAGGTGCAAGTTCTGACTCTTTTGTTCTGAGTTTGGGCCTGAGATTCTGCATTTCTAAGAAGCTGATATGAAGCTGGTGTGGTTTGTCTGTAGATTACACTTTGACCAGCAAGGACCTATCAAAATGGATATATAAAGAGGTATCATGGGGAGTTATGGTAAGTAATATTCAGATGAATGTCAGTAAAACATTTTAACAGAGTTTCTCAGAGATAAAGTTAGTTATATCATAGGTAATATGTACTAGTTCCTTATCCTAGGCTGTGTGCTATTGATACATCTGATACTTTTGGGGTTGGACCAGACATGTATTTTATCTTGGTAGGAGCTAACCTTAAATAGGAGTGGGTAGATCATTCAAGCATTTTTGAATAGACAGGTGCCTGGGGGAGAAAGTTGGATTCTCTCTGAACTGTGAGATCATTAGGCACAGATGTTTTAGAAGGAATTCCCTCAATGAAATGATCAGACTAGATAATAAACTGCTGATATTCACTTTAGTCTTGTGATCTAACATTAAGTTAAAAACTCACTCTTGCTGAGAGGGATAATCTGAGCTCTATATGGCATCTAACACGTATTATTAAGGAGAATCTCAGAATTTCCCAAGAGTTGTCAATGGAAAGTACAAGTATTCATTGGCATATGAGTAGTTTTGCTTATGATCATAGGATCATACTGTCATAATTATTCTTATACACATACCAAATAATGTATACCTCCTATTATGCAGTCCTTTTAATTTATTGTTTGTAGTAATTTTTTTGCTTGTTTTAGGTCATGATAATTTTTGCACTGTTTCTCAGATGTTTTTGAAATTTAGCGGACTTAATAAGAAATGTAAATGGGTAGGGCATTGTTATCAACCATAAATACAGACTTCTTTCTTTCTTAGTTTTCACACAGCTGTGATGTTACTAGGAAAAAGAGTCTATTTATGGGAAATGTGTTTTCTCTCTTCCCACTGAATTCTGAAGGCTTATTTTCAAGTATTTCTAGAGCTACCACCTGTTAAATCTTAGTGATCCTATTGCTTTGTAGATATTTTTATCATGAAAGAAGATAAGCTAGAAAAATAAAGTATATTTGATGTTGGAAAAATGTAATAGACTTTTTGAGTCCTGTTTGCATTAAGCTCTTGGACCTGCCTATTCTGGCCAGCCTTCAGGAGTGCCTGTGAGCACAAAGGAATGGCATGTATTTATACTTCTGTAAATAAGATCCTGTATACTTTCCACTGAGAACATGCAAGAGGCCCTTTTATGGTCAACCAGGGGTTTTCCCTCTGGCCTCTGGCCTTTGGACAGACCACAGGGGCTAGATGCACTAGAGTGTATTTTTGATACCAACAATAAGAGTGGTTCCACCTGCTGGTTCTATTTATAAAATCTTAGAAATGATTTTGTTATATTTGCCTTTATTTGCTAATAGGCAATCCAGGAATTTATGAGTGATTTTCTGTAAAGTCAGAGTTCTTTTTCTTTTGTTACCTCTGTTCCATTCAATTTTTAGTTTTACAGATAGGTTCTGCTTCCAAAATAGATAATGTGGACTTGTTGTTTTGACCATAGCTCTTACTCTGTTCAGAATTGTGGGTGTTCCTTCAAGGAATATATGGTGTTCCGTTTTGCTAATGCTGCCGTTATGCAAAATACCAGAAACTGATTGGCTTTTATAAAGGGGGTTTATTTGGTTAGAAAGTTACAGTCCTAAGGCCATAAAAGTGTCCAAACTAACGCATCAACAATAGATACCTTCACTGAAGAATGGCTGATGGCATTTGGAACACCTCTGTCAGCTGGAAAGGCATGTGGCTGCCATCTGCTGGTCCTACCCAGATTGTGTTTTAGCTCCTCTGTCAGCTTATCTGTGCGTCCTTAGCTTAGCATCTCCAAAGCTCCTTCTGTCCACAACTCCAAGCATCTTTAAACATCTTTAAGCATCAGCTCTCCAAAAGTCTCTCTGCTGCCCTTGTGTTTTGTCTTCTTTTAGCTTCTTTGGAGCAAGCTGTGGGCCAGCATCTCAAAGCATCAGCAAGTGTCTGGGATTGCTCCTTTTAAAGGACTCTAGTAAACTAATGAGGACCCACCCTGAATGGGCGGGGCCACATCTCTGTGGAAATAATTCAATCAAAGGTCTCACCCATAGTTGATTGAGTCACATCTCCATGGAAACATTCAATCAAGAGATAATGTCTGCCCTCACAATAGTGCATTAAAGAATATGGTTTTTGGGGGGACATAATATATCCAAAACAGCCCATATGGTATTTTATATTATCACTTAACTAACTTCAAAATTTCTTTATGAAGAGTCTTAAATTGCATTCATATATTGACATAAATTATTAACTTACTTGAAATTTGAAAGAAGGATTATAATAATATTGATGGATAATGTAAGGAAATAGCATTTAGCCAACATGTATTTAATAAATTTCTTTTGGTTTCACATGATTTTCCAATAATGAGTAATATTAACAATGATGATAACGTTATTTTACAACTGATGTATTCTCGAAAATGGTAGACCTAATAGTGATAAACTACCCCTTGTTCTCTTCCCTTAGCAAAATTATTCCTGTGAAGGGTGGTTGGATGTCCAGCTTTGAAACCAAGGTTTTCTACAGAACTGCAGAACAGAGCCTGTTGAAAGGCCTTAGCTTTCCCACATTCCCACTTGTAAAATGGTACTTTGTTTTTTATCATTTTCTATGAGTTGTTCAACTTCTTGGAAAACATTTTAAATAGCACTATTCGTATTCATGAGCTGTATGCATAAGAAAAGTTGCTCTCAGGTAGCCGCTGGACTCCTTTCTCCCCTACCTTCTTTACCTTTCACCCACCACCCCCCAGGCCCCCAAATAGACCTCCTACCCATCCCTCAAGCCTCAGCTTAATAATCACTGCATTTATATAGTCTAAATAATATTTATTATTTACCTACGAATATAATATTTATAGAGTCTCAATCTTCTTGGACTCAGAACCCCTTTACACTTGTACAGACAATCAAAGAATTTTGTTTCTGTAGATTATATCTATTGCTATCTACCAGATTAGAAATTAAAACTGTGAAATTTAAAAATATTTATTAGCTTATTTAGAAATAGCAATATTAAACAAGTTAACATTAACATTTTATGAAAAAGTAATTATGTTTTCCACAGCAACAGAGAAATAGAAGCGAGGCATTGCTTTGTTTTTTGAAAATCTCTTTAATTGTCTGGCTTATGAGAAGACATCTGAATTCTCATATCTACTTCTGCATTGAGTCTGTTATATATCATGTGTTAGTTACATCAGGAAAATTTGACTGTATGCTTGTGAGATGAGAATGAAAAAGCCAAAAAATCTTAGTATTATTATGAGAATAGATTTGACTTCATGGACTCCCAAAAGGTTTTGTGGACCTGTTCCCAGAGGTCCCCAGACAGCACTCTGAGAACCACTGTGCTTGGCCATGGGGATGAATCAGTGCACAGAAAGAAAAACCTTGCCTTTGTGGACTTGAAGTTTATTCTTAATGTTATACAATTTTCCCTTTAAATACTTTTCTTTGAATTTTTATGTATTTTAATGACTTTTTTCCCCAATTTTGTTTTATTGAGATAGATTCACATGCCCTGCAATCATCCACAGTATATAATCAGTTGTTCACAGTACCATCATATAGTTGTGCATTCATCACCAAAACCAATTTTTGAACATTTTCAGTAATGTTTATTTATCCAAATAGATAAATAAATAAAAATAAGAATAAAAATGCAAGTGAAGAACACCTCCCTCCCCATTATTCACATTTAATTTTTGTTCCCGATTTTCTACTCATATGTCCATAAACTGGATAAAGGGTGTGTGAACCACAAGATTTTCGCAATCACACTGTCACATCTTGTAAGCTACGTAGTTATACACTCGTCTTCAAGAATCAAGGCTACTGAGTTGCAGTTCAGCAGTTTCAGGTGTTTCCTTCTAGTTATTCCAATACACTAAAAACGACAAAGGGATATCTATATAACACATTAAGAATATCCTCCAGAATGACCTCTTGACTCTATTTGAAATCTCTCAGCGCCTGAAACTTTACTTTGTTTCATTTCTCTTCCCCCTTTTGGTCATGAAGTCTTTCTCAATCCCACAATTCCGGCTTCAGTTTCATCCCCAGGAGTCATATCCTGCATTACCAGAGAGATTTACACAACTGGAGTCAGGTCCCATGTAGGGGGGAGGGCAGAGAGTTTACCTGCGGAGTTGGCTTAGAGAGAGAGGCCACATCTGAGCAACAAAAGAGGTTCTCTGGGGGTAACTCTTAGGCACAATTATAAGTAGGCTTAGCCTCTCCTTTGCAGTAACAAGTTTGATAAGGGCAAACCCCAAGACTGAGGGCTCGGCCTTTTAAATTGTTATTTCCCAGTGCTTGTGAGAATATCGGTAGTTCCCCAGGTGGGGTAGTTTAGTATTTCCACATTTTTCCCCAGTCCCTCAGGGGGGCTTTTCAAATACCTTTTTATTCTCTGCCCAGATTACTTTGGCATGTATCGTTCACAGTAACCTGTACAAGCCTACCAGATCTTAATCCCTATTCAAGGTTCCATGTAATTATGGCGTTTGAATAAATGACCGTACAAGTTAAATTATTTAGTGTACTATAAAGAGTATAGATTTTTGTGCCAAATAAATATCTCATCCTTTGTTATCGCACAGAAGTGGAAGTTTTAAAACACAGTCAATATCGTCCTTTACCTTTTGGCCTGATTTGCCTTAGTCCTAACCAGATCCTTTTCATTCCTATCTCTAATTGAAGTATAAACTCTTTTTTGGCTTTTTTAACAGTTGCTGTATGGGGTCATACTGACATTCATAGCTGCCAAACTCTGGATCTAGTCTCAGGTGTCACACAGATACGTGGAGTTCCAGGGATGACCAGGTTATACACAAAGAACTCAGCATCTCAGAGTTTAGAGATAACCATTACAACTCAGGAACAGATGTGACTGCTGTAAGAGCTTACAATCTAGGTACATTTACCATAAGCCTACCCTAATTACCTATGCTTTAAGACCTTTTAAATACTTTTAACTCTCTTACTACATTTTAATCTCAAAAAGGCATGAACTTAAATGTACTTGAATCTTGCTCAATATTTACTTATCTATTTGATTTACATTATTAAGCATTTATTGAGTGAATGAATAACATCCACTATTAATTGTCGGTTTGAATGCATGTTTTTAATCTGTATTTAGGGCATTAATTTTCCTAGTATAATCTTGATTACAGAATCTTTGTAAGGCTGGTTTAGGTTTGTCTGGATTAAATGTTTTTGAACTTTTTCAGGATGCTTGGAAATATAAACTGAAGTACTAAGGAAGGGAAAGCTATCTTCAACTCAGAAAATAATTGATTTGATATAATAATATATTCTCCTTTATAGTTTCTTGATTGCAAATAAGTAACATTTCTTTTAATATGTAATTTTAGGAATTCATATTTTTCAGCTAGGTAAAAGCCTTTAAATGTAAGGAATCTATCCAAATTATTGTTAATTGTTTCAGATATTGTGAAGAAATGAGAAAATTAGTTCTTTTTCTCTTTTCCTGTGATTATAAGTAGGGAACAGTGTTTATAGAAAGTAGTCTTGTAGAACAACTGCTATTGGTTACCAATTTCCATGACTCTTCCAGTTAGCCTGTCATAATTGTATATGTGGTAAAGTCAAGTAGGTGTATTTCCATCTTTATCCTGCATTCTGTCAACATGCAGCCCAGGTATCAATGTTACAGTTTTGTATCATATGGATAAAATTTAAGGAGTAAAGATTGTAAAGGTAAAATCAGAGTTAGGAGTCAAATTATTATATCAGTGCTTAGAATTAAAACTTCTTGGATGGATGTGTTTATTTGATTTGTTCTGAAGACACACTGATGCCTTAACATGTTTTGGAAGTCATTTTATTTAAACAAGCCACAATTTGGAATATGCAGTGAGAAAATCTTTTCTTATACCTTTAATTTGGCTCATAATAAATTTATGATGTGAATTCCCATTGCTATTTAAAGGAAAAATGTGTTTCCTTATGTGTGAAATTTGTGTAGACATCTTTTCAAGCCTTCTTTTATGAATCTAATTTTGTTTTTTGGGCTTATGAGAGAGAAAATCCAGTGAGAATAAGACCTTGCTGATTATAAGATTTTCTTTCATGTAAGGTTGAACTTGCTTGTTATTTCTTGTTTCTGCATCTGACTCACTGACTTATTTTTCTAGTGAATACATATTGCTCATGATGTCAGTATTATGCATTTAAGTTTATGCACATGTTGTGTGATCTAATTTAATATGTGGAACAAAAATCAAACTTTAAAATGGTGATGTGATAAATATATTAGTGGTTAGGGTCGAGTGAGGGTGTGACTTGGCATAACTTGGAGCCTAAGAATAATGATATGTAAATTAAATATCCTGGCATCTTTAATTAGTTAATTAATAATGTAGACCTGGACTTCATTTATCTAAGGACTGAGAGAAAAGCCATTATATTGTTTGGGTAAATAAGTGGGCAGTACTTAATCACAAACCCCATATTCTAAGGTTGTATTCTTTATGGGCTTTTACATCTATTTAATAGGAAATTCAATATTTGAGAGGAATGCAATATTTATCCAAAATCACATTTAATTAAAAAATTCAGAACTATTTTACCCATTCTAGTATCCAGATTATTTTCCTACGTATTAAAAAAATACCAAATAAACTATACTTACATTAATTATAGTTTGTTTTATTCATAATTTTATCACTGTTGTAATAAGTAACATATTTGTTGAGAAAGCATTAAATAATTAGATTACTGATAATTTCCAGATTTTTTTCTTTCAAATAAAAATGCCTAAAATTCACTTGAAAATAACTGTTTTTAATATCTTGTTATACAGCTTCATAACTTTTTTCTACAATGAATATTTACTCCTTTTGAACTAAAAATGAGATCAATAATGTTCTTTTGTAACCTCCCGTTTTCACTCTATAAAACATTGTCAGTGTCTGTGTAAATACTGGCATTCTATTGTCCGTGGTTCTTAAACTCTTTTGTGTTATAATACATTTGATATTCTAATGAAATCTATGGAACATCTCTCTCTCTCTCCTGCATAAAAATAACAGATAGAACAAAAATATTGTATGCAGTTTTAGAGGTCTCAGGGCTGTGACTCTCTGATTAAGAACTTTGATCTGATTATCATCATTCTTAGGTGCTTCATAAGATTCCATTCTGTGCACAACTTGAATTCTGTTTAGCCAGTGCCTTATTTTTGGACTTTAAGTAATTATTTTTAATTTGGCTTTTATAAACTGCACTATACAATGAACATTTTATATATTTTCTCATTTATTTCAATAGAATGACTTCCAGAAGATAAGCATTGGACCAAATTTTTGCTTTTTTCCCCAGTGGATTTGATATATATTAACATTTGCTTTCTAAAAACATTATAAAAATTTTTCCTTTCATAAGGAGTATGTAACACATTTCCCTTTATTCTGTATAATTCTAATCTTTGCCAACCTGATAAGCAAATTTAATATATTAATTTAGCAACTAATATGGTATATTAATAATACATGTGTTAATAAAATTGAGAAGGATTTTCAGGCCTTAGTTTAGTGGCTTTTCTATTTCTTCATTATTCTCTAATGAACTTTATCATAATGTGATTTTTTTCCACCAGGAGTAAAGTTTCTATAAATCTGCTTTCCTTTCAGTAAATATTAGAGTAGGGTGGTAGTTGTAAATTCAGAAAATTATTCATAGATTTCAGTGTAAAAAATATTTTTCTTATGATGTTTAGATGGCTGAATATAGCTTTCTTATTTTTAATTATGTAAATAATTTCTACTATTCTTTCCTTTGGGCTTCCTTGTGGTGGTATGCAGAAGAAATGGCTCATGTTCACTGGTTTGTGGTGACAAAGCAATATAGCATTTTATCCAGCTTGACATAGAATTCTATGCACACTAATTCTTTTTTTTCCAATTTTTTATTGGCATATATTTCCATACCATACAATCATCCATAGTGTACATTCAGTTCATAGTATCATCATATAGTTGTGCATTCATCACCACAGTCAAAAAAAACATTGGGCAAAGTGATTATGGAATCTTATAAAACAATAAAAATTGAGCCAGACTCATTGGGTGAAGTGATAGATGAAGTTCAGCAGGGCCACTGAATTCATTGTACCCTCTGGAGACTGTAGCTCCCCAGACCTCTTTCTTTTGTTAGTGCTTTAGGACCCGTGCCAGTTTGAATGTATTGTGTCCCCCAGAAAAAGCCATATTCTTTGATGCAATCTTGTGGGGCAGACATTTTAGTGCTGATTGGATTGGAATCCTTTGGGTGTTTCCCTGGAGATGTGACCCATCCGACTATAAGTGATGACTCTGATTGGATAATTTCCATGGAGGCGTTGGCCTGCCCATTCAGGGTGGGTCTGAATTAAATTTCTGGAGCACTGTATAAGCTCAGACAGAAGGAGCAAGCTGCTAGAGCCAAGATGGACACTTTGAAGAAAACACTGGAACTGAGAGAGGAGCTTCAGCTTACAGAGACATTTTGAAGACGGCCGTTGAAAACAGACTTACTCCAGAGAAACTAAGAGAAGACAAATGCGCCAAGAGCAACCGAGAGTGACATTTTTGAGAGAGAAGCTGCGGCCTAGAGATGAATGTCCTGGGAGAAAGCCATTTTGAAACAAGAACTTGGAGCAGACGCCAGCCACATGCCTTCCCAGCTAACAGAGGTTTTCTGGACACCATTGGCCATCCTCCAGTGAAGGTACCCAATTGTTGATGCATTACCTTGGACACATTGTGGCCTTAAGACTGAAACTGTGTAACCAAACAAACCCCCTTTAAAAGCTGATCCATTTTTGGTGTTTTGCATGCCAGTAGCAGTAGCAAACTAGAAGAGACCTAAGGCATCCTTTTACCCTTTGGTCACCCTGACTGATCAGGAATATACCCAAAGAACTGAAAGTCCAATGAGCAAAGTATCAGATTTGCTAAATGTTGGGCAGTCATCCAATAACCCTCCCAAATACAGTGTTTTTCACAAACTGTGTTGGAGAATGTGGCTTACACCTGAGACCAAAATGGAATTTTTGCTTTCATAACTGGGTCTCTGAAGAGACTTAACCTATTTTTACTCATCATGTCAGACAGTAGGGGAATATTGGGCCTCTGTGGAAAAGGTTAGCAAGTTAATGCGCACAAGTCAGTAGGGTAGTAAGGGCTCTAGCAAGAAACCAATGGAAATTAAAAGAGACTTTAATGAAGAGACTTTAAAAAGAACAATAATAAACCCATTACATGTTACAACCTAAGTAACATAATTTTGTGAAAAATAATTATCTATTCCAAGGAAAAATTTTATTAATGAGTGGCATTGTTTTACATTTTTGCAAATCTCTTTAATCCATTAAAATCTCATAATGGAAGATAGTAAGTGCTCATATCTGCTTCTGCATTCAGTCTATTGTGATATCACATCATGTAGTCAATTGAAAAGTCTACTGTATACTCATGAGAGAGTAAGTGTGAAAAAGGCAAAATGTGTGTTAATATTATTAAGAAAATAATTTTCATCTTGTGGACTGCTTAAAAGGGTCTTAACTTGACTCCAACCAAAGAAAGTAGTAACTTACATTTTAATATTTATCTCTCCAAATGTGCTTTTTATGTTTCTATAGCATAATATGAAATAGTAAGATATTGATTTGGAATTACACCTTGCTGATGTATTTCCATTCTAGCAACTGTCAGTTTGTGTTTTAATATTTTAAAAGTGTTTATATAACATTTTAATTGCCTTGAGAGCAAGGATCCTATATTTTTAATTGTGTATTCCTGTTGCTTAACTTAAGATACAGTGTATAGTGGGTTTGGATGTCTTGTTAAATATATGAACAATAGTTCATTTAAACGAGGGGAATATATAGCTACTATAGGGACACCTACTGTATGGACCAGCATTTCATTAGCTTTCTTTCATTTAGGTCTTTATGCAAACCTTTGAATTAGTTGATTTCCTTTTATAGGTGAGGCAGCTAAAACTCAAGAGACATTATGTAACATGCCCCAGAGCCTGAATTTTATACAGGCCTGCCTGACTCCACCATATGATGATTATTATAGTTTGTAATATCTATTAACTATTATCCACACTTTTTTTTACTCTTTGAGCACAAATATAGTTTGCTGTTTCTGGATTTACTTCCTTTAACTAGATAAAGTAGATATTAAGCCTCTTGATATCTAAAAACTAAGCCTAAGTGCATTCATTTATAATTTAAAAAAAAAAAATTTGCCAGAAAAACATAAATGGTGGGAAATGGGAAGATCAGTTTAACACAGAATCCTGACCATATTCAGACTCTTTAGCATATTACATATTCCTAATAATATATTAAATAAGTATTATATTAGTAAGTAAATATCCCTCTATTACTTTTACTTATACATTTTATAATACTTTGAGCCATTTTTGAGCCAAATTGTATAGAGTAAAGGAGCTTCATTTCCAATATTACCAGCCTTGCATTTGTCCATTGTAGAGGCCTTCATTGTCTTAGATCTTTTCAGCTGTTAAAGTTTGATGCACTTCAAGATTACCTTGGGCCATTTTTTTTTTTGGATGGTTATGAAAAAGCATCACTGCTGACCCTCCAGGCCCACGGCAGCCAGCCTGAATGTCCTGAAGCATATGCAATAACCAAAGAGGTTAAAGAAATCCTGGGCAACTTAAGCCTTCATGGATCTTTGTCTATAATTTAAGTGTTTTTTTCTGGTTGAAATATAATACTCTTTGTTCTGTAGTGTAGAGGTACTCTTAGTCTCTTTATTGTCACTGTGGAGTTATCTTTTCAGAAACTCTGCATTAGTCTGAGGTAGGTAATCCAAAAATGTTTTAATAACAGGAAATGTTTGCCATTTCAGGCATAATACGAAAGAGTTCATGTTTACTGGGGAGCTGGTCATGCATCTGGTTTCAAGTTCTAAAGGTCAGAATTCTGGGGCTGTCCTGTCTTTTGCCTTTCAAAGTTGCTGTCAATTTTGTCTATTCAGAACAACTTTCCTGCATTCCAGATAGACTGTTTTGAGTTTTTTCTCCCCTATAGGTAGCAGGAAAAGGAAGTTGAAGTTTTGGCGATTACTGGGTAGGGGAATTTGAACCAATAATAAGGTGAAAAGGGAAAATAAATGAGGTTGAATATCGTGTATAATAGAATTCTAAACCTGGAATCTTAATTACTGTCATTATGACAGGAATCTCCGCTTTTTAATGGGATTTTGTTCTTGCTTACATTTATATATCTTTTTTGGTAATGTCTTATTTAAATAAAATGCCTTAAGTAGTGCAAACAATTCACTCTACATTGCCCCCTCCTAAAAATTTAATCCCATTTTCTATCTCAAATATCCTTTGTTGATCAAACTCAAACTTATTGCTTTCATCCTTCCAGCTCAGATAACTTAAGTCCCAGCTGTTCTGAAATCTTTTCAATTCCCCATATTCAACGTTACGATTTTGTACATGCTCCTCCCTCTGCCTGAAATTCCTATTCCAACTGTCTGCTGGAAAAGTCTTACAACAATAAGTGCAAACTGCATAGAATTGTGTGACTAAATCCACTTTCAAAAGAGATTATTTCTTAAAATATAACCTTAAGAAATAACCCACCTACAATGTATATGTTATCCAGTATTCATGTAACAGTTTACGGGTGAGGTAAAAACTAAAGACTGCTTTTCAGGGTTAGATACATGTGAGTCTAATGACAGGTTAATCCAGTTAGTAACTCAGAACATTTAGTTTATATCCAAAATCAAATTGTTACCCATTTGTTGTTCTGGCACTAGCCCAGCACCATGTGTGAACTGAGGATTTTCCCTCCCCTCCCCTCCCTATCCTACTTGTTGGACCTCTGATAGGGATTTGAACTACTCAGGATGCTAGTAGTTCTGGCCTGTCAGCACAGATACCTTGAAAGGACCTTTGAAATTAAGAGAGGTAACTTGCTGTGAAATCAAGCATTTAAAAATGTTATCAACTATCTCTAATATACAGAAGTCACTAAGGGCTAAATAACCAGGGAGTATTTTCCATTCTGCCCTGCGTGAAGTGTGAGTGCTGACCTGAGTTAACCCCTGTTGAACAGAAAGTCACTGAACAGTACATTCACTGGTGTAGAGGGAGTGGGAGAGGAATGATTTTGTCTCTTTGGATAAATCTTTTGTGTTTTGATGCTTCCAGAGGCTGGATGAATAGAGTTCTTGTTCATATGCCATGGGGCAAAACCAGGTTTTTTTTCTTTTTCTTTTTTTTTTTTCAATAAGTAGTTGGGTAGTTTTATTGACTTATTGCTATAAATAATTGATTTTATGAACTCTAAAAATTGTCTTTATAAGCTATGCTACTAATTTTTCTCCCCTTCCTTCCTTCTCTCTCCCTTTTCTTCGAACTGATAACTCACCTGGATAGTTCAGGCCATAGAATATTTATTTTCTGCATTTTATTTTTTGAATATTTAGTGTTAATTTTTTGAACTACCCAGATTCTTGAATATTGGATTAACATGTTGTTTAAATAGCATTTTAATTATTATTATTCAGTCATTTTCTAAAAGATTGACTGATTTGTATCTTCCATTTTCTAGCTGGTTGACATTTTACACTTTATTTTTTTAATTAAGGGTTTCCAAGTTGAGGGTCTGTAATGCTCAGTTTATTTCAGTGTATTTAAATAGCAGGCATGTCACTGCTTCTTTGTTTATCATGTCCAGCTACCTTACTAAATTGCCCCTAATGGTTTCATTTATTGCAATTGTTTCTACTTGTTCCTTCTTTTTGGAAGAGTTTATGCACAGTCTTTATGTTTACAATTGTTTTATTGATGTGTTTTCTTTTTGATATTTTGCTTGTCTCTCATGTCTATGTAATTATGTACGGTTGGCATGGCAATCCTCTTAAGAAGCACCATAGAGATAAACACTTAGTCTTTCAGTTACTGTAAACTTAGTTCTTATGACAACCAACGTGAAGAAAAAGGGAATCTCTTGGAACAGTTTTTCAGGAAGTCCTTAATGGCTAAATTCTGTTCCTTAGGAGCTGTGTACTAAAAAGTCTTTAAAGACCACCGTAAAAGGATGTTTTCATGGTCCCTTAAAGAATGGCAAAAAGAAACTGAACCAACTGATTTAAAGGGAGGTATATCTAAAAAGACCTGTGTAGAACATGGAATGGGCAAAGTATCTCTTTAAGGTCTATGCACTGGCCTGTCACCTTCATCTGCCATCTGGGCCTCAGTCATTCTTCCCACCAACATGTCCCCGGTGCTTTACTGTTACTCCAGCTGTTCTGAAGTGGGTTTTGTGTTTCATCTTCTTCTTATTCAGTCCAGGCCTTTTCTTTTTACCTTATCCTGATTCATTAATTAGTAAATACTACCTTACAGAAGCAAGTGTAATACATGAGTTTTCAATGTTTAGAGATAAAATAGAATCAATGGATTTATGGAAAGGGTGCTGTTAAGTGCTCCGCAATGTGACAAAATATAACCAAATGGATCAATATAAGTGAGAAGTGAATTTTGAATTGTATAGTGATCGTTAATAGTACATCTGTACAGTGGAAAATAATATTCTATAAAATGGGAGTGAAACAAAATTGTTTCAAAAATTTTCTCTTAAACTCAACCATAAAAAGTAAATTAATTCCTTATACTGAATACTTGAGATATATTTAATGAGTTCAGAATTCTAGAAATATTCACCACCAATCTCATTTGCATATTTTACCATCTAGCAAATTGAACCCTTTAATAAACTTCAGAGTTCTTTTTCCACCAATGTGCCAGTTTGAATGTATTATGTCCCCCCAAAAAGCCATATTCTTTGATGCAATCTTGTGGGGCAGACATAATAGTGGGGATTAAGTTGAAACGTTTGTATTGGGTTGTTTGCATGGAGATGCGCCCCACCCAACTGTAGATGATAACTGATGGGATATTTCCATGGAGGCGTGGCCCCACCCATTCAGAGTGGGCCTTGATCAGTGGAGCCATATAAATGAGCTGACTCAAAGAGAAGGAACTCAGTGCAGCTGTGAGTGATGTTTCGAAGAGGAGCAAGCTTGCTAGAGAAGAACGTCCTGGGAGAAGCCATTTTGAAACCAGAACTTTGGAGCAGACGCCAGCCACGTGCCTTCCCAGCTAACAGAGGTTTTGCGGACGCCATTGGCCATCCTCCAGTGAAGGTACCTGATAACTGATGTGTTACCTTGGACACTTTATGGCCTTAAGACTGTAACTGTGTAGCCAAATAAACCCCCTTTTTATAAAAGCCAATCCATCTCTGGTGTTTTGCATTCCGCAGCATTAGCAAACTAGAACAACCAATATCCCACCTCTGTGGTTTTGTTCCTTACATCTCTCTCTTGAAATACACCCACCTGCCAAGTGGTTACAGATCAAGTTCTACAAATTTGCAAAGACTGAAGCTCCAGCTTAAATGCTATTTTTCTCTGTTTTCACCACTTTTTGCTTATCCAATTCATCAGCAAGTCAACCTTCTTCATAGTTGTTACTACTACCATTGCCCCGGTACAGCAGCCTCCTGAGTTTCTTGCTTGCACTCATTTTTACCAGAGCAATTTTTTTTAAATGCCGATAAGATCCTGTCAAGCTCCTGTGTAAACCCACTAGTGTCTTCCCCAATACTTAGAATAAATTCCAAGCATTTTACTGTTTCCAGAGCTTTGCGATCTGGCCTTTGCCTTCTGTTCTGACTTGATTTTAGTTTTTCCCTTTTGCCCATACACACTGGCCAATTGACCTTGCATTTCTTCAAACATACCCATACCAAGGCTTGGCTTTGTTCTAGCAATTCCCTCTGTTGGGAGTTCTTTTACTCTGGTCCTTCTTTCCATTTGGATTCCAGCATCATTGTCTTCTGCAGGCCCACCCTTGTATTCTCCCTTGACTGCTTCATTGCACATCTCCTGTCAGCACCTGCATTTCTTTACTGAGTGCTTTCTCTTCCAGGCTTGAGTTTCCCTTTAGTCCCCATTTGCTGCCCAGCAGACCTGAAGTACTGGGGAATTACTGCCCCTTCTTCCAACATTTCCCATCCAGTGACTGATAGGAGATGATGTATAAATACCCCAGCTTCCCGCTCCTGCGCTGGGACACTCAGAAGCATGTGCTTGTTCACAGGGCCCCATACTTTGCTCAGTGAGATCAACTGAAGTTGCTCTTGTCCTGATACTGTTCCCTTTATTGGCTACCTAGTTTCTTTGTCTTTTTTCTCCATTCCCTCCTGATGTTTTTCCACTTCCCAAATAAATTATTTGCTCTCAAATCCTTGTCCCAAGATTTGCTACTGTGGGAATCAAAACTAAGACACCTTCTTTGACCACCAATCTAAAAGAGACACCTGTTATCTTTCATATCACAATATTTTAATTCTCTGCATAGCATATATCACTATCTGATATTTTCCTTGTTACTTCGTACAAAATTTCTTCTTAAATTTTCTTTTCTTCCTTCTGAATTTTAAGAATCAAGAAAGTGGAGTATCTTTTTCACTTCGGTATACCCTGCAACTAAAACATTGCCTTGTATACCACAGGTACTCAATAAGTGATTGGTGAATAAATGGATGAATGGTTTAACACAGAAGAAAAAGGGGCCCTATTAAAGAACATGAATGTAGGTTAAAACTGTTCAGCTGCTTATGAATAGACACTTGACTGCATGCTAATGAAGTTTTGAACTTATATGGACCAGTTTTGAAGAGAGAAAAAAGTTTTAGCTATTCATTTGGCCAACATACACTGAGTGCCACTTCTCTACTTTTGTGTGTTTTAGGCTAGGCTGCTTGGCTGGGGCGGCATTTTAAGCAGGTCCTTGAAATAATAATATTCCAACTGTTGTAACTAGGACCACAGTGCATTCTAAAGAGGGAGGACACTTCTTTTTAGGAATAGGCATTGACAGTCCTCAACTCCACAACCTTTTCTTTCATTTTTCCTCCCCTGCCACTCAGGTGCCTGCCTTCCTTGGTCCCTGTGTCAACCCACATCCCTGTTTGCTGCTTTTCTGACTTGTATCTTACCTCAGACATGAGCTGCCTAAGTGTAGGAACTGATTTTTTTTCATCTCTTTGTCTTCAGTTCCTTGCATTTATTATTAAATGCTGAATAAATATTTGTTGATTGATTGGATGTTATGTCTCTTAGAGTGCTGGTTTACATGTTACATGTCTGTTTTTGGGAATTTTATAGGTTATTTTAAAAGAAACAATAGCTATTGCTGATCATTCTAATGACATTGAATGGAATTCAGAAAAAAGAATCTTGGCTTTTATATTTCATTTAAAAAGATGGCTTGAAGAAAATGGTTTTGAATTTCTTTTGAAATGACTTCTTTGCTTATTTTCAAATTAATTGCTTTCTCCAGAATTTCCATTTAGCACTAGTAATTAAAAGTATTTAAAAGTAATTAGCCCTGGTTTTCTAAGTCTATTCATTGAACAGAATTAAATAGTTTGGTTATTTTCTCTTTGTTGTTTTGAATTAGTCTTCTTAACTACTTGCTCTTTCTTAAAGACTCAAAGGACATTGAATTGTTTGATTTATAGATTTAAAATAAATGTTCATTTAGGTCTAATAGGTATATAGCTAGGTCTAACCTTTTTACTACTGTACTGTTATTGAAGGAGGATGTGAGATCTAGAATGTGAAATTTCCTTAGGAATAAAATACTATTTTAATTGTCTTAAGTTCAGTGTTGCTGGGAGAGAAAGAGGCAATATCATTTCTTATGCACTAGCTTTTAATATTGAGTGCTGGGCCAGAGCCTGATTGTGCTGTCCAGCACAGGAGCCATGTCCCATGTAAAGTTAAATGACTTAAATTAAATTAAAATTAAATTAAAAATTCATTTTCTCAGTTGCCATAGTCACTTTCAAGTCCCCAATAGTTATACGTGGCTAGCTGGATAGGATACCGGAGAATGCAGATATAGAGCGTTTCCATTTTCCAGAAAGGTTCTGTTGAGTGGCCCTGGCTTACAGAAGAAGCAGCCACCCTGGAGTGGCACCTTTAGGCAATCTCCTCTGAAATCCAAAAGCCACCTAACGGAGATGAATTTTTATTAGGATATAATGTGAAGGAATCTCTATCCACACCGTGGGAAACTTGTCTTCATTTCCTTATTAATTCTAACTCTGGAATCAAAGTGTTTTTAACAGCTAGGAGGGTCTTATAATGGGTTCTTTTCATTTGTGGAAGATTGTTTCTTTGTTAGACATTTTCGTTGTCTTATATACATGTTTATTTTTAGATGGTTCAAAAGTATTTGCCTATAAACTTGCATATAATTGTGCCTAAGAGTCTCCCCCTGAGTACCTCTTTGTTGCTCAGATGTGGCCCTCTCTCTCGCTAACTGAGCCACCTCGGCAGGTGAACTCACTGCCCTCCCCCCTACGTGGACCCGACTCCCAGGGGTGTAAATCCCCCTGCAATGCAGGATGTGACTCCCAGGGATGAATCAGGACCCGGCATTGTGGGATTGAGAGTATCTTCTTGACCAAAAGGGGGATTCAAAATGAGACAAAATAGTTTCAGTGGCTGAGAGATTTCAAATGGAGTCGAGAGGTCACTCTGGTGGACATTCTTATGCACTATGTAGATAACACCTCTTAGGTTTTAATGTATTGGAATAGCTAGAAGTAAATACCTGAAACTACCAAACTCCAACCCAGTAGTCTGGACTCCTGAAGACAATTATATAATAATGTAGATTACAAGGGGTGACAGTGTGATTGTGAAAACCTTGTGGCTCACACTCCCTTTATCTAGTGTATGGATGGATGAGTAGAAAAATGGGGATAAAAACTAAATGACAAATCAGGTGGGATGGGGGGGATGGTATGGGTGTTCTTTTTTTTACTTTTATTTTTTATTCTTATTCTGATTCTTTCTGATGTAAGGAAAATGTTCAGAAATAGATTGTGGTGATGAATGCATAACGATATGATTGTGCTGTGAACAGTTGATTGTATGCCATGGATGATTGTATGGTATGTGAGTATGTTTCAGTAAAACTGAATTTAAAAGAAAAAAAAAAAGTGTTTGCCTACATGGTATGGCAAGAGGCTCCTGCAAGCCCTGGCTTGCCCCAGGATCTCCCTTCCACGGGTTTGCTGTGTTCCTGCCTTCCTCTCCAGGAAGGTCTTGCAATTCCCAACATCAGTATCAACATCTATTAGAGGTCAGTGGTCACTGTTTCTAGCAGGCTGCTCTTAACATTTATTTCAGGAGTGGAGAGAGATGTTAGCAGTGTTTAGCAATACAGCATTAACTATGGCTTCAGTGTTGTGTTTGGACATTTGCTTGGCACATTGTAGGTGCTCAATAAACATTTGAAAAACGAGTAAAGTTTGAAGGTCAGAACAATTAGCTGACTATGAAGACTTTTTCAGTGTTGATTCTATGTATGATTCATAAAGTCATGTATGTATGATTCAATGTATGAATCTATAGTGAAGTCATCTCTCTAGTAATAATTATTAGCCCATTTAATAGCAGTATTTTGAACTCCTGTATGGTGGACACTATCTTAGGCATGAAAGATATGCTGTTTTCAGCTACCCAGTTGATGATATGAACATTGCTGGAGCTGATTTCACTGTCCTTTCTTTTGTAGTCTCAAGATGTACTTTGTAATCAATGTCTCGTGCATTTGCTTGGAAGTCTCAGCACAGCTCTTGCTTCCTCAGAGGCTTTCATTTCAAGCAGAGGCTATTACAGTTTTCCCTCCTTGTATTCTAATACTTCATTCACCCTTTGCACTTGCACTCATCATATTACCTCTTATTTGCTTTATAGGTTTCATCTTAGGTGTTACTGTTTTAGAAAGCTTTTCCTGACCTGCCTTTTTATGATGTTAGGTTGTGCTTCTCTGGGCTTACCCCTTTCACAGTGCCTTTCTCATTCAGTCTTTAATATCCTTAATTCTTAAACAATTTTTTGTTTTTTTTTTGAGGATTTACTACCAGGAATTGTTCTAGGCTGTGGGAATGTGAAGGTAAGAAATATGTGGAGAATAGACAGTGGGTGGGTAAGAGTAAAAGTTGAGAGTAGAGTGGCCAGTTAGGAAGCTACTGAGTAATTTAGATAACAGAAAATGGCAGCTTGTACAGTGGATTTAGAGTGTATGGAATTGATTAGCACTTTTCTCTCACTGTCAGGAAGACTGGCATTATACTTTTTTATACTCTCATCCATTCTTTGTTGTTCTTCCTTTCTGTTGACCCAAATTCCTATTGCTTTTCTGCTTCCCAGATCTTTTCACTTGTCTTTGTGGAATACCCTGTACCCACAACACCATTTCATGATGATTCAAGCCCTTTACCTCTTCATCTTTTATGAATATTCCCTCCACTTTCTCTTCTTAACTCAACTGGCTCACCTTTATAGCAGCTCATTCTTTCATGCCTTTGCATGTAGACACAGAATCATAGTCATCAGTGCCAAAGGATACTTCTTACCTGTTGAAAACCACTAGTCTTTTGAGACTCATGCCATTTCATCATACTAGCCTCTGCCTGCCGTCTTGCTGTTGTCTGCTGCCCTTACCTTCCTCCTTTATTCACTGAAGACTTGAGCGCCTGGTTCAGTTTCTTCCTTGCTCTTTGAATCTCTGCCCTCAAAAGAGTGTAATGGTTAAGGACTCAACTCTCATGGCAAACATACTTGACTTTGCCCCTTCTTAAGTATATGACCTCTAGCTTTCTCAATCTCTCTGAGCCCAAGTAATTGCTTCATATTTAAAACTGGAATATTAATTGAATCTACTTCACAGAGTTGTACCTACTTAGAGGTGATAAATGTGAAGTGCTTAAGACAATATCTGAAACACGGCAAGCATTCATTAAAGGTTTAGTTATTATTATCATCCTGGAAGAGTTTAATATCCATGTAGGTGACCGCTCACTCCTCTAGACTCTTACTCTTTTACACTCCCTGTCTCCAGTGACCTTTATTCCACTTAAACAGCCTACACTATGATCATAGTAAGTTTTTTTCACATTTTAGTGTTGTCTTTGAAATATTAAGTTCAGCCATCTCATTCTTGCTCACAACCTAGTACCCTCACAGCTTTCTCACTTAGTTGAGTCCATTTCAGCTGTAGTTCAGAATCCCAAGTTTTCCGGGCTTTTCTCTCTCTGGCCTTCATTTCTCTCCCCATTGAGTTTAGACCCACTAGCCTATCATATTAAATATAGCCTTTCCAATACCCTCAAAGCAATCATCCCTTTGTTCTTCTGTTATACCAATAATAACCCTAGATTAATCTGTCTGCCTTCTTTCTCTCTCTGCTTATTCGTTAACTACATAGGCTACTGAAGAAAAATCAATTATCATATAAACTGATGTCACTATGTATTTTTCATTTCCAAAATCAACTAGATCCTCATCTCTGCCTGGTGTCCTTTGTTTCCTTTGTCAGCTTTTTCTTGTTTCCTCATCTGAGGCCAATTTAAACCTTATCTACTTGATTCAGACTTTTCTCTCATAGCAGATGATATGATATTGCCTCCCACATGAGAGAGAAAACAGAAGTCACCAGAAAGGAATTTCCTCAGATTTTCCCTATAAAGGTACATATCCCAACTTCTGGCAACATCCTTCATCCTCTGCCCTGTTAGGGTGGAAGGGGTGCCTTCCTCCCTTTTAAGGGTAATCCTCCACTTGCAATCCGAATATGGGTATGTTTCTGGTTTGTTGAGAGATTCTTTCAAGTCCCTTCAACTTCTTCCTCTCCATTGGAGCCTTCCATCAGCATTTAATCATGTTCAAGGGTTTCCCTGAAAAACAGAAAAGACAAACAGAGAGGAAAAAATAAACTTTCCTTATATCAACCTTCCCTCAAGCTTCCACTTCCTTTTATAGCCATACTCCTTGAAAGCACTGAAATCACTGTGTGCCTACACTCGAGGAATCCCATTCACTCCTTTCTAGGTTGCAATCTGATTTTCGTCCATTACAGCTTCACCAAAACATTCTTAATGAGGGCCCGCAACATCTCCTTGTTGTTAATCCTATGAATAGTGTTTCATCTTCATATATTTGACCCCTCTGTAGTCTGTGACTGTGTTGACATTTACTCCTTGATTCCTTTGCTTTCTCTGTCATCATATTATCCTGTGTCCTCCTGTCTCTCTGGAAGCATGCTTTTATTTTACTTTATTTTTTGGCTCCAATGCCTCTCTTAAATATTAGTTTTCATCAGGATTCTGTCATAGACCACCTTTTCTCTCTCTCCTCATCAGAGCCATCCTTGCAAAATTCCATTGTCTCCTGTGTCTTCAAGCACCTTTGCTAAAGTGTGGGTGTCCAAATCAGAACCTATGGCTCTGATTTTTTCTCCCCGGGATCTCTAGAATACCAATCAGATGTCCCAGAGGCACCCAGTGCATCCAGTTCAAACTGATGTCATCTTTACTTTCTCTAAATCTCTACCTACTCCTCATTTCTCTATGACAATGAATATTACTCCTGCTCACTCAGTTCCCCAGGCCGGAATTGTTTCCATAATCATTAACAACTCTTTCTCCTATATGCTCTCCCCTGCCACTAAAAGCTAATCAATCAAGATTTATCTCTTACTTATATTTTAAGTCCGTCTACTTTTTTTTCCCATTCATACTGCAGTTATTCCCCTTTGGGGTTATTGCCAAAATCAACTTATAAATGTCCCAGTTATTGTCTGTCTTACCTCCCTGTCATTTATCTGTCTTAATTATAAAGCTTATCAAGTAACAAACTTTTCATTGCTTTCAGGTTAAATCCAGACTCCTTTATATGGCTTATAAAAGGTAGATATATAATTTATTTATTTAAACTAGACATGACTGACATGAAAATGGGTGCTATTAATGATTTATGCTAGTGCAAACAGTCATAAACTGGGATGTGTGGTCACCCAACTTATAAGGCTTCCAGTAGTTCTTGTGTTGTCTGCTTACCCATAAAATGCCATCTTTCTCTTTCCCTGGCTGCCACCCGTCCCTATTCTACCCTTAAGCTGTATGAAACTATTATTTTCTGTCTCTGGAACATATGGTGCTCTCTTTTGTCTCTAACCTATTTGTACATGCTTTTTTCCATTGCCTGAAACATTCTTTCCCCCATCTCCCCTTTACCTTGGCTGACTTCTCCTCAGCCCTCATTCCTCAGCCTGGGGTAGCCTTACCTGAAAGCAACAAGTCTGGATCAGGGGCTTCACCTATTGGCTCCCATCCTACCTTGTACTTGCTACATTGTAACATGTGTGGCACCGTATGGTAATTGTATGCTATTTTTTAATATTTCTAGTATTTGGAAATTTCTAGAAGGATGGACCTGGGTACATTTTGTTTAGTGTTGTATTCTTAATGCTTATTATAGTACCTAGTATACATTAAGTACTGAATGAATGAATAAATGAATTATCCAGATTTGGGGAAATAAAACAAAAGACTCTCTCCTTCAGAGTTCGGTACAGGTGAACACTGTTTAATTGAATGCATACTTTGGGCAGGAATTGAACTAGAAATCAGAAACACCCCCCCCCACCACAACTCCCCCTCCCCCACAAGGATGAATCCCTGTGAAGTACGTAGAGCAATGTGGATGCCTTTCCTCTAGGCCCCCTATGATATTTTTGTTAAAACACTCATTAATAAATTTTTAGGGTGTTTTTTGCTCTCCCAATAGGCTGAAACTCCATGAGGGCATGTTCATCACTATTGCCTCCATACCTAGTAAGTATTAGCACAGTTAAGCAGTTTCTTGAATCAGTGGGTGATTGCAGTGGTCACTGTGTTAGGAGTCTACAGAGATGTGAATGTGTGTATGACTGAGAAGTATGAGTTCAGTTGGGGGGGGGGAGAATTTTTTTTTTAAATTCAGTTTTACTGCGATATATTCACATACCATACAGTCATCCATGGTGTACAGTAAACTGTTCACAGTACCATCATATAGTTGTGCATTTATCAGCCCAATCTATTTTTGAATATTTTCCTTACACCAGAAAGAAACAGAATAAGTATAAAAAATAGAAGTAAAAAAGAACACCCAAATCATCCCCCCATCCCACCCTATTTTTCGTTTAGTTTTTGTCCCTATTTTCTACTCATCCATCCATACACTGGATAAAGGGAGTGCAATCCACAAGGCCTTCACAATCACACTGTCACCCCTTGTAATCTACATTATTATATAATTGTCTTCAGGAGTCCAGACTACTGGGTTGGAGTTTGGTAGTTTCAGGTATCTACTTCTAGCTATTCCAGTACATTAAAACCTAAAAAGTGTTATCTATATAGTGTGTAAGAATGTCCAGCAGAGTGACCTCTCGACTCCATTTGAAATCTCTCAGGCACTGAAGCTTTATTTCGTTTCATTTTGCATCCCCCTTTTAGTCAAGAAGATGTTGTCAATCCCACGATGCCGGCTCCACATTCATCCCTGGGAGTCATATCCTGTGTTGCCAGGGAGATTTATACCCCTGGGAGTCAGGTCCTACATAGGGGGGAAGGCAGTGAGATCACCTGCCAAGGTGGCTTAGTTAGAGAGGGCCACATCTGAGCAACAAAGAGGCATTCGGGGGGAGACTCTTAGGCACAGTTATAAGAAAAGGTTTAGCCTTTCCTTTGCAGTAACAAGTTTCATAGGGGTAAGCTCCAAGACAGAGGGCTCAGCATGTCAAACCTTCAGTCCCCAATGTTTGTGAGAACATCAGCAACAATCCAGATGAGGAAGTCCAACAACTCCACATTGGGAGGGAAGAATTTTGAGGTGGTATCTTAATGTTTCAGAAAAATTAGAAATATCATCCAAAGACATTCAAATTGGTAGAAATATTTATCTTGTCTTTGTTTTAATAATAGAGTACCCTAACAGGCTTATGTTGGTAAGCAGTGAGTAAAGAGAGTTTTTCTTAAGTTAAATTTTCTTATGATAAGTTCCCTAAAATGAGTAGTAGAGAGAGGAAAGGATGTTGGGATAGGAATCAGGAGAACTGTATGACATTGGGCAGGTTTTTTTTACCTCTTTGATAATCACTTCCCTCTTTTATACGTTGCAAGAGATTATACTAGATGATTTTTAAGTACTCTTTAGGCTCTGAGATACTGTGACCTTTGGTCACAGTGGTGAAAGTATTCAGCTAAGATTTTCATTATAAACTTTAAAATTCTGGCAACGCACTGGAAACATCTTTGAGTGTCTCAGCTTGATCACAAAGGGCAAAAAGCTTCCAGTTTAGCACTCGTCTTCTTTTGTTCCCTTCCTCTTTCCCTCCCTTTCTCCATCCTTCCTTCTCCCTCTCACACTCTGTATTTCTTTGTCTTCGCTAATTCATGGCTACCACATTCTCCAGATTTCTGGAATCACAGTCTTTTAATATCCAGATAAATTTCATTCCATTTATTATGAGAAGTTTAGCACTATTTTTGAAACTGTGTTGTGGGTACTTATCTCTGATGATCTCTCCTGTTTATAGTTTGACCGGATTATTGATTACAGCTTGACCGGATTATTGATTACTGCTTCTGTCTTTGCCATCCTTCCTTCTGTAGCTTTAATACAGAATATGGCAGTTCCTTTTTTTCTCGACTAGCACAAAGCTGTTGTACATTATAGACTTTAATTGCAGCCTTGAGGTAAGGAAGGGAGGGTAGGGTCTCAGCATGGCATGGAAAGAAAACAAATTAAAATTGATGTTAAATCTTAAAATTTGACCATCTCTGCCATGGAGACTATTTTATTGGTTGTCTTACTATGTAGGCCCAACTTCCAGTCATGTTCTAAGTGTTTGAAGAGCCCATTCGCTATTGCAGTCTCTCTCCCATCTCCATTTTTAGCTTTCTCCCCAGAGCTACAAATTCTTGTTAACCTTATTATGTAGAGCAACTTACCTTTCAATCTCTAACCACTAGACTTCCCCTAACCTACCTTGTGTATCCAAAAGAGTTCATTATATTTTTCCAAACAAAAGAACCAATACTAGACTTTACACTTTAAAAAGTGGATATAAATACAAAAAGGTCTGTAATTACAGTTTTCACTTAAGTTGGGCCAGAGCATATTCTTAGGCAGACATGTTCTCCATCCACAAGACAAACTCCAAGGATTTGTGTATAAATGGTGTGTGTGTGTGTGTGTGTGTGTGTGTGTGTGTGTGAGAGAGAGAGAGAGAGAGAGAGAGAGAGAGAGAGAGAGAGAGAGAGTTTCCCTTTCCTGTTAAATGTTTTCTAAAGCAGAATTTGAATTTTCTCAAAATACAAACACTTTCTTAGATCATTTGGTTTTTCTTTTAACTGGGAAAGTCTGCTGATTTAAGTTAATTTATAAATTACCTTGAGACTATAGACATTTTTGCATAAGTAGTGCAGTTTGGAGAGAGTACAAACTTCGGAGTCATTTTTGAGTTCACACCCCTGTCTAGCATTTTGTGTTATCTGACCTATAGACTCAGTGGTTACCTTTTGGAGAAATGATAATAGTACTCACCTCACAGCTTTATTAAAAGGGATAAACAAGATGATGCTTAAGCGGTCACCTTCTTTCCTAAGTAATATATTTCTTAGATATATTAAATTCAATACAGGAAAGCTGACTATAGGCTTGCATGTTAATAGGAACCGTTCTGCTTCTAGAGAGCTATAATATGTAAAAATTGCAGTTATGTTTCATATAGGTACCCATTCAAATTAATACTATCTTGTCAGTATTAAAATGACTCCAAGAGGTCTTAGCTGACTATAACTAGTTTCAGTTGTAGATGGGTTCTCTGTCTACATATCTACGGCGGGGCTAAGGACACATCCAGGAGAGCATTCTCTTTGGTCCTTTTCTTCTCTTCTCATCCTCTGTGCTTCCCTGGCAGAGGAGAAAGCCCAGCTGGGCAGCTCCTTGAGGGTGATCTCCAGTCCAGTGAGTAGGATTTTGGGGAAAGAGGACAGTGAGGAACATAGAAGAGAATGTATGCAAGGAAATTGAACTAGGCTGTCACTTGGGCTGTCCATCTTCCTTCTCTGGAATAACCCTTCCTCTTCGGTTTCTGAAAATTTTAAAATAAGTTCCTTAGACTGCTCCCTTTTCTGTACCAATGAATTCTTTACTCACATTCAAATGTAATTTGACTTGTTTCGGAGAATCAAGGATCACCTGTATGGGAAAGCACTTGTATTATGCCTGTATTGAATTGTCAGTTTTTCCTTTTTAATTTATAATGAGATCAGTGAGAAAATCTGATTTGTGGAGCCAACTTGCTTTAATAGCCTGCTTTGTTTTTACTTTTTCCAGATATTCTTATACAAACAACTTATAAACTCTGTAGTTTAGGTTCTGCATTTCCAAACTTGTATTGCCTATATCAGATTGAATGTGTATTTGAAAACAAGTGGACATTTTTATAGTTCTGAAAGGAGGACACTTACCTGAATAGTGTTGGAAACATATTCAGACTTGGTAAGATATATTGTAAAATGACATTACTTTTTGGCCTTTTTTTTTACTATGGTACCACTTAATGCAATACCAGAAACCATTATAAACTGCATGCTCAAAGCTAGTTCTGATAGGAAATATGGAAATATATTTCTTGATAACTTCATGAATTTTGCCTTGTAAGAATGTTTAGAATAACAAATTAGTGTTAAAATATGTAATAACCATGTAAAGGACATAACTTATTGATGCAGTCTACTTAACACATATTTTCTCCTTTATTTCTCTAAATGGAATATGTAAGCTCTAACTCCCTATTGGTTTCATAACTTTAGTATTTAAAAAATTGTGACTCTTAAAAATAAATTCCCCAAGAATAATTATTTCTTAAGAAAAATGTAAGTTTAAGAATAACCAAATTTAAAATGTGGCTCTAAGACAAAAAAGTAACAAAATGTATTGAAGTACGACTTAATGGTGATGTGGTAGACGTGTTTGATTTAAGCATTATCAACTTTCTAAAGTAAAACATTATCATCTAAAACTGAATGCACTTAAAAACATGTATCTAAAATTTAAAAAGCATTTTTCTCTCTAATATAATTTAATTTGATCTGAAAGAAATTAAAACCCTTCTGAATGTTTGAACAGACCAGTGGTTTGGAGTAGGATCTACTTGAGAAACTAATGAAAACACAAGAGTATTGTTAATAGCTGGTGCAGAATTATTTTTTAACATTCTGAATGTTTGAAAGCTGAAAACTCCCCATTATCCCATTGAATCTAACTCATGTAAATTAGCTGGGTTAAAGTGGATTAAATTAACTCATTAAAGAGTTTGCAAAATAAATAATTTGGAGCTACTAGGAGTCTTACATCCCCTTTTAGGAGATCCTCATTTTTTTCATATCTATTTTTAATATGTAAGTGAAAACTCAGACTAAAGGCTTAAATAAAAATTTTACCTTACATTTAATTTTTAGCATAGTTAGTACATTAGTGAGTCAGCACTAAGATGATTTAAAAGTGCTTTTCAAATTATATTTCACTGTAATCTTTACTACAGTGCTTGTGTTTTACCCTGTATGTGGAAAGAGATTTGATGATTTTTTTTTGTGTCTGTAAATGTTATATTGTTTAGTAATTGTGGGGCTTTTTGCATGCCTGATAATTATGAAAGCACAGAGGAGGGACACAACATCAGGCCTTTTAGTGCCTCTCCAGTTTTTTAGCTCACCAAGTCTTGTCATCGATGAAGTTCATATGTTCAAATGAAATGAAAAACAAGTAAGACTGTAGCTTTAGGTATTGGTGCATATGGGCATTGGCTAATTGGCTATGTGTCATTATTGGGGAGGACAGTATTCTGAGAGTTTGCACATCCAATATTTTATAAAATAATGATAAGAATAAATGCTAGCTTTTTAAAGATCTTGACAAACTTAAAAGATGGTAACCCATATCAAATTAATTAAAAAATTTATCAAGTTGCACAACTCTATGAATATACTCTGTAAAAACCACTGACATATATGGTTTAAATGGGTGAATTGTATGGTATATGAATTATAACTCAGTAAAGCTGTTACAAAAAATTATTTACTCATGAAATCTAGAAATTTCTGTTAAAAATGCCTGGCAACTCAGCTGAAAGATGGAGGCTGGGACTGAAGATAGAAACCTATAGAGAACAGAATACTGATTAGTGGTTGAGTGGTTGCCAGAGGACATGACAGATATGGGGCTTGGGTTGTGACTATAATGGAGTTACGTAAGATAAGGGAATTCCTTTGTGGTGGTGATTAGTATGACTCTATACATGGGATCAAATTGCTCAGAAGTATCCACAAAACACACACATGCGCAGAAAATTGCATGCAGAAACTGGTGAAATAGAATAAGATCCAATTAGCATTGTTATACCAATGTCGGTTTTCTGGTTTTGATATTGTACTACAGTTATATAAGATGTCACCAGTAGGAGAAGCTGAGAGAAGTGTCCAAGGGACACTACATACTGGTTTTGCAAATTTATGAGCCGATAATAATTTCAAAATTAGAAATTACAAAATATAACATTAATTTCCAAGGGCTATCATAACAAACTGCCTTGACATATTAACTCTGGAATATCTTTATAACTCTGGAACATAGGTTTTGGGTGACATTTTTTGATCTGAAGAAAACAGATAATTAAGTGCCTAGGAGTGAGATAATAATTGAACATTTTAATGTAAAACTAGACAAGTTTGATTCTGTTTCTTCGTCAAAGCATTTGCTTTCTCCCTCACTTATTTACCTGAAAATGATACCTGCCTCAAACAAGATACTGTTTCTAATATGCTATGTTTTGGTCAATCTGGTAAAATTATTGGCAGAGATATCTGAAGGCATATAACCTATGCTCTTGGTTGATTACACTTGGTTAAAAGAATAGGCTTCTGGACATCACTTAAAAAATTTGAGCCAATTTATAATAAACGGCAAAGGCAGTGAATACTACAACCTTTTTATAAGGTCACGTGTCATTTATAGGGTCCATGCACTTCATAGGATAGCCACGATGGTGGACTTGGGAATGAACCACCACTTCATTTTTAATTGAAGACAATACATACATGCTGTGAAATATGTAGGCATATTCATCCTAAGTGTATCGTGTGGTGGATTTTTACAAATGTGTATACCCTTTGTGCCGGTTTGAATGTATTATGTCCCCCAAATGCCATTATCTTTGATGTAATCTTGTGTGGGCAGACCTATTAGTGTTAATTAGATTGAAATTCTTTGAGTGTTTCCATGGAGATGTGCCCCACCTAACTGTGGGTGATGACTCTGATTGAATAATTTCCATGGAGGTATTGGCCCGCCCTTTGGGTGGATCTGAATTAAACTACTGGTGCACTATATTAGATCAGACAGGAGTGAGCTTGCTACAGCCAAGAGGGACACTTTGAAGAATGCACAGAAGCTGCAGATGAGAGACAATTTGAAGACGGCCATTGAAAGCAGACTCTTGCTCTGGAGAAGCTGAGAGAGGACAAATACCCCAAGTGCAACTAAGAGTGACATTTTTGAGGAACTGCAGCCTCGAGAGGAATGTCCTCGGAGAAAGCCATTTTGAAACCAGAACTTTGGAGCAGATGCCAGCCATGTGCCTTCCCAGCTAACAGAGGTTTTCCGAACACCATTGGCCATCCACCAGTGAAGGTACTCGATTGCTGATGTGTTACCTTGGACACTTTATGGCCTTAAGACTGTAACTATGTAACCAAATAAACCCCCTTTTATAAAAGCCAGTCCATCTCTGGTGTTTTGCATTCCAGCAGCATTAGCAAACTAAAACACCCTTGAATCCATCACCTGCATCAAAATATAAAAAATTTCCAGCACCCAGAAGATTCCTTATCACCCTTCTCAGTCAATATTAATCCCCACCAGTAACCACCAGTTTCACTTCTGTCACCATTGATTACTTTTGCCTTATCTTGAATTTCACATGAATAAAACACATATTTTTTTTTTTAATCTTCATTTTATTGAGATATATTCACATACCACGCAGTCATACAAAACAAATCGTACTTTCGATTGTTTACAGTACCATTACATAGTGGTACATTCATCACCCAAATCAATCCCTGACACCTTCATTAGCACACACACAAAAATAACAAGAATAATAATTAGAGTGAAAAAGAGCAATTGAAGTAAAAAAGAACACTGGGTACCTTTGTCTGTCTGTTTCCTTCCCCTATTTTTCTACTCATCCATCCATAAACTAGACAAAGTGGAGTGTGGTCCTTATGGCTTGCCCAATCCCACTGTCACCCCTCATAAGCTACATTTTTATACAACTGTCTTTGAGATTCATGGGTTCTGGGTTGTAGTTTGATAGTTTCAGGTATCCACCACCAGCTACCCCAATTCTTTAGAACCTAAAAAGGGTTGTCTAAAGTGTGCATAAGAGTGCCCACCAGAGTGACCCCTCGGCTCCTTTTGGAATCTCTCTGCCACTGAAGCTTATTTCATTTCCTTTCACATCCCCCTTTTGGTCAAGAAGATGTTCTCCGTCCCACGATGCCAGGTCTACATTCCTCCCCGGGAGTCGTATTCCACGTTGCCAGGGAGATTCACTCCCCTGGGTGTCTGATCCCACGTAGGGGGGAGGGCAGTGATGTCACCTTTCAAGTTGGCTTAGCTAGAGAGACAGGGCCACATCTGAGCAACAAAGAGGCATTCGGGAGGAGGCTCTTAGGCACAACCATAGGGAGGCCTAGCCTCTCCTTTGCAGCAACCGTCTTCCCAAGGGTAAAACCTGTGGTAGAGGGCTCAACCCATCAAACCACCAGTCCCCTATGTCTGTGGTCATGTTAGCAACCATGGAGGTGGGGTAGGTGAATACCCCTGCATTCTCCACAGGCTCCTCAAGGGGACACTACCTCTTTTTTTTTTTTCCCTTGTTTTTCTTTTTTCTTTTTTTTTTTTTTTAACTTTCCCTTCTTTTTTAAATCAACTGTATGAAAAAAAAAGTTAAAAAGAAAACAAACATGCAATAAAAGAACATTTCAAAGAGACCATAACAAGGGAGTAAGAAAAAGACAACTAACCTAAGATAACTGCTTAACTTCCAACATGTTCCTACTTTACCCCAAGAAAGTTACCTAATATAGCAACATTTCTGTGAACTTGCTCCTACTATATCCATCAGAAATTAACAGACCATAGTCATTCCTGGGCATCCCCAGAACGTTAAATAGCTTATCTGTTCTTCTTGGATTATTGTTCCCCCTTCCTTAATTGCTCTCTACTGCTAGTTCCCCTACATTCTACATTATAAACCATTTGTTTTACATTTTTCAAAGTTCACATTAGTGGTAGCATATAATATTTCTCTTTTTGTGCCTGGCTTATTTCGCTCCGCATTATGTCTTCAAGGTTCATCCATGTTGTCATATGTTTCACGAGATCGTTCCTTCTTACTGCCGCGTAGTATTCCATCGTGTGTATATACCACATTTTATTTATCCACTCATCTGTTGAAGGACATTTGGGTTGTTTCCATCTCTTGGCAATTGTGAATAATGCTGCTATGAACATTGGCGTGCAGATATCTGTTCGTGTCACTGCTTTCCGATCTTCCGGGTATATACCGAGAAGTGCAATCGCTGGATCGAATGGTAACTCCATATCTAGTTTTCTAAGGAACTGCCAGACTGACTTCCAGAGTGGCTGAACCATTATACAGTCCCACCAACAATGAATAAGAGTTCCAATTTCTCCACATCCCCTCCAGCATTTGTAGTTTCCTGTTTGTTTAATGGCAGCCATTCTAACCGGTGTTAGATGGTATCTCATTGTGGTCTTAATTTGCATCTCTCTAATAGCTAGTGAAGCTGAACATTTTTTCATGTGTTTCTTGGCCATTTGTATTTCCTCTTCAGAGAACTGTCTTTTGATACCTTTTGCCCATTTTATAATTGGGCTGTCTGTACTATTGTCATTGAGTTGTAGGATTTCTTTGTATATGTAAGATATGTCTTTTGTCAGATACATGGTTTCCAAAAATTTTTTCCCATTGAGTTGGCTGCCTCTTTACCTTTTTGAGAAATTCCTTTGAGGTGCAGAAACTTCTAAGCTTGAGGAGTTCCCATTTATCTATTTTCTCTTCTGTTGCTTGTGCTTTGGGTGTAAAGTCTAGGAAGTGGCCACCTAATACAAGGTCTTGAAGATGTTTTCCTACATTATCTTCTAGGAGTTTTATGGTACTTTCTTTTATATTGAGATCTTTGGTCCATTTTGAGTTAATTTTTGTGTGGGGGTGAGGTAGGGGTCCTCTTTCATTCTTTTGGATATGGATATCCAACTCTCCCAGCCCCATTTGTTGAAAAGACCATTATGACTCAGTTCAGTGACTTTGGGGGCCTTATCAAAGATCAGTCGGCCATAGATCTGAGGGTCTATCTCCGAATTCTCAGTTCGATTCCATTGATCTATATGTCTATCTTTGTGCCAGTACCATGCTGTTTTGGCAACTGTGGCTTTATAATAAGCTTCAAAGTCAGGGAGTGTAAGTCCTCCCACTTCGTTTTTCTTTTTTAGAGTGTCTTTAGCAATTCGAGGCATCTTCCCTTTCCAAATAAATTTGATAACTAGCTTTTCCAAGTCTGCAAAGTAGGTTGTTGGAATTTTGATTGGGATTGCATTGAATCTGTAGATGAGTTTGGGTAGAATTGACATCTTAATAACATTTATCCTTCCTATCCATGAACATGGAATATTTTTCCATCTTTTAAGGTCCTCTTCTATTTCTTTTAGTAGAGTTATGTAGTTTTCTTTGTATAGGTCTTTTACATCTTTGGTTAAGTTTATTCCTAGGTACTTGATTTTTTTAGTTGCTATTGAAAATGGTATCTTTTTCTTGAGTGTCTCTTCAGTTTGTTCATTTCTAGCATATAGAAACATTACTGACTTATGTGCATTAACCTTGTATCCCGCTACTTTGCTAAATTTGTTTATTAGCTCTAGTAGCTGTATCGTCGATTTCTCAGGGTTTTCTAGATATAAGATCATATCATCTGCAAACAATGACAGTTTTACTTCTTCTTTTCCAATTTGGATGCCTTTTATTTCTTTGTCTTGCCGGATTGCCCTGGCTAGCACTTCCAGCACAATGTTGAATAACAGTGGTGACAGCGGGCATCCTTGTCTTGTTCCTGATCTTAGAGGGAAGGCTTTCAGTCTCTCACCATTGAGTACTATGGTGGCTGTGGGTTTTTCATATATGCTCTTTATCATGTTGAGGAAGTTTCCTTCAATTCCTACCTTTTGAAGTGTTTTTATCAAAAAGGGATGTTGGATTTTGTCAAATGCTTTTTCAGCATCTATTGAGATGATCAATTGATTTTTTCCCTTTTGACTTGTTAATGTGTTGTAATGCATTGATTGATTTTCTTATGTTGAACCATCCTTGCATGCCTGGAATGAACCCCACTTGGTCATGGTGTATGATTTTTTTAATGTGTCTTTGGATTCGATTTGCAAGTATTTTGTTGAGGATTTTTGCATCTATCTTCATTAGGGAGATTGGCCGGTAGTTTTCCTTTTTTGTAGCATCTTTGCCTGGTTTTGGTATTAGATTGATGTTAGCTTCATAGAATGAGTTAGGTAGTGTTCCATTTTCTTCAATGTTTTGAAAGAGTTTGAGTAAGATTGGTGTTAGTTCTTTCTGGAAAGTTTGGTAGAATTCCCCTGTGAAGCCATCTGGCCCTGGGCATTTATTTGTGGGAAGATTTTTGATGACTGATTGGATCTCTTTGCTTGTGATGGGTTGGTTGAGGTCTTCTATTTCTTCTCTGGTCAGTCTAGGTTGTTCATATGTTTCCAGGAAATTGTCCATTTCCTCTACATTATCCAGTTTGTTGCCATACAGTTGTTCATAGTATCCTCTTATAATTTTTTTAATTTCTTCAGGATCTGCAGTTATGTCACCTTTTTCATTCATTATTTTGTTTATATGGGTCTTCTCTCTTTTTGATTTTGTCAGTCTAGCTAGGGGCTTGTCAATCTTGTTGATCTTCTCAAAGAACCAACTTTTGGTGATATTTATTCTCTCTATTGTTCTTTTGTTCTCTATGTCATTTATTTCTGCTTTAGTCCTTGTTATTTCTTTTCTTCTACTTGGTTTAGGATTGGTTTGCTGTTCATTTTCTAGCTTCTTCAGTTGATCCATTAGTTCTTTGATTTTGGCTCTTTCTTCCTTTTTAATATATGCGTTTAGTGCTATAAATTTCCCCCTCAGCACTGCTTTTGCTGCATCCCATAGGTTTTGGTATGTTGTGTTCTCATTTTCATTCGTCTCTATATATTTAGCAATTTCTCTTGCTATTTCTTCTTTAACCCACTGATTGTTTAGGAGTGTGTTGTTTAACCTCCAGGTATTTGTGAATTTTCTAAGTCTCTGATGGTTATTGACTTCTAATTGTATTCCATTGTGGTCAGAGAATGTGCTTCGAATAATTTCAATCTTTTTAAATTTATTGAGGCTTGTTTTATGTCCCAGCATATGATCTATTCTGGAGAAAGTTCCATGAGCACTAGAAAAGTATGTGTATCCTGGTGATTTGGGATGTAATGTCCTGTATATGTCTGTTAAATCTAATTCATTTATCAAATTGTTTAGGTTTTCAATTTCCTTATTGGTCTTCTGTCTGGTTGATCTATCTGTAAGAGAGAGTGATGTGTTGAAGTCTCCCACAATTATTGTGGAAACATCAATTGCTTTCTTTAGTTTTGCCAGTGTTTCTCTCATGTATTTTTGTGGCACCTTGATTGGCTGCATAGACATTTACGATTGTTATTTCTTCTTGCTGAATTGCCCCTTTTATTAGTATGTAGTGGCCTTCTTTGTCTCTCAAAACATCCCTGCATTTGAAGTCTATTTTATCTGAGATTAATATTGCTATACCTGCTTTCTTTTGGCTGTAGCTTGCATGAAATATTTTTTTCTATCCTTTCACTTTCAGTTTCTTTGTGTCCCTGTGTCTAAGATGAGTCTCTTGTACGCAGCATATTGATGGTTCATTTTTTTTGATCCATTCTGCGAATCTATATCTTTTAATTGGGGAGTTTAATGCATTTACATTCAACGTTATAACCGTGAAGGCATTTCTTGAATCAGCCATCTTATCCTTTGGTTTATGTTTGTCATATTTTTCCCCTCTGTCTATTAATATCCTTTATTGTACCCATACCGAATCTCTTTAGTACTGAACCTTTCTCCAAGTCTCTCTGTCCTTTCTTTGTTTCTCTGTCTGTAGGGCTCCGTTTAGTATCTCCAGTAGAGCAGGTCTCTTGTTAGCAAATTCTCTCAGCATTTGTTTGTCTGTGAAAAATTTAAGCTCTCCCTCAAATTTGAAGGAGAGCTTTGCTGGATAAAGTATTCTTGGCTGGAAATTTTTCTCACTCAGAATTTTAAATATATCGTGCCACTGCCTTCTCGCCTCCATGGTGGCTGCTGAGTAGTCACTACTTACTCTTATGCTGTTTCCTTTGTATGTGGTGAATTGCTTTTCTCTTGCTGCTTTCAGAACTTGCTCCTTCTCTTCTGTGTTTGACAGTGTGATCAGTATATGTCTCGGAGTGGGTTTATTTGGATTTATTCTATTTGGGGTTCACTGAGCATTTATGATTTGTGTATTTATGTTGTTTAGAAGATTTGGGAAGCTTTCCCCAACAATTTCTTTGAATACTCTTCCTAGACCTTTACCCTTTTCTTCCCCTTCTGGGACACCAATGAGTCTTATATTTGGACGTTTCATATTATCTATCATATCCCTGAGGTCCATTTCGATTTTTTCAATTTTTTTCCCCATTCTTTCTTTTATGCTTTCATTTTCCATTCTGTGATCTTCCAGGTCACTGATTCGTTGTTCAGCTTCCTCTAGTCTTGTACTATGAGTGTCCAGAATCTTTTTAATTTGGTCAACAGTTTCTTTAATTTCCATAAGATCATCCATTTTTTTATTTAGTCTTGCAATGTCTTCTTTATGCTCTTCTAGGGTCTTCTTGATTTCCTTTGTCTCCCGTACTATGGTCTCATTGTTCATCTTTAGTTCTTTGAGTAGCTGCTCTAGGTGCTGTGTCTCTTCTGGTCTTTTGATTTGGGTGCTTGGGCTTGGGTTATCCATATCGTCTGGTTTTTTCATATGCTTTATAATTTTCTGTTGTTTTTGGCCTCGTGGCATTTGCTGAACTTGATAGGGTTCTTTTAGGATTTGTAGACCAATTGAAGTCCTTATCTCTAATTTATCAGATCTGCAGCTTCGTGGAGTACACTTTCTCTAACTAACCAGCAGGTGGCGTCCACGAGCCACCTGTTCTCCACAAGCCAGTTCTCCCCTGCTTAGCCTTTTTGGTGATTGGGGAGTGAGTCTTGTGGGGTCCAATTGGTGTACCAAGCTTGCGTGTGTAGTTGGTTTTGCCTGCCCTGTATGTGGGGCGTGTTTCTGGGTAGTCAGGGAGGGGGGGTGGCTCTAACAATCAAATCTCCCTGGTGATCCTAGAGTTTTAAGGCTGCTGCAATAGTCTAATCCTTCAGTTCAGTCCTGCCACAGTTTGTCTCTGCCACTGACCCACAAGTCCTTGGTATTGGCGTATGGCTCCTGAGACTTGCAAGTGGGCCCCTCTTCCAGGCCGTGCACCCCCTGGTCCTCTGTTGAGGGATGACTGTGGTATGTCACAGGTGAGTGCCATCCCCCCAGAGCAGTTCTGGGCTGCTGGGCTGTGTAGGGAGACTCCCAGTCTGCTGAAATGATGGCTGATTGGGGCTTTGTTAATTCACACTGCTCTACCTTCCCAACTCTGGGACAATCAGCTGAGGTTGCAGAGAAGGCTAATGTCCACGCCCAGTTTTGTGGTGTGTGCCTGTTATTTGAAGCACTTCCGTCACACTGGGTTGTCTGGGGCAGCTCTGGGCTATGGGGCTGGCGATGGGCAGGAGTGTTTCCTGTCCACGAGGATGATGGCTGTGAGCGGACACCTCCCTTTTCTTGGGAAGTTGTGGTGTTTAGTGAATTTTCTCAGCCACTGGATTATTGCGTTTTGTCTCAGAGCTCTCCTAGTTCTGCTCTTGACTTGACCTGCCCAAATTGCAGGTCTTTGAAGCTTTCTGTATTGGGCTTCTTAGAGTAATTGTTTTAGAAAAAGAAAAAAGGATTAAAAAAAAAAAAAAAAATAAAGGGCCCTCCTCAGAGATCTAATGGGTTATTGAAATGCTAAGAGACAAAGCAACCAGGGCCATTAAGGAAAGGTCCACAGGGCAGAGAGATCAGCTTTTCTTCGGGATTTGCATATGCGCCTCAGGGCCTGGGCTCCGGCCTGAGCTCTGCCCTTCCGCCTTCTATGTTCACCAGAACTCCAAAGATCCTCCGCTTTTATTTTGGAGTTTTTCGTGTTGTTTTTTTTCTATGCCTGTCTCCTCTCTGCTGGGCTGGCTGCTCTCAGATTCTCTGGTGTCTGGTCTCAGTCTATCTGTGGTTGGAGTTTGGATCAGCAGAATGAGTTTCCGATAAGGGCTGCCACTGCAGTTCTCCCTTCTCCTTCCCGGAGCTGACAGCCTCTCCTCCCACGGGACTGAGCCTGGCAGGGAGGGGCGCGGGTCCCCTGGCCGCAAAAACTTACAGATTTCGCTGATCTCAGCAGTTCCACGTTTTCATGAGTGTTGTATGAAGTACGCCCAAAGTCAGATTGCTCTGTGGTGTCCAGTCCACGCAGTTCCTGGCTTTCTACCTACTTTCCTGGAGGAGTAACTAAAACATACAGCTCACCAGTCTGCCATCTTGCCCCACCCCCTAAAACACATATTAATAATCCATTAAAGGCCAAGTAAAGTACCCTTTGATGGTTCAACTTTGAAATTATTGAATTAGACTGAATTATGAAAATCTATGAAAAGCTATCGTAAGTAATGAAGATATAAAGTGTACAAGCAAAAGTAATTATGGCAGAGTTATATCATTTTGACTGCTAATAAATTTTGCTTTATGTTAGTATTTCAAGAAATGGGGAAGGTTTTTTATCCCTCTGTTATCATATTATACTTTTGATATCCTGTTTTTTTTTTCTTTTTTTGAGTAGTACATTTAATGAGTTTTCTTTTTATTTCCAATTTTTTATGATAATTTCTTTTTATCCATTTTAATAAATGATTTTTCATTTGATTGATACGCATATCACTAATTAAAGTAAAAGTCATTGATGCTAGTGTTTTTAACCAATTTGTACATAGTTATTTAAATTAATATTAGTAAAAGCATTATGTTATTAGTTATTATGTTAATCTCTTCATGGACTAATTTAGAAAGGAATTTATTTAAATTACATAAGATTGGTCATCGTTTTAAGAAGATGCTTTTAATGCAAAGTTGTTTTTTTTTTTTAGAACAGAGCTGTTCTACCATGCTTTTTGGTACAGATTAAATAAATAGTGGACAACTTTGAAAGCTTGATGTGTGCACTGTATTTTTTTATTTGAAAATTAGTGCTGCGTATTGATTAAAATAGTCTTAAGTAGAATTGACATTTAAAAATTTATATGAATACCCAAATTTAATATCCACAAATCTATAATGATATAAATTAATTGTGGAAGCGAGTCAACTCTCCCATGTAGAAGATACTCCAGCCTCAAAGAGGGGGAGCCTAAGTGCCCACTCCTTGAGTGTGTTTGAAAAGAGGGAAAAAAGAGTAATTGTACAGTGGAGAATGGTGATCAAAATTACCTCAGCCAAGTGATCAAGGGCAACATCAACCGCCATATGCTGATCGTATATAACCCTTGATATAATGTGATGAGAATGGCACATTTTCTTTGTAGTCTTGCTCCTAAAATCTCATATCCCCTGTCTAATCATGAGAAAAACACCAGACACATCTCAGTTGAGGGATGTCCTACAAAATACCTTGCAGTAATCCTCTAAACTCTCAAGGTCATCAAAAACAGGGAAAGTCTGAGAAACTGTCATAGCCAAAAGAAATGTAAGGTGACATGATGACTATATGTAATGGTATTCTGGATGGGATCCTGGAACAGAAAAAGGACATTTATAAAAACTAAGAGAATTTGATCAAATATGGACTTTAGTTAATAACAATAAACTAATATTGGTTCATTAATTGTGATAAATGTACTTTGTGAATGTAAGATGTTAATGATAGGGGAAACTAGGTATAGGGTTTATGGAAACTTTGTAGTATCTTCACAATTTTTCTGTAAATCTGAAACTATTCTATAATAAAAGGTTTATTTTAAAATTTCATATAAATACATGTAACTGAGGAGAAAAAAATACCACTAGCCAAATTTAATTGCACTAGAGTAGAACCTGTTTTTAAATCCTCTTTCCCACCTTTGGTTTCCCTTGGAACAGTGCCAAAGAATAGCTAGAAACTTAAGTCTGCAAAGGAAAAACTGTAAGGGCATTAAAAATTAGAGGTCTATTTACACTTTGATTATATTCCAAAACTTCAAAGAAATGTTTGTCCATGCTCAGAATTTTTAAAAAGTACATCAGAAATCTTTTTTTAAAAAACTGTCCCCCAAGCTACCTTCCAAGAATTCTTAATTACAACATGGTGAAAACCAGGAAGTTAACTTCCATTACTCATCTGTCTACTCTTAAAATTATAGTTTTACATTCCATTGTATTACTTGCTTTACAAGTGATTATAAAAAAATGCAATAAATCAAAGGAAGATAGTGATTATTTCTACTTTACATTATATGAAAGAGCATCCAAAGCACCCTTCACTTTGAGCCATAAACATTCTAGAATTAGGTAATGAATCAGAAATTGAATTTCAATTACTGTCTTTAACAATTGTTACAATTTTAGTTACTAGAAAGAGCTAAACCTTAAATATGCCTTTTTTTTTAAAGTTTAGCACATTAAGAAATCTCAGTAAGCAATATTTTAAGTAAAGATGCTTTATTCTTTCAATAAATAATTATGAAGTGTCTGTTTTTTACCCCCATAGTTGAAGATGGAGATCTTTGTCAGGACCCAAAAAGGGAACAAGTATTGATTGTTAATACTGGGAGGAATATTCCAGGCAAAGAGATTAAACAAACCAAGGCAAAATATCATGTGCCGTATGAATATTCAGGTACAAATGGTTAGTTTGGCTGGATTATAGAATACAAATGAATTGTTAACTACCTGCAAGTCCATCAATAGCAAATTGCATGAATAATGTATGGCAAATTCTTACAATGTCCTGTAGAACAGTTAAAATAAATAATCTAGGACCCCTTTCACATGGATAAACCTCAATAACATAAAATTGAATGGGAAAAGGTAAATTACAGATGATCTTTTTAGAATTTATTTTAAGTCTGGAAACATGCAAAGCAATAGGATGTATTATTTATGTGTATGTACCTATGTAGGGATAGTATAAAAACATGCATGAAATGATTAATTCCAAATTCAGGATTACATTTACCTCTGGGGAAAAAAAAGAGGGTAATGAGATTGGGAAAGAGAACACAAGGGTCTTCGACTATGTCTTCAGTGATTAATTTCTTTTAAAAATTCAGAACCAAATTTGGCATAATATTAAAATTTGTTAAAACTTGGTAGTAGAAATTAGGTGTTCATTATAGTCTCTTCTGAACGTCTCTGCCTGTTGAAATATTTCATCATAAAAAATGTATTTTAGAACATGGTATGGCAATAGATGGGTTGAAGAAGTGAGAAGTTGAAGTAGTCAAGAATCAGATTATTAAGTGTCTTATGTGGCATGCTAGGTTTTTCTTGGATTTCCCATGTGAACATATGCACAATTATGGTGTTTGTTATGCATCTTTATGTTGATGATACTGAAATCACTGAGTTCAACCCAACCGAGCCTGCTGCTCTGGATCCTACTGCCCTTATCTTGGTATCACTGCAAATGTAACATGTCCAAAGTTAGATATTTTTTACTTTTAATCTAAAAACCTAGCCATGAACCATGTTACTGCCTCACTACCAATATGTGATTGTTCACCAACTTCTACCTATTACATCTTCCATAGATTTATGTCATGTACTCTCTTTCTGTCTGTGCCACTGTCACCCCAAACGGGCCTTCAGTTCCTTTCCACACCTCCTGCAGTGTCCTCAGTGACATCCCTCTCTTGAGCTTGCCCTCTCCCTATCAATTCTCCACAAAGTTCCTAGAGAGATCCACTACCATCTCTAGGAGTATTTCCTAAATTCCAGTCTAGAATGTCCCAATATCAGAATCACCGTGGTCCTTGATAAAATTGTGAATTCCTTGACTTAGACATTCACCTGATGGATCGAAATCTCTAGGGGTGTTTCTTGTAGTCAGTATTTTTAAGAAACACCCAGATGTGGAAAGTAAAATTATATGCTTATCATAATTTGAGAACCATTAATCTATTAGAGAAAATGCAAGCTCCTTAAGTTGGTACAGGTAGCTCACTCTTCTGTCTTCATTCTCACCTATGCGCTTTCTCTGCCTTCTACACTCACTCCAGTAATGCGTAATGACCTATATATAAATCTCAGACACTGTTGTCAATACCATTTCTACTTTCTGGAACTTCTCTGTCCTCTACTTTATCTGCTTGTTCATCCCTTTAGATTAAATACAGTATCACCTCGTCTCAAAATCTAGCCTGTTACCCTTCCCCAGCTACTCATACTTATGTCTATCGCTCTGCCTTTCCTCATTCTTCCATGCCCCTCTCCCTTTAAATGATGATGGCCCCAAGGCTAGGATGTTCCTGTGTATATAACATGTAACACAGGACCTGGCCAGATGAAAGCCTTTCTAAAAAGTCTGTTAAATAAATGTCTTTGCTCTTTAGGTGACAGGGAACCAATTAAGAATTTTTGGCCTGCATTTTAGGTAGTTCACTCAAGAGTCACGTGGAGAAGAGAAGATCAAGACTGGAAATAGTGCATCCTGGTAAGAATTTATAAAATTAAATGTTTAGGAGATCTAGATGGGAGATTAGGATTAGATGAAAGTAGAGATGATGGGAATTTTAGGTGGATGAAGCTCTAAGTTTTACACATATTTGGTTCAAGTCTTCTGTTTATTACTTTGGCAAAGATGAGTAATATCTATTTGTAACTACAGGTCATGTAAAACTAATGTCTTTAAGTGAACTTTTTGGAAATATCAGCCAGATTGGAGTAATTTTGGTAATGAGATTAGGTTATTTTATAAAGTAAGGAATAAAAAGCATAGGGTATAAATTATAGAGAATGAAAATGTGAAAATAAGGGCTTCAGAGAAGGAGTAACTAGGACTACCAGAAGAGTCTGGAGGTTTTGTGGAGAGAGGGAGTTGGTGAGCTATGTCAAATGCCTCAGATAGGTCAAGGTAAATAGGGATTGAAGATTATTCCTGAATTTTGCAATTAGGACCTCAGTAGGAACTATAGAAAACTAATTTTAATGGGGCTGTGGGGTAGAAGCCATTGGTCATTGGAGACGTACTGACAAGTATAATCAACCACACTTGTTCAAGAAGCTTTAAACGAGCCGTAAAGCAATACTGTATTTTGCTGGTTCTGTTTTGCCTATTTGTTTTAATTTTGAAAGGTGAAAACTGAGCATGTGTCAATGCCAAAGACAAGAAATCCCTGGAGAAAGAAAAGTTCCTTAAGAATTGAGAAAGATTGAATATTGTTGGTATCAGGAGGAATGGGAGGATATATTATCCTCAGCATAAATGGAGGAATTTTAACATGAGATGGGGGCAAACAGCTGCTTCTATGAAATGAAAGGAGAGGGGAAACACAGGCTGCAGAATTGAAAGAGAGAGACCAGGTAGAACAAGATCTGGAAGGTCTGTTCACAGCAAACTCATTTTTTTTTTGTCATCACTTACTAAACTGATAATTTTCAATTGGGTATTTAACTTGCTTTTTAAGATATCATAGAGCTTCAACTCATCCACACAGAGTAACTGCTTTATGGTGTGAAGCACATGATTTTGTTTTACCATTAAAGCTACAATCAGTATTAATTACTTGAGTTCTGAGAATGTAATATTTATGTATTTTATGTATGTTGTTCATTAAATGATCTCTTCTGTTTGGAGATTGGGTTTGCTCATAGGAGTACTAAAAATGGAAATAACCCCAATTATCAGCAGTTCATTCCCACAAAAATGATAATGTAGATTAATATGAATCTTGATTATGAACTTTCTGGAAGTCAGTATAGATGCATCTTTTCTTCATATTGTTCAATTCATGTTTAATGAAGAAAAAAAAAAACAAAACCTACGTCGTTTTAAACCTTGGCTAGCCTCTTCTCTGATGAGTAAGGTGGGGTTTGTCCAATATGTTTAATATTAATATGGATGAAGAATCATGTTATTTTAGGGCCAGAAAGTATGTGTGTGTAGGGGAAGAAGGGGTAGAATGGAAAGAAAAAGAAAGTGAACCTAAAATGTGTCAAGTTTGAAAGAATGATTTTGAGTCTAACCAAGTTAATTCAAACAATTTCCTTTGCTGAATTAAATGTTAAAGACATTTTTTTTCAAAATATTTTTTATCAGTGAAGTTGTGGGTTTATAGAACAATCATGCATAAAATACAGGATTCCCACATACAAACACCTTGCACTGGTGTGGAACATTTGTTACAAATGTTGACAGCACTTTTTAATAATTGTACTGTTTTTTTAAATAGTAGTTACATTTGTTACAATTGATGAGAGACCATTAACATAGTATTAGCTATCTTCCTTTTTTTTTAATTTTTTTGCTATACACTTTCCTATTCTTAACACTTTTATTAATGTCATGTATTAGTCACATATTAATTATAATTCATGAAAGAACATTCTTATAGTTGTTCTATTAACCATAGTCATTTGTATACAGTAGAGTTCATGTTATACTGTCCTCTGTTTTATGCTTCAGTTTTTATTCTAGTAACATATACACCCTAAAGTTTTCCCTTTTAACCAAATTCACCTATTCAGTTCAGTGCCTTGACCACACTCAACAATAAAATGCTATCACCACCAGCAGCCACTTCCCAATCTTTGTCATCAGCCTATATAATGAGAATCTATACAAGATAAGTATCAACTCCCCATTCCCTACCCCCAATCTGTCTCCTGGTAACCTGTATTCTAGACTCTAACTCCATGTGTTTGCCAATTATAATTAGTTCATAACAGTGAAATCTTATAATATTTCTCCTTTTGTGCCTGGCTTATTTCACTTGACATGATATTCTGAAAGTTCATCCATGTTGTCGCATGCATCAGAACTTCATTCCTTCTTAAAGCTGAATAACATTCTGTATTATGTATATACCACATTTTGTTTATCCATTCCTCAGTTGATGGACACTTGGGTTGTTTCCATCTTTTAGCGATTGTGAATAATGCCTCTGTGGATATCAGTGTGGAAACATCTGTTTGTGTCCCTGCTTTCAGTTCTTCTGGGCATACACCTAGTAGCGGGATTGCTGGATCATATTTTATGTTTGGCTTCTAGAGGCATTGCCAAACTGTCTTCCACAGTGGCTGCACGATTTTACATTCCCAGTAGCAATGAATGAGTGTTCCTCTTTCTCCACATCCTCTCCAACACTTGTAGTTTTCTTTTTTGTTTTTTTTTTTATATTAGTGCCCATTCTAGTAGGTGTGAAATTATATCTCACTGTGGTTTTGATTTACGTTTCCATAATAGCTAGTGAAGGATCTGTGGTTTCCAAGTATTTTCTCCCATTGACTAGGTTGTCTTTTTACTTTCTTGACAAAGTCGTTTGATGCACAAAAGCTTTTAATTTTGATGAGGTCCCATTCATCTATTTTTCTTTTGTTGCTTGTGCTTTGGGTGTGAAATCTAAGAAACCATTGCCTACCACACAATCTTGAAGATGCTTCTCTACATTTTCTTCTAGGACTGAGTTATTATATTTAATCTTTGATCCATTTTGAGTTAATTTTTGTATAAGATATAAAATATGGGTCCTTTTTCATTCCTTTGCCTATGGATATTCAGTTTTCCTGGCACCATTTGGTGAAGTGACTGTTCTTTCCCAAGTAACTGGACTTGGCAGCTTTGTCAAATATCAATTGTCCATAGATGTGAAGGTCTATTTATGAATTTTCAATTCAATTCTATTGGTGAATATATCTATTCTTATACCAGTACCATGCTGTTTGACCACTGTAGCTTTGTAGTATGCTTTAAAGTCAGGAAGTGTAAGTCCCCCAAATTCACCTTTCTTTTTCAAGATGTTTTTGACTATTTGGGATCCTTCAGCCTTCCAAATAAATTTGATAATTGGCTTTTCCAATTCTTTAAAGTAGGCTGCTGGAATTTTGATTGGGATTGCGTTGAATCTGTAAATCAATTTGGGTAGAATTGACATCTTAATGATGTTTAGTCCTCCTATCCATGAGCATGGAACATCTTTCCATTTATTTAGGTTGCCTTTGATGTCTGTCAGCAATGCTTTTTGGTTTGTTTTTATTTTATACAAGCCTTTCGTACATTCTTGGTTACATTTACCCCCATATATTTAATTTTTTTGGTTGCTGTTGTAAATGGATTTTTTTTTCTTGATTTCCTCCTCACATTGCTCATTACTAATGTATAGAAACACCAATGATTTTTGCATTTGATCTTGTATCTTGCCACATTGCTGCACTTGTTTATTAACTCTAGGAGCTTTGTTGTAGAATTTTTGGGACTTTCTCTATATAGAATTAAGTCATCTGCAAAGAGTGAAAGTTTTACTTCTTCCTTTCCAGCTTGGATGCCTTTTATTTCTTTTGCTTGCCTAACTGCTTTGGCTAGAACTTCTAGCACAACGCCGAATAAGACTGGTGACGGTGGGCATCTTTGTCTTGCTCCATATCTTAGAAGGGATGCTTTCAATCTCTCACCATTATGTACTATGTTAGCTGTTGGTTTTTCATATACACCCTTTAGATGTTGAGAAATTTTCCTCTATCCTATGTATCCTATTTTTAGAAGTGTTATTATCAAGAAAGGATGTTGAATTTTGTGAAATGCCTTTCTGTGTTAAATGAGATGGTCATTTGTTTTTTCTCCTTCATTTTGTTAATGTGGTGTATTACATTAATTGATCTTTTTATGTTGAATCACCCTTGCATACCTGGGATAAAATCCACTTGATCATGGTGTGTGATTCTTTTAATTTGCTGTTGGATTTTATTCGCAAGTATTTTGTTGAGGATTTTGCATCTACGCTCATAAGAAAAATTAGTCTATAGTTGTTCTTTTTTCTCTTGTACTGTCTTTATCTGGCTTTGGTATTAGGGTGATGTTGGCCATACAGAATGAGTTAGGTTGTATTCCCTCCTCTTCAATTTTTTGGAAGAGTTTGAGCAGGATTGGTATTAATTCTTCTTGGAATGATTGGTAGAACTTACCTTTGAAGTCATCTGGTCCTGAACTTTTCTTTTTTGTGAGTTTTATGATGACCAATTCACTCTCTTTACATGTGATTGGTCTGTTGAAGTCTTCTACTTCTTCTTGAGTCTAGGTAGACTGAACGTGTGCTTAGGAATTTGTCCTTTTCCTGTAAGTTGTCTAACTTGTTAGCATAAAGTTATTGATTGTATCCTCTTACGATCCTTTTTATTCCTATGGGGTCAATAATAATTTTCCCCCTCTCATATCTGATTTTATCTATTTGCATCTTTCCCTTTTTTTCTTTGTCAATCTAGCAGAGGGTTTGTCAATTTTATTGATCTTCTCAAAGACCCAACTCTTGGTTTTATTAATGTTCTCTATTGTTTTTTAGATCTCTATTTCATTTATTTCTTCTCTAATCTTTGTTGTTTCTTTTCTTCTCCCTGCTTTGGGATTATTTTCTGTTATTTTTCTAATTCCTCTAGTTGTGCAGTTAGCTCTTTGATTTTAACTTTTTCTTATTTTTTAATGTAGGTGTTTATGCCTAAAACTTCTCCGTACTGCCTTCACTGCATCCCATACATTTTGATATATTGTGTTTCATTTTCATTTGTCTAAAGATATTTACTGGTTTCTCTTGTAATTAAAGACATTTGTAAGGAAAACAGTTTTCCAATAACTATAAAAGTGATACTTATTCACATTATTTTTTGAGTCAAATGCCTTTCTCTTTCCTTAGTAAAACCTAAAAAATTAATCTCAGTTTTCCTACCTCCTCAAATAAGCATTTTCTTCTATTTATTATTTTAAATAGAGGCCTGCATATTTTAAGATTTCTTTATTACTCAAAGGGGTATTGACCGAGTTTCTTTACTGTGGGTATTAAATTATTCTCATAAACTGAGTGAGATCATTTCTGTGAAAAGTGATGCCATGAGTTTAGCATATGGTCAGTAGACACAAGTAGTCTTTTCTGGCTTTATTTCAAATCTGAGCACAATGTCTTTCTTGAAAAAAAAAAGCACATGAAAATCTGAAACACACCCACAAATTAATCTAGTTCCAGATATGTTACTTGGTGATACTTGATGTTTGCACAATTTTCTTATGAAGTATCTTTCATTGGCTGCCCAGGTTATTTTGGGTTTCATGGCCATTTTCTCCTCTCTAGCTGCATTGGTTGCTGTGGCAACTTGTTGATCAGATAGCACAATGGCATCTCCACAGTTTTCTCTGTAGTTTAACCTCATAATGCACATTAAGTATGTTATGTATAACTTTTCCAAAAATATAATTAATTTGTCCATATATAATGTTGAATCAACTTATTAATTAAATTAGCCAGTTTAAAATTGTGATAAAAAATGTGCTCTGTTTATGCTGACAGTTGTAGCTATGATATAGGTCTGGAGAATTATATGTCGGATTCCATTTTGCTTTACAGTCTGATGTAGAGCTGTGTGATTATGCACGTGTACAACTTGAGCCTCAGGTTTTTGACTTTAAAATGCAGATCTCACTCCCTCTCAGGGATGTTTTGGTAATTAGATGAGGAAGTGTTTTTTTTAAAAGCACCTAGTATTATCCCTGTCATAGAATTGACACTCAGGAATATTGCTTGAGAGTTGTTGATGTTTAAAAACTTCAAGACATTGATGATTTTTAGATTTGACCTTAGAGACATATATGTTTTTCAAATCATTCTAATATAGATTAAATTATGCCTGATATCATTTTTGAGCTGTGTGTTTGGTATATAGATACATTATGTCTGATAAATTATTTTGGTTAATATTTAATTAATCAGCATTCTGTAATTCTCATATCAAGTTTATTATTCATTTTCTTTGTAGTCTGTAATTACAATGGTATAACCATTTCCAATCTTATTTAATTTTTGCAGGGATTTGACCAAATTACCCCCTATTGATTTGCTCAATGAAAGTAGATTAATTATTACTGTAGTAACATTAATGTTTCATATATTAAGTTTAAGTCATGCTTGCTTTCCTAATAAATTGACATTCTCCACTCCTGTTACTTTAACTTTCCTGTTTCAGTTTCCCATTTTTCCCTGTTCTGTTACTCTTTTTTGCTCTTCTATGTAACGTATTTTAGATTCATGTTTTTGTTTGAAGACGCTTATATATTATTTATATATGGCATTAATATACACACAACATATAAATATATATGTAGATTTTATATCGCTTTGGGGCATAACATTATAGGTGTCATTTTCAGCAGCTCTGAATGACCAATTTTTTTTCTATTAATTTACTATCCAAAATTGCATATAAGAGCATCTAAATTTTTGTATATTTTATGATTTTATTTAGAAATTGTCAGCAGATATCGAGAACTAAGCATACCATTCATGTTAGTTTGGTCTGTTATCTCGCCTTATTAAAAATAGGGCCCCCATTTATTATCAGATGGATCTCAGTTTTGACAAATTATACATAATGTGTATAGTAGTATATTCTGTGAAAGGTACAGGAAAATATGTTACATCAACTCAGTTTCCAGTTGCAGAGGCAAAAATAAAGTGGACAATTCAAAATTGAATGTAATTATATACTGGTTTACCTGAAGAGTTAGTAAAGTACATGTCAAAAGGCTGAGGGTAGTGATAACTAAAGAAGGATAAGGGAGTGCATCAAGATCTAGAAAAATAGGTAGGGTGTAAATATGAATCAAATGGACTAAAATGAGTGAAGAGCCTGTTACTTCTTTTTTGTTCACTTTTCTTTTTAACTTTTGAGAGAACACCTGCCTTTTGGTTTAATAATCACAGAGTCTTTTTAATTTCCTATTCTGCAATTTTATAGGATCAATTTTATCTGCTCTTTAAAAAATTTATTGTTGTACAACCTGCCTCTGAACTACAGTATTAATTAGTTTTGAACACATGATTTTGGTTGTTGAATTATTGCTATATTAATTGATTAGTTGCTTAATTTTTTTAAAAGTATGTTTAAACACCTATTGTGTACAATATAGTGTAGAGATGGCACCAGTCTTGCTCAGGTCGATTGCTGATTATAAGCAGTCTATAACATAAGGTTGGAATGGCCTGTGACATGTTTATGGAGAGACTTAAATACTAGATTTTCACACAGTGTTGGGGGAAGAAGAACTGTTTAATTAAGGTGCCCAATTAGGATGCTAGAGTAATAGCCTAGGTTATGAGAGCCTACATTATATATTTAGGCTATAGTTGAGCTGCATTTTCCACCAAGGAATTTAAAACAGTCTTCAATAACCAGATTATTAAAATAAAATATATTTCATCAAAATTATAAAGGGGGAGTTAAGGCACCATAATTGATGCTAATATACTTCTGGTAATAAAATAATAAATTTAGTCATGAATGTCCTTTTAGCCATAGGAAAAAAGGCATGGATGTGAATAGAAGATTAATTAATTCAGTAACTGTTTTTGAGCACCTGCAACATGCCAGGCGCCTTGGAAGGTATTAGAGTTAAAGATGAATGAGACAGACCTGCAAACTTTAGGGAACACACAGTTCAAGGGGAGGAATCAAAGTTTAATTGTGTGAGAGAAAAAAAATTACTAAAGAGAAAAAAAGTGTTTTAACCTATGGTATGCTTTATGTGGATGACTTTAAATATGCATGTGTATTTGTTTTTATTAATTTGTTTATTTTTCCCTTCTAAGATGCTTTATATGCAATTCCATTTAAGTCAATGGCTAACTTAATACTATCACATCATATTGAGCTTCTAAATTACATTTGCTTTGATTGCTCCTTGAATTTCTTAGTGTACCTCATTGCTGATCAATCAGGCATAGCAAACTGACTGACCAGGGAGAACAGTAATTGTCCCCACGATTGCTTCATTATGACATTTTGTTAAAAAAAAAATAGTGATGAATGATTTCACAAATAGATCCAGAAGAGTCCTGTTTATTTGTTTTATCTATAGGCATCTTCATACTATAAGCCACTGGTCTGAATTTTAAAATGTGTGGTTACTGGTGCTTTATGTAATGAACAGAATAGTTCTCACAATAAGAAATCTCAGCTCTCATCTTTTCACTTTTTTTTTTCACTTTTTTTCCCACAAAAATTATTTTGGTGACTCACGAAATATTTTTAAAACCTATGGCAAATACTTCTATTCTGTTTCCAAAAGGAGAGAATTGAAATACGAAGAGTAGGTCATTGAGAAGGGATGTTTAAGGCTTGTTGGATATTGCCTGACAATCTGTACGGTATAGGAAGGGTAGTAAGAAATTTCTCAGGCATGTGTCAAGTATCTATATAGTTTCACTCAAAGGCACTTAGTAGGTAGGTCAAGCCCTCTAAACACATCGGCAAGTACATAGCTGTGAGGTCCCAGAGTCCTGCCTTAAAGGACAGACAAAAAGATAATAGCATGAGTGATAACTATTGAGAGCTCAGACTATAGCAAACAATTCTGTAGTTTCTTGTGCTTCAGTAGTTCAGTTAATGTCATCATCTGTTGAGATGTTATAAATTCATTTGGAACCCTCTGGCCGAATAGTTCATTTATGGGATTACTGTAATAAAAGCATGTTTGAGTTTCCATGCATATTTTAACTTATAATTTATTGTATATTTATGTTTTATCTAACTTTTCACCCAATAATATAATAGTTCCTTGGAATTTTTATGTCTTTTTTTGGGGGGGGGGTGGTTTCCAGCTTACTAGTCATCAAAGGATGGGACAGCATTCTGTTATGATTACGTTTGTTTGTGTTTGAGAGTTGTGGTAAGAGAAATGATGCTTCCATCAGAAAAAATAAAAAGTAATTAAAAAAACTACAGCAACAAAAATTAAAAGCTCTGTTTCTCAGGAGAAGACCATTAATTCTGTTTTAGATGTGTTGAGATTCACTTGCTAGCAGAACTTCAAAACTGAGAATCTGCTTTATGAGAGTGACTACCAATGTTGCAATGGTAGCTTCCATTATTTATTTATGTCTCAGTCATCTGACACTTACCTGCACTTTACATGTATTTTTCATTTGTCATCACACCAGTCTTATGAGATAGGTATTATTACCCCCCCCCCATTTTATATATAAAGAACTCCAAGATCAGAGATTTTAATTGCTCTATGTTATTTAGCTGGTAGAACTAGCATTGGAGCCTAGTCTTAACTGTGTTCAGAGCCTGTGTGAGACGACTTCTCTCTGCATACCCTGGGGCTCAGTAACTGCTGGTTTGTTAGCCAACCAGCAAGTACTTCATGTCTACATAAAATAGAATAGTTTATTCTTTATTGTAGTGCCATTTAGTGTAAGAACTCTAGTTAGCATTTATGTTCAAGTTTTTGTTTAATCTTTAAAAAATCTTTAGTGCATATCCACCATGATGGAAAATTCATTTTTATGGGGAATGATCAAACTTTTAATCAAAGCTTTCTCTTTGGTATAAATCAATGGTTAATTATTCAGCCATAAAGCTGCCTACCTTGAGTCACACCATGTCTTAGGATATAAGTTAAAGAAGGGGGAAAAGTTTATATTGTTTGGCTGAATCTGCTTTTAACTTATTTAACTGAAAACTATAAAAGTTTGCTGAAAGGTTAATCTGAGGTCATTTCAGTTTGTCTTTGGTCACTGGCCAGATGGAAACCACTGTTCCTAAAGGCACTTCCCAAGACTCTGATGTAAAACACTTGGTTTTGTCAATCCTCAATGAAAAGTTTGGTGTTAATTTGAATATAGACTGATGCCGGTCTTTAAAACTTTTACTCAATTCTTATAATCCTTTGAATCACTTTACATATTAAATTTAATGTGTATATTTTCTCCAAAAAACTTGGACTTTTTGTAATATGTATTACCAAATGAACATATGTATATGGCAATAGCTACAGAAATAAGCATTAAAAAGATACACTTAGAGGCTGTTAGGTTTGTAAAACGTATCCTTTAAATTTATGTTTACTATTACATTACCTTAAAATATTTACATGCAACATTGTGTACTTTATTAAGGGATTTGCTTTATATTAGCCTTTTAAGCAACAGATACTTCTTGAGCATTTACTCTGCAATAGGAACTGGGGAGAGATTGCTGAGAGACGTTGCTCCTGCCTCAAGGCTAGCACTTAGATAATACACATGCACTAGATTCCATTCATAGAGAAAGCCAGTTGGCTGCTGTTGGAAATTGGATAAATTCCAAGATTAAAGAAAAACAAAGCAATAATATCTGTAAGTGTCCTGTCTCCCTTTTAGTTTTTGGAGTTAGCTGTATTAAGCTGGTGCTTTCACACTCTGTGGAGTTGTGTAGAGTGCAGCTCTGTCAGACAAAGAGCTTAATGCCACTGAACCAAAGGCCTGAGTTTTGCACGTGTACTTCAGATTGCATTATCACTATCATAGACATCTGGACAAGTGATGATGAATGTGGGTTAACAGAATGGCAATTTGGAGCAGAAGTCTCAGACGTAACACAAGTTGGAATCTCAGTTTTAACACGTGAGTGAGTTATTTAACTTTACTAATCCTAAGTTTTCTTGTATGTAAAATGGCAATACTACCTGTTCTTTCTCAGTAACCCAGGGACACTCTGAGGATCTGATGACATCTTATAATGAATGTCTTTTAAAGTTTAAAATGGGATATAAGCTAATTTGGGATGCATAATTTGAAGGTATAATGTTTAGGAAAGCTACTAGGTCTGTGTATGAGATTTTTTTTTTTTTGTCACACTTGATATTTGAGTAGATGAAAAGATCTGAGAGAAAAAATAGTAACCCTGAATAGAGTTAAGAAATCATGGTTCAGGAAGGATAGACTTCTGTCTGGGCAAGAAAACTAGATTCCTGAAGATAATAACTTTGAGTGAAAAATGAGAGGTTTGTAATCATCCACAAAAGGAGTGACTGAGTTCTTCACCACAAAGCAGCAGAGGCACACAGCATGCCTTTTCTGTCAGAAAAAAAGTTAAAACTTTTTTTTTCTCAGGCATATGCCTTGGTTGAACAGTTTTCACCTTGAAGTATGAGCTGTATGTGCTCTTTTTTCTCATGAACAGAAAGCATATTGTGAATGCTTAATGTAGATGGCTAAGGAAGGCTCACACTCCAATTGGAAAAAGACACAAAAAATGACCACTGGAAAATATAATGAGGTTGTATAGGGACATGGAATAAAAATGAATGAAACACTGAAAAAGAATGATGTAGATTATGCAAAAAAGATGAAGCAAGATTGAGTGTGTTGTGAGAGGCATTCAAAGCAAGAAGTAAAAGAAATAAAAAAATAGAAAGTTAATAGACCCTCACATCTATGGCCAATTGATTTTTTTTTTCATTTTTATTGAGATTGTTCAGATACCATACAATTATCCAAAGATCCAAAGTGTACAATCACTTGCCCCTGGGTACCCTCATACAGCTGTGCATCCATAACACTTAATTTTTGTTCAATTTTTAGAAACTTTTCATTACTCCAGACAAGAAATAAAGTGAAAGATGAAAAGAGAAAAAAAGAAAAGGAAACTCTAAACCTCCCCTATCCCTAACCAACCCCCCTCAATTGTTGACTCCTAGTATTGATATGGTATGTTTGTTACTGCTTATGAAAAAATGTTGAAATACTACTAACTGTAGTATATAGTTTGTAATAGGTATATAGTTCTTCCCTATATGCCCCTCTGTTATTAACTTCTAATTGTATTGTCATACATTTGTTCTGGTTCATGAAGTGATTTCTAGTATTTGTACAGTTGATCATGGACATTGCCCACCATAGGATTCAGTCTTATACATCTCCATCTTTTGACCTCCAACTTTCCTTCTGGTGACATATATGACTCTGAGCTTCCCCTTTCCACCTCATTCACACAACATTCGGTGCTGTTATTCTCACATCTTGCTACCAACACCCCTGTTCACTTCCAAACATTTAAGTTCATCCTAATTGAACATTCTGCTCATACTAAGCAAGAGCATCTACATTTCTTCCACAAGGCAGGAGGGAGAGTCATAGAAGGTAGAGAGGCAAAAGAAAGAGGAAACAAAAAAATGACAGCTAGAAAGCAGCAAAAGGAAAAATAACCTTAAATCAAAGTAGATTAAAGAATCAGACAATACCACCAATGTCAAGTGTCTAACATGCCTCCCCTATCCCCCCCTCTTATCTGTATTCACCTTGGTATATCACCTTTGTTACATTAAAGGAAGCATAATACAATGATTCTATTAGTTACAGTCTCTAGTTTATGCTGATTGCATCCCTCCCCAATGCCTCCCCATTTTTAACACCTTGCAAGGTTGACATTTGCTTGTTCTCCCTCGTAAAAGAACATATTTGTACATTTTATCACAATTGTTGAATACTCTAGATTTCACCAAGTTACACAGTCCCATTCTTTATCTTTCCTCCTTTCTTGTGGTGTCTCACATGCTCCCCACCTTCCTCTCTCAACCGCATTCATAGTTACCTTTGTTCAGTGTACTTACATTGTTGTGTTACCATCTCCCAAAATTGTGTTCCAAACCACACACTCCTGTCTTCTATCACCCTGTAGTGCTCCCTTTAGTATTTCCTGTAGGGGAGATGTCTTGTTCACAAAGTCTCTCATTGTCTGTTTGTCAGAAAATATTTTGAGCTCTCCCTCATATTTGAAGGACAGCTTTGCTGGATACAGGATTCTTGGTTGGCGGTTTTTCTCTTTCAGTATCTTAAATACATCACACCACTTCCTTCTTGCCTCCACGGTTTCTGCTGAGAGATCCGCACATAGTCTTATGAAGCTTCCTTTGTATGTAATGGATTGCTTTTCTCTTGCTGCTTTCAGGATTCTCTCTTTGTCTTTGACGTTTGATAATCTGATTATTAAGTGTCTTGGCATAGGCCTATTCATATCTCTTCTGTTTGGAGTACCCTGCGCTTCTTGGATCTGTAATTTTATGTCTTTCATAAGAGATGGGAAATTTTCATTAATTATTTCCTCTATTATTGCTTCTGCCCCCTTTCCCTTCTCTTCTCCTCTGGGACACCAATGATATGTACATTATTGTACTTTGTTTCATCCTTGAGTTCCCGGAGACGTTGCTCATATTTTTTCATTCTTTTCTCCATCTGCTCCTTTGTGTGTAGGCTTTCAGGTGTTTTGTTCTCCAGTTTCTGAGTGTTTTCTTCTGCCTCTTGAGATCTGCTGTTGTATGTTTCCATTGTGTCTTTCATCTCTTGTGTTGTGCCTTTCATTTCCATAGATTCTACTAGTAGGTTTTTTGAACTTTTGATTTCTGCCATATACATGTCCAGTGCTTCCTTTACAGCCTCTATCTCTTTTGCAATATCTTCTCTAAACTTTTTGAATTGATTAAGCATTAGTTGTTTAAATTCCTGTATCTCAGTTGAAGTGTACGTTTGTTCCTTTGACTGGGCCATAACTTTGTTTTTCTTAGTGTAGGTTGTAATTTTCTGTTGTCTAGGCATGGTTTCCTTGGTTATCCAAATCAGGTTTTCCCAGACCAGAACAGGCTCAGGTCCCAGAGGGAAGAAATATTCAGTATCTGGTTTCCCTGTGGGTGTGTCTTAGAAAATTGCTCCACCCTTTGATGCCTCAGGTCACTGTGCTTTTCTGCCCAGCAGGTGGCGCCTGTCAGCCTATAATTCTTGACTGGTGTGAGGCGGTATGGCTGTCTTCCCCCAGGCTCTGGGGGCTGGTTCTGAATGGAAAGGGCCCCACCCCTTTCCTCCTAGAGAAGACAGACCCCCCAGGTGGAGGTCATTAGCATTTCAATGGTCTGGCTCTCTGCTTGTGCTGTCTCCGCCCTTCCCCTAGTCACAGCCCTGGAAACTGAAAATGACTTGGGCTTTCTCCACTGAGCCAAAAAAGAAACAGGTAGTCCCCTTCAGACTCAGTCAAAGGCAACCCTCCGGCTCTCCCAGATCAGTCATCACCCAGAGCCTCTGTCTGTGTTTTGGGGCTGCGTACCTGTAGTGAGCAGTTCACACTCGCTACTTAAAACCCCAGTTGGAGCTCAGCTGAGCTGTATTTGCTTGCTGGGAGAGAGCTTCTCTGTGGCACCACGCAGCTCTGCAGCTTGGGCTATGGGGGAGGGGGTCTCCCGACCTGGTTCCGCATGTTTTACTTACAGATTTTATGCTGTGTTCTCGGGCATTCCTCCCAATTCAGGTTGGTGTATGATGAATGGATGGTCTCGTTTGTCCCCCCCGCAGTTATTCTGGATTATTTACTAGTTGTTTCTGGTTTTTTGTAGTTGTTCCAGGGGGACTACTTAGCTTCCATTCTTCTCTATGCCGCCATCTTGCCCGAGTCCTGGCCAATTGATTTTTAACAAGGCTACCAAGTCTACTCAACTGGGAAACAATAGTCTTTTCAACAAATGGTGCTGGTAGAACTGGATATCCATCTGTAAAAGAAGGGGGATCCCTATTTCACACCATATAAAAAATTAACTCAAAATGGATCAAAAACCTAAATATAAGAACCAGGACTATAAAACTCACAGAAGAAAATGTAGGGAAGCATCTTCAGGATCTTGTGTTTGGTAATGGTTTCTTAGATTTTACACCAAAAGCACAAGCAATGAAAGAAAAAAACAGATAAATGGGATCTCCTCAAAATTAAAACTTTTCTGCATTAAAGCACTTTATCATGAAAGTAAAAAGGCAACCTAGTCAATGGGAAAAATTTTTGGAACCCACACTTCTGATAAGGGTTTAATATCCAGAATATATAAAAAACCCTATAACTCAACAATAAAAAGACAACCCAACTAAAAAATGGTCAAAATACTTGAATAGACATTTCTCCAAAGAGGAAATATATGTGACTAAAAAGCACATGAAAAGATTCAGCATCACTAGCTATTAGGGAAATGCTAGTGATATAACATTTCACACCCACTAGAATGGCTACAATTAAAAAAAAAAGAAAATTTCAAGTGTTGGAGAGGATGTAGAGTAATGGGAACACTCATTTCTTGCTGGTGAAAATGTAAAATGGTGCAACTGTGGTAGAAGACAGTTTGGGGGTTCCTCTGGAAGCTAATATAGAATTATCATATGACTTGGCAATCCCACTACTAGGAATATACCCAAAAGGATTGAAAGCAGGAACTCAAACAGATACTTGCTCACTGCTGTTCATAGTGGCATTATTCACAGCTGACAAAAGATGGAAGCAACCCGAGTGTCCATCAACCCATGAATGGATGAATAAAATGTGGTGTATACATGCAGTAGAATATTATTCAGCTGTAAAAATGAATGAAGTCCTGAAGCATGTTACAACATGGTTGAACCTTGAGGACATTAGGTTGGGAGAAATAAGCCAGACACAAAAGGACAAATATTGTATGATTTCACTGGTATAAACTAATTATAATAAGCGAACTCATAGAGTCAGAATCCAGAGTATAGGTTACCAGGGACTGAATTGGGGGTAGAGAATGGGGAGTTACTGCTTGAGTTGTACAGAGTTTCTATTTGGGTTGGTGGTCAAGTTTTGGTAATGGATGGCAGTGAGGGTAACACAACACTGTGAGTGTAATTAACAGCACTGAATTATATATGTGAATGTGATTAAAAGGGGGAGACTTTAGGTTGTATATATGCTACTAGAATAAAAATTAAACAACAAGGCAGAAGATAGGACTGTGTGAAATAAACAGTGAACACTATTGTAAACTATAGTTAATAGTATAATTATAAAACTGTTCTTTCACAAACTGTAGCAAATATTCCACACTAATGCAAGATGTAATAATCGGGTGGTGTATGGGAACTCTGTATTTTATGTATTTTATGCATAACTTTTTTGTAAAAAAAAATGTTAAATTACATGGAAAATCTGAAGAGAAATTTCTGGGTAATGAAGCAAAAAGAAGAAAAAGCAGCATATGATTGGGTGGAGGGTATTTCTCTTTTAGAGAATATTTTGATCTAAATCCTAGATTTATGATTGAATTTATAGTAAAAATAGCTCTTGTTTACCTAACAGCTCTATCAAACTAAATTAAATTATAACTTTATAGATGGTATAAACAAGCACAAAGCTGAATTCTAAAACAATGTTAATGTAGTGGCAGATTGACAAATTTTGTCCCTAAATAACTTAATATAATGTTTTAAGCTTTTTTTCTTTATTTTGTTCTCTAAATATCGGATGTTTCCGATAAATACATGATGAAAAGAACAATACACAACTGGGTCAATGGAGCAGGGCTGCCCTTTCGTTACTTAACTCTCTGGTGGTGAAAAGAAGTAAATGTTGACCAACTTTGGGACCTCACTGTGGTTTGACATTAATTTAAAATATTGTAACCTTTTAAAACTGTGACCTGCTGTATAATTGCCCATTATAACCATGTTTGCATTTCTTGTTGATATTTGTTAGCTAAAAACATGTATTTCCTGTTAGAAGTCTTTTGAACTATTACAGGAAAAAAATGAACTATTTTTCCTCCCCTAGTTTAATCTTGAACTCAGATTTGCCTATTCTTGTCCTTGGATTCTTAAATTTTCTTTAACAATTCATTGATTTCTTTTTTTAGAAATGTTATTACTTCTGTGATGTGTCAGTTAACCCCTAAGAAAGAGTTAAAATGAAATGTGACCTTAACCAAAATATTAATAATGTTAACATTCTGACTTTAATAACATACATAACTTATTCTTATTCCTGAAAAAGATGAAGAAGATTAAAATGGCAAATGGCACGTAGCACTGAAATGAGCAACCCTGTATGTTCTCTATTTTACTTGTTAGTAAGTAGCCACGATAGAGGAAGTCTCCTGTCATGTTAAAAGACTTTTTAAATAATCAATATAAATACATTCCTGAATTAGATTTTCACACCAACACTAAACAATGATGTCTCCAAGCATACATTAGAGATCTTCTTCATGCTCTAATGAGTGTATTAATACAGACATTTGACTAGAAACATACATTTCTATGTGGTGGGTCATAAGGCTTTCTTTTAAGACACGTATTTTTATGTGTGTTTATGTACAAGAAAACTAATATAGAGTCATCTTGTAGGATACTTCTAGCAGCTAGTACTGTAAGATTCAAACCAAAGTGGCCTAGACATTAAGTTATTGTCTCAAATAATAAGAAGTCTAGAATGAGGGCGGTTACAGGATTATTTAATTCAGGGGCTCAGTGACATTATCACCAGGTCCTTTAAATCTTTTTTCTCTACCATTTTCGCATGGAGGCTTTAGACCTCAGTCTTGTCTGAGGCATCATCTCTTCACACAGAAATGAAAAAAGGAAGCTTCTCCATAAGCATCTCTTTGGAAGACCAGTGTCACCTCTCCCACATGCCACTCCGTGGACTTCCCTCTTCATTAGCCAGAATTGGGTTTTGTGATCGGACCTAAAGCAGTCACTAGCCAGGGAGAAAGGAGACAACCATTTATTATGTTAGTTCAATTATCATTCACCCCTGGGGCTGGGGGGGTGTCCAGCTTCCACTAAAGGGCATGGATACTTTGAGGAAGGAGAATAAAATCTGGATTCTGCTAATCAGGTATAAGTGAGTTAGGGTGTCAGTTGAGTTGATAATAAAATCATGTCTACAAATACCGTTTCATGATATATTATGTTTCTGCTAATTAAAAAAAATAGTGGATTCTTAAAAGTATAATGAATCTCAACTAGAAGTACAAGTCTTGTTGGAACAATCTTTTAGGATGAAGCAACAGTCAATCTATCGGTGTCCTATGACTACTTTCATTACAAGGTAGACTGTAGTACTTTGGCATTTTACTGACACACAAATGAAGTCTCTAAAAAATTGCCTCCTCCAAATATTCCTAAATCAACAATTATGATTTTATGTGAAAGACTTTCCTGTAACTTTCTCCACATTTATTTTATATAACCTCCCTCTCTTTTATCCTCCACTAAGTTCCTGTTCCATTTCCACCCACCCATCTGCCCCTATTTCTCATTTCTTGCTAAACCTGGGGTAGATTAGCTTTTGCAGTGTAAAATTTTAATAATTTGACAAGCATTTAAGGTGATAATTATCAACCCAAGAGTTGAGCATTTAAGTGTAAGATTAACTGTTAGCCTAAGTGTGCGAGGATACCCTTACAAGAATTTCTGAAGTTATTTTGTTATATTGGAAGCTGAAATTAAGGAGAAAAAGCTTTAAATCTTGTTACATAAAATGAAGTGGAAGCAATTTGGCAATAATGAAAGGATACTTTAAATTATAATTTAATTATGGATTTTGGATATGGTTGATGATAATGGATAAACAAAATGTGGTACACACAATGGAATATAATTTGGGCTTAAGAAATACATGCTGCAACATGGAATAACCTTGAAAACATGCTCAGTGAAATAAGCAAGATGCATAAAGGCAAGTATTGTATGATGTCACTCATAAGAGATATATAGAAATAGCAAATCTGCAGAAATATAAAGGAGATTAGAGATCAGAGGGGGATCAGGAAAGGAGGAAATGGAGAGTGTATGTGTGGGAGAAATGGAGTATGTATAGATAAAATTATTTAAAAAAAGATAGGAAGAAGAAGCTAGCTTGCTTGGAGATTTGACCATATGATTTTGTTTCGGGTGAAATCTCTATGTTAAAAAAATATAAGTTGAAAACTATATTTTTTATGACATTCATTTAAGTTGTTAGAAATTTAAAGTCATAAAGACACACATGATTCTTTTGAATGGCACTCAGTATTATAAGCCTCATCGAATGCATTTCAAGTAATTATCATCTTCTAGAAGAATTTGAAGCGTACATTTACATTGATCTATCCATTAAATTAAACCCAAGGGCAATCATTTATTTTAGGAAATTTATATGAACACAAGATTTCATTGGATGCTATTAAAGTGGAAGAGACAACCATGATAAACCACAGAACTATCTTCGTTTGTAGAGTGTAACTGACGGCAAAATGTTACATATTATTAAATGAGTATGTTAAGGTGTGTATATGTGTGTGTCTTTGTGTGCATGCACGTGCACGTGTGAATGCATGGGTACATTTTTCTCCCCCTATTCCATTTCTGCATAGGTTAGGACATTCATTCTGAAATGTCTAATAAGAAATATTATTATGATCTCTCCAAATGTGCAGCACCTGAAGCAATAGTGCCAGTAATATTATGAAAATGTCTTTCTTCTAAGGGTTTATAATGCATTATTTCTGGACTGGAAATATTCTTTTTCTGAGAGGTCTCCCTAAGCCAAACCTGAACTCCCAGCAAGTTAAGGCCTACAGATCCTGTCATGCTTTTCTAAGAAAACATTTGATAAGCTTCTACTTTTATAGAATCCATTAGTTGATTTAGTGTGTTTTGATGGCAACAAGGTTGTAATTTTGTACAACTACATATGTAAGATCACCATCCCATAAAATATTTGCTACAGAGAATTTAGATGCTGGTTTGGTAAGCCTTGGCATGCCTGCATTTGAGGTTTGGCTCAGATAAGGATCTCTTGATCCTCTAACAACTATATGAAAGTGCTTGTCAATCTCAGCACATTTTTTTTGAGTTAGAATCAGTGGGTGCTTGTCCTCATTTAGGGGGGAGAATTGGAACAGTTAAATCAATCTGAGATATACATTATATAGCTTACACAGCTGTACTGACAGAACACAACCATCTGCAATGGCTTTTTCTAAATGTAAACACGAATTTACTTTCTATGGATGACAGACGTCTGATATTAAGAAATTAACAAATTACATCCGTAACGATATGTATTTTTAAAAATCAACTACAGAAGCAAATATTTAAAGCTTCTTCAAAATATAAATGTGTTTTTGGTTTAACAATCTATTTTTAATACAAACAAAAGGGGGAAAATAAGGGTAAAAGTTCTTCAAAATCCACAAGTGTTAAATATACATTATTTCGCTGATTTTAACTAATTAATATATAACAAGTAAATGTGACATTATTGTGGAATCCAAATATAGTTGAAGGTAAAATATACGAGAGAACTAAGGAGTATTCAGCAAACTCTGAAATTTAATTCAATTGCAATTGTTTATAAAGATAAAAGAGTTTTGATCTATATTCCTTTATGGATGCCAACACATAACTTTAACTGGAGCCAAGGACTTAAAAGTTGAAAGAATGATATCAGAAATGAACAAACAAACAAACAAACAAAAACAACCAAAACAATAAAACTGCAACACAGCTCTGGGCTATACAAGCAATAATCATTATCTTTATCATATAACTTCTTTTATAAAATGAAAATTAAGTGCAAAAGTAGGGTATTTTCCAGTATGATAATTGACTACAGATTTTTAAATTTATTTCATCAAATCAGGAATGAAGCCTGTAATAGATTGGATGCCCTTTATTTATCATTGCTGAAACCTGTTTGAAAAGATGTTTGAAAATTCTGTCCTTTATGGGATAGAGTCACCTCTTCATTAATCTGTTTCTATGGTCAATAAAATTACATTCCATTGAACTAGCTTCCAAGTGCATTTGTGGTAGGGTATGCATATCTGGATGTATTTGAATAGTAACAAGTTGAATTTTACAATGTGTTTTAAATTAAATATTGAAATTTCTCTTTTCGGTATGTAAATAGTAAATCAGTATGCACATATTTAGGGCAGCACGTACTAGAATCTACTTGAGTGGATAACTAAAATTTAAAAACAAATTTCTCATTAAGCTTTTACGTCTGCATCTTTTATGTAGGAAGTATGAACAGGCAGGGCTAAGTTTCTATTCTACTTTGATGAATCCAGGTCCTCCTTTCACTGGTTCTAATTACTTGTTATATTAACTGTTTAAGGTGTTGCCTATTGGAAAGAGAAATGGCTAGCAACTTGACTCTGTAAGCCAGAGTTTGTTATTTTTTTTTTAGCTGGTAATATGGTAACTGCCTCCCAGGCTAGGTTCTGAGAGATCTTTAAGCAGTGGGACACCTTAAGAAAAAAAGCACATTCTTTATTACCAGTCCCACTGCATTTCTGCATGATGACTTTGGAAACCATAGAGAACCTTTCCCAAAAGCCTAGGCTGAAGACTGGCCATGGGGTCTGTTTCTTGTCCCTTTATCTTGGGATCAGCCCTGGGCTTGGCCCTACAAATTTTTATCATTCTAGTTGGGAAAGAAGGTAGCCAAGTAAGAAGATAGGAAGTGCTCTTCCCAAATGAGTAGAGAAGACACAAGCTATCCTCTTTCTCTATGTTTGCTTTCCTTCTAGGTTTCCTCTTGATCTTGTTTATCCTTCCTTTTTGGAGGCAATCTCCTAGCAGCACATGGCCTGAAAGAAGGGACAGGGAAATCAGGGTGGCCCATGGAGATGGCAGTTTTTAACTCTGCCATCAACACTGGTGTGTGAGCAGGATTGACCAACAAGAGACCCTTACCTTGAGGGTGTACTTGCATTCAGAGCAGAAAATCTTAGTGAAAGCTAGTTGAGAAGTAGCACAAGATCCCTGAAGGCACCCCTCAGGGATACCCTTTAATTAACCCTTCAGTTAATTAAAATTTCAGTGAAAGAATTAACAGTCCAGATAAACAGCTTCATGGGTTTTCTTCAACATAGAGAAAAAGAGTGAAAGAGAGAAACCGTGAGAAAGTCCCAGATCATCAATGATGTGCTTATCTTTACCAAGAAGAAAGTTAAGAAAACACACCAAAACAGCTATAATTCAATGACATGTAAAAGTAAATGGTCACTGGCAGTATTGTAGTTAATGTTTTCTTCTGCATATGGTTAACGGGCAGTGTAATCAATCAAGTGAAGGCAAAAATATTTGAGTGTTTGTATTTTTTAGGCACTTCACACAAAGAGTTATATAAAACATAGCCCCTGCCTCTGTAATTTATAATTCTGGGGTAGACTAAATTTATGCATGTGAAAGAGAAGGTAATGTGGTACGTTGGCATGAGATATGGACTAAGAACCTAAACATGACCTGGGTTCATTTTCAGTTTCAGTACCCAAAGGAAGCCAAATGCTTTTGATCCTATGACTTTGATCCAGTCATTTCATTGTATTTAGTCAAATATTCTTCATCTGTAAATTAACAAAGTTGGATTTGATGATAAGGTCTTTTCCAACTGTATAATGTTAATAAATAACAGAAAAATATAACTATTTAAAATGCAGTATTGATTGATTTAGAAAAACACATATTCAGACAAATGCTTAAAATTACACTGTGGCTCGGCTAAGGATGGATGAAGCCTGCCATTTTCTGAGCTGTATTGTGGAACCTGAAAAGTGTAGGTGTCTACTAATATAGTGATGCTGAGTGTAGTCTTGATATGTATGTGGGTAGAAAAGTTTACTGGACACATATCTTAAGATTTTAGAATTTGCAAGAAGCGAGTTTTGTTTGCCTTCCCAGACATACATACCAACATCATGAACAGCGTTTTTAAAAGAAGCAATGATGTGAATGTACTGTTGTTAAGGTGGAAATGGGAAACTTGCTTTATAAAACAAACTATATATAAGATTTCCTTTCTTAGTGTCTATATGATTAACAGAGTTCTTCAAAATGATGGGAGCATGTGATAAGATACGAGTGGGAACTAGAAAGAAAGAAGGGCAATATTTAGAGTCATATGAACAAGGCTGACTAGAATGAGGGGGGGGAATTGGGTGTGCTGGGGAGGGAGTTCATTTCTTTGTTCCATAAACTTATTTATTCAATTCTGAAGATGCCTCAAACAGTCTCTAAGGTGCTGAGAATTCAGCAATGGTCCTTATTGTTAGGAAATTCACAGAATAACGGAATACTCAAATATTAAAAGACCTGAACAAATACATTCAGAAATAAGTGGTTGAGCACCTTAGATATACAAATTATTTTGTATATTGTTAGATATTAACAAATTCATTCTGAGGAGTAGAAAAAGGAGTTGTTCAGTGTACGAAGAGGTAAATGATACAGGTTTATCATTCAGTTAAAAACCAACTTGGTGGGAGCAGAAAGTTCCTCAGGACTGCTAGTACAGGTAGGCTGCAGAAGCTGTCTTTTGGAGGACACCTAGGGAAAATACATTTTATCCTGACATGTATATTGTATGATGATTCTTTTCCGAATTAAGTCTCATGTCAAAAAACTTTTAGCCATTTTTATGTCAAGAGTTTCAAAATAAGTGAGGCATAAATTAGAACAATCAGGTTCATAAACATTCAAAAGAGTATTTTTCAAATTCTACCAATGTCCCTTTTACCTCCATGTATGAGAGCGTGGAGTCCTATTTCCATATCCACCACTGAAGTCCTCTCCTTTTTAAACAATGGCTCTCCTATTTTATATTCTATTGTTTTAGTGCCATATATAGTTTTACATTTGCTTAAACTTGAGCTTAAAATTGTTTTAGAGAAATTTACTTCAAATTTTAGTGCTGCTTACTTTTAGTGAAAAATTTGATATTTAATAAATCTTAAACTTTTGAAGAGGGGAGAGAAATCCTTGTCAACATACAATTTTCTATAATTAATTTATGAGTGCTATATGTGGCATGCATTAGCCTTCTGAACCCTGTGTGTTTATGTATTTAAGATGGTAATTAAAACTATTTTTACAAGTTTTTAGAGGTTGTCTTCCATATATGGTTAAATGAACATTTAATAATAATTGCCTTAATATTGTTCTTTTTCTCTGCAGTGAGAGGATTATGCAATTAATTATATTTTTTTATTTCTATTTATGGGCGATAGGAAAAAAGTGCTCAAGGTTTTTGAGTCTTTATGCAAATTTTTTTTTCTTAAAACATTTTGGTCAGAAAATGCTTTAATTAGAGTTCTCTATAACAGAATTAAATAATAGATAATTAATGCCAAGCTTGGAAGGCTGAACCTTCAAGTGATAGGTTTTTCTTCACAGTGTCTCATCTCTGTTGCGGAATAACGAAACAGCAGGATACATAAGGATTGGAAGCCTACCTACCTTAGGTATAAAAATCCTGCCTGGAAAACTGCCTGATTATGATCCTAAAAGCAATTGGTAATTTGACCTTGTGGATTACTGAGACTTTGAAAAGTGTATTTGCTTCAGGAAAGGAAAAATAATGTGTTATTGTTTAAAATCAAAATAGTGAAAATCTACATGTTCTATTCAGTGACTAGAAAATGTCCACAAATCATGCTGTAGAACACAGGAATTTGGAGTAAATGCCCCATTGCATGTCTAAAGGCTTAAACAAAGACTCTGATCAGTATCTTTATTCTTTATTAATAATGTACTGTACTTGCTAGTGAAACCCAATTGTGTGTGTGGTTGTTTTTTTTTTTTTTTTTTCCTGTTTTTTAAGTCTTGGGTAATTCATTTTTGTTATCTTTGTTAGTGTTCGGCTTTTCACTGAAGCAGGTAAGCCACTTAAGAGACGCAAAAAGAAATTGAAACCTAAAGTGCTTTGCTGTCTCAGCTTGGCTCAATTGCTCAGGCCTTTGCTATAAGGGATTGGAAGATTGCTTTCATACCTTAGCTCATTTCAGAAATTTTTAAATGTGAAAGCATGTCTTTCAAAATACACCTTGTGTAGATAAAATAAATAAATGAGTTACTTTCATCAACCAGCAAGGACAAACTTTTCTTATTGTGATATCCAAAGAGAGAACGATTTAAGGGTTAATTAATTTTTGTTGCATTTTTCAAAGTAAACTCCTAAGGCTCATCTTTTCAGAATAGATACACATGGAAGCTTCTATTAGGAAGGAGAATAGGAAAGGAGGGAACTCAGTTTGAGCACATGTGCTGTGGATAAAACTGACATTAGCTGCGTTTACAGATAAATTATCTGAGGCACAGAGATATTATGCAAATTGGCCATGATCACATAGCTTAGCAAATTATAAGGAAGGTTCAGATTTGAAACATTTCTGGAAATCATATATCTGATAAGGGTTTAATATCCAGAATTTATAAAGAACTTCTAAAACTCAACAACAAAAAGACAACCCAATTGAAAACTGGAGAAAGGACTTGAATAGATGTTTCTCCAAAGATATATAAATGGCCAATAAGCACATGAAAAGATGCTCAACATCATAGTCATTAGGAAAATGCATACTAAAACCTACTCTTAATGATGTATATAAATCTGGTCTCCACAGTCATGTGTAATTCTCTATGACTTGATTTTCTCATCTAAAAATATCGAAGAATTAAATAGTACCTGCTTCAAAGGTGTGTTGGGAAGATTAGACAAAATAAGTCAACTGAAGTTTAAAATATGTCTAATACCTAATAAGCACTTGATAAATACTAGCTAATGTTGATAAGATTTCTTCCTGCTCACTAGAGCAAAAAATCAAATAACTTTTTCTAAGAATGGAACACGTCTTTTCTGAGCCCTTGGATAAAGAGAATGTTCTTCTGATGTTTTTACATGATAAAAAAACCCTGGTTTAGGTTAGTTTTGTTTTTTTTGGGGAGAATCTTGGAGGCTTTTCCCCCCATATTCTTATATTTTAAAAAATTGTGAGGCAATGGCTAGGTATAGATCTTTCATTATCTTCTTTCATTATCTGTTTTTCTTTTGTTTATTGGTATTTTCCATTGCAAGAAAGTATTTGCCTTGGATTCTGCTTCTATTCCAACTCATGTTTTCTTCCTCATATTGTCTTTGGTTGAATCTCCATTCTTTGTCTCCAGATCTATGATCTTTTCTCCCATTTCATGTTAATGGTTCCTCAATAACGTCCTGCTCAGCACTGATTACATTTTCTGCCTTGTACTTTACATCCCCAATGTAAAGAGATTATACTTTGGCTTTTGTGAAATTGCTTCCATTAAATCTTTTCTTAGTTGATTCAGAGTCCTGTTCATCTCATGATTTCATTTTGTCTCATTGTATATTCTGATATATTCAATCTTACACATTCTTTCATTTTCTTTTTTAACTTTTTGTATTTTATTGATAATGTAAAACAGCTTTAAAATAATCTCTTCAGATTTCAGTGCTATATCACATTTAGAGATATATTTTTCCTCTTACTTGACAGGATAATACTCCCTTTTGCTTGTCCTGCAGTATATTTTTTTCCATAGTCACTCCATTTATTTTACCACATATCCCTCTTTGAATGAAGAGACATCTGGTGAAACCTGGTATTTACTGGCAGATAGGGTGCATAGATTTCCTTTTAATGGGCTCATCATTCACTTGAATGATGGTCATGTTCTCTGTTCCACTCTTTAACTAGAGGGAAGGCTGATGAGTTTAGATCCTGGTGGCTAGATCAGATTAAATTAGGTGGGGTATCTTTGCTATTTATTGCTTCAGATTCTCTGATACTCTAATCCAAAGGAGGATGTCAGAGACGTCTACAAATCCCACCCTGTGCTGTTACCCAGGGGGTTTTCTAAATGCACTCTTGTAAACAGTTTACTTGGAGGTGGGCCTCCTGAATTGCAATATTTAATACCTCTCATCTTTCCTTTCTTCTTTTTTTTTTTTTATTTAGACCTTATTTTAATGACCCACTTAAAATTTCCTGCTTCAATTTATCCAAATATCTCAGTTCTCTTTCTAATAAAACTTTTGCTGAATATTCTCAAATCTGGATTTATATTAAGTGCCATAAGTGGCCACATGAGCACAGTAGGAGAAAAATACCAAAAGTTCTCATTTTTAAGGCATACTTATTAGGCCATAACAGCCCTGATGATACATGATGTATAACATAGAACAAGCATTGAAATCACAGGATATATACATGTTGAGATTAGAATTTTTTTATAGGATTAAATGTGAATAGAATAGATTTTTGGGTATGTGGGATTTCTGGTAGCTGTCCTCTTTTGAGAATTAAGCTGGGATCTGGAGAATCAAGCTATTGGAAAAAGATTAGCTCAAGTCATTTTTCCACAATCTCTCCTGTGCTCTTCATGAAATACTTTTATAGATTTATTTTGGCTGTGTAGTTAAGACTTTAAAATTTTTTTTTTTTTTAGCTATAGAATCTGAAAAAGAGAAGAAGTCATTCCTCTGGGATATTGATGGATTGAAGAAAATTCATGTTTCTCCCTTGAATCTTTTAGCAAGCTATTCAAAGACACTGTGACACCATTTCCTTATTGGGTTTTTAAGATAAATGGAACAACATGTCTTGCTTTAAATATTTTCACCAAATGCAAAACAAAACCAAAACAAAAAACTTTGAAACTTTAAATCTTTGAATCTTTCAAACAATCACATTTACTTGAGTGTCCAAAACAAGAAAATGGATAATATCAGTGCCAGCACTATGTCATACAGCAACTTCATCATATTCTTTGACAATTTGTAAATAATTTTCCATTTCACCAAAAGTTACAAAAGTTTCCAGTTACCCTTAGCAAGATGAAGCTTACTCTTTCATTTGTCAATGTGCGTAAAAGCTGCTTATAGCATAGCATGGCATAAGCTGTTTTTAAGCAATAAATAGTTCAAGTCATCTATTTTGTCCTGAAATGCTATCTGTTAACTGCATTGCTTCTAAATGGTCATAGTAAATTCAGCATGACAGAGAATATTACAGAAAAGACAGCAGCAGAAGCATTAGCATTATCTAATATTTGTGTATGTTATCAACATAACACAGCAGTAAAAGGTTTAAATGCATATCAGTGGGTACCATGTCTAAAAATTACAGTACCTATTTAGTGTACCTATTTAGTGTATGGGATATTTTTCTTAACAGAGTGCTTGCTATATCTAGAACAGCATAATATGTGATTTAGTACAGTTAATTCTTACTGATTAAATAATGTTTCATGTACTGAAGGAAGTGACAGGAGACAGATATGTTTTGCTTCATTGTGATCCCAGATTTAACACTTAAATGAAAATCCCAAAGGACCATGATATGTCATTATTTAACTGAAATGAGCTTCAAAATATTTAACAACAGTATGATTTGTATCTGAACAGCAAGATGGCACCAGATACATGTAATGTGACTGACTTCTGACAGTTTGGAGCTCGATCCAAAATTGTGCCCCTCATTTGCAGTCATAGTTATTACCCAACTTCAGAGAGGATACCAATTTTATGGATATCCTCTGAGAGTAACATGCAAAGAAAAACAAAACAAAAAACAGCAAATGCAATCTCTGAATACCTTTTACAAGAGGTGCAAAAATAGTCATTTCTAATTATTAAACTGCCATTTACAGTATTATTATTTTTTTTTTTTGTACACCTGCAGAGACTCAGAAATGGTGGGGAAAAATGCCCAAGGCATATTGCTTGGTAGTCTCCAAGTGGGTATTTACACAACGTGAAATAATTGTACATAGATACCCGGAAATCAAACAGACATTGATAGATCCTCATTATACTTAAAACCTGTAGAACCCCATCCCAAGCCTCGGTAAAAAATAATCCCCAAATCCCCCCATCCATTCACCCATTAGCTTCCTGTTACACAGAATAAATGCTTAGATCACCCCCACCCATCCTCAAATAAAGTGCACAGTCCGTGGCAGACCATAGAGTAATGCAACAGGAAAAGCCCCCTTTTTGTGTTTGATTATTTAAAAATAAAATACAAACAAAAAATCAAGATTGAAGAGAATTCAGCAGTTCTCTGCATCTTGCAAGAAGAAAAGCTTGAGGACGCCCTGCTTGACTGTCACTTGCGTTAGTACACACAGCCTTCCTTGTGGGGGTGGGGGTTGCAGCAGCCACCTTCGGGCGTGTAGGCCATGCTCTCATCAAAGTGAGACAGAGGCAATGTGTCCTCTTCCTTGATGTGGTGTTCCATGTCCGCCTTCAGCAGTGGCCACTGATATCTTTTGCATAATTCCTTTTTCATCGTAATAGCGGAGTGAACGGCTAAGTTTATCATAGTTCATAGCCAGCCTGTTTTTCTGAATGCCCCAACGCCTAGCCACCTCTTCCGGCTCAATCAGTTTAAATTCCATGCCTCGAGCAGTCCAGGCAATGAAATGGGAATTTGAAGGGTCATCCAGAAGAGCTACCAAAAACTGCCAGAGCTGAAGGGATCCCCGCCACTGTATGAGAGGTCCTTCCTGTTTTCCATCAAATTTCTCTGGGACAACGCAGGTGTCATCATAAAATGGCCTGGGACCCTTTTCAAACATACAGCCTTCTGTTCTGCTGGGATGAGCCAGGAAACTTTCCTGCCTCGTATAAATGGAGTGGCAGCTAGGCACTTTTGAATCATATTCAACATCTCTGGGCTCCTGTCTAATCATCAGAGGAGGGGGAAAGCTTTCGCTGGCCACACCTCCAGCCATGGTGCTGTGTTCATACACTGGGTCATGGTACTCCTTCTTAAAGCCTTGTGGTGGAAGGGGATGTTTGGCTCAGACATCTGATGTTAGTACGTAGGACGTCCTTCCCTTGGCATTGTCAGCAGAGGAGGAAAGGAATTACAGGGTTTGGAAAGCTGGCGGTGAAATCGGTGATCCATGGGGTAGCTGCTAACCTGTATAGACTGCGGTGGTGGGAGGTGAGCAGAGAAGGCCCAGTCAGGTTTAGGAGTGTGAGCTGAGTTTGGAGATGCTGATGCAGTGGGGACACGGGAGTGCTGGATGCGTGGTGGAGCTGGAGGGCCTCATTCCCACTTATGGCTTCTGATCATAGGCACTGGCATTGCACAGGCACTTTTTTTCATAGCTGAATTGAGAGGGCTGTTCTTGACCGCAGGCAGAGCCGAGTTCTGAACATGGACTATGGGGTTCTTTCTTGATTTTCAGTGGCAGGCCATGGAAAGCCACGCTCCACAGAAAGCCGAAGAGTAGCGGACAAGGAAAGTCCAAAGATAGGAGGGCTGAGAGGCTGCCCTGCCGCATCTTCCTCGCAGCGACGACTGAGTCCCTGAGTTTCTTGGTTCAACCCTTGGCAGCAGCACTCGGGGTCGGAGTCTGGGCGCTAGTGCTTTGACTCCTGGCCTTGAAGGAAAATTGTTGAGAAAGGGCTTGGCGGGTGTGGAGCAAGGGCGCCGCCTCTTTAGAAGTGTGAGCGACTGGTTTGTCAAAGAATATTCTAGTGTCCCTGTGCACTTTTACGGCTCCATTTCGTATTTGTCTGGATAAATCTGCCCGGTCTTGCTCCCTTGGTTTGAAATATATCACTTTGCAGCTGGTTCTCTCTCTTTCTTCTTGTATTGATCACTTAGGCTTTGTTTTCTGACAATTACAGTATTTGAATGAGCATACACAAAAAATATTGTAAGGATTATTCTGGCCATTTCAAATATAATTTATAAAAGAAGAGGAATGTTTATTTAGGCTGCCATAAATTCAGTGTTTTTGAAAAAGAGGCAGAAAGGAAGATGTTAACTGTCTTCCTTTCTTGTTTTTAGGTTGTTTGGCTTTTTTATTTCTGGGGTTAAATCGTGGGTTGGATACTGATTTATTTTTCACTTCAGCTGCATTGCCTTTATCATTTGTGGGAACTTTCCCCAGACTGTGACAGAACTGTTTCAGTCATAGGTTTCAGCTGTATTTGAGTTTTTATCATTTTCCAGTGTTCATCTTTGAAACCACTTCAATCTAAAGTCTGTCTTATGTTTTGAGCCCTCAAAGCTGGATATTTGATAAATGATTTAAATAATTAAATTACAGAGCCTGTTCAATATAATCTTTTACTTTTTGAATTTTTTGAAAATGGTAATCTTTATGGTGTATATTTTTCTTCCTTTGCTTAAGCCAGTAAAGAGCATTGATTAGCGATGTAATACTTATCTATGCTTTGTAAACATCACATTTTGTGAATATCTCATGATTGCAATGTCACATATCAGAGCTAATGTTCAAAGGACTGTTTAGGTTGTAGATTTTTATTTTAATTTGGAAAATACTTCAAGTCTAGTATCTGGCCATGTCACACCCTCATCAGTCTTACAAACCTCGTGAGACCTACTCTGCAGATGATATTTCCTAAATCTGACTTCTCAGGGAAATTTTTGCAAATTCTACTACCACATGTAAATAAAGCCAAACAGAAGCAATTTTGTTCCATTAAATAAGTCATACTGTGCTTTTGGGAAATCCCTGAGCCTACCTCTGAAGAAGGGAAACTTGCTTTCACTCCCGCATGGTCCTCTGCCCTGACTTCTTTCCCTCAAAGAGACTGACTCTCATGTTGCTTTTTTAGCTGCTCGTGTCCTCCTTTTGTGGCAAACAGCAAGTCTTCCAGTGCTAAGCACTGACATACACTCACATTTCATTTGTGAAAAACTGGCTGATAATGGCTCACATTTTATCCCCCAGGTCATTTATATAAATATGTTATAATAAATATCAAATGTATTATATAAGTGTAAGTTATGGATGAGCCTGGGCCTTCTAGTGTTCTAACCAGTAATGTAGTGGCAATTAAAGACAATGCAGTAAGGGAATAATCCACCCGAAGCATACAATCAGTGGCTCACAGTATCATCATATAATTGTGTATTCATCACCACAATCAATTTTAGAACATTTTCATTACTGCAAAAAAAATTAAATAAAAAATAAAAAATAAAAAAATTGAAAATAAAAAAGAACACCCCAAATATCCTATATCCCTTATTCCCCCATCCCATTATCTGTATATTTTTTTGTCTTTATTTTATTACTCATCTGTCCATATGCTATATCCAGGGAATGTCAGTCACAAGGTTTTCACAATCACATGGACACAAGATAAAAGCTGTATAGTTCATCATCATCAAGAATCAAGGATACTGCATTAATGTTGAACAATTTTAAATATTTCCTTCTGACTATTCTATCACACTAGAAACTTAAAGGAATATCTATATAATGCATAAGAATAACCTCTAGAATGCTTTACTCTATTTGAAATCTCTTAACCACTGAAACTTTGTTTTGTTTCATTTCTTTTCCCCCTTTTGGTCAAGAAGGCTTTCTTAATCCCACACTACCAGGGCCAGGATCATCCCTGGGAGCCCTGTCCCACCTTGCCAGGGAGACTTACACCCCTGGGAGTCTTGTCCCATTTGGGAGGGAGGGTAGTGAGTTAATTTGCAGAGTTGGCTTAGAGATAACAGGCCACATCTGAGCAACAAATGAGGTTCTTTGGGGTGACTCTTAGGCATAGTTACAAGTAGGTTTATAACTACATAAAACAAGCCTCTAGACTGAGGGCTTGGCTTATTAAATTGGGAGCCTCTATTGCTTAAGAGAACAGCAGGAATTCCCCAGTGGGGAAATTTAATAGTCCCACATTTTTCCCCAGTCTCTCAAGAGGACTTTGCAAATACTTTTTTTTTTTATTTTCTGCCCAAAATATTCTGGAATGTATTGGGGTATTACATTAGTCTGTACAGAATAACAAGATCTCGTTCTCTATTCTAGGTTCCATGTAATTACGTTGTTTAAATAAACTGACCAGACAGGTTAAATTAGAGAGTGTGCTATAGAAAATATAAATTTTGTACCAAATAAACCTCTCTTCCTTTGATCTCACACAGAAGCTGGAATTTTAAAATATAGTAGGACTGTCTTTTGCCTCAAAGCTAGTATTTTTCATTTTTTTTTTTTTTTTGTGAAGTAACTGGAGCTGTCAGTTACATTCTTTCAGCAAGTATTTATTGAGAACATAATGAGTCCAAAGATTATACTAGCCCCTTGGGATAAAACAGTATCAGCCATGGTTCTTCCCTCATTTAGTCTTTATTCCAAACTTAGGTCGCAGAATTACATAATTTCAAAATTTTTACCAAAATCATATCTGCATGCTATTATTTACTAAATATCTTTCTTTACATTCAAACATCTTTTGTTTTTTAAAAAAGATGGATTTTAAACCTTAGGAAACTTCCATGTATGACTTCTGAAGGTATATATTACTATGTCTGTGTAACTCTCTATATAGCTCTATCTGTATTTATATATATGATGCAATGGAGATGTATATGAGAACATACACGTAGATTTAAATATATATTATGTTGAATTATTATCAGCTGTTAAAGATCATGACATTTTGTAAATCACCTAAAATCATTATTAAGAACCACCAGTGGCACAAATACTAGACTTTTAGAATCAGTGGACCAGGCCATTCATTGATTGTCCGCTGGATAGCCTACCCCCGTGAAGGAGGTTGGCTATCAGAATCACTTTGGAAGTTCTTGGGGAAGCCTTCCCAAGAACTAATATTGGTACTAATATTGATGGAATTTCTCATACTAATATTGATGGAATTTCTCGTATTCCATAGTTATTGGGGTTAAAAAAGTAGTTGGAAAAAAAATGTGGTCTTGGAGGTAGGTTTGCAATAAATGGCAAATATTCTGTACTTTTTATAAACCTCATTATGGATTTAGCACTATATGGATGCATTATTTCATCCAATGTAAGAATTTTACAAAAGACTAAGTACAAATGAAATTTTTTATTCATGGCAAGCCAAAAATGCATATGTATTTATATGCTTATGGCATGCAAAAGGATTTCTTATTAAAAATTAAATCATTTGAAATTCTGTATTCAGTCGTTAAATGGAATGTTGAGAAAGGAATATATAATAAGACGTATTTTGTGGCCTCAAGTTATCTCCAGTCCAGTTAAAGAGATAAAACTTAAAACTATCCATTAATTAACAAACAGTGAAGCCCTGTCAGCTTAAGTTGCAAACTGTGTATCTGACAGATGTGCCTCAAGCTTTCAGAGGGGATGAATTCATTGTGTGCCACAGGACGAGGAATTTTGTGAGGGAAGTTAGACTCCAGCCGGCTCTTTGAAGCCTTGAGTCAACAGGGTATTCCAGTTGAAGCACATCAGATTGATGCCACCAATGTTTGCTAATGTAAGTGTTAGGAAAATCAAATCCTTAATTGGTTTTGTTTTGTTTTGTTTTTGTTTTTGTTTTTGGATTTGAAGATCTAGTCTTGTTTGCATCTTTTCTGGGCCATATACTGATTGCTCTGGTTACCTAGAGATCCACATGTATTGTTTGAAATTGTGGTTTGTGATGTGCATGTGTGTGTGTTTATATGTATGTCATTTATACATATAAATGACAGCAGCTGTGACTCTTGTGCTAAAGTGGTCCAGTTATAATCAGGGTGGGCAAAACTTATTTTTAATCCATGGTGGTAAATTAGAACTTTAGTAGTCTTATATTATGTGTGGTCTTTTATTGTTGTTGTTTTTAATCATAGGTTTTTCAGTGTTTGATTTTCATTTATTTCATTTTTTTTTCCTTTAAAATTTGTCACTGAATTGTGGGGAATAAAAAAATACAAACAAACATAGACTCAATAGAAAGATATTTGAGAAAGCCTTCAGGGTTAATTAATAGGCAGCAGTACAAAATTATAAGTGTGACATCAATATATACTTGGGTAATACCTTTTTTCTTCTCTGTATAAAACATGGTTGGATTTTAATGATTATTTACAATAGTAATAGGTTGCCCTCATCTGATAACTCTTATATAGTATCAATTTAATCTGAAATAATATTATTTTAAATAGTTTTTGTATAATCTCATTCCTACTTAGGAAATCATCTTTTTGATAAGCAGTATATTCTCATTAATAAATTATTTTCCTGAAGTCTGTCTTAACTAGTTTGCATGTAAATTATAATAATATTTTAAGCACACTTTATATTTAGTCCATATATAAAAACATAAATACATACATATTGAGCAAATTTAATTGAGGGTTTAAAAACAGCTGATAGTAGTAACATACTTGATGGCCCTTATGCATTACCTATGGAAAAGGTCAATTTCTTCATTCTTTTAAACTTTTTTGATTATATCTGCACCATTGTATATCTTCAGCCAAATTTGTGAATCAAAAACTCAGAATGACCCATTTACATTTTGATTAGGCTCACTTAGTCCTTGTGATTTTTGTTTGTTTTCTTGCTCTCCCTTTTTTGCCAGGAAAATATTTCTGAATTTAATCCTGTTTATGCCTGTCCCTAGATTTGGTCTAGTTCCTGCCATTCATCTATTTTTTTTTAGTAGTAATATTTGCAAGAAATTTTTGGTGCAGTTTCCTTCATAAGCTGCATCCTAAGCTGATTGAAACCCCTATGTTGGGTTTCTGTTAAGAGAAGTTGCAGCTGCTTCTACAAACTGAGCAGTTAAGAAGGAGGCATACTAGGATTAGAGCCTTTTCCTGCCCACATTGTTTTTCTTTGCAGTACTCTATTCACAAGAGTCCCACTTGTGAATGATATTTCTGTTTACATACAGGGTTTTCTCTCCAAATTAACTTTTAGAATTTTGAACCACTCAGCATTCAATCTTTTCTATTATCTTTGCACCTTTACTTTTTCCCTTGTATAGTTTCTTTAATAACACTTTCCAACAATTTTATAAAACAGAACATTTTATGTTGTCTCAAGAGTCACTATACAAATAAATTGCCTTAAAACTGGTTTAAACTTTGGAACACTGGTAAGAAAGTTACTTAGTTACCCTTTGGAAATGGCTCTGTATTAAAAGTTTTTCTTAATCTTTTATGGTGTTTACTTATTAACTGTATTGGGATTGAGCATTCTTTTGAAGCTCTCATCTTATATTCCTTTTTAAAAAAAAAATTAATTTGGATTAGTAAATATTGTAGAAACAATTTCGTAATATCAGTTTACTTATAGGTGAGGAGGATAAAGGCCTTTTAAATATAACAGGGGATAACACTTCGTTCAAAAAGATTACTAATACAATTTAATTTCACAGAAATAGCATACCTAAGAGGAAACTTTCTTAGAAGCAGAAGTTATATTGTCATGTGTTCATCTTTTCATTCAAGATTTAAGATAAAAAAAGTTCACTTCAGCCTTATGATTTTACGACACTGAAATATTGCCTGTTTTGGAACTCTTTAAATGTTATTTCTAATGAAATTCCTTTGGGTGAGTTAAACGGATAAGATGTGGGAGGAGAGGAAAAAGAAAATCCTATTAAGGTGAAGTAAAGGGAAAAAGTTGTTAAAGGGTAATAAATATGTAGAAAGAAGTGAAGGGAAGAAGAAATAGGATGAGGCATGAAATGGGGAAGTAAGTAAATTCTTTCTGTTTGGTCAACTCTCCTAATTTATTACTGGCTCCTAGTGATGATCTCAGCTCCTTTGGTTTCATGCCTCTTAACTTAACAAAATAATAAAGCAGTTATGAAAAATCTATTTGTAGAGTCACATTTAAGGTGTATCATTAGATAGAATACACATTTATTCATTCAACAGATACATATTGTGCACTTCCTCTTCTAGTTTCTGGGGATATAGCTGTAAAAAAGACAAGATCCCTATTTTCAAAGAACTGTCATTTCAGAAGGGAGAAAAGGACAGTAAAGCGAATGAGTGGTAAACAAGATAATTGCAGAGTTCTAAGTGCTGAGGAAAAGCAGTGATGTTTTGAAGAATTCATGGTAAATAATAGTGACAAAAGATCCTATTCCTAACAACCATAAAATTTTTACCTTGTAATTCATCTAACAAAAAATGTGGAAGATCTTTATGAAGAAAATTAAAGCTTTATTGAAACAGTAGTTGGAGAATGGTTGAAGGCTGTGAATGTAACTTGAACTAGGGTAGTGTCTCTTGGCGATGGGTGAGGAAATCAAGATTTAGAAAATGTTAACATTTGAAAGTTTGAGGTAGCAGTGGTTACTTTTTCCACTATCCGTTTGTTTTAATTTCTTACCCTTGGATTTGGCTTTGGGATGTTGTCACAAATCTAGTATAGGCATTTCTCAGTTGTTATGAGCCAAGGGAGAGTGTCATTGCTCGATGATTGTTGTAGGCGGTTTTCTGCTGGTTCTTTCTTTTCAGTAGCTGTCTTTGGACTTAGTAGTCTTAAAAACAAAAATGAATATGTAAAATGTAAATAAATGGAGAGAAGAATGCCATGTTGAGAAAATTTATTATGAGAATTACATAAAATCTCCTCAAATTATTTTTATAAATTAAACACAATTTCAGTAACATTCTTATAGATTTTCGTCAAACTTGATCAGCTAATCTGGGTATCTGACATAAAAAATCAGCCATGAATAGGCAAGACATCAGGACTTTCTCTAAAGGTATAGTTATTATACTGTGTTTTGTGCAAGAATGGGCAATTTGTACAGTGAAAAAAGAATTGAGAACAGATATTGATACAGCAACTTTATGTATGAGACAGATTAATGTGGAAAGTCTGACCTGTACAATAAGTGATGTGTAGAATATTTGCTCTGCATATGGGGAAATAAATTAAAATTAAACACTTATAACTCATAAAATAAAAATAATTCTTAAAACTTTCAGAAGGAAAGTAGAACAAACTTAAGAAAAAAAAACAAAAACAAAAAACCAGGACCTAGTATCAGATTTTTTACAACACTTATAAAAAAAATATCCTTTCTAGAATATATAAAGGACCCTTGTGGATTAATAAAAAAGCATGCAAATCAATTGAAAAAATGAGCAAAGAATATATTCTGATGGCCAATAAGCAAATTACAAAATGGCCAACCCAATTATGTCTCAGTGAAAATGTCAACAAAATTATTTACTACAAACAAATTGTTAGAAACTGAGGTCTGTACCCAATGTTTTGAAAGAAAATGAGGAAACTGGAATTCTCATTTGATTATATTTGGTCTTTCTCATCTACTCTCTTCCTTTTCACGTGTCTTTTCAATCACTTCTCAACTGTAAGTTCTGAATTTTCTACTCGTTTAAAATTTTTCTGTGTCTCTGCTTTGACAATTGGTACCAGTCTTACCCCCAATTTTGTTTACTTTAAGATTCATGTAATATAAACGGACATGAATAGGCGTTTTTGATGAAATATTTTTACCTCCTAAGTTGATTTCTTAAGGTGGTATGAGATTATCAATATCTGTTTATAAGAGATATGTTTCACTTATAGATATATCCAGGTACTACACATATTGTTGCTCAAAGATGACAATGTTCTTTTGGTTTGGGGGACTAGAAAACTGAAGTCTTTTTAAAGAGGAGGAAGATTACCATATGAGCAAGTTGAATAATCCATGCTGAGGACAAATGCAAAGAGAACAGAAACCAACATTTATTGCTAGACCATGTTTCATTTAACACTCGTATTAATCTTATTAAATTCAGCATATAGTGTCATGAACAAAAGTTAAAGTCAAACATGACAAGATTTTTAAGGTAACTGTTCTAGTTTGCTAATGCTGCCAGAATGCAAAACACCAGAAATGGATTGGCTTTTATAAAGGGTTTATTTGGTTACACAGTAACAGTCTTAAGACCATAAAATGTCCATGGTAACGCATCAACAATTGGGTACCTTCACTGAAGGATGGCCAATGGCACCTGGGAAACCTCTGTTAGCTGGGAAGGCATGTGACTGGCATCTGCTGCAAGTTCTGGTTTCAAAATGGCTTTCTCCCAGGACATTCCTCTCTTATTATACAGCTCCTCTTCAAAATGTCACTCTTGGTTGCTCTTGGGGCATTTGGTCTCTCTTAGCTTCTCTGGAGCAAGAGTCTGCTTTCAACGGCTGTCTTCAAACTGTCTCTCATCTGCAGCTCCTCTCTCAGCACATATGCATTCTTCAAAGGGTCCCTCTTGGCTGTAGCAAGTTTGCTCCATCTGTCTGAGCTTATATAGTGCTCCAGTAAACTCATCAAGGCCGTTGCTGAATGGGTGGGGCCACACCTCCATGGAAATTATCCAATCAGAGTTATCACCGGGTGGGGCGCATTTCCATGGAAACAACCTAATCCAAGCATTCCAATTTAATCCCCAGTAATATGCCTGCCCCCACAGGATTGAATCAAAGAACATTGCTTTTTCTGGGGGGCATAATATATACAAACTGGTACAGTAACCAATGGTGAAATGGTGATTCCATTAATAGAAATTAGAAAATAAAGTAGAGGAGGAGCTGAAACTCAGAAAATGATCATGAATTTGGAGTAGGACACATTAAATTTGAATGGCAAGTGTGAGACACTTGGGAATATGATTTTGCTACTTGGAGGAGGGTTCTGGGCTATTGCTGTAGACTTAAATAGCATTGGCTTATAGAAGATGTTTATTTAAATCCAAGAAGTACTTGAGATCATCAGGTATAAAAGAGTATAGAAATTAGAGAGAGGATAGTATCTTGTAGAAGAACCAATTTCAGGTATAGAAGGGTGCAATTCTGTAGAATCTAAGGTAGGAGAGGATAGACATTGGTTCCAGATACTACAATAAATTGAAGCATGTGAAGAATTAACCAGTAACTTACGTTTTCCCATTGGTGGTTCAATAATAGAAAACACTTATAAAATCAGTCTCTGAAAATGTGTGTATTGTCTCTCTTTTTAGTTATACAAAAATAAAAATAGTATACCTCTAATTTTGGGAGAGTTGTTTTTACATATCCCCCCCCCCCAACACCCTCCACCCCTGATTTGGGGATTTTTTTCATAGTCAAGCATCTGTGATCCTCTACCAGATGCGCTGACCCATCCTTTGCTTTTTTCAATTCTGATGACAGATATTCCTAAAATCGCAGCGTTTGCACAGGAATCATTTTTCAACACAATTTTCTCAGCACTAAAGTTTGTTTGGCATTAAGGTAACTTGGGAACGATATAGTTTCCAACTCAACAATTAGTTTTACATTAGATAAACAAGTATTTCATTTGAAGTATCAAAAGCTTCCCCCCCTTTTTTTAGTGGCAAGTATAACTGTCACTAAAACTTGTAGATGCATGACATTCATAGTATTCAATATATTGCTTTTTTTTTTTTTTTGGTCATAGAAGATACAATTACTTGATTTCCTTACATGGCATGTTTTTGTCAGTGAATCAAATGATTTGGTCTTTTTTACTTGAGTCTTTCACATTTTTGTTTTACACTTGTATAGATTTTTAGTACTCTGATTTGGGTTTATAGTTTTAATTTTAAGAACTATGTCTAATGTAGAAAAAATATTAAAACTAGATATGATCACTTGCTTGTGAACAGCACACAAATCACTTAAAGCATAAGCCTCATGTGGTTATGCTGAATATTTTTCAAATCTCTAATTTTTCTTTACATGACTTGCTGCTTGTCTTAAAGTAACAAACAGCAGGGTGTGAGAGAAGTGATAGATAAGAACAATTAACTTCCACTGCTAGGACCACCCCCAAGCACCACCTTCTTCTGAAGCAAAAAAAAAATCAAAAACAATTGTGAATATGGAGATTTATTATATGCTTCTAAAGTCACTTAGTTCAAGAGGAGGATCCCATTATTGTTATTAGAATTTTGTAGTTCAAGTAGATAACACTGGTCAGCATGGAACAGTGAGCCAGGATGCCTAGGGCTGGGCAGCAGCCTGGCTCCACACAGTATACTCTGAACCCCATAGACAGTCAATGAATATCGGTTGAGAGCATTATTCAGGCATAATTCTGAAAGCTAATCTTCTTAGAATATTTTCCCTAAATGATTTACAGAAACTTTCAGCTTAATAGGCATGTTGAAATATTTTATTCTTGACTAAAATACTAAATTTGTGAGTAAATAAATATAGAAGTAACTTATAACTTAACCCCTTTATAGGATTTTATTATACTTAACTTTTTATAAATACTTTACTGCTATACTAAACTTTTGTTTGGAAAGAGGGATAAAAGGCAAAATAATAAGAAGGTTAGAGTTATTCACTATTTTCTTCATTTCACTTATACCCTTCAATAACAGATGAAGAAAGTGATGATGATTTCAGAGCATTATATGAGGCTGAATCCAAGGAAGATTAAAATGTACTCACTGAACACTGTTTTTGCCATAAATTTACTGTACCATATGCACTAAAGGACTGAGGATGGCACCTATTTGTTATACAATTGTCAAGAAAAAATGTGTTTTAGTTAATATTATTGAATGAAATATTAAATTACATATATACACTTAAATATATGATAATGCTGGCTTTTCAGAAGTTCTTTAATCTCCTTTATGAAAAAGTAAATCTGGTGAACTATTTTAATTCATGTTATAACTGTTTGAGAACAGAAAAATAATGACATGTACAATCTTTGTATTTATTACTTTCCAGTCTGACCAATTGGGCTTTTTTGCTGCTAAAAAAAAAATGAATTGAAGAAAATTTATGTTAAGCACATTCTGGAAATGCAACACTATCAACTTAGTAAAAAAAACAAAAACTGGAATCAAATTAAATATATTTTATGCTATTTGAAACCCACCTACATGGCTCAGGAGAACGACTTGTTTATTTAAAAATACAGGCACTTGAGAGGTCACTCTGGTGGGCTTTCTTATGCACTATACAGAGAATCCTTTTTAGGTTTTAATGCATTGGGATAGCTAGAAGTAAACACCTGAAACTATCAAACTGCAACCCAGTAGCCTTGACTCTTGAAGACGATCCATAAAGCTTTCACAATCACACAGTCACTTTTCATCAGAGTCTCAAAACTTTCTCAATGTAGCTTACAAGGGGTGACAGTGTGATTGTGAAAGCCTTGTGGATCGCACTCCCTTTATCCAGTGTATGGATGGATGTGTAGAAAAAAGGGGACAAAAACTAAATGAAAAATAAGGTGGGTTGAGGGGGGATGATTTGCTTGTTCTTTTTTACTTTCATTTTTTAATTCTTATTTTTACTTTTTCTGGTACAAGGAAAATGTTCAAAAAAATAGTTTGGGGTGATGAATGCACAACTACTTGATGGTACTGTGAACAGTTGATTGTATATATGTGAATATATCTCAATAAAATTGAATTTAAAAAAAATAGGCACTCCTGCTACCACTCACCATAAAAACATTATTTACAATTGCCATGAAAGGGAGCAACTTTGTCAACAACAGATTCCTACAGTTTGGAGCATCTTCCCTGGTGGGGCTTTCATTTGTTATTACTTTAATATTTCTCAGCCTGCGATGTCTTAATCCATTTAGAAGTTTTCCCTTTGGTGGAGTGGTGATGGTTAGGTCTACTCCACAGTATAGCTGCAAGGTAGTTCCTGAGAAAGCCTAACAGTGTAGGTGCTCTGAAAGCAGTAACTGTTCCTGTTATTCTCACCTGAAAACTATCAGAGTAATTAAATTATTCTCGATGAAATATAGGAGTGCAATTGATATATCTTCTATATTATTTTGTACATAAATTTCTTGATAACAAAATCTTTCCCCAAAAGATGATGATATACTTTATTTTGTTTTCTTTTAGTGAATGTAGACAATTTTTAGATTCTTCTAAACGACATCCTGGAGATGTATTTTTCCAGACAGTACATTAAATACTTTTACACAGTTGCATTGGCAGTGTGTAGAATGTTGTCATTTTTATATAAAAAAATGTTGCACTAACACTAAATAAAGGTTTATTTTTCAACTTGCTCCAAAACTCAAGTTAATCTTTTTTAATACATTTTTAAAAAGTTCCTGATTCCTTAGTTGGTTACTCTTTTCACACTGATGTTGTTTTACCAAAATGGCACTGTTAGCTGATCCTGGAGTGAAAAACTTATTTATTTTGCTTTATAATGGAAAAGTTATTTTTGGAGAAAGTGTTCTTAACCTTGTTTTCATAGATTAAAGGGTTCAAAGATGGCTTCTGGGGGTTGGGTGAATACTCTGAAATTGTATGCTATTGTGTGGAAACTGTGAGAATATGTACTTAGATATATAATTCTCTGGTGAAAGCATCCATACTTTTCATCGGATTCTCAAAACTTTCTCAAGCCATTGGTTTGAAAGGATCAAGAAAATAGCTTTTATTTTTAAATACTTGGTTCAGAAGTTTAACATGGTAGAGGAATTTTGAAGCTTAGTTTCATAATTGGAGCCATTATAAAGGAACAGAGGATTATAGACATTATTTAGAAAATCATGTCAAGGTTTGCTGTTGTCTCAAAAACTTCCCAGTTATTATATTCTTCTGTCTGGGTCATCTTACTGACATGCTCTTTAGCATAATGGTACTACTGTACTCTAACACCAGAGTACTTACAGACAGTTTTAAGCACTACTTTTTGTACTTCACATCTGGCACAGAAACATTAAAGCATAAAGTTATCTAAAACAAGTTTTGAACTGTGAACTGTGAAAGTTTTGAACTGTGGTAAGGAAGAGAATTGCAAAAAGAAGATATTCAAATGTGTCATTGTTTAGGATGTGTGTGTATCCCAAGTTTGGTCAAGAGAATGAGGATATTATGTTTAAAACAAACACTTAACATTTTTTAAATTCAATTTTATTGTGATATATTCACATATCATACAATCATCCAAAATGTAATCAGTTGTTCACAGTACCATCATATAGTTGTGCATTCATAACCCCAATATAGTTTTTGAACATTTTCCTTTTACCAGAAAAAGTAAAAATAAGAATAAAAAATAAAAGTAAAGAACACCCAAAACACCTCCCCACTCTATTTTTTCATTTAGCTTTTGTCCCCATTTTTCTGCTCATCCATCCATACACTGGATCAAGGGACTGTGATCCATAAGGCTTTCACAATCACACAGTCACTTCTTGTAAGCTACATTCCTATACAATCGTCTTCAAGAGTCAAAGCTACTGGGTTGCAGTTTGATAGTTTCTAGCTATTTCAATGCATTAAAACATAAAAAGGGTTACTTATATAATGCACAAGAATGCCCACCAGAGTGACTCTCCACTCCATTTGGAATCTCTCAGCCACTGAAACTTTATTTCATTTCATTTTACATCCCCCTTTTGGTCAAGAAGATGTTCTCAATCCCACGGTGCCAGGTCCAGATTCATCCCCAGGAGTCATATCCCACATTCCCAGGGAGATTTACACCCCTGGGAGTCAGATCCCACGTAGAGGGGAGGGCAGTGAGTTCACCCGCTGAGTTGGCTTAGCTAGAGAGAGAGGGCCACATCTGAGCAACAAAGAGGTACTCAGGGGGAGACTCTTAGGCACAATTATAAGCAGGCTTAGCCTCTCCTTTGCAGTGATGTGCTTCATGAAGGCAAGTCCCTTGATAGAGGGCTCGGCACATCAAACTGCCGGTCCTCAGTGCTTGTGAGAACATCAGCAACAATCCAGGTGAGGAAGCTAACACCTCTGCATTTTCCCCCAGCTCCTTAGGGAGGCCCTGCAGATATATTTTTATTCTCTGTCCAAATTACTTTGGGATGTGTCGCTATTTCACACGAACCTATGCAAACCTACCAGGTCTTACTTCCTATTAAAAGTTCCATGTAATTATTGTATTTGAATGAGCTGTGTGAGTTAAATTGTTTAGGAAATATAGATTTTGCACCAACTAAACATCTCTTCTCTTGGTCTCCCGTGGAATTTGAAGTTGTAAAACACAGTCAGTATTGTCCTTTACCCTTTGGCCTGATTTGCCCTAGTCCTAACCACATCTGTTTCATTCATATCTCTCGTTGACATCTGGATTCTTTTCATCTTTTTAAACAGTTGCTATAAGTGCTAATACTGACATTCATATCTGCCAAGCTCTAGCTCTGAGTTTCAGCTGTCACACAGATACCCAAAGTTACGGGGATCAATCAGTTTATACACAAAGGGATCAGCATTTCGGAATCTGGAGGTAGCCATTACAATTCAGGAATAAATGTGACTGCTGTAAGAGCTTACAATCTAGGGACCATAACAATAAGTGTTCCCCTGATATGCTGTGCTTTAAGGTTCAATTCTGAGTTTACACATTGTAGTTAGTCCATACTGGTGACACATTATAGTGTTTGCCTTTGTTTCTGGCGTAATTCACTCAAAATACTGTCTACAGGTTCCATTCATCTCAGTGTGTGTTTCACAGCTTCACTCCTTCTCATAGTAGCTCAATGTTTCCTTGTATGCACACACAACTGTTCACCATTCTGTTTCTCAGTCGATGTACTCTTAGGCTACCTCCACCCATTGCAAATCACATATACTCCCTCCATAAACACCAAACACTTAACTTTTGATTTCAGAAAAGGAAAAACAGCTACTTTCCCTGAAAATGATGCTCTTTAGATGAAATCTTTCAGTTGTTGGAAGTGTTATTGTAGGGATCTCGAAGATCATGATGGATTCCAAACATGAATTGAGTATATCCGAATTCCATAGAAACAGATTTGATGACCTGGCAATTGGTTGTTGGTATCTTTTCTTATAATGTGAGGGATCTTGGTCAATTCTTCTTAAGCCAGTGACCTTCCAAAGGAATCAACCTATGTGTCATCATTTTTTTCTACCAAATTTCCTTTGTTAAATATACTTGCGTGTGAAATTTGGGCTTTTCCATAGACAGTTCAACCAGTCAACCAATATTTGTTGAATGTCTGTTATGTGTGAGGCACTGTTCTATGCTTTGGGGGGTTACAATAGTAAAGAAACTAAACAACAAAACCAAAAGAAAACAAAATTCTAGGTAAAATTACTGATATTTTAGGGTTTGTTAATAAAATTATACATAGACACTACATTGTGAAGCATAATTAATTTTTAATTTTTATTTAGTAAGTTGATTTTTAGTACACTGTTTCCAACATTTCTTTAAACCCTAATCATTATGCACATTTAAAATGATGTCCCTTTTTCTCTAAATTAAGTGGAATTTATTGCATTTTAAAGAATAGCAAATTTTGGAAGACTGTTTACAGTTAGAAGTAGAGTTACAGTCAACCCAAATGTTCAAACAGTGAAAAGGAGCTAGAATCCAGCAAATTGGTAATAATTTGGTAAGAATGTCTCCTCCATTTGTAGTGTTATAAGCCTCTCACAAATAACCCATTGAAAAGCAGTTGAACAGAAAAAGTTATGTAAGTTGTTTGTTGTTGTTTCCATATCCCTTGAGGTAAAGTACTGTAAATGTAACGGATATGACCAAATATATATATACAATGAAAAATTTATACTCAGAGGGCTGGGTTGAGCAAGGATGCTAACAGAAACACATACAATGGTGAATAAATCACACAGATGTCCAGGTTGACAGACTCCCTGGAGTGGTGTGGTGTAGTGTAAAGAGATTAGGATTTACACTCAAAAGATCTGGATTGAAGGTTTAAAGCTGTCATTTGTCATTAGGGTACATATGTCCAAGTTTTCTGGGGCAGTCACGGTTTATGTCTGTTGTCCTGGCAAAATACCATCCCTTTTAACTCTTAACAATGTATTGGTTTGCACAAGATATTGTATGGTGACCCTAGCTATTGTGACAACTGACTATTTTCACAGTAATAAAGTGTACATAATGCATTTAGTTTTAGGGTTGTTGTGATAGCCAGAAAAATTCTATGCGTAAGAAAGTATTACTCGATCTGAAAATCATTCTAAGAACTATCAAGAGATGTACAAATATTAGTGGATTCATTTGGGCATAGTGATAAAGGTGACTATAAAAGGGAGTAGTTTAATTTAATCATGTCATTCTTGATTGAATTCTTATTACTCTTGTTTGATTAGTTGTGTTGTTTATTTTCACAAAGTGTGTTGTGTTCAAATCAAGTCATGGACCATGAGTATAAGGAATATTGAAGCCTAGACTTGGCTTGTGATAAGTTTAAAGGATGGATTCATTTAAATTCTTTATGTTTACTAAACTGGGTAAGAAAAATGGAAATGGAACCATTTGTTTCATAATTTCATCAATTATCAATTCAGTTTTGAATGTTCTTACAGTTTGCATCTTTGTCAGCTCTAAGAGATATGTATGTGTCCTGTTAGCTTTGTAAAATGATAACTTCTTATTTTTATAAGCCATTCTTACCAGTCACAATTTTTGATGCTTTCCCCTATGAATTTGATCTTAAGTGCACAGTTTCTCAAAGAAAAAAGTGTTCATGCTGCTTGATTCCAGAACTCTGTTTTAATTCAGATGACGCATTTAATCCCTGTAAACTGACTGCACCTTAGCATTTTGAATTTCTTATGGGGAGGCTGTTGGAGGACTTAAGCCTTTTTACTCTTACAATGAAATTTTACTAATCTGAAACAAAATAAAACAAAACCAGTTCTTGCTAATAACAAAGGAGTTTCCAACAAATTCAAGGTCCATTTATTAGTAGGAAGAAGAAACTAATTCTCCTTAAATCCAAGAAGCCATTAACTGAACATCAGAAGGATGACAGAAACTTAACAAACAGGAGTCAGATCACTATATGGATCTTTTAAAAATATAGTTTCTGGGACAGGGTGTTTGAGGATAATGATTGTTACTTCATGGGGTTGTTGAAAGTATTATGGATAATGTATATGACAGCATCTGGCCAGTAACCTGGAATGCTGAATAGGCACTCAGTAGATATTATTTAATGAACAAGGGAAGAATGAAGAGTCAAGGGGGTATATCCTACACAATAATGCTCTTTCTTTTGTTTTTTTCTATGCCAGCCAAGACCCTCTCTTTTAAAGATTAGTACAAATGACCATGAATTAAGAAGTTTATTTGATTGACTCATAATTTTTTTTGCAAGATTTATGTGTCTTTTCAATCATTCAAATTTCTTTTTACCTTCAAAATCTGAAATTGAAGATTCTGAACCACCTAGACTAGGATTTGAGGTCACCAAAGACTCAATTTTACTATCTCCATCTACTGGCAGGGAGGAACTATCCCCAAGCATCTGGACTGGCATAGAAAAGAGGAGAAAGATCATTTAAAAGGTAAGCAAAAAAATAAAAAATAAAAAAATAAAAAAAATTATTTACTCTGAATTTTTAAACTTTTCTTATCGTACACTCTCTTGTACTCTTAAATAAGGAAGGTTGGTATGATCGATTTTAAAGAAGAACTTGTTGAGGTGGTATAATACTCTTCTCTGATTCTTCAACATGAACAATATTCAAGAAGTGAACAAGTGAACAATATTCACCAAATTTCTATGTAGTGATTCCAGTGCTGTTTTCACATTCCTAATAATGTATAAGCTGCGATGTCCTACCGAAATTCTCTTTTCTGTATTCCTTGACATGTTAAAAATAATTTCACTTGGCAACTTATTTTAACTGTTATGGTGTAGAGAGAGTAGAATATATTTCTCAATATGTAATTGATTATTTTTGCATTTCTTAGATTTTTTTCTATGCTTATTTTATAAATATTTTTATTAGCCAGAAGTATAGAAAATTCCTTGTCAATTGATGAGTAAAAGTATTAGTACATATTTATATCAGATTTTTTTTTTTCTTTTTACTTTGGTTTTTTGCTTCTCCAACAGAAATCACTTATCTTCAGAAATTGTAGAGTCTCACTTTCATCAAGAAAACAAGCCGACACTGATTAAATTTTGTAGTAGTATAACTGCTATAAAATAAATATTTTGATGCCTTGGGGGGTGGTGCAGTAATGGATCTCTATAAAATTAAATCAGGTATTTTAAATTATCAAGTATAGTTGTTCTTAAGGTTTATGTTACACATATCTTTCTTTAAAAAGCCCTATCTCATTTGTCATGATAATATTATTACAATAGCTGCAATTAAATTTTAAGTATAATTTGTACTGTTCTTCCACTCCTCACACTTCTCCCACCCCCCACATTTGTCCACATCTTTCTTCCGTTTCTTTAGACAACATTCTGTTTCTTTCAGAAGTGGAATGGATGGATAGATTTATAGGGAACTTGGGTGGAGAGTTTTCAATGTCAAAATTACATTACATGGGCAAGAATTTCAAGGAAATACTCTGTTCAGACAGGTTTGTTCACATGCTGGGAGGTAATATGTACTGCTGGTCCATTTGCTGGCTGCTGGATTATACTCATATAAACAGTACGGATGCCATAAAGAGAAATTCTTAGATCTTCTTGTGGCATCGGAGAATGTCCAGTCTGACAGACAGTTTTAAGTCTTCACTGAGATCTGAAGACTTAAGAATTGGATGTTTTTGAATGGTGTTGAAGGGGTCAGTGATAATGTGGTGTTCAAGGCTAATCTTACATCACAAATGAAACTTTGCATGAACTTTATAAAGTAAAATTCAGTCCCTATTTTAAATCAAAGCATCTTTTGAACCTCTGTTCTCTCATCTTGTTCAACTCTTACCAATTCCCTTGCATCTTGTTCTTTGGTTTAATTTTAAAGCTATTGTCCTAAAGCTATCTATCGCTGAAGAATCCTGCTAATGGATATATTAAAACCAGTTCTAGAATAAAATATACTTAAAATCTTCATGGTTATGCTCATTCAATATTTTATTATAGACCAACTAGGTGATAAAAGATTGTAAACTGAGGTGAAAATAACTTGGCACACTCGGGTGATCTTATCTTGTCTATAATGGCTCTCATGATCAATAATGAAAATACATTGCTTTGAAAAATAAAGTTTAAGCAGCCTATTTTCCCTCCAAACGTATGTGAGTTTCATTATGAACTTATGTTTTTTATTTATTTTAAAAACCTCATGTCTATGTTGTATTTATAATTCTACAAAACTTTTAAGATAGATAAGAGGTGCGACAGGGAGATGTGGGCTGGGGAGGCAGCCTAGCTGCCTTGATTCCAGCAAGGCAGAATGGTTAGGAAATTCGTGAGCATGGGTTGCTCTAAGCCTAGCCCACGAAGGGTATCATTTCCCAGTATAATCGCTCTTCATTTATGCCTGATAATCATTATGTGGAATTACTGCCAAAACCAAAGATCTTGCTAAAATACATTATAAATCTCAAGCATTTCTTACAGAAATGCAAACAACTTATATCACTTACGGACAAGCACTTAATAATGTTTAAACATAAGATGGGAGGGCATGATTTGTATAGTAGTGTATAAAGGTGATTCAAATTATTTTGACTCTCATTAGTTAATTCTCATAAGAAATTCACAGGTTCATTATGTATATATTTTAAGCATTCACCTTGGAATATAAAATGCTAAATATTAACAGGAAGCAATAAAGTCTCATTTTCAGCGTTAGTGATCACTGAATATATTAAGACTGAAATAGATATATGTCTATTTTATTGTTATCTTAGGATTCATTTATTTTGCTTAAGTCAGAGCTTTCACCTAAAAGAATGTTAAATATTTTAAATATTTGTTAAAAGCAAAAACGATGGCCTTTTTGCATTTATTTTTGTGAAAGAGTGAGCTGTACTGATGAGCTTTCATTGGATAGATTTTAACATCTTGCCATAAAAATGTCAGCACTTTATTTAGATATTATATGCTCAGTTACAAAGAAGTAAGTAGTTTATTTTCTGTATTTGAAATCCTGATAAACTCTAAATCTGAATGTTGTGAATTATTTCTGTCCAATGCAAATTGAAATTGACAGATGTTCTCTTTTGAAGATATTTTCTCATAAGTAAACTTGTTTGTTGTTTAAAGGATATAGAATATGAATTTTTGCTTAATCACATTAGCCAGTTTTTGTCAGAGCAATATTATTTGATGTAAGTGCATTTTGCTGCTTAAAATATTTCAGAACTTGTAATATAATACGTAAACTTTCTACACTGACTAATAAGAGAGTTGATTAAATATTGAAAAAAAGAATTAATAGTGAATCTTTAAAGTGAATATTTCTTTTGTATTGTGAATCGCTTTTAAATTACCTTTGGTATTCTGGCTTGGGCCTTTTTTATGGTGTCTAGTGTAATGCACAATTTACCATAGAATAAAAAATTATAGTATTGCCTGAACATGTTTCACTATATAGACCTTGGATTCACTCTGGTTGGTCTGTATTAGGGCAATCCTTGGGGCAAGGGAAATGGGCTGACTTTCCGGTCACACTTCTGGATGGGGTCAGTAAAACCACTGCTTCACAGTGGTGTCAGGGGATGCTGGGAATATGCTCACTGTATTAACTTTAGCTCACTGTGTATTTACTATGCACTTGCTGAACACAGGCCCCCTTATATTGCTTATATTTAGGGAAGGGGCTAAAGGCTGAATTCTTGTGCTTCTCACTAGATTCAAGAGAATTTCAAACCGTTTACTTAAAGGAAGTATCAGGTCAAGGAAATGAGTTGTCACTTTTTCTTCCTCTTTAATCTGCCTATAAAAGGGAATAATAAATTTGAAAGCACTGCCTAAAAATTATTGCTTCCTTCTTAATTAATTTCATTTTTATAAAATTTGAATCCTCATACATATTGCTAATTTTGCATTATTTCTCACATAATGGTCTCCTATTTACTGACATCATAAAAACTTAATTCCTGCAAATATATTTTCTGTCTCATTCTATTTAAATTAGAGGGAATATGATGGGCAGTGTATCTCTTTCACTTATATACTGATTGTTAATTATCAAAGTGGTTATTTTATATAGATATCATTTTATATATGCACTTTAAAACAACCTGTGATTGTCTCCTGTTTATGGGGAGAAACTTGCCAAAAATAACAAGTGCTTACCAGCAATAGATTCATATTTCAAATAATGCGTAAGATTGTTTTCTGCTGTGTTCTGAGCTATCAAGTTTTTCATAGCATCAGTATGCATAAGGTACTGCCATGTGCCAGACACAAGAGCTAGATACCGATTATGGACTTCAATAAAAATAGTTTTGCCTTCCAGGAATTCCTAGTGCATAGAAAAGAAAGATTATCCAGTATATTACGATTAAAATGAGTAATCCTAAAGGAATGACAGCAGGGAATCAAGGACGGCTTTCTAAAAAATATAACATCTGAACTGGGTTTTGAAAGTTGAATATTAGTTTACTGGCATACCTAGCCTAGGATGACAGAAAATTATGGTCCTAGATGTTGTCACATTAAAAAGATAGGGCTTTGTTTTGTTCTGATGTCCAGTCCTCCTAGCACAGTGCCTGAAACATTATAGGTTCTCAATTGTTGAATACTGGTGGTGTTTTAGGAATGAAATGATTAGCAGATATCTTGTAGTATAAGTTCAAGAACTTCATCTGGGCATGTCTTGCATAATTATATTTATTTTTGTGGTTTACTTAATATAGCAATAAACTCTTCTATTTTTCCTTAGGAAACATTTATTCTTAGAATTCGGTTTGTGGTATATATTTAGAAAGATGACTTAGAAAACAACAGAACTATAAGTATAGATCCTTAAATTGGTAGAACTTAATGTTTGTTGGTACATGTCTTTTCTCTTTGATTACAGGCCTTATTTGGAATTTGCATAAGACTTTGACAGTCATCTGCAAATCATATGTATTTGGTGGCAAACCCCACTGCATTTGGTGTTGAATGTTTGGGGGAACAGCAATTTAGCTTAAAAGAAAATTTACAATTCTTCTACCACAAATAAGCCCTAGATTTTCAGTCTTTAAATTATATTTAATTATGGTTTTATGAAGTTGCCAATTATAAAGGAAACAAAGATGTAAACACAATTTAAGTATATACATTTTAGCCATGAGCTTTTTTTGACAGAATATATAAAAATAGAATTCAAATCTTTTAGTAGTCATGTAGTTTTCTAGACTGTATATTAAAGAGTAAATACTGCTGTATTGGTAAAGAATGCCTTGGGTATAATGCATTTGTTTTGAGACAAAATGGGACAAATGTTAAACTTTAATAAATCTGATGGAAAAAATTAATTCATTAAAAAACATTAGTTGCCAAAATTAAAAGGACTCTTGCTATAAACTACTGTTATAAACACCTCTGAAATATGTAGATTGTTGGAAGAAAATGTAGAGGAGGGAGGTATCTCATTTTTAAAAGAAGTCATTGAAAACATACAGTTTATGAATTTATTTTTAATAGTTACGTACCATTTTCTTAATAACATTGTCAGTATAGGGAATAAGTAGACTAGCTTGATAGATTCTTCCGTGTTTGTAGGAGATTATACTGGTGGTAAATTATTTGCATAGAAGAGGTTGATTATTTCCTATATGCTAACATAACCAACAGCAGTATCAAACATTAGCATCCAGAAAGATGGGAAAGCACTTCTTTACAGGTTGGTCACTGTTAAGGAATAGTTTAGGCACTGAGAAGAGTGGCATTAGATTATTTAATCTATTTAAAAATCTTAATGGTACTTAAAGCATATTTACTAATATGATGGTATTCCCAATAAATTGCACTGTGATATTAAGAGGAAATTATATTGGTCTTTACCTTGTCTTTCTAATTGTTAGACAATATAAATGAATACTTACCAGATTGATTGTTGTAGTAGCAAAGTTTAGAGAATGAAAAAGCTGCTTCATAAATACAACTTGTTAAAATTATTTTGGTAGTTAAGGATAAAACAGGTTGTTCTTTAGCCTTAATAATTTTCTAACTATATGTATAAAGTCTCTTTTAAATTCCAGAAGTTTCTGAGAGCAATGCTCTTAATGATATTTTATCAGTGTGGAATAATGTTAATATATTTTGACTAACATAAATACTACATAGAAAGTTGCTATAATTACTGTAATGCTGCTCAAGAGTGGGAGCAAAAATAAAATAAAATATTTGTGATCCAGTAACTTTGTGTACCATAGAAGATGTATTAGCTTTGTAATATTGTGTACCAAATTACTAAAAAACTTAGCAGCTTAAAACAACACCCGTTTATTAACTCACAGTTCTTTAGGACACAAGTCTAGGCTGGGTTCTCCAGTGTCTTCAAATTCAAGGGGTCAGCCAGGCTGCTGCATTCCTTTCTGGAGACTGTTGGGAAGAACATGTTTCCAAGCTCATTCGGTTTCCTTAAGGTTTTAGGGCAGAGATCCCCTTTTCCTTGCTGGTTTCTCACATTCCTTGGCACATGACTACCACCATCTTTGAAATCAGCAAGGAAGAATCTCCCTTGAATCTGTCTGCCAGAAGATCCCAGTTCCTTTTAAGGGCACACCTGATTAGGTTAGGCTCACCGCAGTATCTACCTTTTGGTTAACTCAAAATCAACTGATTGGTAACATAATCATGGGCTTGATATCCCATCTCTTTCACAGGGGAGTCTACAAAGGCAAGGGTCATTATAATTCTGCCTACCACAGAGGGGGGGCGAGATCACTGGTGTGAAATCAATGAGAAAACACAGAGTTTAAGATTTTGAGTGGGGAAAATAGAAGGATTAGGAGATTGGTGGTTATGGTGATGGAGGAAAAGAAGTGGGAGAAGAAGAAAAGTCAGAAATTATAATAGAAAGAAAGAGAAGAGAGAAGTATATAATGTCATCTTATTTAATAGGCCTTTAGTAAATCTGTTTTGCAACGGTTTAATGGCACATAACCAAATAGAGCAAAGAGCACTAGATTTGTCTTATTTTTGGAAGGGAACTATCCATTTGGATGTTGAGGCAGGGTAGCAAATGAATAAATAATGGTGCATATAAGTTTGATATTCTTATCTCTATAATCTTACTGCAGATACAAAGTTCAGTGAGACATTGCTGTAATTTAAGTCTGTTGTCCTGATATACTAAGGTTATAAAAGTTGCACAAAAATATCTGTATTGAGTATTATGTCATGTGCATTGATTAATTTGTAAGGTCCAGTTTAGGATTTTTTTAATTTGTAAAATTATATTAGAAGCTGACTAAAACAGTAGTTTAAAAGTTTTTCTCTTACTACAGTTTAGTGTACTCAAATGGATTTTCATGGCTTGAAAGACCATAACTGCCTTAATTTTACGTTTTTAAGTGAATTAATGGTACCACTCATTTTACAAAAAATCATGGGTTTCCTCTTAATACTAACTCTTCAGTGGATGGGTATAAGAATACTTTCTTCTAATATTAATTTACCCTCTCACTCCTCTCTCTCCCCTAACACACTAATAAAAAGAGAGAGATTCTTAACAATATATTTTAGCATTTCCCAAATGTAAAATGATTTCATGCCCACTCAACTTGGAAATTATTTTATGTTATATTTTCCTCTTAGAAATTCTAGATTCATATTAGTAAATTAAAGGCACTGAGCAGTTGTACAACATTTCTTATATTTTAGTATCTTTGCACAGTGCTACTAGTTCCCTTACAACAAGAAATTGTCTTGTTTTTCTTTTCACAGTCATTTAAAGTTTGAGGTCATCTAGTAGTCCAGTTAAGAAAACTTTGGCCTTGTATTGGATGTCTTTTTTTCAGACATTACGGGCCCAAGTAATAAGCTGCTGTTAATGTCATTTTCTCAGCTTGGTTTTTAAATCATTGCTTATAAAAAAAGAGGTAAAAAAAACTCTATAAATGTGGTCTGGTATGCTGACTAACATTTAAAAGATCATTGAAAAAAGCTGATAACTTTGCTTATATCCCTGCACTTTGCTATCTCTTGTAGTGACATATTTTTCCCCTCAACTATCACAAACCCCTTATATTTTGAAATATATGGAATTAATGCACATCCTTAAATAATTAATTGGCTGAAGCACCACAGTTCTTATTTTGAAATCAAAGGACTTTAATCATCTTTGTACTTTTAGAAAGAGAGTTATTTCCAGCTGTTTATTGTAATATGAATCATATTAGATCACTCTTGTAGGTTAGGGCTTAACTTTATTGTGACTTTAGGAACCTATAAGAGTTGTTAGTTGACATTTGAGAAATTTGCTTTGAAAAGAATAGTTTGTTTTCTTCTTTCAAGTACAAATAAATAAAGATTTTTATTCAATAATGTTAAAATATTTTTTTTTCTGGATAAATTCTGAAAAGAGTGGTACTTTTTTATGTTGCATAAAGCATACCCAACACTTTTTTAGGGTAAAAATGTGAAAGATAGAATGCAGTTTTTTTGAAACATAATTTTTGAAATGTCTGTTCTAAATGTATGTCTGTATATATATTTTGCTTTAGGAGTACAAGACCCCCAGCATGAGAGAATTATACTGTGTCTACTAATGGCAGTATTCACAGCCCGAGGTTCCCTCATACTTATCCAAGAAATATGGTGTTGGTCTGGGAAATTAGTAGCAGTAGAGGAGAATGTATGGATACAGCTTACATTTGATGAAAGATTTGGGCTTGAAGACCCAGAAGATGACATATGCAAGTAAGTTATGCTGGAAATTCTGAATATGATTTTAAAAAACAAAACAAATGCTGTACTCTTTCATGTTCCTCTCATTTTGATGATGTGAGTTTAAATGGCATCTTTGTTCTGTTATGCTTTTCTGATGATCTAAGTCATTTACAAACCTTAGTAAAGTCTGTCTTTCATTTTAAAACCTCATTTAAAATCAGAGGACACATACAGTAAATATATAGTCATTATTTTCTGCCTATTTTAAAAATAAGATGAGGTAAAGCTATTAATATGAGGTAAAACCATTTAAAATAAGGAATAGAATTTAAACAATAAAAGCCAAATAAAAGAATCAGTTTGTGCTAGAAACTTAGGTTATGATTAATGCTAACAATTTTATATTTGAGTTTCTTGATAGCCAAGCCCATAAAATAACAATAGTTGTTAAAAAAAATGTATGCATGGATACATGTTATGTAGATACACACATATGAATATATTTTACACACAAAAGACTAAGAAGTTTGAATATTTATCACAAAGAAGAAATACGGTTCTGAAGTCAAAATTAGAAATTTAGGCTAACATTATGACTTGCCAGGTAGCATTCATCATAATTCTTCTAAAAGCATTCATGAACCAAAGTCAGCTGGAGTATTTCACCCACGCAAAAGACCACCTACTGTATGTCATACAAATATTACTCTTTAAATCCCATGTGAATGCACTTGTCAAGGTTGGGTGTCTTCTTGAACATTTTCACTTCAGTGGCATTTGTATATCATGAAACTATTTTACTTGAGCTTCTTTGCAGAGTTCTTTATTTTCTCTTTGATATACAAGTTAAAAGGGAAGTTTCATTTATGGAATATTGTAGATAAATATTTCAGTTCAGGTAAAATAAATGCTTTACTTGCTGTCATCACAATTTGTATCTTTAACATTTACATAGTTACATTTTTGTCACATTTCTCTTTCTTCTGTGACTGCATTTTATCTGCCCCTCCCCACAATATAATTTTAGACTTTGAAAGCTACAAAGCTGTCCTTTTCTTGAGAGCTTGTCATTCAACCCTTCATTTTGTAGATAAGGAAACTAAGATCAGAGATGTAGAATAGCAGCGCTGTATCTCATTCACATTTTGTGCCCAACCAAATGCTAAAAACCCATTTTTCCTAATACACATATAGTAGTGTTTCACCATGTTATACCGCATCTCTTGTCTCCTTTTCATAAGCAGGCTTCCATAATCTTGTCAAGATTGTGAAGGGTCTGAGATTTTGCTCTTCTTGCAAAGTGCCAAGTTAGCCTGCCACAGTTTTATAAGTGCTGGCAGAAGACAGGAGACTCCTGGATCAGAGACAAAGGACTTGATTACAACCATAGCAGTAGCTAGAGTATTAGCATATTCTAGTGCCATGTGATACCTGCACACTAGGTGGATGTGTGACAGATAGGAAGCATTATATGTGTTTATATATGTGTGTATTTGTGTGTGTTTGTGTGTATGTATAATATGTATGTGTAGCTAAATAATAGAAATGAAATCTATCATGCTTGTGACTCAAGTTAAGAAAATGATATTTTAAATAATTCTGAAGGTCCTCCATGCCCCCACCATGTTCCTCCCTGGTTACACATCCTCTTTTCCTTGCAAACATAATCAAAATCCTAAATTTTGTTATTATTCTCCCGCTTTTCTCTATCTCTCTGCACAATAAATTGCTTTTTTTGCCTGTTTTGAAATATCCATAAGTTGAGTTATACTATGTGTTTTCCTTTGTGACTTGGCATGTATTTTAAAAGAAGGAAAACTAAACCAAATTATATTTTAAGATTCATTCATGTTGATGCAAATAGCTTAGGTCATTTGTTTTCATTGATATGTAGTCTTCCATTGTATATATAGCCAACCTTTTTTTGTTTGAATATTTGGTTTGTTTCCAGTATTCCTTCTGCAAAAGTACAAGAAAAATGTCTTTGAGTATATACCTAAGAATTTTAACACTGTCTTAAGATATTCACATTTTCAACTTTACCTGGTAGAATTACATTGTTTTTAAAAGTGGTTGGAAAGTTTACACTTCTACCAACAACATATGAGAATTTATTTTACACCATATTCTCACCAATCTTTGGGGTTTGTCATTCTTTTAATCTTTGTGCCTTATTATTCATTTTATTTTTTTCTTTCCCTTTTTTATTTGTATTTATTGAGATATAGTCACATATCATGCAGTCATAGAAAACAAAGCATACATTCAGTTGTTCACAGTACTGTTATATAGTTGTGCATTCATCGCCAAAATTAATTTTTGACAATTTCATTACCATACACACAAAAATAATAAGAATAAAAATTAAAGTGAAAAAAAAAACATTTAAAGTAAAAAAAAAACACTGGGTGACTTTTTTTTTTTCTTCCCCCATTTTTCTACTCATCCATCCATAAACGAGACAAAGGGGAGGGTGGTCCATATGGCTTTCCCAATCACATTGTCACCCCTCATCAGCTACATTTTTATACAATCATCTTCAAAGATTCATTTGTTGTGGGTTGTAGGTTTGATAGCTTCAGGTTTACTGCTAGCGATTCCAATTCGTTAGAAACCCAAAAAAGGGTTATCTATATTGTGCGTAAGAGTGCTCACCAGAGTGATGTCTCTGCTCCTTTTGGAATCTCTCTGCCACTGAAGCTTGTTTCATTTCCTTTCACATCACCCTTTTGGTCAAGATGTTCTCCATCCCATGATGCCGGGTCTAGATTCCTCCCCGGGAGTCATATTCCACATTACGAGGGGGATTCACTCCCCTGGGTGTCAGATCCCATGTAGGGGGGAGGGCAGTAATTTCACCTGCCAAGTTGGCTTAGCTGGAGAGAAAGGGCCACATCTGAGCAATAAAGAGGCATTCGGGAGGAGGCTCTTAGGCACAATTACAGGGAGGCCTAGTGTCTCCGTTGCAGCAACAGTTTTCCCAAGGGCAAGTCCTGTGGTAGAGGGTTCAGCCCATTAAACCACCAGTACCTTGTGTCTGTGAGCACATCAGCAACCATTGAGGTGGGGAGCCCAACACCCCTGCATTCTCCACCAGCTCCTCAAGGGGGCGCTGCATATTTTTTTCATTGTTTTTTAAATGTTTTTTAAGTAACTCTTTTTTTTAAATCAACTATATAAAAAAATAAAAATAAAAAAAACATACAATAAAAAAAAAAACATTTCAAACAAACCATAATAAGGGAGTCCAACGTGTTCCTACTCTACCCCAAGAAAATAACCCAATATAGCAACATTTCTGTGAACTTGTTCCTATCATACCCATCAGAAATTAACAAACCATAGTCATTCCTGGGCATTCCCAGAATGTTAAATTTACCCACGATAGTTTATCTGCTCTTATTGAGTTATCGTTACCCCTTCATTAATTGCTCTCTATCACTAGTTCCCCTACCTTCTACATTATAAACGATTTATTTTAGGAGTGTGTTGTTTAACCTCCAGGTGTTTGTGAATTTTCTAAGTCTCTGATGGTTATTGACTTCTAATTGTATTCCATTGTGGACAGAGAATGTGCTTTGAATAATTTCAATTTTTTTAAATTTATTGAGGCTTGTTTTATGTCCCAGCATACGGTCTATTCTGGAGAAAGTTCCATGGACACTAGAGAAGAATGTGTATCCTGGTGATTTGAGATGTAGTGTTTTATATATGTCTGTTAAATCAAATTCATTTATCTGATTGTTTAGGTTTTCAGTGTCCTTATTGGTCTTCTGCCTGGTTCATCTATCTATAGGAGAGAGTGATGTGTTGACGTCTCCCACAATTATTGTGGAAACATCCATTGCTTCCTTTAGTTTTGCCAGTGTTTGCTTCATGTATTTTGTGGCACCATGATTGGGTGCATAAACATCTATTATTGTTATTCCTTCTTCTTGAATGGCCCCTTTTATTAGAATGTGGTGGCCTTCTTTGTCTCTCATAACATCCTTACATTTAAAGTCTATTTTATCTGAGATTAATATTGCTACTCCTGCTTTCTTTTGGCTGTAGCTTACATGAAATATTTTTTCCATCCTTTCACTTTCAATTTCTCTGTGTCCCTGTGTCTAAGATGAGTCTCTTGTATGCAACATATTGATGGCTCATATTTTTTGATCCATTCTGGCAATCTATATCTTTTAATTGGGGAGTTTAATCCATTTACATTCAATGTTATTACTGTGAAGGCATGTCTTGAATCAGCCAACCTATCCTTTGGTTTATGTTTGTCAGATATATTTTTTCCCTCTCTCTCTTATTGTCCTTTAATGAACCAGAATTGAATCTCTTTAGTACTGAACCTTTCTCCATCTCTCTCTCTCCCTTTCTTTGTTTCTCTGTTGGTAGGGGTCCCTTTAGTATCTCAAGTAGGGCAGGACTTTTATTAGCAAAATCACTCAGCATTTGTTGGTCTGTGAAAAATTTAAGCCCTCCCTCAGATTTGAAGGAGAGCTTTGCTGGATAAAGGATTCTTGGTTGGAAATTTTTCTCTCTCAGAATTTTAAATATGTCATGCCACTGCCTTCTTGCATCCATGGTGGCCACTGAGTGATCACTACTTAGTCTTATGTTGTTTCCTTTGTATGTGGTGAATTGCTTTTCTCTTGCTGCTTTCGGAACTTGCTCCTTCTCCTCAGTATTTAACTGTCTGATCAGAATATGTCTTGGACTGGGTTTATTTGCATTTATTCTAATTGGAGTTCGCTGGGCATTTATGATTTGTGTATTTATGGTGTTTAGAAGGTTTGTGAAGTTTTCCCCAACAATATCTTTGAATACTCTTTCTAGACCTTTACCCTTCTCTTCTCCTTCTGGGACACCAATGAGTCTTATTTTTGTATGTTTTATTTTATCTATCATATCCCTGAGATCCACTTTGATTTTTTCCATTTTTTTCCCCATTCTTTCTTTTCTTCTTTCATTTTCTGTTCTGTGGCCCTCAAGGTCACTGATTCATTCTACAGCTTCCTCTAGTCTTGTACTATGAGTATGCAGAATCTTTTTAATTTGGTGACAGTTTCTTTTATTTCCATAAGATCATCTATTTTTTTATTTATTCTTGCAATTTCTTCTTTATGCTCTTCTAAGATCTTCTTCATGTCCTTTATATCCTGTGCCATGCTCTCCTTGTTTGTCTTTAGTTCTTTGATTAATTGCTCCAAGTACTGTGTCTCCTCTGATCTTTTGATTTGGGTGTTTGGGTTAGGTAATCCACATCATCTGTTTTTTTCATATGCTTTAGAATTTTCTGTTCTTTTTGGCCTCTTGGCATTTGCTTTACTTGATAGGTTTCTTTTAGGATATGTAGGATTTATTCAAAGACTAATTTCTAATTTGTCAGATCTATAGCTTGGTGGAGTACACTTTCTCTAACCAGCAGATGGCGTCCCCTCAAGTCAGTTGTCCCCAACTTTGTCTTTGTGGTGTGTGGGGGTCTGATTCTTGTGAGGTCCAATTGGTGCACCAACTTTGGGTGTGTTGTTGGTGCTGTTCGCCCTGAATGTGGGGCATGTGTCTGAGTGGTTAGGGAGGGAGGGCAGCTTTAATAATCAAACCTCTCAGGTGTTCCTGGAGATTAAAGGCTGTTGCAAGAGTCTAAACCTTCATTTCAGTTTCACCACAGATTGTCTCTGCCACTGACCCACAAGTCCTTGGTTTTGGTGTATGGTCCCTGGGATTTCCGAGTGGGTCCCTCTTCCAAGCCGTGCACTTCTAGGGTCTCTGCTGAGGGAAAGTTTTGCTACATCACAAGTGTGCACCATCCAGCAAGGGAAGTTCTGGGCTGCTGGGCTGCGTAGGTGCATACCTAGTCTGCTGTAAGGATGGCTGCATGGGACATGTTAATTTCTCCCCTTTTGCACAGCTCTGCCTTCCCAGCTCTGAGACAGTTAGCTGTGGGTGCACGAAAGGCTATTGTCCATGCCTGATATTGTGGCATGTGTGTGTGTTGCTGGGAACACTTCCCATTGCACTGGGTTTTTTGGTGCAACCCTGGGCTGTAGCTCTGGTGCTGGGCAGGAGCGTTCCCAGCCCGCTGGTAAGTTGGCTGCAAGGGGCGTGGTTGTTTTCTCCTTTTGGCTCACCTCTGCCTTCCTCACTCCAAGACAATTAGCAGCAGGTGCACTAAAGGCTATCTTCCATGCCAGACGTTGACGCGTTCCCACAGCCCATTCCTGCTGCGCTTCATTGTGCGGTTCTTGCTGCCATATCTGCAGCTGCTTTTGGGTTTTTTAAAAAAGAAGTAGTCCGCCTCCAAACGCCAACCCACGGTTTCCCCACACTGCAGCGTGGCTTACTCACTCATTTCAGAATGCAGACTCCCAGTTTCACCAAGTGCACGGTCCCTGTTGATTTAGCAGAACTTGTCCAGCTGGTGCATTGCTGGAACTGGTGTTCTGGGTCACTTTCTGGTTTTTATCTAGTATTTTTCATGGAGGTGTTTTTTTTGCCCTGTCTCTCCTAGCCACCATCTTAGATTCTCCCTATTATTCATTTTAATTTGCTTGTCCTGCTTACTACTGAAATTGAGAAGTTTTCATGCTAATATTGGCCACTTGTATTTTCTTTTCTGTGAAATACCTATTCATGTCTTTTGCCCAGTTTTTACTGGGCTATTTGTCTTTTTAAATTTGCTTTTCATGTTTAAGTCCTCGGTCCACCTGAAATTTGTTGTTGTATTTTTTTTCTGTAGTATGAGGCTTGTCATTAGGGTATCAGACAGTACCCCAGTGTTCTTAATAGAATGGTCATTCTTTCCCCCAATGATGTGCAATGATGTAAGTTGTAGTTTAGATTTCTGTATATGATCTGGTCTGTTTCTGGCCTCTCTATTGTGTTCCTTTGGTCAATTGTGCCTATCTGTGAACCAAAAAGACTATCTCAATTACTGTAGCATTATATAAACTATATAGTAAGTGAAGTGTTACTTCATTTTCTTATTCGTTGGGAGTTTCCTGGCTATTTTGCTTTTTAATGTATTTTTTAGAAATATTCTGTCAAGTTCCTTGAAAAATCCTGTTTTTTTTTAATTGCAATAGCATGGAATCTAGAAATTGTTTTGAAGATAATTACATCTTTCTGAAAATTACTCTTCCTATCCTTTGAACATTTTTGTTTTTCCATTATTGTGTTTTGATGGTCTATACAGTTTTTTAACTTTTCTTATTAAGATGTCACTCACCTATTATTTAGATTTATTTCTGTATTTTTTACAGACTTTATAGCTAAGTTCTCTTTTTGAAAATTATATTTTCCAGTTGTATATTTCTGGTGTATACAGATACAACCGATTTTGAAATATAGATCTTATGTCTGGCAAACAAACTATTTCATTAATTTTAAATAATTGGCCTGGAAATTATTTGGGATTTTTGCAAAAAATCATAGGGTTTGTGATAAAAGATAGATTTGTTTCTTTCAATTCTTTAATTTTTCCTTTCCATCTCTTACTATACTGTTAATTATATTATTCGTGGGATCTTTGTCTTCTTCCTGATTTTAGAGGGTTTGCGTATTTAAAAAAACAAAACTTTTAAATTTGGAATAACTCTAGATTTGCCAAATGTTGCAAAGTTAGTACAGAGAATTTCCTTATAATCTTCACCCAGGTTCCTCCAGTGTTAAGAACTTACACAACTGTGGCACATTTGAAATTAACATTTGTACAATGGTATTAACTAAACTCCAGAATTTATTGGGACGTCAGCGGCTTTTCCACTAAAATCCTTTTTCTGCTCCAAAATGTCTTTGCAGTATAACCATATTGCATTTAGTTGTCTTCTTTCCTTAGTCTCCTCCAATTTGTGACAGTTTCTGTCTTTCCTTGTGTTTTATAATCCTGACAGTTTTGAAGAGTATTGGTTGGGTATTTTGTAGAATGTCCCTCAATTTGGATTTATTAGTTTTCTTAAGTGAGACTGGAATAAGGGATATGGAGGAGGAATTCCAAATAGGTGAGATACCATTCTGGTCATATCTTATCAGGTCATATACTATCAACATAATTTATCACTGATGATGTTAATTTTAGTCACTTATTTAAAATGGTGGTATAAAAAGTTAGGTTTGGAGGGAGGGAATGTAAACTACCAGATCTCTTTCTTCCAGAACTCTTTATTCATTCACATCCCTCCCCCCAATTATGTCTATGACAGTATTTTAGAAGTTTTCTAACAGTTTCTAATTTGAAGCTGTTTAACAGTTCCAGCTCTATAAATTAAAGCACAGAGCAGATTAGTGTCATGCTGGACATGACATCGATGTTTCTCCATTGGTGAGCTAAAATACAATAAACTATTACCAGTTTAGAAGTAGTTTTGTAAATCTCTTCTGTGTATTTAAAAGAATTAGTGGGCTCTTGCCCTTTCTGCCTTCTCAATTAAAAAAAATGTTAAGCATAAATAAAAATTGAACTAAATAGGGCAACGAACACTTGCCAATCCTTCACCTGGATTTACCGATTATTACTATTTTGCCACATTTCACTTTCTACTTTATACATTTGAAAATAAGTTACAGAATACTATTATTCTTCATATCTCTGCATGTATTACCCAATAACAGGTCCATTTCCTATGTAATTACAATACAAATACACATAGCAATACAAAACCATTATCCCTGTTGTTGATTTTTGACTGTTTGCACTGATCTCCAAATGCCCTTATTACTTTGTTCTTTCCTTTCAAATTTGTTTTTGATTTAGCAATTAATCATAAATGATATATTTTCATTTGGTTATTATAACTCTATTCCCCCTGCCTTTTCTTGGCTTTCATGACATGAGTATTTGGAACAGGCTAGGTTAGTTGTTCTGCACAGTGGCTCTCGGTATCAATTTGTCTGAACATGCCTTCATAATTAGTTCCTGCCTAAATATTTTGGTCAGAATGCTCCATAGGTAATGGGTACTTCTGATTGTTCATAAGGTCAATTTGTGCATTATTAATGACATGAAGTGATCACTGTCCACCAGATCTCTTGGATCCAAATGTACTTCTCCCTCCCACTTTTTAACTAAGAAATGATCTGTGGGATTATACTTTAAAATCATGTGAATCTTGTTCCCTGACAACATATCATCTAATTATTTAACATCTGTTGATGAGTCTTGCTTGTTAAGTCAGTTTTGTAACTTATATTTTGTAGGCATTTGTTTATTTCATCTAGGTTTTCAGATTTATTGGCGTAAAGTTAGACAAAATATACAAAATATTTAAATTTCCATAATACATCTCTAATTATGCTCCCTATTTCATTCCTAAAGTTGTTTTGTGCCCCTCCTTCTTTGTTTTGTTGTTTTTCTTTTTCTCTTTTGCAGTTCTTTCCATGATTTCTCAAGTGTTCTGTTCAGAGAAACAAATTTTGGCTCTGTTATGACTGTTGAAGAATAATATTTTTAAAAGATAAAATCATGACTGTCATATAGATATCAAATGAACATGTATTAAAGATTTTATTTTCTTATTAATGAAACAGTAAGAACAGACACATTTGTAGATCAGGAATATGGCAGTAAATGTACAAATAGAAACAAAACTGGTGTCTTCCATAGTGGATGGGAGGGGAGGGAAACCAATTAAAACTCCCTGGGACACCATCTATTTATATGTCTAGAAATTAGAATTATTTCACATGCTATTAGTCATCTACATCTTAAGAGCTGTAAAATAAATGAAAGACAATGAAAGATTCAGAGCCCCTAGAATTGGAATCAGATAACATGGAAGGGTTTCCTCTAAACAATGCATAGTTTTCCATGAAGTGCAGTTTTTTTCTCTACAAGGATATGGCTAACCCCTCTCTCTATATATATAAATATCTTTTTTATTTCCTTTCTTACATTCATTATTTTCTTCATTCTATTTTATTATAGATTTTCTTCTAACTTATAAAGTCAGATGTCAGTTTTTAATTTTTCAATTTTAAACAGTCACATAGACTTTCACAAATCCTGTTTTCGATGCATCCCATCAGTTTTAATAGTGCAGTATTTTTTTTATAGTTTATTTCAAAATTTTTATAATATCCGTTAATTTCTTTAAAATACAGGTTGTATCAACACATATTTTTAAATTTCCGTATATGTGTATAAGTGGTTTTAAATATATTTTTATTTTATTTTATTTCTAACAAATTGCCTTTTAGATAAAGAATGTGGCCTGTTTGTCAGGGATTGTTTAAAATCTCTTAAGATTTGCTTCATTTGTTCCCAATTTTTAAATGTTCTATAAGTGTTTAAAAAAACACTGCGTGTGTTCAGTTGTGAAGTTCAAGTGTCTATGTATGTCAATTAGATTAATTTTGGCATTTAATATTCTTTCTAGGATTATTTTCCTTCTTCCTAAAGTACTGTCTTTAGAAGTTTCCTAAGTAAAAGCCTGTTGGTAGTAAAGGCTCAGTTCCTGTTTACTTGGAACTTTATTTTACCTTCATTCTTAAAAGTTAGGTGTACAGGATATAGAATTTTAAGTTCTGCTTTATTTTTTTATCATATTGAAGATAGCATTCCACTGTCTTCTGGCTATTGGGAAGTCAGCTGTCTAATCAGTTGCTGAGTGGTAGGTTTTACAGAGGTAAATGTGTAGGTGGACAGGCAAAGGGGAAGGGACAGAGTTATCTGACATCTCCTAAGTGTTGCCTGTAGCTCATTAAAACCCTTCTCTCCTCTGGAGCTCAGCAGATACTCCGGGACTCCAGAAATCATTTACCCCACAGAAATCTTGATTTCTTTTTTTTTTTTTTTTTCATTTTTATTGAGATTGTTCAGATACCATACAACTATCCAAAGATCCAAAGTGTACAATCACTTGCCCCTGGGTACCCTCATACAGCTGTGCATCCATCACCACACTTAATTTTTGTTCAATTTTTAGAAACTTTTCATTACTCCAGAGAAGAAATAAAGTGAAAGATGAAAAAAGAAAAAAAGGAAAGGAAACTCTAATCCTCTCTATCCCTAACCAACCCCCCTCAATTGTTGACTCGTAGTATTGGTGTAGTACATTTGTTACTGTTTATGAAAAAATGTTGAAATACTGCTAACTGTAGTATATAGTTTGCAATAGGTGTATATTTCTTCCCTATATGCGCCTCTATTATTAACTTCTAGTTGTATTGTCATACATTTGTTCTGGTTCATGAAAGCGATTTCTAGTATTTGTACAGTTGATCATGGACATTGCCTACCATAGGATTCAGTTTTATACATTCCCATCTTTTGATCTCCAGCTTTCCTTCTGGTGACATATATGACTCTGAGCTTCCCCTTTCCACCTCATTCACACACCATTCAACGCTGTTAGTTATTCTCACATCTTGCTGCCAACACCCCTGTTCATTTCCAAACATTTAAGTTCATCCTAATTGAACATTCTGCTCATACTAAGCAACCACTTCCCATTCTTAAGCCTCGTCCTGTATTTTGGTACCTTATGTTTCATGTCTGTGAGTTTACATATTATAATTAGTTCCTATCAGTGAGACCCTGCAATAATTGTCCTAATGTGTCTGGCTTATTTCACTCAGTATATTGCCGTCGAGGTTTTGTCATCAACCCATTTTTTTTTTTTAATATGGTTTTGTTCACTCACCATACATTCCATCCCAAGTAAATAATCGATGGTTCTCTGCATGTTCATACATTTATGTGTTCACCACCTTCACCACTATCTATATAAGGGCATCTACATTTCTTCCACAAGGCAGGAGGGAGAATCAAAGAAGGTAGAGAGGCAAAAGAAAGAGGAAAAAAAAATGACAGCTAGGAAGCAGCAAAAGGAAAAATAACCTTAAATCAAAGTAGAATAAAGAATCAGACAATACCACCAATGTCAAGTGTCTAACATGCCTCCCCTATCCCCCCCTCTTATCTGCATTCACCTTGGTATATCACCTTTGTTACATTAAAGGAAGCATAATACAATGATTCTATTAGTTACAGTCTCTAGTTTATGCTGATTGCATCCCTCCCCCAATGCCTTCCCATTTTTAACAGCTTGCAAGGCTGACATTTGCTTGTTCTCCCTCGTAAAAGAACATATTTGTACATTTTGTCACAATTGTTGAATACTCTAGATTTCACCAAGTTACACAGTCCCAGTCTTTATCTTTCCTCTTTTCTTGTGGTGTCTCACATGCTCCCCACCTTCCTCTCTCAACCATACTCATAGTTACCTTTGTTCAGTGTACTTACATTGTTGTGCTACCATCTCCCAAAATTGTGTTCCAAACCACGTACTCCTGTCTTCTATCACCCTGTAGTGCTCCCTTTAGTATTTCCTGTAGGGCAGGTATCTTGTTCACAAACTCTCTCATTGTCTGTTTGTCTGAGAATATTTTAAGCTCTCCCTCATATTTGAAGGACAGCTTTGCTAGATATAGGATTCTTGGTTGGCGGTTTTTCTCTTTCAGTATCTTAAATATATCACACCACTTCCTTCTTGCCTCCATGGTTTCTGCTGAGAGATCCGCACATAGTCTTATTAAGCTTCCTTTGTATGTAATGGATCGCTTTTCTCTTGCTGCTTTCAGGATTCTCTCTTTGTCTTTGACATTTGATAATCTGATTATTAAGTGTCTTGGCGTAGGCCTATTGAGATCTCTTCTGTTTGGAGTACACTGCGCTTCTTGGATCTGTAATTTTATGTCTTTCATAAGAGATGGGAAATTTTCATTAATGATTTCCTCTATTACTGCTTCTTCCCCTTTTCCCTTCTCTTCTCCTTCTAGGACACCAATGATATGTACATTATTGTACTTTGTTTCATCCTTGAGTTCCCAGAGACGTTGCTCATATTTTTTCATTCTTTTCTCCATCCGCTCCTTTGCATGTAGGCTTTCAGGTGTTTTGTTCTCCAGTTCCTGAGTGTTTTCTTCTGCCTCTTGAGATCTGCTGTTGTATGTTTCCATTGTGTCTTTCATCTCTTGTGTTGTGCCTTTCATTTCCATAGAGTCTACTAGTTATTTTTTTTAACTTTTGATTTCTGCCTTATATATGCCCAGTGTTTCCTTTACAGCCTCTATCTCTTTTGCAATATCTTCTCTAAACTTTTTGAATTGATTTAGCATTAGTTGTTTAAATTCCTGTATCTCAGTTGAAGTGTACGTTTGTTCCCTTGACTGGGCCATAACTTTGTTTTTCTTAGTGTAGGTTGTAATTTTCTGTTGTCTAGGCATGGTTTCCTTGGTTATTCAAATCAGGTTTTCCCAGACCAGAACAGGCTCAGGTCCCAGAGGGAAGAAATATTCAGTATCTGGTTTCCCTGCGGGTGTGTCTTAGAAAATTGCTCCACCCTTTGATGCCTCAGGTCACTGTGCTTTTCTGCCTAGCAGGTGATGCCTGTTAGCCTATAATTCTTGACTGGTGTGAGGAGGTATGGCCATGTTCCCCCAGGCTCTGGGGTCTGGTTCTGAATGGAAAGGGCTCCACCCCTTTCCTCCTAGAGAAGACAGACCCCTCAGGTGGAGGTCATTAGCATTTCAATGGTCTCTCTCTCTGCTTGTGCTGTCTCCACCCTTCCCCAAGTCACAGCCCTGGAAACTGAAAATGACTGGGGCTTTCTCCACTGAGGCTAAAAAGAAACAGATAGTCCCCTTCAGACCCAGTCCAAGGCGACCCTCTGGCTCTCCAAGGTCAGTCGTCACCCAAAGCCTCTGTCTGTTTTTTGGGGATTCGTACCTGTAGTGAGCAGTTCACACTCGCTACTTAAAACCCCAGTTGGAGCTCAGCTGAGCTGTATTCGCTTGCTGGGAGAGAGCTTCTCTCTGGCACCACGAGGCTTTGCAGTTCGGGTTATGGGGGAGGGGGTCTCGTCACTTGGATCCGCAGGTTTTACTTACAGATTTTATGCCATGTTCTCGGGCATTCCTCCCAATTCAGGTTGGTGTATGATGAGTGGATGGTCTCGTTTGTCCCCCCACAGTTATTCTGGATTATTTACTAGTTGTTTCTGGTTTTTTGTAGTTGTTCCAGGGGGACTACTTAGCTTCCACTCCTCTCTATGCCACCATTTTGCCCCTTCGAATCAGAAATCTTGATTTCTTGCTCTTTTTTGTCCTCCAGGGAATTCTCTTATTTTCCTGTTGGCCCAGTATTAAATTTAAAAAAAAATTTTTCTAGCAATTGTTCATCCAACAATCTCAGTAGCAATGTACCAAGAGGAGTTTTTCTTGCTTAAGTTTCTCCACTGTGCGACTAAATCTGGACTGTTGTCGGGTAAAATAAAGCTTTTGCTAACAAGACCTGGTCCTCTTAAGTTCAAATTTAAATTTGGTTTTTAAAAAAATACTAAAAATCCACTCTTTTCCATGACAACACAAGTGTTTAGGAGCTAAAACACAAATATGTCCCAATAAAATGCATTTTAAATGAACTGTCCCCTTTGTAACATTTTCTCAAGTTTTACACATAGCAGAGTCTTAAAAATCTGAACCCAAATTTTAGCTGTATCTTTGAAAGAGGAAAGAATCAGGAGAGATACGTTACTTATATCCCCATAGCCTTAATTTCCTTCCCAAATTGTCTTTTATAAAGAAAAAGAAAGATTGAGTTGTGTTTTTGCCACTGAATATTGATGTCATTACAAAGAGCAAAACAAGTAATTTACAAATTAGATTCTATTGCTTTCTTAGCCAGACAAGGATATATAGCAGAGTGCTGAAGGATGTTGGGTGGCGTGGCAGAGGAATGATGGCTTGTGTGTGTGTGTGTTTGTGTGTGTATAGAGAACTTTAGAAGGATAAAAAGGTAAGAGGCAGCATTTGGAAAAAGGAGGTGTTAATCAATATGTACAATTTAAAACAATGTCTTTTCTTCACCAGTATTTCTTTTGGAAGAAATACGACAGGCAGTCCAAGGAGGAAACATTTCGATAGTTTATAGGACTGTTAAATATGCTGAATGAAATAAATATTTTTTTTATATTTGGTATTTCAGATGATCAAAGATTGATAGTTTTTCTTTAAAATTAAAAAAACAGTCATTTTCTCTCTTCTTATTTATGGTAGAATAAATGTGACCTTATTATTGTCCACTTATTTACTTTTCCATTCAACAAACATTTATTGAGCACTGTGGTAGGTAAGAGGGATTCAGCAGTGAGTAAGAGATGGCTCATGTCTTCAAGTAGCTCATAGTCTGGAAAAAGAGGTAGACAAGTTAATAGGCAATTAAAATAAACTGCATCAATCTCAAGATATAGTAAATACAGTGTACAGTTATTATGGTAACTCATTAGATTTATATTGCTTTGTTGTCTATTTTCTAAATCATACTACAACTGTGTATTTATACCAGCAGCCATCTATAAATAGTCATTATTAATTTATCCTCCAGAGATAGGGGCAGCTGGATTAACCCTGCCATGCAGACCTCAAAAACTAATTTCTCTGTTTTACTGTCGTAGTATAGCTTTCAAGGAAAGTAAAATTTTCTTACATCAATTTTACAATGCCAGTGCAAGCTGTGGGTGATAAAATTTAAAGGAACAATAAAATTTATTTGCATGGGCACATGACTGAAAAAAAGGTTGTAAATGTTTATTTGGCAGATGATGACTTTAAAGAATTATCAGTGCAACATAAGAATTTATTCTCCAAGCAAAATGTTTTCCTGGCCCCTTAAAAGGATTTGGGAAAGAAAAGACACCACTAACCATGTTTGGCAGGTAACCTTAAATCTTAGCCGTCTGAGATCTAAAGGGGTCACCTGAGGTGTCTTACATAATTCCCAGGCTGTCTTCCCATCCTGAATCTGCAAAACTTACCTGGGAATAAGCATCTAGGTTTTGGACTGCAACTCAGAATTTTAGCCCTGTTCACATTGTCATGAAAAGGATAGGTTAAACAAAAAAGTCAATAAATTTTCAGGTACACCATGGTAACCTTCCAGTAGTACCGTGTGAGTTAATTTTGCCTGGTTGTGTCGATGTTGGCAATGGTTCCTTTCTGTGGTATGCCCATCTCAACCACTGGCAAGGGGAAGGGGAACCAGGTTGGCTTAGAATAGTCATTATTCATCCCTTAAGACTTGCTTTAGGGGCCCTTCTGTGCCAAAGCACATGTAGGTTGGTTACCTAACAAATGCCTTATGATTCAAGGAAGAAAGAAGATATTGTAGCTGTGTAGATAAAGATGTTGTGTCTGCTAACAGTGTTGGTTCATAAATAAGAAGTGATACAAGTGTGATGGCATGGAAATATTAGTTATAATCAAGAGAGGTATGGGAATACAATGTAAGCTGGGCCTTGAAAAATAGGTAAGACTTCAGTAATTGGTTAGCACCTAATAGATAGTAAAAGTTAATTAAAATAAAATAATAATAGGTGCACAGCAGAGGAACACACACTCCGGACAGAGTGGCAATGCAGGTGAAAATGCAGGGGGTAATTTGAGAATGCTGCATGAGTTGCCTTAGAGGTGTTGTAAGCAGTTAGGCTGTAATGGTGGGTAGGATAAAACTACCAAGCTGATGGATTTGGACTTCATTTCTTATGTTACCAGAAGCTGAGGGTTTTATCGGAGAACAGCGTCTACATTTTTTTGGAAGACAATTCTGACAGTGACATGCAGAATAGATTTCAGGAGAGATCAAAGACAATTGGAGTAGTTGGAGGAATTTTGCAGTAATGAAAATGAGAGATAATAAAGGAATAAACTTAGTGATGTGAACAAGGAGGGACAGGAATCCAGGAGACATAATTGAGGTAGAATTGGAAGAATCTAAACTAGTTGAGGAGGAGAGGAAATGAATGGCAGAAAGGAGGAAAAAAAAACAATGATATCTGACAATTAGAGTATGATCTGTCATGAGGTCAGTGATGACGATAACAAGACGAAAAATATGGAATGAAGGTTGGCTGACTGTAAGATACTCTCGGGGCCATTATGTGGACTGTTATGCAGGTGGCTTTGAGTATGTGTCTCTAAGTTAGATCCTCACATCGTTCAGGTAGAAATGACAATTGAAAGAATGAAGTAGATATGACGTTTGTGATCTGAATCCTGTATTCATATCTTCTCCTGGCTCAGTTCTACAGCTCCACAGAAGAAATCTGCTAATAACAAATATGAAAAATAAAATTATTATAATCTGAGCTATCCTATATTCTTAGTAGGAAGGAGAATTTAGTGAAGAATAACCACAAATTTCATCAGAATTGTTGATCAAGTTATTTATTTATTTACAGTCCTTCATGTACACACCTCCATTTGAAGAACTGCCGTATTGTTGACGTATATAAGACATATGAAGTTTTGATGTAGGAATGCCATTTTCATACCATTGTTTCCCTAGACCCCCAAATCCAAGTTTCTATTCTGTCTTCTTTGCACCTTCCTGCTTTGAAGAATGGCCTCTCAATCTTATTTGTATATTGGATTGTCCCATGGTGCATCAATATAATTCAGTAGCTATGTTCTTTTGAGGCTTATATAAACATGTTAGAGAGCATTGAGATATTTGACTATATCGTCCATCATTCATGGCATAAGTTGAAAAGTTAATTGAATTCACACAAGCCAGTGTTACTTTAAGATTCTTTTTGTTTCAAATGACCACAAATAGTTAACCAGTGACTCAAACCAGCTTAAATAAAGGAAGTAATTGAATCATGTTACTGAAAATTTCAGGGATGGGCTTTATTCCATGTTCTCAAGTGTTGCTTTCAAGACTCTGTCTCTTTTTTTATGCATCTCTAGGCTTGTTTCCCTCTGAGTTGACTTTATCCTCAATCAGGCTATCTTCATATGATGGCAAAGAAAGTGCCGTATGATTGGCAAAAGAAGTGCCAAGATTTTAACGCTTGCAATGTGTGAAGGAGACAGGAATTTTGTCTGTGGCAGACCTGGAAAGAGTTTTGATTTGCCTGGTTTGCACCAAATTACCTATCCCTGAAGCACACTGTAGCAAGAGCCAGGGGCATGGATTATGTGCCCATACCCAGATCCATAGCGATGGATTGTGTTTGGTAAAGAAATGGTCCTTGAAAACAGAACTGTTTCTTTTCCATTAGGAGGAGTAGGTGTTGGGGGATGCAAAAATAACCATCTCCACATCTCCACTGTAAGTGGAGACAAAAAGAAGGAAATGGATTGAATTGTACCTCTCAAATTGACTGTTGCTGTTTTACCTACCTGCACTTCCGTCCCCAGAATATGGTTCTCCCCAGAATGAAAAGATTTTGCCGGTGCTCTTTCCAGCAAGTCTTTTGAGTGCAGTTGGCTTGATGGAATAATTTATAGTTTTGTTATCCTTTGACCTCTGTAGCAATTACTTTTGTAACTTAAAAAAAAAAAATTATTCCCAAGAGGGCTTAAAATGAAGGGTGGGGATCTGACCAAGTCTGAGATCAAGGGACTCTGCCCTTGGCTAATGAGCTGTTTTGGTTTTATGTTTTGAAATGTTCAAAATCAACATTCCAAGTAGCAGAAGAATGTATCCTGTAACTCCCAAAACTCCTGTCTAACTCTCGCAGTGTTTGTCTCTCATCAGCCCTTATCTTTTTTTCCTGCCTCTTGTTTTCTCCTCTTCTCTTCTTCTACTCACAACTCTCCCTCCTCTTTGCTTCACTTTTGCCACCTTCCCTGTTTGATTATTACCTGCAGATCATTTTCCAGCATTAATTGAAAAACAGTTTTACAGTTTTACTCTATGAGAATTTGGAGAATATTGAACATCATTTTTTGTGCCATACCCTTACTTTTAATTGCTGCTTTGCTGCCACTGAGTTGATGATGAGGTCTCTTTTTTAGAGCGTCCAGTTGGCACAGTGGCTTAAGCATAGACAAATTCAAGGACAAAAGAAATATCCGTATTACAGTCTTTCCGTATCTATCTGTCTTTCTATCTGTCTATCCATCTAGTATCTATCCTATTTTACCAAAAAAAAAAAAAAAAGAAAGAAAGAAATACATCACTAAGCATTAATGACAAAGGACTTTTAAATATACAAATGTTAATTGTATTGTAATAATTCTGTGTTGGCCTTTCCTGTCTCAGACTCTTCTTCATTGTTTTGTGCAGTTGTAGATCCAATATTAAAATATTAATATCACTTTGCTGTATGAGCGTTCAAATAACACACTTTCTAAAATTCCCTGGCCCTGTTACTTGCTGACTCTTGGAGTGCCAAGCTCAGTTGAGGTCCCAGCTATCTTTCTGGATCAACTTATCTTCTAAACAAGCCACACATTATTTAGGCTCTGTTGGCTGTTTTAATAAGAGGCAGATGTAATTTGGGATTTATTTCTGATAGGTTGATTGATTTGCTTCTAACTTGTTCTCTCTGGTATCCTCTCCAAGGTTATTGCCAGAGTGACTCAAAAAGTTTAACTTTTACAAGAGAATTGTTGTTTTGCTATCTACTTAACAAAGGTTAAAATTAACGTATTTAACCAAACCCTTTCAAACTAAGCTTAAAGAAATTTCATTCACTTGTGAAGGTGCAGAATGTAAATTAAGGACCACTTTGCCAATTTACTCAGCAATATTGGTCACATTTACACTTCCATTTTCAGAAGATGGAATGGTATGAATATTTTCTTCTAGTCACCATTTACTTTGGTAAGGCCGCCAAACTGTGAGCCCCAGGAGACTGATTCTTTGAAGGAACAGGCAACTATTATCATTCACCCAACTTGTAAATGGAACCAAGAAAAAGGATTTTCTGTTGATATATAGATGATCTCATAGAAACCAAAGAGAAAGGGCTTTTTAAAAAAAAAATTTTTTTTTTGAATTAAAAATGTAAATGGATATATTATGGAAAGGACCTCATTTCAATTTAACATTTCATTAAGTGAAATCAAGGGCAAATCTTATCTTAATTTAATGCAATGCTACTGAAACACAGGTTTATAGTAGTTATGACTTATCCATAGATTTGTTGAAATTGAGTGTTGGTCATGGTAAATGTATTAAGAGCCATCTCCTGGCTTAAGAACAATAGCAAGACCTCTGTATGTTCATAGATGGTGGCTGTGAGGAGGGCATTGTGGAGGGAGGAGGCCAGAGGTTTCTGCCCCCATGGCGTGAACTGTTCGTTTGTGAATTCCAACTCAGAGCAGTAGGATAGTGGGTGATCCAGTGAAATGCTCTTGCCCAGAGTAAGATATACCTTATTTTATTTTACTCAGCATCATGTTTAGGTTACTGGTACACAGAGGCATGTGTTCCTATTCCCAGATATTTTATAATTCCAGAGGAGACAATGAGGAAAGGAGATGGTTTATCATGGTAGCATCCTGAATGCATTTTTCAGTGCAAATAGTGTTAGAGCTAAGTTTAGGAACTGAAATGATTCCAGTTGCTCTGTGCTTCAGGTACCATACTGATCACTTAACTTTTTTTGTCGGAGGAACTGACAAGTTTTTACAAGACAGAGCTTAATTTACTAGGAAAAATATGGGCTTGGAATGCCTGACATGTTTCCGACTTAGTTCTGTCACTGACTACTAGCTATGTGGCTTGGGGGAAATTACTAACCCTTTTTAACTATTATATTCTTGAAATATAATAAAATAAGGGGGTTGACTTCCAACTCTGAAAGGTCTGATTCTGTAGAATTTCCACACGTATATGAAGTCACTAGTATTGGTCTTGCTGTCATTCAAACAGATGTTTTGCAAAAGTGCTTTGAAAATATTCAAGTTCAAGGTATTATTGGAATCTTTTTGTTTATGTGAAAAAAATCACTTCAGATTTCTTAATGTGTTGCCTTATATGTGATCCTTTGCATTAAAATCCATTTTTAATTAGACATTAGTTTTAAATGGTAAATGCTTAAACTTCTGATAAACTCCTTATTTTTATCAGTTCAGTAAAAACAATTTTCTGGAAATGCCACTTCTGTAACACATCCCTGACCCATTCTGTTATCATCCTACACCTCTTCTAAGTGAGTAATGTTAACAGAATATCCATATTTTACCTAGTCCCATTTCTTCTAAGTGAGTAATGTTAACAGAATATCCATATTTTACCTAGTCCCATTTCTTTCTTTCTATTTTTGAATTTTAAGAATGTGATTCAAGTTCAACTTCATTTTTCTTTACTCTTATTTATGAAGCACTTAGGGATCTTATTAAAATGCAGGTTGATACTCAGTAATTCTTGGGTGGATCTGATAATGTGCATTTCCGACAGTCTCCCATGGGATTCTGAAGTTGGCTGTTCCATAGACCACACTTGGGATAGTCAGGTGTTAGAATGAGCCCAATTTAGGCAGTGTGTGAGTCTACGTACTAAAGAACACATAATGCATTTGAAGCTTTTTCAGTACTCCTCATTGACACAATATTGTTTTCAGAGTTATCTACAAAGTATAAATTATGTTTCATTATTTTCAAGACCATGAAGAATTCTTAAATGCATATTTCATTCAATATGCTACTAGATAGTTATGAATTAGGAAAGGTCTTATCCATTGCTCCCAGTAAGTTTTACAACTTGATTGCCCAATTTTTTTTTCCCCTGGAAAGTTATTCCTCATAGCTGTTGCAAGCATTTGGAAATATGTTTGTAAAAATTTTCAAATCTCAAGTAATCTTTACTCCTGGTCTGCTGAGAGGCACAAATTGTTTTTCCATATGGCAGCTGATTTAACCCCCTGCTCCTTTCTCACCAGAAAACCCATGCACTAACTTCTAAACGTCATCTAGTTCTTGACCTTTCTATCTGTAGCTCTCAATCTCAGTCTGTCCATCTGAATAAGCAAGCTAGTTCATGATATCAAAATATTTGTGTAAATGGAACCAGTCATAATTTATTGCTTCTAAAATTATTTCATGGGATTGTGGTAGGCACCATTTTTACCGAGGCATTGGGTTTAATCTCAGTGGAAATGAGGCCGGCATTATATTTTATCCTTGGGTTCTTTGAGAAAAATCCTCTCTAATTATGGTTTACCTACCACTTATCCACATTAAGAACCTCCAAGTAAGTGACTATAATAGTTTAACATTATACTGCAAATTGTGACACTCCCTTTTAAGCTCAGTGAAACTCAGATACTTGTTTATATATCTCAAGAACTATAGTGTAAGGAATTTCCTAGAAAATAGAAAGGAAGGTCCAAAAATATATCAAAAGTTTCTGTGTAGCATACCAAGAAAGGAAATACAATCAGAAGAGAAAATGAGAAGGAATGGAGGGAGGGAGGGAAAAATGAAGGAAGGGAAGAAGGAAGAGGACCTCTGAATGCTTCAGGCTATTTGCAGATCATATTCTTTTTCTAATGCTTTCCGGTTACTGAAAGCCTGGGTAGAGAACCCATGCAAATAAGTGTTATGTAATAAATGCTACCACTTATTGAGCGTCTACTATTTGCCAAGCCCTGAAGTAGGTATTTTACCCATGTTAACTCCAACCTTTTAGCAACTCTTCACAGTAGGGAGGAAATGGACCGAAAGAGGACAGATATATATATATATATATATATATATATATATATATATATATATATATATGTCTTTCGGTCCATATATATATATTATTTTTGAGACCATGAAGAATTCTTAAATGCATATTTCATTCACTCTGCTGCTAGATAGTTATGAATTAGGAAAGGTCTTATCCTATGTATATATACTGTGCGAGTTTACAGAACTAATAAATGGTAGAGTTAGTAGTCTAACCTTGCTCTGCGCTATAGTATGGTATCAGAATAAAATTATCACTGTCTGTTTTGGCTGTTATGTTGTTTGCTAGACAACAAAAACATCTTTATCTGTCTTTCCTGTTGATCATAAAACTAAATAAAGGTAACACTTTCTAAAAGAGCATAGATCAATAAATAATGGAAACAGCATATGAACAATTTATTCCCTATTAGATTATTTTGATAGTAAAGTAGCCACTGCTTTACAGCGTATACTCCACCCAAAAACTGTTTGCAAGTAACAGGAATTTGTAGTACTGAAATCTTTGTAAGTCTTTGTAAAGTTAAATTTTAATTATGCTCAGGTTTACTGTGCAGTGATTAGATTATGTGAGAGTTTGCTTTCCTATAATCAGAGATTTAATATGTTGTAAAGAAACGTGAGGAATACAGCAGAAGCTTAGAGAATAATCTTTTCCATCATTAAACATTTGAATTAGTCAGATAGTATGAACGTAAATGCTATCTTGTGAAGAATCAAATATGACTGTCTTAGTTTTTCAGTGACGGAAAAGGGCAGTGAGAGCTGGAGTCTTCCAAGAGCACTTTCTGGGGGAAGGTCAGGCTGAAAGTGGACCTTTAATTATGGTTGGGATTGCATAGATTGACGGGGAAGGGAGGACGTCAAAAACATCAAAGGTTGATACCTTCGTAAATTCATCATGCCTAGAATGAGGCTTTTAGCTGGGATTACTCAAAAATCAGATTTGAACAACACATTGAACAGGGATCAGTTTCTCAGTGACACCTCATTTGAAGCAAACTCTCAAAATACCAACTTATAGATCTGAATTAAATGTGTTAAATTTCAATTAAAATATTCTGTCAAAAATACCGGGAGCCATGAAATCTGCGAATGTTTGCTCTGACCTGCGATATACTGAGGAACAGTTTCATTCTCAGGGCAGGGCAGGGGAGATGAGGCCAGATTGTCGAGGACCTTGGAAGTCAGTTGGAGAGGTTCCCGATTTGACAGAGAAGCAAAGAGGGAGCCACTGATGGTTTTGTATGTGGTGTATGTGAGTATGTGTGCCAGTGTGTTTTAAGGAAGCATCATGATAAATAAGTCCTGTTTTTAAGGAAGAAATGTGGTGTAGAGGGCTGTGGAGGGAGGGAAAATAGTATGGGTTATGGAGACCACATGGAGGATTTTGTGATAATCTGTTAAAATAATCTGGGTTAAGTTAACGAGGGCCTGAAACAACAGGATTTCAATATGAAGGGAGAAAATAGACAAAACTATTTTGAAGTAACAGTTTATTGGATGGGCTATGTGTGATAAAGGAGAAGATTAGTCACAGACCACTTCAGACTTCATTAATCTCCTAAAAAAGCAGGTGAGAAGATTTAGAGGGAAGAAGCTCATCTTCAGTCCTGCTTGTTACTTGCTTGAAAAAGGCAAAATGTTTAGTCAGAGAGTGATTAATAATAGAAATAAGGTTTGCGTGAACTTGAGATTATGTCATCGAAAATGCTTTTCCAGTCTTTGGTTCAGTATGCTGTTAACGATAGGATATTTGACTTCATGCACTTAATTAGCTAAGCTTCCAATAGCATCTGAATAATGTCTCTAGTGAGTGGAAACTTTGGTAAAGAAACAGTAAGATGCCTAGACCACAGAGATAAAAGACAGAAAAGTTGCAAAGCCAGTATTTAGCTGGGATGCCAAGCATATATGACAAATCAAAGTGTTGCTATGGTAATGGGGAGACTGAGAAAATGAAAGATGATTAACATCATAATGAATTTCTAAAAAAAAGTGATCTGGCTTATTACTCTGAAGTCTAGTGCCTTGTTTTTAAAAAGCCACTTGCAATTATTTTTCAAGAAAATTAGTTATGCTTGTATTTAATGTGAATTACCAGAATAAGAAAAAAGGAGAAAAAAATCTGTTCAATTGTATAAATATTGATTAGGAATATTTCAACACCATATGTGTAATCGTAACTATTTGGTTGCCTGGTTTGTATGTATATATGTATATATATATATTTATATGTAAATACAGATGTTAGCATGCTGTATATGCAAATGTACCCATTCATCCATCCATCCATCCATTCATCCATCTTCTCAACAGTCGTTTAGTCTCCTCTATGTGTGGAGAAAGAACTGTGTTAAATATTTGGGATAAAAAGACTATTAGACAAGCTTCTGTCCTCCAGAAAGCATTGGATAAAAAAGGAGCAAGCCTGCAAAAATATAATACGCAATAGTAATTGGGTGAGGTGGGACCATGCTGCAAGGGCTTTGCAACTCTTGCCTGTAGGATACACCAAAGGCTTCTCTGCAGAGGAAATCTTTAGCTGAAATCTTGTGGATAAGTGGCAATGTGCCAAATGAAGGGGTGGAGGTCATTTTATTGGTAGTAGGAGATTAAATTTAATTGATCAACATTTAAAATATTGACCACGGAAATCCTTTTCTTTTAAGGGCAATCCTAAATATATTTAATGAAATGTACCTCCGTACATGCTCGGATCACATTAGTCATAACTTGGTGATACAAAGTACGTTCTTGACCTATGACAGGAATATTATTGCTGGAGTTGCTATACCAAAAATGTGTCATATTTGCCATCTGGTGAAATAATGCTGTCTCGCCCAAGTTGAGGTTCACAAATGACTAAAGCCTTAAACAGCCCATGATTACTCAGTTGCCCAAAAGCCCACAAGTAGAATGGAAAGTTATCTGTTTCATCAGTTCCCTGGAGCTGAAGTTTGGGGTGGGGGTAGGGGGAGAATGTACATTGCATTATCTTTTATTTTCCTCTGTCGTTTGAAGTAGTTTAGTTCCCATATCAACCAAATGGTATGGTTTGATGTCCGTACTTAATTGTCATATATTTGATTGGGTCTGGTAACATGAATATTAAAAAAAATGTAGTCCCTGCCTTCAAGGAGCTTATGTTCTAAGCCTGTATTTAGAATTCTGTTATGCTTTATACTTTAAGACCTTTGAACATATATTTTTCGTGTTTTAAACCCTAGTTTAAATGATTATTTAAACAATTTGGTAATTGCAATCTGAGTACATAAATTGCTGTAAATGGCCACTGTTGTTGGACCTTAATTTTGCCTGTATATGATAATGCACATGGCCCTTCAGATACATTTCTGATCTAATGGGGCCTAATTTCTGGTAATTAGTGAATTGATACTAATGGGGGGGTAGTTCTTCACACCATCAATTGATTTGGGATCCTTATGCTTTTATTATTATTATTATTTTCTTTTTTACTTACAAGATTAAAGGAATTAAGTGAAATACACTATCAATTCTGAGTACTCACAGAGGTAGAAATTGAGGCTCAGTGAATAAATAGGTAGATAGAAATTTGGCTTATGGGACTATAAGTCATAAGTCATATCAAAAAAGTTACCCTGCCTCTGTCAAGGAGCTAGAAACTTAGGAAAAAACATCTGAAGCAATAGAGGAAATGAAGTGAGTGATACATTTGAAATGGTTACAAATTACTGCTGAATTTTCTGGTAGCACAGGAACCTATTAAAGGATATGGTAGGAATCCTGGATATTAAAGCATCTTGAAGGGGTAATTTTAACAGGATGAGGAAAGAAATAAATACAGAGCAAGAAGAAAATTTTAAAAGTGAGAGAGGAAAATAAAATAAAAACTAGGGCCAAAAATCCCTGCCTAGGGATATTGCCCAGGAAGGTGGATGTAGCCAATTGGACACAGCCTAATATTTCTTATTACCCTTTTTGTGCTGCAAAAAAAGTGAAGTAATACTCTTAGCAGGACTTACAATAGTGATCAAATCACCTAACAATCTGAAATGTTTCCTTTGATATGGGGATTTTTGTTTTGTTTCTTGAAAAATGAGTCTTTTTTTTTTTCTAATTCTATAATGAAATTCTGTAAAGATATAATCCCAGAAATCCTTTGACATTGGAAATAAAAGTAAATGATGGCTCTTCAAAAGCACAAGAGTCAGAAAGTTGTTTTCATACTTTTAACATGTGGTGCAAATAGGATGACTTATTTCTCTAATTTCTGAAATTCTAAGTTTCCCACAAAAGTGGTTAAAATATTTTTCTTTTGTCAAGATGTGAAGTCTCAGAAATGTTGTCAATGTCAACACTTCACTAAATTTACATTAAATAGTTTATTTTAGTACTAGAGCACTCAGCTCCCGACATAGAATCCCATTCTCCAGTGAAGGTTGATTGTTTCAAAATTGAAAGGTCAACCTTAATACAGTTTAAAAATTTTTATACCAGCTCTACCTAATCCTGCCTTTGGAGTCTTCATATTTTTAAAGTATGCCAGGAGATTAGCTGGATAGATTGGTAATGAGATCCTTAAAGCAGATACATGCTTACTTATAGGGTAACATAAAAATGAAAATGATATAAATAAAATTTTACCTATTATCTCTATATTCCATATGTCTAGATCCTACCCCCCCCCCCCCCCCGCCTTCCACACACACACATAAATATACTGTCTATAGTGCTCACTGGAGAAAATGTAGGAAAAGCAAACAAGGAGCCAAACTACCTGTTAGTTGTTTGAGACATTGTTGTAACTTAAATTAGACAACAAGGTGAGTGAAAAACTAGAAAGCCTAAATGTAACAGAATTTTTATTAGATAATAAACATTTTTCCATTTATTAAGCAACTTATTTTTGCCAGCCGTCATTCTGTAGATTTGACATGTATCATTACTCCTTGGAACCATTCTGATTGGGATTGTATCTGATAAGGAGTAAGAAATATATCTTATCAGAAGAGTCAGATGGAGCCTCTGACAAATGAATCCCAAAGTATGCGTTCATGTTCTAAAGGGTGGCCTTTTAAAGTGTGATTTGGGCTACACAGTAGATAAGGAAAAGGGTTTTGTCCTACCAGAGAGCACTTATGGTTTATGGTCGCCATCCATCTCTCTCATTTCCCAGTCAGCACTCTGGAAAAGTTTTGTAAAGAGACAGAGTTAAGGAAGGAAGAGAACCTGTCCTGCGGTTTCACTTACTACATTCCCTTATCTTGGGTCAGCAAGTCCTTGCACAAGACTCCACATTTGTTTTGCCTCTCAACATTTCCCTAAGTATATGGTTTGTTTCTGCCGATTTTCTAATAACAAATCTTTAAGGACTTCATTATATATTGACTCTTCTAAGTTGGTTTCCATGGATAACTGCCTGTAGAAAATTATATTTTGCAATAAGACCACTATATAGATCTTTGAAAATAATAAATATTTTTTCTGGCAAATATACTAATGGGTGTGTTTTAAGAACATGTTCTGTGTGTAAGCTGCCTGCTTTTAGACAAAACCTCACATATCAAAGAAAAAAACAGAACAAAAGCTAGGATTTTGAAGAAATGATGTTATAGACCATCTGGTTCAATCCTTTATTTTGCAGAAGAGGAACCTGAAGCCATTTTATATTGAACACTTGTTTCCTTATAATAATCAGTTCATCAGTGAGGATTGTAGTGCTCTGCTCATCTGTTTGCATTTGTTTTATGGACCTTTTCTTACTGACATCAAAATTTTGAACATTGAATTATGCTGGATGTTCTTTAATATCTAAAAAGAAGAATATTTTCATTTTGCTTTGGTATGTTCTTAAAAAACTCACTTTATCATTTTCATAGACTATCATAAAAGTTAAATTTATGTATCCAAACACATTTGCCTTTCAAATTGCTTTATGCTGCTGCTGATTAGCCATTTACATATTTTCTTTTAAATTCAGGCCTGAAGTCAAGATAATGCTTTGATAAGCATTACATGAATCCTGTCCAGATTTTACTGTCATGCTACTTAAATATTTTTCTCAGCCTTAGATAAATCCAATCTAAAATACCTTGGTATTTGCAGGTACAGCAATGATATAACATAGATGAAAATTAGAAGAACCTAACTGGTAAATCCTTTAAAGGGTGTCTTAATTAATGATAAAATGATAATGTGACTAATTTGCACCTCAAACAAAATAATTTTCTTTAAATTCATAAAACTTTGCTTATCAAGATAAAAGAATCATACTAACCCAGTCATGGCCTTTTATGGATAGGTTTAGGCAATGGAATTCAGCTATTCAAAGAGCAAATTTGGTTGGTAGGAAAACTGTACCGAAGGAGCAGCTTATATGGTGCCTTCTAGGAGATGATAAGTATGGGTTTTCCTGTATCTGTAACAGTCTTGGTACTGAGTAGGTGACAAATTATATTCATAGCCCTTTCTTCTTATTCTAAATTTTAATGCCCTTTATGTAAACTTTGATATGTTATATCCTCATCTCGATATTCCTTGATACCCTAAATCCAGTAATTGAGACATATTGGAAGAAGTCCCATCCTTCCCCTATAACCACCTACCTCTACTACCACACTCTTCCTTTATGCTTACTCTATGTGTTGGAAGTAGAAGGGAAGAAATGACAAGTTAACAATCTCTGAGAGAAGAATTTTGCTAAATAGAATGTTTATTTTATTTGTTAAATTTAGTTCCTCAACTTTCTTTCCATACTGCAGTGGTTCAGTTGTTAGCACATGTACATTACAAGGCATCATACCAGGTGAGCTTAATTGTTAATGAGAATTTGTTGTCAAACTAACTGCAAGGTAGGTCATAATGAAGAGTACAAAAAGTGGTCCTTAGAGGAACATAAATACTATACCTTGTCTTGGGAATGGTCTCTGAATTGACATGGTAACATTAGCTGTCTAAATCTTGGCATTATTTCAGCAGTAGTACAATGATAGGAGATGATGTTTCTGTAAAATGCAAAATGCATACCTACATGCAGGTAGTAGTTGCTTGAGGACAAGTAATCATACATTTCAAAAACTGTTCAATCTTTGAAGGAAACGATGGGCAGTAGATGAGTGCATTTTATTTGTTAACTCGTTTATTCCCACAGCAATAAATTTGATAAAGTTAGTCACAACAATAAATTTGATAGTTATTGTGCCTATTTTATAGATTGCATAATAGAGATATAGAAAAAATAAGTACTCAATATTTTCTCAATCTATTGATGAATTTATCTTCTACTACTATGAAAGGAGCAGCTGCTAATAATAATAGGAAACACATACAAGCTTACTTTGTTCTGGGCAGGTTAGATTCAGGGTGGCTACTCTTGCAGGGAAGAACAGCCAAGGGGGCTGGTTCTGGGTCTGCCATGAATCAAAAGTAGGGAACTGTGCAGCTTATCACTCTTTCAGAGGCTCTGTCGTCAACTGTTCTCCAGAGTCTGGGTCTTCCACAGGTTGCATTTATGGTTGCAATGATTGCAATTGTAAAAGAACTACAGATTTTTTTAGCAACTTGTTAGGCACTGTGCTAAACACTTTATATACATTATGTCATTTAATTCTCTCAGCATCCCTGAGAGTTAATGACTGCATCCTTGTGTTAAATAAGAGGCTTGGAGAGTTTAAGTCAGGGTTCTCAACAGTGACACTGTTGACATTTGGGGCCAGTCTTTGTTGTGGAGACTATCTTATCTGTTGTAGGATGTTTAGCATCATCACTGGCCTCTAACCACTAGATGTGAGTGGCACCCCCCCCACCCTTCCGCCTCCCCTGGTTGTGCCAACCAAAAATGTCTCTAGACATTGCTAAATACCCCTTGGGTGACCCCAGTGGTCTAAATAAGTTGCTAAAGGTCGTCCTGTTAGTAACAGGTAGTGGCTCTAGTTAAATCTCAAGTCTAAGTTCTTTACCACTGTTAAACACTTACAATGTTTTTATCTAAAAAAGTTTTTTCCTTATCCATAATGCCTTTTAAAAAAAGCCATAGTACTTTCATGTTACTTTTCTTTCTTTATCTGATATTCAAAATATTCTTGTAATCTAGGGAGGGGCAGATCTGATTATACCTATTTCAGAGGTGAGGAAACTAGACCCACAGAGTTTAAGTGATTTGTGTAAGGTCATGTTAGGTGGCAGAACCTGAATTAGAGTTTGTGTCGTTCTTATTCAGGTCCATATTATGGTCCAGCTAATATAACTAGTCCAATTTGGATCCCCATATTAACAAGGTCTTCCCTACCATGGAGAGAGTATATTACCTAATCAGAATGGACAGTTGGTTTTTTTTTAATGACTCTGTAGCTCCAAAATGAACTAAATGTTATCTTTCTACCATTCTAATCCATATTAAACAAAACCTAAAATGAATCTGTTGATTTTAATCAATTTATTTGATTTATTATGCCATTAATTTCTTTGTTTTCGTATTACCAATAAATACTTTAAAAACTGAATTGCCAGCTCTAAGAAAGAATGACAAGGCTCCCTATAAACTGGTATGTAATGGTTTCCAAGATATAGTATTGTCAAAGGAGAACACTTTTGTAGAGTAGACAGAAGATAGTATGTAGTGTATTGCTACCTTTTGAGTAAGAAAAGAGAGGAAAAAAATATGTGTGCAGTTTTTTAATGTTTTCAAAAAGAAACAGTGGGACAAACAAGAAACAAAAGTGGCGTCCTGCAATAAATGGATAGAAATAGGGTAGAAGGAATAAGAATGGAGACACTTTTCTAAGTGTACCTCTTTATAGCATTTTTACTTTTAAAATATGTAAATGCTTTACATATTAAAAAAGTAAAATTTAATCAAACAGGATAAAAAAGAATACCATAAAATTGAATGAAAGCATATTATGTATCAATTTTATATCATAACCACACAGAAAAAAAAATGTCAAGTAACTTTTGAACAGAGTACTCTGTACCTTTTTAATGGAAAATTTTATGTTAAAATGACAATAAAAATTTTGAACATTACTTAGCAGTTTTGTTAGTTGTAATATTGATGTAGGAATTCTACCTATCAATTTCAGTAAATTGTAGGATAGAGTAAATAAGTAAATATAATGAATAAAATATATGATGAATAATAGATCGAAATATGTGTTTAGTATCTTTGTTTATAGGATGGGATCTTTGTTCACAGAATCAATAAATATTCTGAATGTCCAGAACTTGCTTTCTGAATTTCATTCTCCTCAAGAGAAACCAGGGCTTATTGGCAACATGGCTTATTCCAGGGCTGGGACAGAAAGTACAAGGTGTGTCTAATATATTTTATTGTGCCAAAAAAGCAAGGAAGTGCTTAAAGACTAATGAAAACATGTCAAAAGGACACAGGAACCTACTTGAAGGCATTTTTGCCAACTGATTTTTTTTTTTAATTTTATATAGTTGTATTTGTATTTGTCAAGCTTTTTCTTTTATTGCTTTTGGTTTTTTAATTCTCCCATGAGCAGAGCTCTCCTTCCCCTCCAGGATGCAGCTATAAATACTATCTATATTTTCTTCAAAATTGTCATGCTTTTTGTTTCTCTTAGCATTTCAATTTTTAGTTACTCTGAATATATTTTTCTTTCAAATGGTCTGTTGTCTCAATTGTTCCAATATAATTTTATTTTTCATTGGAAAAAAAGTGCTTTGTTATTTCATAATTATCATTATATTCATGTTCCACTGATGTGTTATTTGCTCATATGCTAATATGTAGTATTTTGATTACAGAGACATTGTAAGTTCTAATATCATTACGCTAGAACACCCTCACTCTTCTTTTTCTAAATTTTCTTGTGGATTAATTGTTCATTTATTCCTTCCATGTAAACCTTAGAAACTAGAGACAGTATCATGTAACAGTTAAGAATATGGACTCAGAAGCTAAGGCCAGGGATCATGCCATAGTTCTGTTATTCTTAGTGGCATGGCTTTCTTGTTAAATAGCTTCTCTGTACTTCAGTTTCCCCATCTATAAAATAGATACAATAGTAATGGCTATATATATAGGGTTGTGTCTGAATATTGAATGGACTAGTATTTATAAGGTATCTGGCACATAGTATGCGCTACATAATGTTTGCTTTATTTTTATTGTCATTATTATTTTTGTTCCAAATGCTCCCAAATGTATTGGGATTTGCCAAAAATTATCATAAATTCATGCCTTTATTTTATGCATTTCCTTATTTAGTGTTTATACTTTGGGGGTTAATTTATTACTATGCATTTTTATAATTATACTGTGAACGAGACACCTTTCCCTAATCAATTTCCAGATTTAGTTAACATAAAAAAAACTATTGGTGTTTGTCTAATGATCCTATATTCAGGTACTTAACTGAATTCTTTTATTAGTTCCAGATGGTTTATAAATGCCAGCAAGTTTTGTAATAATCTTTGCCTCTTTCTTTCATGCCCCACATCCACTCTGCCAAAGCTACTTCAAAATATATACAAAATGTGGCCATTGCTTACCACCCCACCTCCCCCACCCTCGTGCAAGCCACACCATCCCTCACCTGGATTATGGCTGAGCTTGTCAGCCTTTATGCTTAATCCACTATGGTCTATTCTCAAGGGAGTCTTTTCTTCTCTAAGGATCCTTTTCTCCCTTATTTCCATTACAAATTTTATCTCGTTTCCTCTCTTATTGAATCAGCTAGAGCCTCCCTAAAATGTTGAATATTGGTTGTGAGAATGGACAGCCCTGTTTCTTTTAACTGTAATGAATATGACTTTAATATTTCACTATTTAAAGTAATATTTGGAGTTAGTTTCTGTTAATTATTTTTTAGCCGCATTTTGAAAGTTTCCTGCTACGTTTACTCAGTTTTTATCTAAATAGTTTAACATATTGTTTCAGCATTTATTGATATGACCATATATTTTTTCCTCCATTTAATTTTCTAAAGGATCATTCTCATAGTCATCCTTATATTCATGGCTTAAACTTAGGACAAAGTATTATATATTTTGACACTCTGCTGGCTGATATTTGATTAATTTTTATTTGAAATGTATTTCCCTCAATTTATTAGTGCAATTGGTCTTAGTTTTTAATGTTTGGTATTACCATTTCAGAGAATTTTTGATTCAATGTTTATACTGGCTTTTCATTAATATTGGAAATATGTTTGCCGTTTGTCATTTTTTACAATTTTTTATATAGAATTGGACTTATATGTCCCTTTAAACTTAAATAGTACTCTACTATAAAACCCAATGACCTTGCATCTATTTTATTGATAAATGTTTGCCATTCTTTTCAATTTCTTTTAGTTATTACTCTGTTCACTTTTCTACTTCTTCAGTCAATTTTGATAATTTATGGTTTCATAGTTAAGTCACCCATTTTAAATTGAATCAGCATAAAATTACATAAAGCATATGATTTTCAAATACATTTTTATTTATTATTATATCTTCCTCTTACCTAACTTTATAACTTCTTGTTCTCTCTCTTTTTCTTTTCTGAGAACCAGCTCTTGTTCTTAATTCTGAATTCCAATTTTGTTTTTGAATATCTCTCTCATGGCTTTTGTTTTCATTAATTTGTACTTTATGCTTTTTGTTTTGCCTTATTTTTCCAGCTTTGTAGGTTGAAATCATGACTTACGTATTTCATGTATTTTTATTTAATTGCATGATAATTTGAAACTATTAATTTCTAACCATTTCCCACAGGTAGAGCCTTCCTATTTTAAGAATTACTCTATGTTATGTGTTTTTAATCCTCTGAAACCTCCTTGTTGGTTTGACTTAAACATTTCCTATGTAGATTTAAAATATTCCATTAATAATTTAGAATGTCTGATACTAAATGTTACCAAATTAATTAAAATAAATATCTGTAATATTTATGTGCCCAAATTACTAAGTCACTGATCTATTTTATTTGTAAAAGCCTTTAATGTCTCTGCAGCCATTGAACAAGACCATTTGGCCAATTTTAACAAAGACACACAAATAAATTCTCTGCAGTTAGGCCTGAAAGTAAATGAAATATAATTATACAGGCATATTTTAAATATTATCGCTACCATACCTTAACATTTAAGAGCTTGGGCTCTGCCACTGGACTGCCAAAGTGGGAGCCTTTGCTCTATATTTACTGATTGCGACCTTGGCAAAATTAGTTTATCCTTTCTGTACCTATATTTTGTAATCTATAAAATGGGCACAATAACAGTATTAAACATATTATAATTGTTGCTGGATTAAGTGACTTAATTTACATAAGCACTGAAAACAATGCCTGTCACAAAGGAACCCCTTAATAAATGTAACTATGTTTTAGTTATATTTCAATGTAAGTTAAAGTATGGATAAACATTTTGGCTTCTAATTAGGGGTCAGAAACTTCTATTTCTGTGTATGTTTTAAATTGTGTTCTGCTAAAATAACGTGTAGGCCAATAAGCATGGTAGAATAATTACCATCTTATTAATTTTATTATCTTTCCCAACAAACTCAGACTCCAGTTGACACTTGCAGAGTTAGGACGTTTTAATATCCACATTCATTTGTTGGCAGGGTTTCACACTACTGTCGGTTTGATAATTCGTGGGGTAGATTTAACTGACAGGATTTTAGTTAGTATGAACTAGAAACAGCCTGTTTTGCAAGGCTGGTTTTTTTTGTTGTTGTTGTTGGAGGAAACCGGGTGTCTGACAATTATGTTTACCGGTGAATTTATTTCTTTGGAATACTCCTTACAATTCTACTTAGGAGTACGAAAGCAGTCCTCATGTCCTCACAGTTTTTAAATTCCCCCATGAGAATGAAAATTTTGTCTACAACACCAGACTTGTTTGTTAAACATAAAAGAACATAAATCCTACTTGGGTCCCCAGGGGTATGTTAGAGAAAGGGAGTGATCATTATAAACCACTTAGTGCTGTGTGCACTGTATCATGTTGCCGTGAGAAAGTGATGTTTGATTGGCTCATGAAATAGGTTTAGTAAATCCTTTAAATACTGATGTGGGCAATTGTGCATGTTGGAATTTAATACGTGAGAGTGAATTATAAGGATTACCATGTCTCCAGAACAGTCACCTGGCCACGCATAGATTTTTGAATTTAAAGATGATTGTTTTTTGTGATTTCACATTTATGTGTCAAATGTTACCTGGTTCCAGCATCTACCTTTCATTGGTCTATGGCCTACAGATATGTCTTGCGTCATTGTTTTGTTTTCTCTCTTCATTTTCTTCCTGATGTTTTGAGCTATGTTAAAGTATGTCAACAAGCCAGCTTCTGCCGTTCATCCCGTATTCTGCAAATGGCGCTTTGTCAGAAAAAGAAATGCTTCAAACCATCAGGGAAGACAGCTGGATTTAATGCTTTATTCTTTTACCAACCATACTCTAAATTCTCAAACAAGTTGAAAGGAAATATTGAATCAAGTGGCATTGGATTTGTTTTGGATTTTTTGTTTGTTTGAGTTTTTTTGTGTGTGACATTTTGAAGATTAAGTATCAACCATGAGGCATGGGAATATTTTCCAGGTAGTTCATCTCTTAGTCTGCTTTACATGATCTTGACTATGACTTAAGTAAAAAAATACTATTTTTGTAACCATATCCTTTTAGGAAGGGGACTTACTGCTTTGATCAAGAAGTAAAACAGCCTCAGTGAATAATGATTTTCTTAGTCCTTTTAAATTCCATAGACATCATAACAATTATTGGGTGTGACCATAAAAATTAATAATAGAATAAATGGGTGGTTTTTAGCATTATATTGCTATATGATACCGGTTTTGAAAAAAAACTTGCAATTCCTAATTTACTATGAAACAGTATTAGCATATGTTAAATTATACTGTTTTATAGGCAAAGAACATGGTACTTTTTTAGATGTTCATTTTGTAATGCAAATCTAAGTAGATTTTTTTAGCACTATGATAAATGCATGTGACAGACTTGTATGAGCATGTAAATATTTTGATTAAATATTGTAAATATTTAAATATTTAAATATTTAAATGGCATCAGTGTAGTAGAAAACCTTTTAAGAAGTAAGTAAAGATGTGTACACATCATCCTTCACTTACTTGCAGGACAGTGATTTTTATATCAGGATATAAGTTAGAGAAGATTAAGGTTATGACTTATTTATTCCTAAATAAATCTTAATTATAATCCAGACATTTCTGGTTAAAAATCCTTTAAAAATATTTTTTAAAGAACTTACAAATCAGATAAATATATAACAGTGTTTTTTTGTTTTTGTTTTTGTTTTTTTAACAGAAATATAAAGAAAATGACATACAGTCAAAAAGCCCTGTAAGGTGTTTGTCTTAGTTTTGGTGACTATGATATCTTCTACTAATATGTTTTTTCTATTTAAAAGGTTATAGTGGTTGTTATTTTGTATATAGTTTCAAGGAAATTTTGAGACCATGTATGCTGTCCAACTACTTTATTGAAAATGACTTCAAAATTGCCGAATCTGGTGGATACTTTCAGTTTTCATCTTCTTTGACCTTTCTTTGGCATTTAGCATTATTGATCACCTCTGCTTATGGTGGAAATTCCCCTTACTTTAACTTCTGTGCCATCACTTACAGATGGTTTTACTCTGGATTCTCTGGTATCCCTTTCAAAAATTTACGTTTTTTAAAGGATCTTTTGTTTCTATCCATACTTTAAATACTGCTGTTTCTTAGAATTCTGTCCCAAAGCTTCTATATTTAAAAATTGATATATCTAAGATATTTTTACTGTAAGAGTAATTGATATTAAGAAAAAAGCTGTGCAGTTGTGTATAGTCAACTGTGATCCTTCCCCCACATATCAAAACCCAATCCTTAAAACTAGTTATTGATAGCAATTTCATATGTGTCCTTGCAAACGTTTCATGCCTCTGCATATACATCCGTGTACAATCTAGGTGTAAACATCTTTTTCTCCCCTACTTTCTTTTTCATTGAAATGTATTTTTGGCATAATTTTTTACATTGGTGCTTACATTCTGTTATTATGGCTATATCATAACATCCTTAACCAGCTTTCTTTTAAAGATCACTTAACATTGAATCAAATCTTTTTTTTATTATTATTAATTAAGAATGTTCCTATTGTATATTCTCAATAAGCCCTTACTCTTTCCTGAACGAATGAAAATTGACATTCTCACTGCATTGAAAATGAGGATAAACAATGAGAATTTCCCTTTGGACATGCTAGGAATTTACAAATTGTTGCTATGTAGTTTCTTCAAGGAATGATGGTACAGTAAAACAGGTTTCATTTCCATTTCTGTTATGATGATCTACTTTAAATTAGCATCAACTCCAGTCTCTTCCTATCATTCTTCATCATTTCTTTCATCCTACACATAAAGACAGTGTTTTCTCTATATAACATCTTTCTTGGATTCATTTTTTCATTCCATCAGAGCATATTCTTGAGTAATTATTGCAAAAGTGTCTATGTTTTGGTAAATCTGAAATGCGTTTATATTTTTCCTTAAAGGTGAATGCTTTTGGCTGGGTACAGTTTTCTATGCTGAAAATCTATTGCTTTTAAATTGTTTAAAGTGTGACGCCATTGTCTTTTAGAATCATTTGCTAATGAAAAGTGGATGTGCTTGTACTCTCTCCCTTTCCTCTCTCTTTTTTCTCTGCCCCTCCCCCTTTATGAACGCTTCTAGGAATTTCTCTTTACTCTTGGTATATTAAATTTAACCAACATTTTGGCTGAGTAGATATTTTAATTAATCTTGTTTGGCAATTAGATGGCCTTTCGATCTGAAAGATTTTCGTTTTTCTCAGCTTGGGGCATTCCTGCTGGAATGCATTCCTGTACTTACTTGGATTTTCTCTGCCCTCTCCTCTATTGTACCTGATGTTGGATGTAAAAGCGCCTACATGTAGCCTCCATATCACAGTCTGAATAATTGAATTGGACTTTGCTAGAAAGTCTCAGCTCTGTCTTCTGGGTATCTCATTCACTTTTCGGCTGGTCTTTCTGTTAGCCCAATTTTGAGATTTTATTTTTTAAATATTCTTTTTAATTTCCAAGGTCTTCAAGAAAAAACATCTGCATCACTTGTTTTATGTATGCAGTATTCATTCATATTCTTTTGAGGATACCAATTGTACTTATAAATATGTCTTATTTTTTGCCCTATTAAGTTTTATTTTCTAACATATTGTGCTTGGTGTCTTTTTTTTTCCCATAAAGTTGGCATTTCTCAAATATTTTATGATCCCAAGTCTTTTTATTTATTATTTGGGATTGGCTTTTTCTCTGTCAGTTTCTCCTATTAACTTTTGCCTCCCTGTCATGACTTAAGGTGGGCCAGTATGAGCTACTAGATGACATGTTCCATGGGTTTATTTCCCAAGTGGAGGAGTTTCCCAACTTTAAGGGGATTGCCCAGCTTCTCAGGACCCAGTGTCCATCAGTGTTTCGTTTAGACTGGGCACAAAATGCGATTATTAAGTTAGACCAAATGAGAGAATGTGGAGGGACCAAATGGTGAAGCTTCTCCCAGTGCAGCTCCCTAATTAATCAGCGTGATTTGTCCAGTGATCCTCCTGCACTTGCATTGAGTTATATGGCTTGGAGTTTCCTGAATGCCTTCTATTTATAACCGTTTTCTCTTGCATGCATTTTAGATTGTTGTTTCCTCTCGTTTTTATCTCTATAAAGTCTGCTGTTTATTTTTTCAAAATTGTGATCACCTTAACTGTCCTTAACTTTTTTTTTCATAGCAGCCAGAATTCTTTGTTTTTTTAGACATTATCTTTATTTCCTGGGATTGTGGGTGAAAGAGTGAGGTGGATATTGCTTCTCCAGCCATCTTGATTCCCAGACCCTTCTTAATCTAAAGTTCACCCATTTAATCATCACTGGTAACCTGCAGATCTTTTTCTCAGCCGTTTCTGTCTCCTGAGGTGCAGGCTCACATGTCCAGCTGACTGATTATTGTGCATCCTCACTTCTGTGCCCACAGGCACCTTAAACTTGACTCATAAAATTGAACTTCATCCAATTTCTCCAAGCCCCATCAAATAAAAAAATAATTTCTCCTCTTTTGCTTGCTTGAATTCTGCTGGAAACATCATAGTTACACAAATCAAAAACCTTGGAAATATCCTTGTTTTCTCCTTCTCTCTCCTTACCCAGTTAATGCAAAAGAAGTGTTTATACTTCATAATCTCTGTCCCTCTACATTTCTACTGCCATTGCAGTTATCTCCCTGATTCTGTTTTTGTCATTTTCACTAGAGCTATCTGTATAAAAATAAGTTTAATCATATTACTCCCTTCATCTAAAACCTCCAAGGCTCTGCCTTGTGTGCTTCTGGAGTGGCGAATTCAGATGTCTCCAGGAGCAAGGAATGTAAATAAATGAAGAGATCTGTGTATTCAAAGAAAAAAAAAAAAAGATAGAAAGTAGGTAGATTGATTTTTAAAATACTAAAAAGAGCATGTTCCAACTAAAGAAAGCTATTTCCACTTAGCCTTAGCTCTACTTGCTCTGCAGCAATGAAAGCCATATGTTCATTTTTTCATTCACTACGTGGTGTTTACTACGTGACAGACACTGCTCTAGGTTCTTGGGATATGGCAGTAAATTAAAGAAAGATACCACCTCCCCTGGAGCTAACACTAGTTCTGAAATTCTGAGCACTCATGGACCTCACAAAAAAGCTAACAATATTTAGTACTACCAGTAGTTAATTACAAAAAAAGTGCCAGAAATTGAGGTTTTACTGTGAAATTCCATTTTTTAAAAATATTTACTTAAAATTTTTCAAGACACTTGAGGCCAGCTAAAATGTTGCCTACCTGTTTGCAACATTGGTCAAAAACAATATTCTGGTATCTTACTCTGAAATACCGTAGCCTTCTCATCTACGCATATTCTTCCAGCTTGATCTCGATCTATATCTCTGTTTCCCATCCTCTTTTCACAGTTGAACATGCCTGCCCCCTTCCTTCTTCTGTTACATCCCAGGTATTGTACTTCTCACTTGGATGCATTCCCAGTTCCCTCCCTTTTCAGCCCTGATCAATCAGTACTCATTGACAGTCCAAATGTCAAATCCTTTGTAAACTGACTCTAATCTCACATATAGAATTACCCTTACTCTGCCGGTGTTCCACAGTATTTCCTACACTCTCTCATTAGAGTGCTTACCAATGTGTTTTATGGACTCTGAACCCAAAGAAACTATAGTTTCATCTTTGTGCCCTGAGAACCTAGCATAGTACTTTGCACAACGTCATTGCTTAATAAATACTTGTAGAATGATTGACCAGTCTGAAATCTGGCTTTCTTCAAACCAGCAGTGGTGGTAACCCACATCAGATAATTTTACCTACCAAGCACAGAACAAACAGATACCCTAAGAATAGAAGCTTTGTGTCACATGTGAACAATCTTGATTTGAAACTACCCTTTGTTTAAAATGGTAATTATCCACTGTTTTATCATTTGTATTTCAAATAACTGCCTAGGTCTGCTGTACCCAACTCCTTCTGCCCCCTCTCCCCCAACACCACACACACACCAAAACTCCTGAATGATTATACAGGCTGACTTATGAATTTGTAATTTATAACCCTGGACCTGTCATATGATATGGCAAAAAAGTATCTCCCTTTGTGTGTGGCTTTTCTTCTTTATTGGTTTCAAACTCGCAAGGTTATGTTAAAAGATAGGTGTGTAGGGGATGGGTACGAGGGATGGAGGGTAAAGATTAAGGTAAAACTTTATTGAGTTCCATCAATGGTTTAAGTACTATCTTGTGCCTTCCAGTTTTCCTTTTTTAAAACCTGCCTGTGAGGTACATAACATAATCCTCAAATTATAGATGACAAAAATGAGGCTGAAACAGGTTCATGAAGAAAGAGAATTCTGGATACTTCTTTATGGGAAGATTTATGAGTAAAATTAGTTTACTGTATACTTTTGTTCTTTTCCAACAATTTTTTTTTCTGTAAATTCAGTTAATTTTATTTATTTGGTATCTGCTGAGTTTAGTTTTTGTTTTTAATCTACCAGTGGATATCAACTGTTTCAGACTTCCTTTTTATAACAAAAGTTTTGCAGGTTTCCCTTTAGTGTTCTGAAATGCACTTCATAGAATTGATCAACAACACACATGAACAATTGTTTAAAAATAAATATAATGACCAGAATCTTATATAAAAGAGGAATAATAGCAAAGTTATTTGTGTTAAAATAATGTGGGTTTCAGCACATAAGTGTTCGGGCACAATTATACTAGGAAAATAAAAGGAGGTAATCACCTGTTTGCATCTTTTAGGCAGATTAATTGTGATTGTGACACTAAATAAGCTAATATGCACATGTTTAATTTCTTTAATTGTGACATAAATACCATAAGCAGTGTTGCTGTTAGTGACATGTTTTTCCAAAATGGTGAGTAACTCTAGATAAAGTTCCAAAGTATAGACTTCCCCCAATTTATTGGCAGTTGAATTTCTGGAAAGTGTTCATGAAACTAAAACTGTGCGAAGCATATTTGTGTTTAAGTGTGAAACCACGTCAGGTTCCAGGCTTAGATGTATGACAGCAGAATTTTCAGCTATATGGACATCCAATGAGATATTTGAAAGGCATGGGGGACGTGGGGCAAGTGTTCATCTTTGGAACTCTGCAATGCTGAGATTCCCTGCGCCTTGCCCACTGTATTTCAGTGGTGCTTTCCTTACCCTCTGTCATCCAGGTGACCTAAAGTGCCTCTACAGATATGTGAAACCTTTTCTAATGAGGAACGCTGCTCTCACCGAGGATCTCTGATCTAAACTTACCAAACTAAAGTTGGCATTTGTTAATAAAAATTGATTATGTATTCCTTGTGTTTAAGATACTGTGAGGAGAGCTATGTAAAATAGAAATATGTAAGTTTTGATTCCTTCAAAGATTTTGCAGTCTAAGATGGGTCACTTACATGTGGTTAATACTGAAAATATGTGATTATCAAAAAGAGAAGGGTGACACTGAGCTGAGAACAGCCAGGAGTTTCACAGAAGCAGTACGGTGCAAAGTGAGATTTGAACGATGTATACATAATGAAGTGGCTAGAGAAAAGCTTGCATTGCAGATGAGGACAGAGAGCCAAGGAACCTGTCTGGGGTAAAGGAGTTACTGTCAGAAAGTAATGGACAGTAATAGAAGAAATTAAAATTGGAAGAAGACTGTCATGTCCAGATGAAAATTAAACTGAATAATTCATGAGTTGAACATCAGGTATGGTATCTCCATATAAAATATTTAAGTTCTGAGAGGTCTGTTTAGTAAATTCAGAGTTTGTTGACTGTAAAACTGGAGAATACAGAATGGAAGTCTATATTTCTTCAAATGGGAATGCATTTTCAGTGTTATCTCTTCTTTGGAATATATAAAGATTCATTGCATCCACAGACACATGAATTTAAATTGCCAAAATAATGGTCATGAATTTAATTGTCTTTTCTCTTTGTTCCCTTACAGGTATGATTTTGTGGAAGTTGAGGAACCCAGTGATGGAACTATCCTAGGGCGCTGGTGTGGTTCTGGTGCTGTGCCAGGAAAACAGATTTCTAAAGGAAATCAAATCAGGATAAGATTTGTATCTGATGAGTATTTTCCTTCTGAACCTGGTTTCTGCATCCACTACAATATTGTCATGCCAGTAAGTACCACTTACGTAGTTGGGTCAATTATTTGTTTACTCTTTATTTCTTTTCAACAAGAGAAGCAGAGAAACAAACAAACAAACAAAACAAAACAGAAGAACAAAAACAAACTTTCTCTAGCTTGAATTTTATTTTCCTCATAAATGTAACTGTGATTGTTGCAAATGACTTAAATTTAGTCATTGTGGTTCATTAGCAATGCTAAATACCCTATGAAAGGTGTTTTTTCCAACATGAAGAAGATTGTAGAATACTCCCCCCATAACTTTCTGGTATTTCAGTATTGATGGGAAATTACTTAGGGCAGTTAGCATTTCTTCTTGAGAAAAGTAGGAAAAATATTGTATTTATTAGGTTTTTTTCCTCATTTAGGGAGCATATCGAAAATTTTGACCTTCTAATATCACCTTGAACTAATTTCTAGTTTGATTCATATTAATTAATAACATGTTTCTAGTTTTATAGCATTTTTGGTGACCCTTTCTTAAATGATAATCTTTGGCATTTTGCTGAATGTTACTCAATTTAAAGCTGAAAATTTTGAACAATACACAGTATTCTTATTTTCAAAATCACATATATTTTAGGAATGAATATGTAGCAGAATAACAGAGCCAGTACTATTTGACCTTAATGCCATTTTACTTAAATTTATAGGTGCATTGCCTTTAAAGTTCATTTTCTTATGTGGTATTCCACCCCCCAATCATTCCTTTTGTACCTACCAAAAATATGTTTTTATGTTTTTAGATGTGATATTTACAAATAGGTACATAATGTTTTTCTTTTTATCCTTTCCTGGAGAAAAACAAGCTTATGAAGTAATTTTTTTCAAATTGATATTTTAGCAAAATATGTGTTGAAAATTAGTTATCTCAATTTTCTTACTAATCTTACTATTATCCTGCTTGAATGATATTCATGGTCCTTTGTGCCCAAAGAAGGAAGTATTAAAATTTTCATTCCAACTTAAGTAATCTATTTTTTCTAATTATAATTGGGTATGGTATTTTTATTTTTATTGCTCTTGTTGGTCCCCTTTATTTTGTGCATTATTTCAGAATACTTCTACCTCTTGTTGCACTGCTACCACAGAAGTATTGAAACCCCATTTACTATTATCATCAAATAGTGTTTATAGTAGTAATTCAGAGGTTCCTGTATAAATAGGGTATTGTCTATATACTTTTAAAATATTATCAATAATATCCCTATTTAAAATACTCAAATAGTTTATGTCTTTAATTTTGACAGAAGATGTAGCAAATCAGTAGGCACATTGAAAACAGAGTATTGGGCTGGACTTAAATCAGTTATGGGTGAAATGCACTAGTACCATGTATACTCTTCTTGGGCATAAAAACATTGCATAAAAGAAGCCTGTGATTCATAAGATAAATTAGAAAATATGGAACAAATATTTATCTTCGTATGTCAGTTTCATATTGTAGCATTAAGCAGAATTTTTTTTAATTGTCCATACTCAAGTCTTTGAAATTTAACAAACATATTATATGAAGGAATTTTAAAGATTAAATGAGAATATAGCTAAAAAAGAAAAAAATTAATTGCAAAATTTAGGTTGAAAATGATAATTTATTGATTTAGTAATAGTAAAATATTTTGTTGTGTATGATTGAAGTTAAAGGAAACTTCTCTAATATATATATATATTTATATATGTTATAAATTTGTATCATAAATCCTGTTAAATTACCTTATACGAATTACTTAAAATACCTGTATCTCCATTCCATTACAAAATCCTTTTTGCCACTGTGGATTCTCCACTGTTTACTTAGTGTCAATTTCTAAAACTTTTCTGTTTTGAAAATTTAATATATTACCAAAAATGTCAGTTAATAGACAAGGATGCACATTTTTATATAAAAAAAAATCAATAGGTAATCCTTTGACATTCTGATTATTTGTTTGATTTAGCCACAGAGAATCTATTTAACACTCTTCCATTAAAGAATTAGTTTTGTGCTTCACAATTTTTATGAGGTTGGCATTTTTTTTAACCAGAAGTGGCCTTGTGAACTACGTTTCCACATTCACAAGGTGATACAGTCTACATTTTCATTTTGTGTTATAGCATATCTAACATTCTCAAATATCTAAGTATGAAACTAAATTAAATTTTACTATAAAATATAATGATAGGTTTGTGTAACAGCAGAGGTTTTTTATTCATCCCAAACCCATGACAAAATTAAACCTGAAACTGATGAAATTACTTGTATATTAATGAACTACTCTGTTTATAGTATATTAATTTAGATATGTACAGGGTTTTTGTTTTGTTTTGTTTTGTTTTCTTGATTTTATGACTGTGTGCATTATCTGGTTTATGTAATTCAGAAAGTTGCATGGATTAAATGAAATAAGTAAAGATAAAAACACAGGATATTTATAGTACCTAGCTCAATTCTAGGCTCTCATTAAGTACTGGAATGCAGAGTTGATCGTACATAGTATAAGTCATCTCGGCTTAGCTGTTATAGGATCCACTGAAATAAGTATTTTTATCTGTTAATGTATATCAGATTCATGAACCTTGCAATGAGGTAAAGAACTATGGGAATAAAGAGAGCATGACGGTAGGGTCTTATGTTGCCTGATAAGTACAATAACTTGATGATTTTAACCTTGTCAGAATGCTCTCTGGAGAGTTTATTGATCTGTGAATTTTATAATCTCACAAAGTTCAATTCTTTGGAATTTAAATTTACGTTGACACTTTATTAGACATTCCTTCACCTATCCTTTGTCTTGATGTCATGTATCCATATATATCCATTTCTTCTTATATACAGCTACATCATTCTACTTTTAATAACTGCCTGCAAAGTGGCATCCCTCCTTCCCTATTCCCTCCAAAACACTTATTACTAGGGAAGCAATCCCTCAGTCTTAGCTGTGTATCCAATAAATACAAACCTGATGGAAGATGGTGTGCCTGCTGGAGAGCAGACTCAAAGTTCTTGTGGCATTTGCTCAGGGACAAGTGTCCCTCCTAGCCCCTGCATCATCTCACTACTTTTTTTTTTCTTTTTTTGCCTTGGATGAACTTGATATTAAGTATACCAAATTCCTTACAGACAAAGGCCTCACCGAATGCAAACTCCCCACTGCAAAACAGGACTTCAGGAGCCAATGGCCACCATGGTTTCTTTACTTTGTAATGATAAAAATAATACTAATCACAAATCCTTAGTAGACTATGACGTTCCTACTTTGAGGATTGTTGCTAAGTGCCTAGCACAGTGCCAGACACAGTGCAGCTGCTCATTAATATTTCATACAAAATCAGCCCTTTTCCCTTAGAAGACTATGAGAATACAGTATTGACACCAGGTGTTCTCCTGGCCCTGATATATCGGGCTATATTACCAAAGGCATATTCTTGCCTACTTTAGGATTTGCAATTCTTTCAGTATTTGGGGTGAGGGAGTGGGGGGACAGGATGGGAGACATTTAGGGTATTTTAAGGAACAGATGCATACGTATAAAATTGGCATCTCCTGATTTTGTATAATCAATCAATGGGTATTTCACATCTATTCATGCACAGAAATTTATTTTAAGTGAGCCAAATTGCATTTTCTTCTAGGACAAATTAAGGGGAGAGTTTATTTATATTTTAAAAGTAAGGATTGTAACTCTGGTTTGGTTTATTGCTGCCTTCTTTGGGAACCTACATGGATTTTGATTCTCTTCAACCTTTATGACTTTGTGGTTGTGATTACCTAGGATCTTATGGGGAGAGGATTGATACCTTAGTTAAACAGTCTCAGAAACAGTTTTTGCCATACATGTTATCAGTAAAAGTTCTGTTCAACTTTATAAGATGATTTACCCACTCCTTTTTTTTTCCCAATTAATGATAAAGCATATAAACAAGGGATTACTTATTATTTTGAACAAAGTGATGCTGATCCAATATTTAAAGGTTGTATAAATATGTTTTATAAGTAGATACACTTTTCTTTGTAATGCTGTAATTTCAGTATTATTTTCTTGATTCCCAGGTACTTTAGAAGAAGACATAAAATTTCTGTCTCCATTTTACTATTTTGAGTTGGCTCTGTAGGCTCAGTTTTGCTTTGTTTTGTTTCAAAAATCCCATTAACATAAGATACTTACCTGAAATTATAGCTTGTTATAAATTTAAAAAACTAATACTAAGATTTGCTACAAACTTAAAATTTTAGCATTTTAACTTTATTTTTCAGATAGTTAATTACGGGACTTTATATTTCCCAGTCATGCCCCATCAATAAATAATGAAAATACATCAATGCAGATTGATACCAAAGGTTATGTATTCAGCTTTTATGATTGTGACTAAGGAGTTAATGTCTTTGATTTTTTTTTCCCCCTTCATGCTAAAAGAAAAAAAAAAACCGCCTGGTAGATTAGCAGTGAGAGATTGTTTAGGAAGAAATGAAGCAAAACTGAAATAAAACAGTGCAAGCTTGTTTCTGTTTGGAGGCCACACACAGTGAGAACCCAGCACCATTTCAGATCTCAGAAAGAAAAGGAAATTTTTTGTTTAATTTTGAAGTAATTTATAATAGATTATGTATGTTTTACTCTGTGTACTGTAGCGTAAGCACCATTATTTAAAATGCTAAAAATCCTGCAAAGGCTGAAAATAAAATCTTTTCCTCAAGTATCAAAAGACTTTATTAAAAGTTTTATTTTTTTTTTAAATCTCAGCCTTAATGGCAAAATACTGCATATTTTTGTCAGAAAAAAATTCAAAAAACAATACCTGTATTTTAAATAAAATATACAAATTCAAATCTGATCTTTTTAAAGTTGGATTCATTATGTATAGAAGTATTCTTTTTGAATATAATGTTACTTGTACTATATATTTTTAAAATGGTTATAAGGTTTGAGGGTTTATTCTGTCCTTCCAATCTGGTTAATATTGCAAAGCATGATTAAACTGCAACCACTGTTTTGTTTGTTTGTTTGTTTTTTGTTTTTTGTTTTTTTGGGGGATTTTTTGATGATTTTAATTAGTAGTGTATTTTAAAGTTTTCTAATCTAGGTTTTCTAATCAGCAGTGTTAACACAATATTTACACCAGTTTATTTACTTTTTCCTATTTAATGAATTTATCAATTTTGTTTAAGAGACACAGGTGTAGTAGCCACCACACCAATTTACTATATACATGTTTTATCTTTTACCTATTGCCTGAAAAGAAGGGGAGCAAGAATGAATGAAGAGTTCTTTAACTCCCAGTACTCCAGTGAAACTCTCCTCCTTTTAAGTTGTTTCCAAATTTGTTCTAATATTTTCATGATTTTCCTTTTTCTTTTTTAATATGTGTAGCGACACTTGTTTGGATAATGAATAATTTTGTTCTCATTAATAAAATCATAACCAGAGATTAAATAATAATATTGAATAGTATGTAAGTATTGAAGCCACTTTATAAACCTAACTGTTTTCTTTGCTAGCGATTTTGTAAATGACTTGTCCAGAGTTAAGTCAGCATATCAGCCAAGGCGCCCTGTAGAAGGGTGTATGATTTCTGTGGGGACACTTGATGCCTGAGGTGCCATTAAGGAATGCAGGACTGATTGCCAAAGTAGTTATTAATTTTGCAGGATATGGAGAACAAAGCAGCCTAGTGAATACTGAAGTTGGAGGGAGAGAGGCATATGCCAGTAGGGTATTTAACTGTTAAAATCATGTAGAGAAAAGTCTTAACTGAAGGCTACATTTGCTTTTATGTTCAGGCTAAGGAAACTTCTCTTGAGCAAGCCTTTAAATTCATGGGCTCACTTTCTTCAGACAGAAAGCAGCATGCATGGAATTAAAATAGCTGGAGGAGTACCCTAACACTCTTAATATAGAAAAAATATCATTGTCAGAATGTATTCAGATTTTTAAAATTGTAAATCTTGATGAATTGCACTGCATTCCCATCTTATCATATTAAATTGATTTTAAGTGAAAAATTTAGATTTAAATATTTTAAAATATTTTTGTTTACCATAATAAAGAGTGAAAATTTGGTTCCTAGAATTTTGGGGGGAGATTTAGAGAATGGAAGGTGTATATCTGCACCGCAGTCTGAAGCACTTGTTGAATGATTAAATTTTTATTAAAATATACAATATGCTTGCATACGTACATATATATAGATATATATACATACACATTCTTAGGGAGTCTTGAGATGACAGTTGTCTTACTGCATCAAGAAAATTATACAATTGCTGAAGAGACTAAACTCGTAACTTATCTAAGAGCTGTTCAATATATTTTTCAACTCATCTGGGAACAGTGCTCTCTTTCATGTAAAGATCATGGTCTCTCTTTCATTTCTACTGATTCCTTTTGTTCCAATTAATTCCTTTCTATCTAAGAAAGAATTTCACAGGTGGTGTGATTTGTAGTTAGGAAGAGAAAAGCAGTCAATACTATGACAGGAATGGTAAAGGCAGACAGACCATTTTAAGTTGATATACAAGGGGGTTTAAAATGAGAATTTAGACTAATTGAAAGCTTGAGTTTTGATTGATTGGTACTTTATATGTAAAGCCACAAAGATTTAAGAGCTTAGAGTTAATATGGCAACCTAAACCAGATGGAGAGAGGTGTTCTCTAGGAGTAAGTTTGGTGAAGTACAGTTAAAAAAAAGTATAAATTAAATAGTTTTCCTTCACTCTCCCTATCCATTTTTCCATTATTAATTCTTTCAATAAACATTTATTGTGGAATGTCAGATGAGGTATTTTGCTGTGAAAAGATTCAAAGATGTGTGTGATTCTGGCCTGGATCTCTGGGAACTTACCTTTCTTCAAGAAAAAAATGTATATACATCTATATACATTTATACACACACCTTTGTAATTACAGTATGTTAATAAGATTTATATGAGTGGTTTAGAAAGATTTTGAGAAGGAGGAAAGGCAGTTATTGAGAGGAAAATGTCATAAACCTGAAGTGTTACTAAGTATAAACTTGATATCAAATTTATTGTTAAAAATCACACAAGACATATACAAATGCATATAGCAGATGTCAGAAATTCTAATTCTGTTGGTCAGGGGTGATGCCCCTGTCTTTTCATTAGGCATGTTTGGGGTTTCTGATATAAAAGATTCCCAAGTTCAGTTGCGGAGAGGGATGGAAATTGCGCCAAACTGTAAATTTAGCAGGTTGCACTGAGTTTCACTATAAGATTAAGGGGAAAATATATTATTTTATATTCAAACAAACATGAATATTTTATGGAACAGATTGGACACTCTGCATGTGTATTAAATAGCTAACATACCCATATTTTCTCTCTAACTTTCAGGATTGCAAAACCATGGAATTAGATGGATATATTTGAGTTTTTATCGCTTGGCATTTATTGTACTGACTTTTTAAAGATATATATATTAAAGGCTATCAATTTTGTCAACTGTCAGCATCTGATACCCATGGAAATAGGATAGATTGTCCTCAGCCTTCTCTTCTAGTTCAACATTAAGCTTCTCTGACAGTTCACAGATGGCATAGTTTCAGTACTGAGGCCCAGCTCTACTAGCTCATTCATTCTGCAGTGTGACAAGACATTGTTACTAAAAGAAGTTCCAGCCCTCAAGAAGTATTCTGTCATTCTCATATTTTTTTCTTTTTACATTTAATTTCAATTTTTGTCAGAATCATATTTGCACAGTGTTTAAAGAGTCATCTATTTCTATTAGGCATGTTACAAAATAGCAGCCTCCTCCCCCAACACAAAAACACACACTGTAGGTACTTGATGCACAAAATCCTGACATGTTTGCTTGTTCTTTCATGTTAATCAGGTTGCTTCTTGGTTTTGCCTCCTGCAGCCTTTCTTGGGTTCACCAATTCAATGACCATATGTCCACCAGCTTTTCAGCTTCAGCATTGTATTCCTGCTGACTCCTTTCCCATTTTCTTTGTCCTTAAGGACTTAGGCATTTAAAAAATACTTTAACTATCAATCATTTCAGGAAGGAACAGAGCCAAAATCATTATCTCTTCATCCTTTGTTTCCTTATTCAAATGATGTTCATAAACTGATGTCCTCATAAAAGATTAACTTTTTATTTGTTTAACAAAATATTCAGAAACTCTGCACAAATACACTGAGCATGCAATATGTGCCAGATACCTTGCTCTATAATTGGCTTTCAATACCAGACAAAGTAAGCACCCATAGAAAATGTTTTGCAAGATTATACTAATAATATGTTCAAATGTTTAATGATAGAGAGGCATAAGACCTGATATTGATTAGCTATTTAATATATCCTGAACTATTTTACTATTAAGATCGTGACTAGTGGTATCCACTAGGATACAGAGTTTGCTTTGTGCCATTATACATGTTAGGTGTAATCCAATAGCTCATGTGATCCTTATGTTTGAGAAAATGCTAGCCTCACAAATAATCTACAAATATCCATCTATGTGAGTAATACATTAATGTGTTTGAAAACTTTGAACATTAAAACATTATCTGTCTCTGTTTAGCTGAAATGGTATGCTTTTTGATATTTATTTAAGATTACTTTGAATCATGAATCTGATTTTATATATAATTTATCCCTAAATTTTTACATCCTTTGATAGTCTTAAAAACAAACAAAAAGACTGTGGTGATAAATGTACAACTGTTTGATGATACTGTGAACAACTGACTGTACACTTTGGATAATTATATGGCATGTGAATATATCTCTATAAAATTGTAGGAAAAAATATAAATAGGGGTAAAAGTGTTGGAGAAAACGTGGAGAAAGGGATGTACCTATTTACTGTTGATGAGGAGAGAGAATGTTGTAGGCTTTCTGGAGGTCAGTGTGGTGGTTCCACAAGAAGCTAAGTATGTGGGGGCCATAAGGTCCTGCAGCCTCATTATGGGGTGTGTACTTGGAAGATCTGAGAGCAGAGACATGAATGGACATTTGCACACTGGTGTTTATGAAGGCAGTATTCATGATTTGCAGTGGGTAGAGGTGGCCTAAAGGTACATCCACTGAGGAACAGAATGGTGAACTGTGGTATATGCATACAGTGGAATATTGAGCAACTAAGAGAAGGAGTGAAGCTGAGACACACAACGAGGAGGTGAATGGATCCTGTAGACAGCATTTTGAGTGTTCTTCTTTACTTTTATTTTTTAATCTTATTCTGATTCTGGTGTAAGAAAAATGTTCAAAAATAGATTGGGGTGATGAATGTGTAACATCATTCAGAATCAAAGGCAAACACCATAGTGCCTCACCAATATGGACTAACTACAATGTGTAAACTCAGAATTGAATCTTAGAGCACAGCCTAACAGGGAAAAAATTATTGTAATGGTCCCTAGATTATAAGCTCTTACAGCAGCCAATCTTTTCCTGAATTGTAATGCCTGTCTCCAAACTCTGAGATGCTGATCCCTTTGTGTATAACCTGATTGGTCTCTGGAACATTGCGTGTCTGTGAGATACCTGAAACTCAGAGCTAGAGCTCGGCATATATGAATGTCAGTATTAGTGCATACAGCAACTGTTAAAAAAAAAAAAAAGCTGAAAAAGAGCCCAGAGTTCAATTAGAGACATGAATGAAGCAGATCTGGTTAAGACTAGAGCAAATCAGGCCAAAGGGTAAAGGTTGAAACTGACTGTGTTAAAACTTCAACTTCCATGTGGGACCAAGGGAAGAGATGTTTATTTGGTGAAGGATCTATATTTTCTAAACAATATAACTTCTACGATCAGTTTGTTCAAAGACCACAATTACATGGAACTTTGAGTAGGAAGTGTGATATTGTAGGTTTGTTAGCAACACATCCCAAAGTAATTTGGACAGAGAATAAAAATATATATGCAGGGCTCCCCTGAGGAGCTGGGGGGAAATGTGGAAGTGTTGGACTTCCTCACTTGAATTGTTGCTGATGTTCTCACAAACATTGAGGACTGACGGCTTGGTATGCTGAACCCTCTATCTTGGGGCTTGCCCTTATGAAGCTCATTACTGCAAAGGAGAGGCTAAACCTGCTTATAATTGTGCCTGAGAGTCTCCGCCTGGGTGCCTCTTTGTTGCTCAGATGTGGCCCTCTCTCTCTAGCTAAGCCAACTCGGCAGGTGAACTCACTGCCCTCTCCTCTACGTGGGACCTGACTCCCTGGGATGTAAATCTCCCTGGCAATGCAGGATATGTTTCCTGGGGATGAATCTGGACCCAGCATCATGGGATTGAGAACATCTTCTTGACCAAAAGGGGGATGTGAAAAGAAACAAAATAAAGTTTCAGTGGCTGAGAGATTTCAAATGGAGTCAAGAGGTCACTCTGGTGGGCACTGTTACTCACTATATAGGTAACACTTTTTAGGTTTTAATGTATTGGAATAGCTAGAAGTAAATACCTGAAACTATCAAACTGCAACCCAGTAGCCTTGACTCTTGAAGATGATTGTGTAACAACGTAGCTTACAAGGGGTGACGGTGTGGTTGTGAAAACCTTGTGGATCACAGTCCCTTTATCCAGTGTATGGATGGAGGAGTAGAAAAATGGGGCAAAAACTAAAAAACAGGGTGGGAGGCGGGTTGTTTTGGGTTTTCTTCTTTACTTTTATTTTTTAATCTTATTCTCATTCTTTCTGGTGTAAGGAAAATGTTCAAAAATAGATTGGGGTGATGAATGCATAACTATATGATGGTACTGTGAACAGTTGATTGTACACCATAGATGATTGTATGGTATGTGAATATATCTCAATAAAACTGAATTTAATTTAAAAAAAACGGAAAAGATAAGTACAAATAGTGTTATATACTTCTGAAGAGGTTAATTTTTGAAAGTCAGGTTGGTTCTAAGCTTTCGTAAAGGAAGTGAGTACTTAAGGGTATCAGTTTGAAAATAGCTGAGTCAGGCAGAAGAAATGAATGTATATTGAAATAAGTGATGGGAGCTTTTATGTCATTTAATCCCCATAGTGTGATATATATTTTTACTGGTATATATAATATATATATATAAATATATATATATCTTACCGATATATATTTTGCAGGTAAAAGCTAGATAGAAGGAGAGATTAAGAAACTTGGAGAAGCTCACATACTTAGAAGTAAAGATTTTAATCATAGTTTTCCTAACTTTAGTTAAAGCCAGGCTGCCTCTGGACTGGTTTGGGAAATATTAAGAAGGAAGAGCAAATTTAACATCTCCTCTCACCATCTTTGTTTTCCTATTAAAACATACAAGTGCTAGTTCTGTTGATTATAACCTTGTGGGTGATTTAGGAACTTTGAGAAGTTGGTGAATGCACTTAGAATTTATCATTTTTTTAGAAAATGGCAATGGTGATAAATACTGAGATTTAAATTGTACTTTCTCCACACAGTTACCTTTAAAATGCAAACAAGATATAAGCCCTTTTAAAAGTCAGTTTAACGTAAACACAATGAAAACAAAAAGTGTTATTTCACTTCTCAATTCCAACACTATAGAAAAATTACCCAGTTAATTGTGAGTATCCTATTGAGTTTCTAGTAATCTTTTCAATGCTAAAGAAAATTTCAGAATTTAGTCATTAGTGAAACTTCTAAGCCTAAAATCTGTGCAAAGAAATAGGAAAGTAAGAATGGAAAGCAAGTGATCTGATGAACAGGAAATTTCTAATTAAGCACCTATGAATGTACCACTGGGATGTAGAAGACCCGTAGCGTTTTAGTTTAAAATTATGCAGCTTGTGCACAGGGTATGAAATATAATAGGTAATAAATATTTTAAATGAATGGAGGAGGAAACACAAATCTAAAGACTAACATACACGTGTGGAATCTCATCCAGCAGCTGTTTGCAGCTTGACTGCCTGTAGGCTACTGAAGGCCCCAGAGAACAGAGGAGAGAAATTCTGGCACCAAGCTGTCTTTGTGCTGTTGCCCCAGGGCAAAGGTCCTGTTCTGCATTGGTGTTTCCCACTCTCTTAAGTAAAGTCAGGTTTTGTTTGAGTGTGAATAAAAGCCATTATGGAAATACCTTGCTTTATCTTTCTTTGTGTATCTCCACTGCAAGTAGTGATTCAGAAGGGGGATTAAGTCTGTCATCTGTTCACCTTGAAAGACTATATGAATTATCTTAAGTACTTCCAAAGCAGGTTTGCTTTAGAAAAACGCACATTTATACTAGAAACTTTTTCTACAGGAAGACCTGTAGGAAAGACATTGAAGTGATAATTATCTAAGGCTAACAGAAAATGTGAGGTCTGAATTGGAGGTAAGTGTGTAAGTGTGGACAGCTTCAAAGCAGTGTCTAATACCTCCTTGGAAATCATGTTTTTTAGGTTTCATAACATTGCTAAAGAGGAAATGCTTTTTTTCCAGAGGTGTAACATTCTGATAGTGTAAGAAAAGAAAAGAAAAAGTAGTTTCCTCCTGGGTATAAATCAGTGAAAGTCAGTGAAAGAATGTAAAGAATAATTAGTTGTTTTGGGGAAAGAAATGTGAAGGAAACTGAATTGTTAGAGAGACATTGCATGCGAAAACTTGACTTTCCAATACCTGAATGAGGAGGTATTAAAATATATGACACATCCTTTGGATGAGATTCCTTAGAAGTCATCTCAAACATTCTGACACAAATACTTTACTTTCTTTTCTGAAGATGAGGAGTGATCCTTTGTGGCATTCTAATACAATTACTGATAAAAGTAATAAAAGGAACTCCCACTTCTGCTTAGGTGCACAGCATTATGTTTTGTGTTAAAGTCAGGGGGGTAACTTTCAGACTTGGTTTCCGCAGGTGCTTCCTTATCTCTGAATTTAATGTTATGTGCTGCTTATTTGTTTTCTGGAACTTCAAAAAAGGATGCTGTTTTGTGATTGAATGTCAAGAGGAGCATGTTCGATTTAAGATTATAGTTGTAAAAATACTAACTTGGAAGGTGTGCATCCTTACTGCATATTTAGATTGGTTTCCCCATCTGTTAGAATTTACTTTTCATTATCTGAAGCTGATGCTTTCTTAGTAGAAATCATAATAACATAAAAGTGCTTCTCTTGCCCTGCTCTTTCCTCTGCTTAACAGTATCAAAACCAGGAAATTGATAAAATTCACCGATCTCAATAAGAAAGTTTTGAATAAATAAAAATACAAAACACTGTAGGAGTATTAAATAAAAGTATTACATGTGAAGACTTTTGTAAATAAGAGTTAAAATGATGTTTTATTAGTGCATAGTTTTAAACATGTCTCAATCACAAATGACAAGAGAGAATACGTATCTGTCTCATGAAACTGCTTCAGATATTAATTTAGGTCAGGAGGAAAACTTTTATTATGAACTAAGTGATCTCTAGCCTTATTCTTCATTTAAAAGTCTATACTAATTTTGCAGCTCAGAGTGGAACATCTATCATAGATTAAAGATTACAAAAGAAAAAAAATAATACCACAAATCACTCCTCTTCATGTGGGATTCAAAGTGAATGTGTGAAACATAAATAGTCACTATAAATAATTCCATGAATAAGGCTTTGCTGCCTCCAAGACAGAGATTAATGAAGTTTTAGGATGCTAAGAGCTAAAGATATAATCTATAGCTTTAAACTGATGTCAAGATTCAGAACTGATTGCTTAAAAAGCCCTTCGTTTCTCCAGAATAGATTGATGACTTCAGTGCTACTAATCTCTTCTCATGCAAAATTTATATAATTTGGTTTCAACAGGTATGGTATGTGGGAGTATTTACATATTAAATGTAACTGTATAATATGTAAAAGTTAAACTATTTTAAAGCTGCAAGACTGTAACCTGTGATATTTTCAAAGTATTTTTAATTTTAGAATTCAGTGGGAACCAAAGTTGGCTCATGAATGCAACTGGGGCTGATATTTGGGTCCATTAATTAAATAGTGTACTTCAGACAGAGAATCATAAAAATAAGACATATTTAATTTCACCACTCTTCATTTAGGGCCAAAGCGATTTCTTTAAGTAGGGACTTATTGGTTGGAGTTCCTGCTGTTTGTCTTCTAAAACCTACATCCATAATGCCTCAATAATGATTTTCAGTTTGAAAATGTCTTCAAGTAAAAATGAGAACTCCAAGATACCTTTTAAATTTTGGAAGCTGAATGCAAAACTTATCTAGGATATTAAAAGATTTTTTCCTCCTTTTGTATTTTCAGTTGTCTCACTCGTACCTAATTTAACAACAGTTTTTTTTAATAGCAACTCATTTTGTATGCAGTTCTACCAAAGCTTTGATCTAAATTTTCAAACAGGCAACAATTCGTATTTGATTGGGTTCATAATATTTAAATAACTTAAGTAATTACAATAACATCTAATGATATAAATAGTTTTGGGGCAAATACTATTGATGAGGGCAAATGTAAACTGATGGCAATAATGCGTATTGCTGATATAAGTAATTTTGGGAACAAATACAACCATCTCTTGGTAAATGTAAAATTCAACTGGTGGAAGCAGAAAGAATGCTGACTGCTAGTAGCATTTTTTGAGTTGTGTGTATCATCAATTTGTATGCTCTATTTAGGAAATGTGGCTAAATTACCTTTCAGTTAGGTATAGGTCAGTCAAGATGATGACTGTTGTCCTTTGTTCAGTTTCTTTATTGATACTTCCTGATAGCATATCATTGGAAAATTATAAATTAAATTCATGCAGCCAATAGAAAGATAATTGGTAACTCTGCCTTCGTATGCCTATCAAAGCAGTTAACAATATGTGTGATACGATCTAGACATTTAATACATTTTCATTCTCTTCCATAATTCTTCCCATAATTAGCTTTATTTCTCAGGCTGTAGAGAATGGCATGGGTACCTGGAAGCCACTTGCTTGAAGGAGTGAGTTTTCTACTAGTGGGATATCCTTTATATAAAACTCCAGATGGAGATGTATAAATAGATATTTTTATCTGATTGAAAAAACAAAACAGCTTGTGAAAAATGTTAAATATTCACTAAAATAAAAGAGGAGCAGGGTTTCTTTTTTTCCTCCATGTACTAGGGAGAAAGGATGGTAAGCAGCTAAGATGCTTCCACTTCCCACATGTATCAGCCTCTCCAATATGAAACAATTCAAGCTGCAGAAATACATTTGAATGTAAGCATAGGTTTATTTTCTACATGAGCCATCATAACCCACAGGAAATCAATGGTCATATGTGCTTGGATATAATGGTCTTTTATGATACAGATTATATCACCCATGTTAGCAATAGTGTTTATTGTACTAATTTCTTGGGAGCTACTAAGGTATCTCTGATTTCTCCATTAATGACTTTGACCAAGATTCTTTTTACTGAGGTCCCACGGCAAGGTGGTTGTGTTCTTGTGGCTTGAGTGCCACCCTGCTACTAATCTACCTACGTAATGGTGGGCAGGTTTTCCTACCCACAAAATTGAATAACAACAATGTCTTACCACATAGCATTGCTGTAAGGATTAGATGTCAAATGCTTAGCTCACTGATGGCATACAATAGTCAACAAATACGTTACCTTCATTTTAAGGTCAAGTTTGCTGACATGTTCTGACTCCAAGCCATCATCACCCTAAGTCAGTATTTTTTTTTTTTAATTTGCCCTGACCGCACCATAAGAAATACACTTTAAAGCGATCATGCATATATACACAGACATGATCACATGTTAAAATGTGATATGTATATGTATATATTATGAAATAATTCTTAACCTTTATATATGGAATCATTGTCATGTTTTCCTTTTCATTTCTTTCATTCTTTCTTTCATTTTTAGAGTGCTGGTCATGATGCAATAAATTAATTTCACAGCCACTAAAATGTCACAACTTGCAGTTTAAAAACTCTGACCTAGATTGCATAAGTTGTATCATTTGTACATATAAGAGTGCTGCCCTTTGGCCATTTACTTGCCTTTCTGGAAAAAATATTGTACTACACTGAAGTATGTAGAAATCCATTCCTAAAACCCCCCAAATTTATATTAAAAACTCTTTCCATTAAGACCTGCAAAACCTAAAATGGATTTTAGGAAATCTAGATTTAAGGTCTTCCGTCAATACCTGTTCAAATCATATTCTTTGAATAACTTGTCCTTGATTGCTTTTCAGAATTTTACTGTTAATTTAATGATGATAGGAATTATATATTGAATGCCTACTTGTAATCCATCTTATTTAAATGGATAGCTTCTTGGCAGTTATACACTATTGATTGAGTTTGCTTTCCTTCTGAAGAACTCATCAATCTCTTATTGTCTCTTGCATGCCCTCTAGCTAACTTTAAGTTTTCAGTGAAATCAAAGAAGAAGCTAGAGCTACCTCTTAGGGATAGCTGTCTGAAGGTAGTACTTATAAAATGTGGGGGTGTGAAGTTTGTTCTGTGTGCTTTCCATGGGATAATTAGAAACACAGATTAAAGATTTTGGAAGCCACAGTCACTCATTGTTTATACAGGGCTCTCGGCTTCCTGAGCTATGCACACTATGTAATATGGAGCCTTCAGTGGTATTTACTCTTTGTGTATTAAATGGCATTTCTGCCTGAAGAAAATGTATTTTTAGTAGAAATACCTTGTCACTCAATGAATACATTTTTCTTGTGAGATGCAGGATTTTCAAAATATTTCTCTGTTCATTCATGCTCACCTGTTCCCTTGCTCTTCTGTTTTCTGATCTTGACTTTTTTTTTTTTTAATTAGGAAATGTGAGTTTACAAAACAATCATGCCTCAGGATTTCTGTATACCATCTCACTACCAACACCTTGTATTGATGTGGAACATTTTTAACAATTGATAATATACAGTTTTTAAAAATAATTTTACTTTTTTAACAGTAGTTACCATTGTTAAAATTAATGAAAGATTGTTAAAATAGTTCTATCATCCATTATTTATATTAGATGTATTTTTTCCTATATACCATCCTATTTTACCACCTGCGTTAGCATCATACATTTGTTATAATTCATGAAAGAACCCTCTTATATGTAACTATAGTACATCGTCTACAATAGTTCACTGTGTTCTACATATTTAACTTTCGATTTTTGTTCTAGTCATATATACAACCTGCAGTTTCCCCGTTTAACCACATTTGCTATTGATTACATTCAGTGCTATTGATTACATTCACAGTAATGTGCTACCATCACCACCATCCATTTCTAAACCTTTACCATCAGACTTAATGGAAATTCTGGACAAGTTAAGCATCAACTCCTCATTCTCTGTAACCCCAGTCTATCTCCTGGTAACCTATATTCTTGATTCTAACTCTATGAGTTTGCTTATTAATATTGGTTCATATCAGTGTGATCATTTTTGTGTCTGGCTTATTTCACTCAACATAATATCCTCAAGGTTCATCCATGTTGTCTCATGCATCAGGACATCATTCCTTTTTTTTTTCCCCTTTAGCAGCTTTATTGATATATAAATTGCCTACCATGAAATTCACTTGTTTTATGTGTACAATTCAATGATTTTTAGTAAATATACACACCTGTGCAGCCATCCCCTTAATACAGTTTTAAAGCACTTGCATCACCCATAAAAGCTTCCTCATGCCCATTTTCAGTCACATGCCTTTCCCACTTACAGATTTGCCTTTCTGGACCATTCTGTAGAAATCTGCCTTTTCTATTTCATATAATTGGGATCATATAATATATGGTCTTTTTTGCTACGTTTCTTTCACATAGCATAATGCTTTTTTTTTTCTTTAACGCAATTTTATTGAGATAGAGTCACACAGCATACAAACCATCCAAAGTATACAATGAATGGCTCATAGTATCATCATGTGGTTGTGCATATATCCCTGTTACCTATTTTAGAACATGTTCATTAAACTAGAAAAGAAATGAAAATAAAAAGAAAAACCAAACCCTCCCAAACCCTGTATCCCCTACTGTTATTGACCTATAGTATTGGTGTGGTACATATGTTACTGTTGATGAGAGAGTATTTAAGATATTACTGTTAACTATAGTCCATAATTTGCAATAGGTACATTTTTTCCTATATACTCCTCTATTATTCACTCCTTGTAATAGTGCTGTACATTTGATCTAGTTCATTAAAGAACTTTTTTTATATTTGTAGAGTTAATCACAGTCATTGTCCACCATAAGATTCGCTGTGTTTTACATTCCCATGTTTTAACCTCCAACTTTCCTTCAGGTGACAACATGACTCTGAATTTCCCCTTTCCACCACATTCACACACCGTTCAGCACGTTAATTATTCTCATTTCCAAACATTTAAATTCAACTTAGTTAAACATGCTGCACATATTAAGCAACAGCTCCCTGTTCTTTAGCCTCATTCTATATCCTGGTAGCCTGTTGTGCCAGTTTGATTGTATTATGTCCCCCAGAAAAAGCCATATTCTTTGATGCAGTCTTGTGGGGGCAGATGTATTAATGTTGATTAGGTTGCAATCTGTTGAGTGTTTCCATGGAGATTTGACCCACTCAACTGTAGGTGATAACTCTGATTAGATAATTTCCATGGAGACATGGCCCCACCCATTCAGCATGAACCTTGATTAGTACACTGAGCACAAACAGAAGGAGTGAGCTTGCTACAGCCAAGAGGGGCACTTTGAAGAATGCACAGGAGCTGAGAGCGGAGCTTCTGTAAATGTCTGTAAGAGACATTTTGGAGACTGCCTTTGAAAGCAGACTTTTGCTCCAGAGAAGCTAAGAGAGGACAAACACCCCAAGAGCAACTAAGAGTGACATTTTTGAGGAGCTGAAGCCTAGAGAGGAATGTCCTGGGAGAAAGCCATTTTGAAACCAGAACTCTGGAGCAGACGGCAGCCATGTGCCTTCCGAGCTAACAGAGGTTTTCCAGACGCCATTGGCCATACCCCAGTGAAGGTTCCCAATTGTTGATGTGTTACCTTGGATACTTTATGGCTTTAGGACTGTAATTGTGTAACCAAATAAACCCCCTTTATAAGCCAATCCATTTCTGGTGTTTTGCATTCCAGCAGCATTAGCAAACCGGAACACCTATATTCTATATTTTATGTCTGTGAGTTTACATATTATAATTAGTTCATATCAGCGAGATCATACAATATTTGTCGCTTTCTGTCTGACTTGTTTCACTTAACATAATGTCCTCAGGGTTCATCCATGTTGTTGCATGCTTCCGGACTTCATTCCTTATTACTGCTAAATAATACTCCCTTAAATGTATTTATACACACACACCACATTTTGTTTATCAGTTCATCAGCTGATGGATACTTGTGTTGCTTCCATCTTTTGACAAATGTGAATAATGCTCCTATGAACATTGGTGTGCAAATATCTGTTTGAGTCCCTGCTTTCAGTTCTTCTGGTTATACACCTTGTAGTAGTATAGCCAGAACATATGGTAATTCTATATTCTTGGCTTCCTGAGGAACTGCCAAACTGTCGTCCACAGTGGCTGCACCATTTTACATTCCCACCAGCAATGAATGAGTGTTCCTGTTTCTTCACGTTCTCTCCAACGCTTGTAGTTTTCTGTTTTTTTAATAGTGGCTATTCAAGTAGGAGTGAAATGATACCTCACTGAGGCTTTGATTTGCATTTGCCTAATAGCTAGTAATGTTGAACATCTTTTCATGTGTTTTTTATTACATCTTATGAGAAGTCCATTCAAGTCTTTTGCCCAGTTGTTAATTGGGTGGTTTGTCTTTTTATTGTTGAGTTGTAGGATTTCTTTATACATTCTGGATATTAAACCATTATCAGATATATGGTTTCCAAATACCTTCTTCCACTGAGTAGGTTGTCTTTCTCACTTTGTTGGCAAAGTTCTCTGATGCACAAAAGTTTTTTATTTTGATAAGGTCACCATTCATCTGTTTTTTCTTTTGTTGCTTGTGCTTTTGTAAAATCTAAAGAACCATTGGCTATCACAAGGTCTTGAAGATGCTTCCCTACATTTTATTCTCAGAGTTTTACACTAATGGTTCTTATATTTAAGTCTTTGATCTATTTTGAGTTAATTTTTGTATGTGGTGTGAGATAAGGGTCCTCTTTAGTTCTTTTGCATATTGATAGCCAGTTCTCCCAGCACCTTTGATTGAACAGACTGTTCTGTGCCAGTTAAGTGGCCTTGGCAGCCTTGTCAAAAGTCAATTGGTTTACATGACTCCCAGGGGTATAAATCTCCCTGGCAATGTGGAACATGACTCCCAGGGATGAGCCTAGACCTGGCATCATGGGATTGAGAAAGCCTTCTTGACCCAAACGGGTCAGAGAAATGAAACAAAATAAAGTTTCAGTGGTTGAGAGATGTCAAATAGAGTTGAGAGGTCATTCTGAAGGTTATTCGTATGCATTGTATAGATATCCCTTTTTAGTTTTTAATGTATTCGAATACCTAAAACTGTTGAACTATAATCCAGTAGCCTTGATTGTTGAGGATGATATTATAACTATATAGCTTTTACAGTGTGACTATAATTGTGAAAACCTTCCAATTGACACTTCGTTTATCTTGTGTATGGACAGACGAGTAAGAAAATAAAGACAAAAAATGAATAAATCATGGGGGAGGGAGATTAAGGGGTATGGGATGTTTTGGGTGCTCTTTTTTTTTTCTTTTTCTTTTTTGGAGTAATGAAAATATTCAAAAATTGATTGTGGTGATGAATGCACAACTATATGATAATATTGTAAACCGCTAATTGTATACTTTGGATGATTATCTGACATGTGAATATATTTCAATAAAATTACATTAAAAATCAATTGGGGAGGCGGGGCAAGATGGCAGACTGGTGAGCTGTATGTTTTAGTTACTCCTCCAGGAAAGTAGGTAAAAAGCCAGGAACTGCGTGGACTGGACACCACAGAGCAATCTGTCTTTGGGCATACTTCATACAACACTCATGAAAACGTGGAACTGCTGAGATCAGCGAAATCTGTAAGTTTTTGCGGCCAGGGGACCCGCGCCCCTCCCTGCCAGGCTCAGTCCCGGGGGAGGAGGGGCTGTCAGCTCCAGGAAGGAGAAGGGAGAATTGCAGTGGCTGCTCTCATCGGAAACTCATTCTACTGATTCAAACTCCAACCATAGATAGACTGAGGCCAGACACCAGAGACTCTGAGAGCAGCCAGCCCAGCAGAGAGGAGACGGGCATAGAAGGAAAACAACACGAGAAGCTCCAAAGTAAAAGCAGAGGATTTTTGGAGTTCTGGTGAACACAGAAAGGGGAAGGGCGGAGATCAGGCCTTGAGGCGCATATGCAAATCCCGAAGCAAGGCTGATCTCTCTGCCCAGGGCACCTTTCCTTAATGGCCCTGGTTGCTTTGTCTATTAGCATTTCAATAACCCATTAGATCTCTGAGGAGGGCCGTTTTTTTTTTGTTTTTTTTTTTTTTAAATCCTTTTTGCTTTTTCTAAAACAATTACTCTAAAAAGCTCAATACAGAAAGCTTCAAAGAATTGAAATTTGGGCACGTCAAGTCAAGAGCAGAACTAAGAGAGCTCTGAGACAAAAGGCAATAATCCAGTGGCTGAGAAAATTCACTAAACAACACAACTTCCCAAGAAAAGGGGGGTGTCCGCTCACAGCCACCATCCTGGTGGACAGGAAACACTCCTGCCCATCGCCAGCCCCATAGCCCAGAGCTGCCCCAGACAACCCAGTGTGACGGAAGTGCTTCAAATAACAGGCACACACCACAAAACTGGGCGTGGACATTAGCCTTCCCTGCAACCTCAGCTGAATGTCCCAGAGCTGGGAAGGGGGAGCAGTGTGAATTAACAGAGCCCCATTCAGCCATCATTTGAGCAGACTGGGAGCCTCCCAACACAGCCCAGCAGCCCAGAACTGCCCTGGGGGGACGGCACTCACCTGTGACATAGCACAGTCATCCCTCAACAGAGGACCCGGGGTGCACAGCCTGGAAGAGGGGCCCACTTGCAAGTCTCAGGAGCCATACGCCAATACCAAAGACTTGTGGGTCAGTGGCAGAGACAAACTGTGGCAGGACTGAACTGAAGGATTAGACTATTGCAGTAGCTTTAAAACTCTAGGATCATCAGGGAGATTTGATTGTTAGGGCCACCCCCCCTCCCCGACTGCCCAGAAACACGCCCCACATACAGGGCAGGCAACACCAACTACACACGCAAGCTTGGGACACCAATTGGGCCCCACAAGACTCACTCCCCCACTCACCAAAAAGGCTAAGCAGGGGAGATCTGGCTTGTGGAGAACAGGTGGCTCGTGGACGCCACCTGCTGGTTAGTTAGAGAAAGTGTACTCCACGAAGCTGTAGATCTGATAAATTAGAGATAAGGACTACAACTGGTCTACAAACCCTAAAAGACCCCTATCAAGGACAGCAAATGCCACGAGGCCAAAAACAACAGAAAATTATAAAGCATATGAAAAAACCAGACGATATGGATAACCCAAGCCCAAGCACCCAAATCAAAAGACCAGAAGAGACACACCTAGAGCAGCTACTCAAAGAACTAAAGATGAACAATGAGACCCTAGTACGGGATATGAAGGAAATCAAGAAGACCCTAGAAGAGCATAAAGAAGACATTGCAAGACTAAATAAAAAAATGGATGATCTTATGGAAATTAAAGAAACTGTTGACCAAATTAAAAAGATTCTGGACACTCATAGTACAAGACTAGAGGAAGCTGAACAACGAATCAGTGACCTGGAAGATGACAGAATGGAAAATGAAAGCATAAAAGAAAGAATGGGGAAAAAAATTGAAAAACTCGAAATGGACCTCAGGGATATGATAGATAATATGAAACGTCCGAATATAAGACTCATTGGTGTCCCAGAAGGGGAAGAAAAGGGTAAAGGTCTAGGAAGAGTATTCAAAGAAATTGTTGGGGAAAACTTCCCAAATCTTCTAAACAACATAAATACACAAATCATAAATGCTCAGCGAACTCCAAATAGAATAAATCCAAAAAAACCCACTCCGAGACATATACTGATCACACTGTCAAACATAGAAGAGAAGGAGCAAGTTCTGAAAGCAGCAAGAGAAAAGCAATTCACCACATACAAAGGAAACAGCATAAGACTAAGTAGTGACTACTCAGCAGCCACCATGGAGGCGAGAAGGCAATGGCACGATATATTTAAAATTCTGAGAGAGAGGAATTTCCAGCCAAGAATACTTTATCCAGCAAAGCTCTCCTTCAAATTTGAGGGAGAGCTTAAATTTTTCACAGACAAAGAAATGCTGAGAGAATTTGCTAATAAGAGACCTGCCCTACAGGAGATACTAAAGGGAGCCCTACAGACAGAGAAACAAAGACAGGACAGAGAGACTTGGAGAAAGGTTCAGTACTAAAGAGATTCGGTATGGGTACAATAAAGGATATTAATAGAGAGAGGGAAAAATATGGCAAACATAATCCAAAGGATAAGATGGCCGATTCAAGAAATGCCTTCACGGTTTTAACGTTGAATGTAAATGGATTAAACTCCCCAATTAAAAGATATAGATTCGCAGAATGGATCAAAAAAAATGAACCATCAATATGTTGCATACAAGAGACTCATCTTAGACACAGGGACACAAAGAAATTGAAAGTGAAAGGATGGAAAAAAATATTTCATGCAAGCTACAGCCAAAAGAAAGCAGGTGTAGCAATATTAATCTCAGATAAAATAGACTTCAAATGCAGGGATGTTTTGAGAGACAAAGAAGGCCACTACATACTAATAAAAGGGGCAATTCAGCAAGAAGAAATAACAATCGTAAATGTCTATGCACCCAATCAAGGTGCCACAAAATACATGAGAGAAACATTGGCAAAACTAAAGGAAGCAATTGATGTTTCCACAATAATTGTGGGAGACTTCAACACATCACTCTCTCCTATAGATAGATCAACCAGACAGAAGACCAATAAGGAAATTGAAAACCTAAACAATCTGATAAATGAATTAGATTTAACAGACATCTACAGGACATTACATCCCAAATCAACAGGATACACATACTTTTCTAGTGCTCACGGAACTTTCTCCAGAATAGATCATATGCTGGGACATAAAACAAGCCTCAATAAATTTAAAAAGATTGAAATTATTCAAAGCACATTCTCTGACCACAATGGAATACAATTAGAAGTCAATAACCATCAGAGACTTAGAAAATTCACAAATACCTGGAGGTTAAACAACACACTCCTAAACAATCAGTGGGTTAAAGAAGAAATAGCAAGAGAAATTGCTAAATATATAGAGACGAATGAAAATGAGAACACAACATACCAAAACCTAAGGGATGCAGCAAAAGCAGTGCTAAGGGGGAAATTTATAGCACTAAACGCATATATTAAAAAGGAAGAAAGAGCCAAAATCAAAGAACTAATGGATCAACTGAAGAAGCTAGAAAATGAACAGCAAACCAATCCTAAACCAAGTAGAAGAAAAGAAATAACAAGGATTAAAGCAGAAATAAATGACATAGAGAACAAAAAAACAATAGAAAGGATAAATATCACCAAAAGTTGGTTCTTTGAGAAGATCAACAAGATTGACAAGCCCCTAGCTAGACTGACAAAATCAAAAAGAGAGAAGACCCATATAAACAAAATAATGAATGAAAAAGGTGACATAACTGCAGATCCTGAAGAAATTAAAAAAATTATAAGAGGATATTATGAACAACTGTATGGCAACAAACTGGATAATGTAGAAGAAATGGACAATTTCCTGGAAACATATGAACAACCTAGACTGACCAGAGAAGAAATAGAAGACCTCAACCAACCCATCACAAGCAAAGAGATCCAATCAGTCATCAAAAATCTTCCCACAAATAAATGCCCAGGGCCAGATGGCTTCACAGGGGAATTCTACCAAACTTTCCAGAAAGAACTGACACCAATCTTACTCAAACTCTTTCAAAACATTGAAAAAAATGGAACACTACCTAACTCATTTTATGAAGCTAACATCAATCTAATACCAAAACCAGGCAAAGATGCTACAAAAAAGGAAAACTACCGGCCAATCTCCCTAATGAATATAGATGCAAAAATCCTCAACAAAATACTTGCAAATCGAATCCAAAGACACATTAAAAAAATCATACACCATGACCAAGTGGGGTTCATTCCAGGCATGCAAGGATGGTTCAACATCAGAAAAACAATCAATGTATTACAACACATTAAAAACTCGAAAGGGAAAAATCAATTGATCATCTCAATAGATGCTGAAAAAGCATTTGACAAAATCCAACATCCCTTTTTGATAAAAACACTTCAAAAGGTAGGAATTGAAGGAAACTTCCTCAACATGATAAAGAGCATATATGAAAAACCCACAGCCAGCATAGTACTCAATGGTGAGAGACTGAAAGCCTTCCCTCTAAGATCAGGAACAAGACAAGGATGCCCGCTGTCACCACTGTTATTCAACATTGTGCTGGAAGTGCTAGCCAGGGCAATCCGGCAAGACAAAGAAATAAAAGGCATCCAAATTGGAAAAGAAGAAGTAAAACTGTCATTGTTTGCAGATGATATGATCTTATATCTAGAAAACCCTGAGAAATCAACGATACACCTACTAGAGCTAATAAACAAATTTAGCAAAGTAGCGGGATACAAGATTAATGCACATAAGTCAGTAATGTTTCTATATGCTAGAAATGAACAAACTGAAGAGACACTCAAGAAAAAGATACCATTTTCAATAGCAACTAAAAAAATCAAGTACCTAGGAATCAACTTAACCAAAGATGTAAAAGACCTATACAAAGAAAACTACATAACTCTACTAAAAGAAATAGAAGAGGACCTTAAAAGATGGAAAAATATTCCATGTTCATGGATAGGAAGGCTAAATGTCATTAAGATGTCAATTCTACCCAAACTCATCTACAGATTCAATGCAATCCCAATCAAAATTCCAACAACCTACTTTGCAGACTTGGAAAAGCTAGTTATCAAATTTATTTGGAAAGGGAAGATGCCTCGAATTGCTAAAGACACTCTAAAAAAGAAAAACGAAGTGGGAGGACTTACACTCCCTGACTTTGAAGCTTATTATAAAGCCACAGTTGCCAAGACAGCATGGTACTGGCACAAAGATAGACATATAGATCAATGGAATCGAATTGAGAATTCAGAGATAGACCCTCAGATCTATGGCCGACTGATCTTTGATAAGGCCCCCAAAGTCACCGAACTGAGCCATAATGGTCTTTTCAACAAATGGGGCTGGGAGAGTTGGATATCCATATCCAAAAGAATGAAAGAGGACCCCTACCTCACCCCCTACACAAAAATTAACTCAAAATGGACCAAAGATCTCAATATAAAAGAAAGTACCATAAAACTCCTAGAAGATAATGTAGGAAAACATCTTCAAGACCTTGTATTAGGAGGCCACTTCCTAGACTTTACACCCAAAGCACAAGCAACAAAAGAGAAAATAGATAAATGGGAACTCCTCAAGCTTAGAAGTTTCTGCACCTCAAAGGAATTTCTCAAAAAGGTAAAGAGGCAGCCAACTCAATGGGAAAAAATTTTTGGAAACCATGTATCTGACAAAAGACTGATATCTTGCATATACAAAGAAATCCTACAACTCAATGACAATAGTACAGACAGCCCAAATATAAAATGGGCAAAAGATATGAAAAGACAGTTCTCTGAAGAGGAAATACAAATGACCAAGAAACACATGAAAAAATGTTCAGCTTCACTAGCTATTAGAGAGATGCAAATTAAGACCACAATGAGATACCATCTAACACCGGTTAGAATGGCTGCCATTAAACAAACAGGAAACTACAAATGCTGGAGGGGATGTGGAGAAATTGGAACTCTTATTCATTGTTGGTGGGAGTGTATAATGGTTCAGCCACTCTGGAAGTCAGTCTGGCAGTTCCTTAGAAAACTAGATATAGAGCTACCATTCGATCCAGCGATTGCACTCCTCGGTATATACCCGGAAGATCGGAAAGCAGTGACACGAACAGATATCTGCACGCCAATGTTCATAGCAGCATTATTCACAATTGCCAAGAGATGGAAACAACCCAAATGTCCTTCAACAGATGAGTGGATAAATAAAATGTGGTATATACACACGATGGAATACTACGCGGCAGTAAGAAGGAACGATCTGGTGAAACATATGACAACATGGATGAACCTTGAAGACATAATGCTGAGCGAAATAAGCCAGGCACAAAAAGAGAAATATTATATGCTACCACTAATGTGAAATTTGAAAAATGTAAAACAAATGGTTTATAATGTAGAATGTAGGGGAACTAGTAGTAGAGAGCAATTAAGGAAGGGGGAACAATAATCCAGGAAGAACAGATAAGCTATTTAACGGTCTGGGGATGCCCAGAAATGACTATGGTCTGTTAATTTCTGATGGTTGTAGTAGGAACAAGTTCACTGAAATGTTGCTATATTATGTAACTTTCTTGGGGTAAAGTAGGAACATGTTGGAAGTTAAGCAGTTATCTTAGGTTAGTTGTCTTTTTCTTACTCCCTTGCTATGGTCTCTTTGAAATGCTCTTTTATTGTATGTTTGTTTTCTTTTTAACTTTTTTTTTCATACAGGTGATTTGAAAAAAGAAGGGAAAGTTAAAAAAAAAAAAAAAAAAAAAAAAAAAAAGATGTAGTGCCCCCTTGAGGAGCCTGTGGAGAATGCAGGGGTATTCGCCTACCCCACCTCCATGGTTGCTAACATGACCACAGACATGGGGGACTGGTGGTTTGATGGGTTGAGCCCTCTACCATGGGTTTTGCCCTTGGGAGGACGGTTGCTGCAAAGGAGAGGCTAGGCCTCCCTGTATTTGTGCCTAGGAGTCTCCTCCTGAATGCCTCTTTGTTGCTCAGATGTGGCCCTCTCTCTCTGGCTAAGACAACTTGAAAGGTGAAATCACTGCCCTCCCCCCTACGTGGGATCAGACACCCAGGGAAGTGAATCTCCCTGGCAACGTGGAATATGACTCCCAGGGAGGAATGTAGACCTGGCACCGTGGGACGGAGAACATCTTCTTGACCAAAAGGGGGATGTGAAAGGAAATGAAATAAGCTTCAGTGGCAGAGAGATTCCAAAAGGAGCCGAGAGGTCACTCTGGTGGGCACTCTTATGCACACTTTAGACAACCCTTTTTAGGTTCTAAAGAATTGGGGTAGCTGGTGGTGGATACCTGAAACTATCAAACTACAACCCAGAACCCATGAATCTCGAAGACAGTTGTATAAAAATGTAGCTTATGAGGGGTGACAATGGGATTGGGAAAGCCATAAGGACCAAACACCACTTTGTCTAGTTTATGGATGGATGTGTAGAAAAGTAGGGGAAGGAAACAAACAGACAAAGGTACCCAGTGTTCTTTTTTACTTCAATTGCTCTTTTTCACTCTAATTATTATTCTTGTTATTTTTGTGTGTGTGCTAATGAAGGTGTCAGGGATTGATTTAGGTGATGAATGTACAACTATGTAATGGTACTGTAAACAATCGAAAGTACAATTTGTTTTGTATGACTGCGTGGTATGTGAATATATCTCAATAAAATGATGATTAAAAAAAAAAAAAAAAAAAAAAAATCAATTGGCCATACCTGTGAGGGTCTATTTCTGAACTCTCAACTCAATTCCATTTGTTAATATATGTATCCTTATGCCAGTACCATGTTGTTTTGACCACTGTAGCTTTGTATTATGCTTTAAACTCAGGAAGTGTGAGTCTTCCAACTTCATTTTTCTTTTTCAAGAAATTTTTAGCTATTTGTGCTCCCTTACCCTTCCAAATAAATTTGGTAATTGACTTTTCCATTCTTATAAAGTAGTTCTGTTAGAGTTCTGATTGGGACTGCATTGATTCTGTAAATCAATTTGGGTAAAATTGACATCTTGACAATATTTAGTCTTCCAATCAATAAACATGGAATGTCCTCCCATTTATTTAGATCTTCTTTGATTTCTTTTAACAATGTTGGGTAGTTATCTGTGTACAACTCCTTTACCCCTTGTTATTTATTCGTAGGATTTGATTATTTTTGTTTCTATTGTAAATGGAATTTTTCTCTTGATTTCCTCCTCAGATTGCTTATTACTGGTATATAGAAACACTAATGATTTTTGCTTGTTGATCTTTTATCCCACCATTTTTACACTAATTTATTGGCTCTAGTAGCTTTGTTGCAGATTTTTTGGGAATTTCTATATATAGGGTCTTGTTATTTGCAAGTAGGGAAAGTTTACTTCTTCCTTTCCAGTTTGAATGTGCTTTATTTCTTTTTTTCCCCCTATCTCCTCTGGTTAGAACTTCTAGCACAATATTGAATAGCACTGGTGACAATGGACATCCTTGTCTCCTTCCAGATCTTAGAGGGAAAGTTTTCAGTCTTTTACCATTGAATACAGTGGTAGCTGTGGGTTTTTCCATATGCCCTTTATCATGTTGAGGAAGTTTCTTCCTATTTCTATTTTGTGAAATGTTTTTATCAAGAAAGGATGCTGGATTTTGTCAAATGCCTTTTGTGTGTTAATTGAGATGATCATGTTTTTTTCCCTTTCATTTTGTTAATGTGGTAAATTACATTAATTGATTTTCTTGTGTTGAACCACTCTTGCATACCTTGGATGAAACCCACTTAATTATGGTGTAGAATTCTTTTAATGTGCTGTTGGATTTGATTTGCAAGTATTTTGCTGAGGATTTTTGCATGTATGTTCATGAGATAAATTGCAGGGATATTTTTGGCTTTATCTTCTCAAATATTCTTTCTGCGCCTTGTCCCTTCTCTTCTCCTCCTGGACACCTGTGACTTCCTCTAGTGTATTTTTAATCTCTTTCTTTTATCTTTCATCCCCATAATTTTTTTATGTTCCTTTTTTATACTTTCAAATTCTTTATGCTCACAGGTTGTCTTCTTAATATCCTTTATCTCTTTATGCATATTTTCCTTCATTTCCTTAAATTGGATTTAGGAGATTTGTTTTGGACATCTTTGATTAGTTGATTTAAATATGCATCTTCTCTGATTTTTAATTTGTTCCCTCAACTGGCTTGTATGGTTTGTAATTTTTTTGCTAATTCCTTGGCATCTGGTTATCCTGATGTGTTTACTCTGAAGGTTAGTTCCTCTCTCTTGCCTAGGTTAGTTCCTCTCTCTTGTCTAGGGTTTTAGTGTTGATTGGTTTTGTGTAAAGGCTCTTCTTTGATGTTGATTGGTTTTGTGTAAAGGCTCTTCTTTGATGCTTGGTTCAACTTATTCAAGACTTTTAGAATTGCCTGTGATTAACTGATCAGATTTTTTTCAGCTCTACTGCATCTGCTTCTTGCCCTGGATATGGGTACAGTTTTTAAGATTGCAGTTTTTGTGCAATTGTTTCATCTCCCTCTGTTCCTTCTCCAGGATTTTTGATCTGTTCTGTTTGTTTTCGTTTCACCACTATAGTTTTTGATACTCCTTTCACTGTCTCCTGCTGTTTTTGCCTAGAGGGCAAAGTCTACGAGGAGGTTCACCCTGGAAAGGACTCTCCCACATCAGTATTTCCCAGCTAAGGCAGGGACTGGGACCCCCAAAGGGAGTGCAGATCGGCTTTAAAGGGTCCAAAGGAAGGGATCAGGAAGGACACCAAAAGCCTCTTTGATGTCTTCCCAAAGTTGTGCTCTCCTGGTCTGCCCAGCAAATGCAGCCCTTAAATTGGTTCCCTGCAGCACTGAGGGAAGAACTCCATCTTCAAATTTCCACAGCTCCTTTCCCTGTCAGGGATGTGGTTGAAACAATGGCTGCTGCCACCTTTGTCCAGGTTGAAACAGTAGCTCAGAGCCGGACCCAGTGACCCATGTCCACTAATTCAAAGCCATGATCAGTCACCAGCCATGCCTCGCCCTGTTCTTGGGGACAAGGATTTTTATATCCCTTTCTGTCTCCAGTGAGCTAGCCCAGGACTGGACCCCAAGGTGGCCTGCTGCATGAGTGAGAGATGGGTGCTGTCAGCTGTTATGTGGAGAGAGCAATTCACTATTCTCCACCGTATTTTATCACCCTCTTCCCCCTGTTCTTCCCTGGGTGCTGTACAGTGTTCTTCTGGCCTCCAGAACACTGAACAGTTGCCTGAAATGGTTCCTGCCTGTTCAATAGTTGTTAGGGTGGAAGGATTGTGTCCTAGAGTTCCCTACTCCTCTGTCTTCCCTAGAGGTCCTCCATGTTTGTTCTTGTTTTTAGAAATCTGCTCTGAGAGTTTTCATGGAATGTGACTTTTAGGTTTTACCTCAATTCCAAATTGGCTAAATATCCCAGAAAGTATTGCCAATTTTATTCAGATTGTAAATACATTATACTAATACACTTGTACCTTTCCTTTGTATATTTGGATTATAGCTCCAGTGAAGTCTGTATTTTAAAAAAATTTTATCTGAATATAGAGCACATAGATTTTAAAGAATGCTTGTGTAATCACTTTCCTCCCACCCACCCATTCCCAGTTCTATATTTCTGAGAACAATTAAGAATTTTAGTCTGTTGTCAGGTATGGTTTAAGCATATACATGAATGCTAGACCTTTTCCTAGGACCCTTGGGATTAAGAGATTTTTACAGATGTTAACCATTGTGAAACTTCTTTTCATATATCCCTTTTGATCTCTATGAATAATAAGCAGGAGGATTTCATTAAGTATGTCAAAGTTTCCAGGCTTTCCCAGAATATATTTGAAAGCTCATGGCCTAGTGGAGATTAGGCTCTGAGACCCATCTGTCTGTCCATTCATAGACAGTACCTTGTATCATTGCTACCATATCTATATATATTACTCAGTGTGTACATGTTTTTAATATGTTTTAAGACTTTGCTTTGTAGCTGTGTAAGATTACTGCTATTGATACATTTTGTTACTTGTAGAACAGTTTCATTGGGGTATGTGGAATGTTAAATTATTAAAGCTAAATAATTAACATGCAGTTTAATCAAAATTGGTGTTATTTTATTCTAAGACTTACACCTGGAATAAAATCTGTCTTTATACTGCTTTGAATTTAATCGTTCTTTCCCTCAGTTAACTTACGCATAAATTCTTTAGAATTTAAGCCTTATTTTAAATAACCCCTCTTTATGGTCATTTTTATACATACTTTACATTATTTTTCTTTTGCTTCTTGATTACCTACAGTTACTATATTCTTGATTAAAAGAAACTCATTTTTGAGGCCTTTTAGCTGGGACATTTCAAAGGCATGTCAAACTCATTGTGGTCAAAAGTAAATTTGTGATCCCCCCTACCAAGCACTGTTCTCCAGCATCCCCCATGTCAGTGATTTGTGCCACCATCCATCACATTGCATAATCCAGACACTTAAGAGCCATCCTTGACACTTGTTTCTTCAGTTTTCAGGTGCTTTTTTTTTTTTTTTTTTTAAATCATCATTTTATTGAGATATATTCACATACCACGCAGTCATACAAAACAAATTGTACTTTCGATTGTTTACAGTACCATTACATAGTTGTACATTCATCACCTAAATCAATCCCTGACACCTTCATTAGCACACACACAAAAATAACAAGAATAATAATTAGAGTGAAAAAGAGCAATTGAAGTAAAAAAGAACACTGGGTACCTTTGTCTGTCTGTTTCCCTCCCCTACTTTTCTACACATCCATCCATAAACTAGACAAAGTGGTGTTTGGTCCTTATGGCTTTCCCAATCCCATTGTCACCCCTCATAAGCTACATTTTTATACAACTGTCTTCGAGATTCATGGGTTCTGGGTTGTAGTTTGATAGTTTCAGGTATCCACCACCAGCTACCCCAATTCTTTAGAACCTAAAAAGGGTTGTCTAAAGTGTGCATAAGAGTGCCCACCAGAGTGACCTCTCGGCTCCTTTTGGAATCTCTCTGCCACTGAAGATTATTTCATTTCCTTTCACATCCCCCTTTTGGTCAAGAAGATGTTCTCCGTCCCACGGTGCCAGTCAGGTGCTTTTGATTGTACTTCATGGATATCACTTGCAGCCATCAACTTTTCTCCTTCTCTAGTACTACCCGTCCCAGAAGTATCTTTTTTTCAGGTATACCAGTAGCTGCTTAACTAATGTTCTTGCACCCACATATTTCTTCTTCTAATCCTCTCCATGGGATAACCAGTATTTTTTAAAATACAAATCTCATCTTGTCACTGCTGTATGAAAACTCTGGAAGGCCTTCATTTTGGTCATAGAATCAAGACCAAATTCCCTAAATTGGTTGGGGTAATAGATCCCTGTGTGCTGCTTTGAATCTATTATGTACCCTAGGAAAAACTATGTTCTTTTAATCCAGCCTTGAGGGGGCAGACCTATTGTGTGGAGATGTGACCCTACCCATTCAAGGTGGGTCTTAATCATCTTTACTGGCATCCTCTATGAGAGGATAAAAGGCAGAGGCATTTCAAAGAAAGTTCAGAGACACTTTGAGAGACAATGCCCAGAGATATTTTGGAGACAGCTGTTGAAACAGGAACCAGGAGAGAAGCTAAGAGAGGATTCCCAGATGCTTAGGGGGAAATGACCTGGGAGAAACAAGCAAGGACACACAGGAGCTGAAGAGAGAGAATCTAAGACAGAAGAAGCCCAGAGACATTTTGGAGAAGCTAATGGAAACCAGAAGCTAACCCCAGGAGAGGTCCAGCAGACTCCAGTTATGTGCTGTCCCATGTGACAGAGGAACCCCAGATGCCATCAGCCTTTCTTCAGAGAAGGTATCATCCTATTGATGCCTTAATTTGGACATTTTCACAGCCTTAGGACCGCACATTTGTAAGCCAGTAAGTCCCCATTGTATAAACCAACCCATTTCTTGTATATTGCATTCTGGCAGCCTTAGCAAACTGAAACAACAGGATATCAGTTTAAGAGTGAATGTTACCCAAGGACTCGCACTATTCTAGAAAGATTTAGTGCATTTCCAGTTGTATATAGGACAGCAGTGTATTGTTAGGCAAACCAATATTGAGTATTGTTATTGTGTTCTATTTAGAGATTAATTTATGGTTTAAGGTGATGGCATAGCTGCCAAGTTAACATGGGTGGCTGTGATGGTTAGGTTCATGTGTCAACTTGGCCAGGTGGTGGTGCCCAGTTATCTGGTCAAGTAAGCACTGGCCTAACCATTACTGCAAGGACAGTTTATCAAATCATTAATCAATTGATTTCATCTATGGAGATTACATCTATGATCAAGTAAGGGAGTTTCTTCCACAGTGAGAGAATCCTGCAAGCTAGATTTAATCCAATCAGTTGAAGCCTTTTAAGGGAGAAGAGAGAATTTTCACTTCTTCTTCAGCCATCCGGCCTTTCCTGGGGAGTTCATTGAAAACCTTCATTGGAGATGCAGCTTGTAGCCTGCCCTATGGAATTTGGACTATGCATCCTGCCCTACAGAATTTGAACTTGTGCAACCCTACAGTTGTGTGAGACACCTTTATGAAATCTCATATTTACAGACATCTCCTGTTGGTTCTGTGTCCCTAGAAAATCCTAATACATTGTGCCTTATCTCACCAGTCTCAGCTTAAGGTCATATCCTGCCCACTCACACTGACAGGCCAACTGAGGTTCTTGTGGTTTCTTGAAGGTATGACTTCAAGATGTCCAGCCTTAGGACCTTGACACATGCTGTCTTCTCTTCCTCAAGAGCCCTTTCTCACCACCGCCTCAAGTTCCCCTCCCAGCTCTCTTACCTTAAACCATTATTGCCACTTTGCTGAGGAAGCATCTCCTGTGAGAATGCCCTCCTTAAGAATCCCCTGTTATATTCCTTCCAAGGGAAGCCTTCTCCGTAGGATTATAATTTCCCAAGAACAAACAGTAGTACACAGCTCAAATTCTGATAGGTAATGGAGACTCAATAATTATTGGTTGAATGAATGAGTGAATAAAATGTGACCATGCAATTGTGTGTCAGACAGCCTTATTACTGGTTGATACATTGACTCCATGAAGAAATATTCATACCTGTTCTAAAATTAATTAAAAGGATTACTATCCTCTCTTGCTACAGATCCATTATAAGCAGCCTGATCTAACACAGTGCTAGGGAACCTACGATTGCTCTGCATTTTGTAATTCTGCATTAGTTACACTTCTTCTTCTCTTTTCTCTATGTGTATTGCCTTCCCTGAGTCTTGCTGCCTTCATTTATTCCTCCATGGTGTTCAAAGGAAATCACTGAGGCTTTGAATTTGGGCAGAACTGAATAGGAATTTCTTTCTCTGTTTTCCAGCTTCATCTTCAAACACTTACAAGATAAGTGAGTTACTTTATCTCCCTCGTTCCTCTAAAAGACAAATTGAAGTCTCATATCATGGATTTATAAAGATTAAATAAAATGACCCTCAGAAAGTTTGAGAAATATAACAGTGCTTAACATAACTTTCATCCTTGCTTGCTTCTTCTGTACCAGTGATGTCTCTGCTTCAGCCCTTCACAGGCTACTCAGTCTTTCCCTTGAGGAATATTCTATAAGTATAAAAGATATATGTGACCTTTGGAAAAATATCTAATCTATTTATTAGTTCTGTTCTGACTTTAAAAGAAAATGTATATTTAAATCTCCAAACTCTTATTTATTGTGCATTAATATGAGAATAATTAAGTCTATGTATATTAAAAATTAAAAAGATCGGTAAATAAAATCAGCTTCAAAGTCTGAGGAGCTCATGGTAATTAAAGCCATGGACGAGAAAAGTAATGCAGTTATGTTTCCAAAATATGACCATCAGAAAAGAAAATTAATGATCGACTTGAAAGTAATCAAACTAAAAGAATTTTGGCAACAGAGGGCCCTGCTTAAAATTCTTCAAAAGCTCTCCATTATCTGCCAAAATTAAGTCTAGTTTTTAGCAGTATATTTGAATATAGCTGAGCCTATCTTTCCAGCCTCCTCTTGATCCATGCCATTATCTCCAAATATGTATGTATGTGACGTCCTCAGCACACTGCAGAATTTCTTTTCCTTACAAATAGTATTTACATCCAGAAAAAAAAAATTGCTTACAAACCCATTTGTTGTTGCATCAGAAGTGACCCTACACAAGTGACTGCTAGACACATCTACTATGGGGCAAAGAGGTTGTGATTTTTCTCTGACCCCTCGCTGTGATCATCGTATGGATGTTCTTACGTAGTGGGACTTGTCTATTGACTGCACCCAGGAAATGTTCTTTCAAGCCTCCCTGCCTTTGCTCTTGCTTTTAATTCTGCCTCAAACATAACCTCTGACTTGTCCAACTTACCATTCAGGGTTCAACTCAAATGTCACGTCCCCTCTGAAGTTCACCCCTTAACCTTCCCTCATCCTCTCAGGCGGAAATCATTGTTCTTTTCCGTGATTCAATAACACTTTGCTATTAGTGTAGCCTTTTTGTAGGGTATTTTATAACTCCACCCCACCACACCCCAAATGAAATTGCTTTTCCTGAATGCTGTGATTCTTTCAATCATTTCTGAAGCCCAGTTACCTGACTGACTGATGGTTGTTTTTCAGTTAATGATGATAGGTTGAATATAAATAATAATTACTCTTTTTTGCTGGGATAGCTACAATTCATATAAATGCCTGAGATCAGAGACTGTGTCTTATTCACTGTTATATTCTCATTTCATCACACAGGACCTGGCACACAGTAGATGCTGAAAATTTTTAAGTGACTGATACATACATCTTTCACGGGGCTTCTGGTGGCAGACACAGATGTTTCTGTGACACTAGCAATACAAGTCCTCAGTAGTGCAGATGGGAAGAATGCCAGGCTTTGCATCTTCTTGTGGTCAACCAAATTCCTAAAGCCCAGAACCAGGGAGTATCAGTGTATGCCCAGGATGGATGCTGGTCCTAGGATAAATCTTCAGTGGTTTGTCTGAGAAATCATTGGCATCTTCAAGATGTGCTATTGATGCTTAACTAGAAGCTAAGACTTAAAAGTGAGACATGAAAAAAGATTCAGGTCATGTGAAGTGTTAAAAAATGTCCAAGTTTCCCACCCTATGCCTCAGGAGAAAGTTAATTTAAATGTAGGATTACCCAGTTGTTGTATACCACCATAATATCTCTACCTAAATTTGTATCATGCCTTTTAGATTATACCCTACTTTCATATGCATTAACATGCTTACTTCATTAGAAAGATTAAAAAAAAAACACAATAAATAATTGGCATAAATCCCTATGTTTGCTTCTTGATGTTAACATTTTCACTTAGAAAATTTGGGGTCAGTGGAATTTGTAACAGACATAGCAATAGATCTCTGTGGCAATTTACAAGGAAGATTCTCTTTGTACTGTTAGCATTTGAATATTTTTACCATCTTCAAAATGATAGACTCAAAATTGGAGGAAACTTTTAAAATTTTTTGCATATCTTCCATCTGATTCACAATCCCTTTTCACTCCCAAACAAAATGACTTTGTGGCTTTGGCCAAAACATACAATGGTGAATTCATTGTCTCCTAGCTCTTGAGGTTACTCCATTTTTAACCAGAATTGTTTATAGAAAGTCCTTTCTTGTGTTAAGCAAAAGTCTTTCTTCTTTTTAACCCCTCTCTTACTGGTCCTAAACTTTCTTTAGTTGCTGCATTCAATAACTGTATGACCTTTCCCATTATTAATAATGCATAATTGCTTGTTATCTTATAAAATACAAGGTATCATCTTATATAAATTTCAAAAGAATCCTGTAAAGTAAGTACCTTATGTATTATCTTTGTCTTACAGATAAATAAGCTAAAACACAGAGAACACAAGTGGTGTGCTCATGATCACACCACAAATAATAAATGGTAGGTTCAGGGTCCATGTCGCTGTTTTTGATTCCAGAATTCCATGTTCTTTCCATGATACCACGTTGCTTCAAAATATCCTTTCCAGTATTTAATGATGTTCCATAAATGCTCCACTTCTGCAGATCTATATCAGCCATTCTTCAACTACTGACCTAATTTCCAGTAAGAGCAGCTTTTGTGATACTAGATTGTGTGTGTGTGTCTGCGCATACACATGCAGAGCTTGTAAAAAGTTCCATAGCCTTCAGGCTGGTATTCGTGGAGTATTTTGTAATTTACCCAAAGTCCCCAACAGATACTTTTGATATATCTGAAATTTTTATGTAAATATTTTCAAAAGCAAATATGTATATCACTTTTAAATTTAGAGTACAGAGTTTTCAAGTAAAAAATTATGGGTCTCAGCCAAATTTGGACATCACTCTTTAATGAAATCAGAAAAATTTAGTTTTCTGGACCACTATTTAAGACTCAAGTTTTTCTTTGTCACTCTGTATTTGATTAAATAATAAAGCTCAAATCTTACCAAGTTCATTAAGTCTGGTTAGCACAGGAAATAAATGCATTCATGTTGTAACTTTGGGCTCATTAAACTTAAGTATGTCCAAAGTTCACTGAGAAAGGGCTTTACCCAGTTGATACAGGATTTATACCATGCTCTGAAGTTAAAGAAAGAGGTTAGCCCAGTGTCAACAATTATCGAATTCTATGCTTTAAACCCCCAAACAAAATTAACCACATCCTAGATTGTGAATAACAGAAGCACAAGTTGAAACCACAGTTGATCAGAGCATATAAAACCACAGTTTTGCTGACACTAGTATATAATTATTTCCATATAGTCTACATGAAGTCATCAGAAGCCAGAAAGTATTTCTGCATTAGTGAATAGGGAAAAAATTTTAAGAGATAAATTATTTTAAATTAACCATTTCTGGAAAATGGTTTAAAAAAAAAAAAGACATCATTTTCATTGCATGAATATTCAGGTTGAACAGATTTAAATAATCCTCTTTCAAACTGATTTCTCTGAAACTATGTTGCTTATGCTGAAACTTTCAGTTCCCTCACAAAATTAATACTTTTTGCCAAATATTCTGAGTCTAATTGATTAGAAAATGAATTACATTAGAATTTGAATTTCAGCATTTTTCAAATTGAATAAGAAGTAACATACTGGATTCACTGTGAAGCCTAAATTAGCCAGATGCTCAATTCAAGTGAAGAGTTTTGGCCCGGCTGAGTTTTTGACTTATTGAAATTTAACTCTTTAATTATAACATATTTTTTCTATAAGTTTGTCTGTAAAACAGATTATTTCAGCCTCTTGATTTGGTTAATCTTTCTTACTCAGGCTCTTAAATGGTCTCAAAAGCAACATTCTGAAATTTATTATTGCTTTCCAAATACTTTGGAAGTTCTAGTGCGTCTCTGTGGACCCTTATCTTTTCTGTTTATTCATCTCCCTTTGCTCTCAGTCTTTGCTCTGTGTTTTTTGTTTGTTTGCTTGCTTGCTTGCTTATTTTGTTTCGTTTTTTGCTTTGTTACCATGACCACAGCCCTTGCCTTGTTTGACTGCTTAATTCCTGAGGCTCCTTGTTTGCGATTATTGGCAAGCTCAACTAATTTAAGGAAGCTGTGGAAACACCCAACCACAAAATTATGCTCCCACACTACTTGTAATCATGTTGTCATTTTAACAGAAATTAGATTTATTTTACATTCAAGTGTTATATAGCACTGCTGGGCAACCATTTTACATTTCTTTGTCCATCTTCTCTCCAGCTCTACAAACTACTATTTCACCTTTTTTTCTTGCCCCTCAAACCTCTAAGCATCATTTCTCCCATCCTTATTCTCAGACAGTAATTTTGCTTCAAAGGAGAATGCAAGCAATCAGAAGCGGACTTCACAAATTCTCAGTACCCTCTTTTCTCACCTGGATAAACAGATGCCTGAACACCTGCCCTTCCTTCCCATGATCTTTGATGAACTCGGGGAGCCTGTCTAACTCTTTCATCCCCTCCTGCCCACTAAAGGAGTATGTTATTATTTCTCTGATCTTAAGAAAAATATGTCCTTCTCTTTATCCCACAGCCAATCCAGTTACCATCCCTGTTCTCTGCTCTCCTCAGCAGCTCCTCAGAACAGCTCTTCACGTTCACTGTCTTGAATTCCTCTCCTCTATACTTAACCTCGTCAAGCTTTTTGTCCCCACCACTCTACCTTGTTTTGTCTCCAGTAAACACATATTGTTAAGTCCAGTGGAAAATTCTGTCTTTCTCTTAACAGAGCTGTCATCAGCAGTCTGCCCAGTGGATCCTTCATTTCCAACTCACTGAGAACTTTTTTACCTGGTTTCATCCCATTTTCCAACTACCTCACTGGCTTCTCCATCTCAGGCATCTTTGGTAGTTCCTTCACCTCTCTCTGATCTCAAATTATGGGAGCATCCCTAGAGTTAGTCCCGTTTTAAAAATCAAGATCACTTTATCCAGACTCAGAAACCTTGATATTCATCTCTTATCTACACTCTCTTTTGGCAATCTCATCCAATCTCATGGCTTCTAATACCATCCATAAGCCATTGACTACCAACTTTATATATCGTAGTCATATATCTAACTTGAAATCCTTTCTGGAGTACCCATCTGCCTCCTCAGCCTCTCCATTTGGATTATTGCAACAACTCCTAAGTGGCCTACATGTCTTCCTGCAGTCTATTTTCAACACAGCAATCAATATGATCCTTTTAAAACTTAAGTCTGTGATGTCGTTCCTTTGCTTGAAATGCTCCAATGGCTCCCAAACCAATTTGCCCAATTTAGCAAATAAAAATACAGGATGTCCAGTTAAATTTGAATTCAGATACACAAGGAATGATTTCATAACTTGAGGGCCATATTTATACTCAGAAATCATTAATTGTTTGTCTGAATTTGAAATGTGAGCAGGTGTTCTATATTTTCTCTGGCCATTTACTCCCGACTCAAAGTAAGTTCCTTAGTCCTTACAGTGGCCTACAATGTCCCACATAATGTGGTCCCTGCTATTTCTGACCTGTGATCCAGCCACACTGTCCTCCCCTTGCACAAATTTACTAGTCATGTTTCCTGCATCAGATTATCTGCCCTGCTCCCCTCTATACCTGGAATTGTCTTCCCCAGCTAGCCACTAAGTTTTGCTTGACTGTCACATTGTCCCTGAGGCTATCTTTGCCCTCTTTTTCACCTTCCCTGCCTTACTTTTCTCTGTAGTACATCCCACCATCTCACGTTCTATGTTTTATTCATTTTGTTTGATGGCCTGTCTTCCCCAGGAGAATATACACTTGATAAAGGCAGAGGTATCTGTTTGTTTTGTTCACTGTTTCATCCTCAGCATGTAGAATAGTGTCTGGCCCATATTAGGTACTCAAAATGTACTTGTTAAATAACTTAATGAATTTGTATGGCATGTAAATGACCTTTCGATAATTAAGAGCCTATTATTGTGGTTATGGATGCACTTACTTTTCTATATCTTTACGTTTACTTGCTTCACAAGTTTTTTTTCACCCTCAGTACCCTATCTATAATCTCATGAAACAATGAGAGTTTTATTTAGGGCAAGGTGGACGATTTGGGAAATAAAGGTAATTCCAGAACACTGGACACTTCCTTGAAAGCATGCCAGGGTAGTGGGGCAGGGTAAAGTATAAGGCAAAGAAAGAAATGTGGGAAACTACCTGTTCAAATTGACCTTGAACTTTATTAAACTTAACTATGACTTTGCATCTCCTGAGTATTAGAGCTCTACCTAATCTGCCTTATATTCTATATACAGAAAATACTGGCAATTTTAATAATCCAGTTAGATTATTCTGAATGATGGAATTTCACCTTCTATAAAGACATGAATGTAAAACTTATTGGAATCACTCATAGCCCCTCTCACGTCTGCTGACAAAGCTGTTCAGCAGTCCCTTTATTTAATGCAAGCTACTCCCTTGAGGGCTGTTATCCATCCGGTCGGGTGAGGGCTGAGGTCTATTTCTAGATGTTAAATTAGGAGACCTTAAATTAGGGAACAGCGAGATCTTAGTCTGGTCCTTCTTTAATCACTTTGCCTATCCACAACTTAAGTCAACTTGTATGCTATTTAGTTTAGTGCAAAAATACCCATAAAATCTTAGGGCCCACTTCTTTCATGTTGTTCCCATGTACACCACAAATCATTGAACATATGTCATATGCATACATATAATATCATCATTTATTTAATCAATCTTCTTATTATGAACATTTCAGTTTTATTTTGTTTTATTCTGTTTTATTTTCACTCTTCTCTTTAAATAATGCTGCAGTGACTATCTTTGGATTGTAACTCTGAATATTTCCTTAAGATAAAATGCTGAAGATGGAATTATAAGATCTAAGAAAATGGACATTTTTAAGGGCCATGGAAAATACTGTCAAATTGTCCTTCAGAAATACTGTGATGTTTTATTCTTCCATTCAGTTTCAGAGAAGACTATTTTTGCCTTATCTTTACCTACAGTGGATATGAACCTTCTCCATCTTCAAATTCCCTTTCTTCATTTGACCTCTTCTCCAATTGCAAATATGCAGATTTCTCTCCTTACTTTATTAAGGCTTCTTCTAATCTTCCTTCTCGTAACTCCATTATTCTTTCTTCTTTCTTTTCCTCACTGCCAAACATGATGAAGTAAGCTCTACTACTTTCTGCATCTATGCTCCTTTTTCTTAAACACCATTTTCTTCCCTACCTACTTCAATGAAATTGCTGTATACTTAAGATTAATAAAGATGACCTATTGAATAGCCACAGTGTCCTGTTTTTACACCTCCTTCTTCTTGACCTTTCTCTTGCTTAGATGCTATTTTCCATCTCCACTCCTCAAAGCTCTCTTCCTTGGCCTCCAGGTCCTCTTCTAGCCCCTTAGACTCATTTATATCAGGCACAAGTGCCAACTTCTGTGCCTCTGTTTACCATTTAAATAGCAAGAAATCCCAATTCCTGGCCCTATCATCTCTCCTCATTCATTTGCCTTCTTATTCCTTGACTCTAACTGACATTTATATGTTATGACTATCAATCTCCATCTCTAACCAGTCCTCTATATAGAATGGCAGAAGTGTTTGCAGTGGTCTTTTAGACACATCTGTGTCAGTATCCCACAATTCCTTTTCTTAAAATGACCCCAACTGAACTTCCTCCTTCTCTCATTTCTCTTATCTATTTTGTCTGTGATGGATCGTTATGTCACTGTCAACCCAGTCTCTCAAGCCAGCAAAATTTAAGTTTACTGGATTCTTCTCCCCCTTTGTCCGCATCCCATCAGCTACCAGTTACTTTTGCTTCTACCACAGACATGTACTTTGACTCCCTGCTCTTCATTTGTTTTCCTCAGTGGTGGTGATCACTCATGTAGCATACATTTTTTAAACATTTTCATTCATTTTTTTTTTTTTTCTGCCAGACCCTGAAAGCCATTAGGGTCAAAATTATCCAGGAAGTGTAAGACTTAGCCCCTGCCCTTAAAAAGCTTATAGGCAAGTAGAAGTGAGATGCATAATAATTTCAATTTGGTGTAGTGCCAGAAATACAAACAGAATGATTTAAGAGATCAGAAAATGAGCAGCAAGATAGCAATAGTAGTGTGGAAAGGAAGAGAAGCCCAGTTAGTGAAACCTTCCTAGGTGAGTTTCATGATGGGTATTGATTAGCCATAGGACTGTGGGAGAAAGGTAATTACTAACAAAGGGAACCGATTGAGCAAAGATTCACATTCCGAAGCCTTGCTTATGGCTCTCTTCAGTACACTTCCCCTCCAATCTAGAACACCTCCATTCATAGAATAGAAGTATAAAGCCAATGGAAGTAGAAAGCCAAGGGATTGGTTTTATCCCTCCTTTCTTAAAATCTCTTTGGCTCTCTCTCTGCTTTGATAAAGTGCACATTTCATAGCTGGGCACCCAAAGGCTTCCAAATTTGGCCCCAGTTTATCTCTGCAACCTCATACCCTATCATCTGCTCCCTCCCCCTTATCCCATGGCAGTGCTTCCCCACACTTGTCTTACTCTTACTCTTCTTACTCTTACTCATTCTTTTTCCCATCTCTGAGTGTTTGCAAAGATCTGCTGAAGTGCTTCTGCCTTCCAATCTGTACAATAAGTACTTTTTCTCTAAATTCCAGTTTAGCTTTCACCTCTTCTCTGTAGCCCCCTGAATTCCCATAGGCAGAATTAATTGCTCTTACCACATTTAGTTTTATTTCTATGTTGTATTTCCTACCTTAGGGATGCAGGTTTGTCCACCAGGAGATAGGGACTCTATAGGACTACAGTATTCATCTTCATCACTCCAGTGTGAGCATATAATAGGAGTAGAACACAGTGGAATAATGTAACTTTTCATTTTCAAAGCTATATCTTGCTTATATCAACATATAAGGTAATGAGTTCTCAGGTGTGTTTAGGTTGATGGCAGCAACTTTTCACAGACACACAAAATATATATACTATGTTCTTTTTGCTTTAGCTGATTTTATACCTGCCCAGAATTCTGACCATGTGATGTAACTTCCTTTTAGTGTAGTGACTAAAATGGAAGAATATGATGAAAGCACATACAACTGTTTACACTTTTATTTTTTAGAGAGATTTAGATCTGTGGACAGGCAGTGAAGATTTCATAGCATAATAAGGATATCAGAATGATTTAAAACATTAAAAGTAAATGACTTAGCACTTGATAATTATCACCATTATTTTCCTCCATTGTTGACAAGAGCACTGCATCCTGACCAGTAAATTTCTAGAAGTTTAGTTTAATACAACCCTATACCCTGTAATTAAGGTAACAGTCTCATGGTGCGTCTAACTAGTGAAATCCTGTGTTTTTGGTGGGGTTTTTGTTTCATTCCATAGTAAAGACATAGTAAACACAAAATCAAGCCAAAAATAAAAAGTCAGAAAACTTAAGTGAGCTAAGGATATTATCATACTTTTCTTTTTAAGTTCCTCAGAGTAGATCTTTTCATGGCCATAAACATACCTACACTCACATTTACTAAACTTGTTGCTGCGAAATGCACATTTTCCCCCAGAACAGCTACCGAATATAAATTTTTTTAGCGGAGAAAGATGTTTGTTCAAGGATTTTCCCTGTAGGACAGGACAAGCTCTGATTTGCCATGTCAGTGTTTTAAGAATGTTGGGTGGGGTTATCATCGAATGCTGAACAATAGGCAATGTTGCTCCACACTACACAAAGCAGCATAAATCACAAACGAAAATTTTAAGCCATAACTGTTTATCTTGACTAAAATTGGTACATTTTGTATAGTAAAGTATCCAATAGAATAATATATGATATTTCCTAAGTATGTATAATAATATTTTATTAAAACCTCCAGTAATATTATCTTACATAATCCTTACAACAATTTTCTGTGGTAACTGGTGTCATCCCCACTTTGACCTTTTATCCTTTCAGACACACACATAAATGAGGTGTTCACCATGTAATTTAGAGAAACGTGGATTTTCCGAGACTGATGGGTCTGGCCCTCCTACACTGAAAGGGAGAGCATCATTTCCATCCTCAGCCTTCTGTAGGAGGGCTGGGAAGTGGCTTCTGACTGAGGAGGAGTTACTCAGGGGCATGAATAAGAGAGACGCCATCTTGGATTAGCTCAGTTTATGAAATAGGTACGACCCCCGCCATCAGGTTCCTCTGAGAATAATCTACTGAATGTTCAAAATATAGGCCACTTTCATAAAGTTTAATGTTTGGAAGCACACATGTATTTCTAGAAAAATTTAAATAATTGATATTTTTACTAACAGGCCTCTACCATTTTCCTGCTAGTATGTTTAAAGCTCACTTATTTCAGTCAACGAAGGCAAAGGCAGAAACAGGGAGACCGGTTAAAAAATTATTGCAGACGATGGCTCAGATTATAAAATGGTAGTTGTGGCAGTGGCGAAAAGCGATCAGATTCTGAACATCGTCTGAAGGTGCACTGATGTTGGTTGCAAGCAAAGGAGAGGAGAAAAGGATTACTCTAGTCAATGGAGTTGCCTTTTTATGAGATGGTGAAAAGGAGCAAGTCAGAAATAGAGATTTGGTCAGCAAGTAAATTGCATGTAACCCTGTGAAACTAAATGAGATCACTAAAGAAATGAATGTAGATAGAAAATAGGAGAGGTCAAAGCAGTGAGCCCTGGACACTCCAAGAGGGAATAAGGAGAATAGGAGGAACCAGGAAGAAAACTAAAGAGAAGCACCTGTTGGGGTGGGAGAAAACATGCTAAACCAGATGTCTTGAAAGCCATGTGTCACACGTTACTGATAGGTCAACTAGGATGAAGGCTGAGGAAATGGACCCTTGGATTGAGCCAAATGGTGACTATGGGTGACCTTTATACATCATTCCCTCAAAGCTATTTTCTCCTTAAAGCAACCCCTGAGGGTCTTTTTATCAGCATCCCATAGTTTCAGCTACTTCTTCACACTCTTTTTATACTGACAAGCCATACTGCCAAGCCCTTTTAAAATAAATAAGCTTTGTGCCACTGCTTTTTACCCAAAATAAGGTCTTCCACTCAAGTCTCATAAAGAATTAGAAATGTGGTTTAGTGTCTCCTCTGACTATTAAACTTACTGAATACAAAATTGAAAATGTCTACCAATAGAACCACCATATCTGTGCCAGCCCCACAAAACATTCTACTAATTTCCTTTAGTGGCTAATGAGCAATATATTGAATAAACATTGTACTATAGGAGAAATTCCTGAAGAAATAATCTTATAGACTGGTAGAGATACACATATCTCAAGTTTTTCAGGGAAGGTACATTTGTCTTTTAACACTTCTTAGTTTACATTCTCTGTCATTTAAAGTCCCTTGCTCTTGTTTCTTGGGTTCTGTAATAAGGCAATCTACAAGCATTCGATATAGCAAGATTAGGAAAACAGTAATGTGATGCGTTGTTGTCAAACACTTGCAGCTGCTAAATGTTGTTTCAGATTTTTATGGTCTGTCACATTTTTGATTTGGAGGAATAATTTTTAAAATCTGAGTAGAAAAAAGCATTCATTTTGGCTTCCCACAGATGCCATTGTGGAAACTGTATTTTGGACTATGTTGTTTGGTAGTCCTATGGAATTCTAGTTTTCATTATACATTTGTATTTATATTCCACAGTTTTACCAGGAAGTGGAAAACTCCTGTGTGTTGGTCTGACTCACCAGCCAGCAATTAGGCTGCTCTCTGGTAAAGGGTTGGCTTCCCCTGAGCCTTCTAACTTAATGTGCTGGCATCTGGATAAAATTCCTTTCTTAGCTGCAGTGACTGCAGACCACTAACGCTTTAGGTGAAGGGGATTTGAGGGTAACAATGGCTTAATTTGTAAGTGTACTCAGATTGTGGTCATTCTCGAGTTTCTTGCTGATAGTAAAATTCAGGCAGTAGCAGTTGTTTCATCCATCAAGCTAGCTAGAAGCTGTACTTAGGAACATAAACATTACTTGTATTTAAGACAATGTTTTCAGCAAAAGTAGTCATCTGCTTTTCCATATATGGGCTGAAGCAGAATACTGCTGCTATTCATGATTTGCCTGAAACCATGAAACGCAAGGCCTTTGAAGGTCAATTTCAGATTTGAGCCTTGAAATTACTGCTTTTAAGAGCTGGACGATGATCACATTGTTCACTTTTCATACTGAACTGTTCATGTGATGCTATATAAATATGTTAAGTTTTATTCAATTGCCATGCTTTTTAATTAAGAACCTCTCCATACTAAGACTTGATGTGAATACAATTGGCCACCTTCCCTGGGATTTCTCATTTAAGTTTGTAATCTGCATTACCCACACAGTATTAAAACATCTGTTCTTGAGTAGGAATGCAAGCATTTGTTTCTCTTTGCTGGCTTAAAAATAATTTAAAATCATAACCCAGATAACTTTTTGGATGAATTCAGATAAGAATAGGGGGAAGGACAAAGAAGCATGTTTAAATGAATTGTTCCAGGGCATTCTTGTGTCTTTGCAGAACCTCCCGTCAGTTGTTCCTGGCAGGCAGTTTTGTCTGGATGCCCTGTCTGCTGCTCAAGCTCTTTAAAACCCAGATCTATGTGGAATATAACAGCATGCTATTGTATGAATGATACTGGAGACACCTTTATGAAGTATGTTAGTCAAGACTGAGCATTTTTCTTCTTCTGCAACTCTTGGATTATTTCTTTGTTATTGTTTTTGTTTTTAACCACCACAGTAAAACCTAACTAGCATTCCTAACCCTTCTGTTAGGTATGAATGAGGTGAAAGGCTCCTTATCAGTTTGAAATGTACTGTATGCACTTAGCTAAAAAAGCTGCAACATAAATCTTTGTGGGTCCTAAAAGTTTTGAAACAGTTGCTATGCTACTCAAGGTAAACATCTGTACGTGTGTACTTGTTCAAGGAAGATTCATTGTCAATGTTGTATTTTTTAAATTGAACTGGCCACAAAAAATATTAATAAAAAGACAAGCTATGGTTCTATAGAGATAAGTAACTATTTATTGTGAAATTAGTTCAGAGTACTACCACAAACAGGAAGTCAGCTTTTCTTTTTTTCTAAAATGAATGATGATAATAAATGCATGAAATATTTAAGGTAGCCATAATAAAATAAAGCAACACAAAAATGTTGATTTTCAAAAGTAGCACTGGACAAGTCAGTAAGGAAACTTAATTTTGCAGCCAGACTTGCTGTCTTGAGCTTGTAACACTGATTCATAGACCATTACTTTGTCTGAACACTTGGGTTGCCAGTTATTTTTCAATAAGAAAAGTAGAAAGATATTTGTTTTTCAGTTTTTTTTTTTTTCATATTAAGTTCACTTTTTATGATCATACTCACCAGTATTTGTGTGATACTCATTTGGTTCCTTATGTAATTTATAATAGCAAATTGTCAGTTTTGTTTTGTTTGGGCAAGAGAAAGATCTCTCCAGTGATTACAGAATACTTGGACTTTTCAAAGATAAGCCTCATGAGGGCAAGAATTTTGGTTTGTTTTGTTCACAGTGCCCTGCATGATAAGGTTTTTAATTAATGTTTTTAAATGATTTAATGAATGTAATATAATGTTAACCTTTGTTTGCTATTATAATAGATATTAAGTTGGAAAGTTGGTGACAGCATATATCTATATATATGTTTGAAGACTTTTTGATGTCAATCCTGTAGTGATTTCTCATCTGGAGGATAAAATCCAAGTTCCTTATCCAGCATATCAGGGCCCGCACAGGCATGAACCTGTTTCCTTCTGATTTTTAGGACCACACAGTTTCCATTCATAAGCTAGGCATGCCTTGTTTACGGATATTTGGAGTCTTAAAAGACCAAGTAAACATGTACTCATTCTCAGGACAAAAAAAAAAAAATCAATGTAGAGTTATATGAGCTGTATGATAGCGTAGTGTTTCTCAAAACTAACTGATAATCTGTATCAACAGGGAAGCTTTACAAAAAATAAATAAAGCTTTCTCAACCCACCTCAGACTTACAAGGTAGTATGTTGTATTTTTTAGGCTCTCCAGATAATAATTGGAATGCCAAAGCTGGTAATGGACCCTTGTATCTGACAATTTCATAGAATTCTTAAATTAAAAAGCTGGAAAGAAACTTAAAGGTCACTGAGCAGAGCTGTCATGTTTATAGAGGAGGAAACTGAGGCACAGAGAGGTTAAAGCATATGCCCAAATTCTGTTGTCTAAATGTGAGCTGCATCAGGATTAGAGGCTGGGTTGCTTGACCTGCTGATCACAGTTCTCTCAGCTCATGCTGTCATGTGGAGTGACTTCCACCACAGACTTTAAAAGACCTCACTTTGTGTAGGGCCCTTAAAACCTGGAGCTGACATTTTAGAAATGCATCATTTGACAGAACACATTGTTGCATTGAGATTTCAGATCACTTTTCTTCTCTTTCACGAATCTGTCCATCGAAAGTGATGATACATGAAAGGGTCTGGACTGGAGCTAAGGGATCCCCTGGTTTGTCACTGCTGCCTGCAGGTAAAAGCAGAAGAGTTTTTCTCTGGCTTACTAAATATGAGTTCCAATTCCATTGTTCATATTACAGAACACCAAGAAATTTTCTTTCCATGTTGCCCATTGTCATCCACTAAATAGTCTTAGGGAAGCCCATAACATCTTAATAAATATGTATTTTCATGGTCACTAAAAAAAATAGGGAAGGGAGAATGTGCAGATCCAATTCAAGTCAGGATACTTTTTTGCAAATTCTAACTAGCTTAAGAGCTCTATCATAAGTACTTATAAATAGCAAAGATGTTAGAATTTTCCAGACGCTAAATACAGTAGAAAAGACTATTAGCCTGAACAGTGGAGATTTGTTAGAGGAAAAAATAAACTTAAAAAATGAAAGGTCATTTTTTCCCTTCATTTCTTTTTCCCATCACTCCCGCTTTTCTCTGCTAGTTCCTTCAGCCAGCTCAGAAAAGCAGAACTTCAAAAAGTGAACACTTGGTTGTTTCTTGAACCAGTGGGTGGGGTGGCAGTCATGACAAGGTCCTTAAATAGAACCACTGCTTCTTCTGTTCTGTTCAGGGATTGATTCATTAATTCCAGGGAAGCTGTGTTGATTACTGTCCTGTTTTTTGGGGAGTGGGGACTGGGGTTTATGTGTATGTATGGTGGGGAGGGGTGTTATTATCTTTGAAAATTCATCTTATTTTAACTTAAAAATTTTAGAACTTGGAGGTTTATAACACAAATCAATATATACATGGAGTAACCTATGCCAAATTGTTTTCCTCCCAATTTTTACAATCATGTGAAGGGATTGACAGTCCAATACACTGGACCCACGGTGTGCATATTTTGTTTGTCCAGTATTTCACACAAATTTTTGTTTTGTATTAACATTTTGACTCTTACCTTAGCAATATTGATTTCAGTTGGAACTTTTCATTGCTTCAGAAGGAAAATTTTATTCAGAGTCTCCAGCAGATTTAGAAGCAAAATAAGCCTTCTCATTCTTGGACTATGATCTAATTGAAAACAGCCTAAATAACAAATTTTATACTATGTCTAAAATGTACACCTGCACTCTGCCACTTTAGCAAATAATGTATTCTTTTTGTGTTATACTTTCTATCAACCATTTACTGCCTTCATGCCGATTATGAAACTTTCTATTTGTTTTATATCATTATAGTCATGAGTAATACTTAGTTCTTCTTTGCATATTACTGACCTCTTAATTTTCCCTTTATATGCATATATATGTTTTCAATTATATTCTTAAAATTTGCAAAAAATTGCATTGACCTTTTCACATTATAAATATAGACAATATTGACCATATTAATTATACTCAAACTGAAAACTTGCATTCAATATTTGTTTATATAAATGATATAGTTATCAATCTACAAAATCAGGCTGAATCATAGTCCTCTGTTAAGTCAATTTTGTGTTTCTTGGACAATTTTTGAAAACATTATGAGTACATAGATAACTATTAGATTTGGTTTCTACTCTTCAAAGTTTAACACTTAATTGAAAAAAAAAATTGGAAAACATCCTAGTCCTAATATTTCAGTTAGATCCTTGATATCATTAAAATTAAGTCTTTAGAATAACAATGAAATCAGTGTGGACCCAAGAGTTCCACATTCATTTCTGTATACTATGCTCTGTAAAAATGCCCCCGGTAGACAAAGGGGGTTCTGCACCCACAACGCTACAAATCCCAGCAAGGGTTGTATCTGCTCAGAGAAAGGTGTTCCTTTTTTCCTAATTTATAGAATAGCTGCTTGCTAAACCAGGTGCCAATAGGGCTGTGCTAACCCAAAGAGGGCATCTTTTTCAGATGGACAACAATAGAGATATATGGCCAGTGATGGCTCTGTTATTGAGGAAGATTCCACAAATGAATTTGGTTTCAAAAAAGACCATTATATAGACGGTGAATTGATTATATGGATCACAGGATGGAGAGTTTTCCATATGGGAGAGGAGTAGGAGCAGATAGGATGGGTAGAGGTACAAAGTCAGAGATGAATATGGCATGTTCGATAGTTAAGGAAAAGACTAGATTGATCAAAACAAAATGTGCATGTCTTTGATAAGTAGAAGATTAGATGGGAAAGGTGAGCAAAGATAAGATTTTGTGGGTCCTGATATGCTAGTTAAGGACTTGTATTTTATCCTCCAGATGGTAAATCACTACAGGCATTTGTCCAAATTCATTACATGATCAGTGATATCCTATTTTAAGTAGATTGTTCTGGGGTTCAGTAGAATAAAAGAATTAAGAAAAGACTGAAGGCAAGGAGACAAGGTTTGCAGCTTCTATATATATATATAGGACATGGTTTCCAGTATCTAGCCCAGGATTCAAGTAATGAGGATGAAAAGGAAGAGCTGATAAAATAATGTTTCTATTATAATAAATCTCATTGTTTGTATCTAATTTCCAAAAGGAATCAGTATTTGTTATAGAAAACTGTAAAAATATAGATATGTGTCAGAGAAGAGAATTAAAATCACCCATTCTTATTTAAACCACAGATAAGAACTCTTGACACTTTAGGCACTTTTGAATTTTTCGATTGCTGGAGTCATGGTTTATATTGAAGTCACACATATATAGCTTGGTTTTTGTCATTTACTATATTGCAAGCATTTTTTTGTTATTAAAAATTCCCTGAGGACCTCATTTTCAACTGATATACACTGTTTCATTTTATGAATCAGTATAATTAATTATTCCACTATTGTAAATTCAGATTTTTTTCCCAGCTTTTAAAGATGATAAATACTGCTATCATGGAAGTCAACCAACAGAAATGTTTTATGCCCTTCTACTTCATACACTCTTCGACTCCACCCCCACTAATAAAGAAAAAAGTTGAACTTATGTTCATGTATATATTTTGACTGTATCTATTTAAACTCTGATCTGCTAATCCCTGCCCTTAGTCCACTTTAAACATGAGGAGACTTTTCTTAACTGTTTTATAAAAACTCCATTTATATAAAAGATATAAACACTTTTCCACTTTTGTTTGAAATTATTGTTCCATTTTGTCACTTGCCATGTAGTTTTGTGATAGGTTTTAACCCATTCCATTATACATGGATATTTACATCGTTTCCAATTTTTCCCTTTTTCAAACAAACTCAGCAAGGGATATCCTTGCACATATTTCCAGTATAAGAATGTAAACCTCGAAATTGAATTATTGAGACATAGGACATATAAATCTTCACCTCTAGTATCCATCAACAGCATCAACTGAAGTGGTTGTGCCAGTTTACGCTCAGTCTTGCAGGCAGAGCAGATAAATTCTGATTTATTCATATTTTGGCAATCCTTTTTTATTTCTTGCTAATTTGATGTATGTGAAGTAGTATCTTGCTTTTTTGTGTGAGAAATAACATCTCATTTTGGTTTGCATTTCTCTGATTACTAATGAATTTAGCATCTTTGAATATGTCTATCAGCCATTCAGTCTTCTTGGTTTATCCATGTTTTATTGTGTGTATTTTTGTATATATTCTGAATACTAATCCTGTGACAGCTATGTGGTTTGACTAGGTGTCCTCCCAGTGTGTCTCATCTTTTTAACTTTATTAGGTCTTTTATATTAAAAAAACAAACAAACAGAAAACTGTTGTTGGCAAATTGATGGAGCATATCCTTTGTGGTTTGAGCGTTTGCTGTCTTGACTAGCAAGTTCTTCTCCAATATCAAAGGATTTTCACCTGTATTTTATTCTACTTCTTTATGAGTTAATTTCTTTAGGTTGAAATTTTAATTCATCTGGCATCATTTGCATAACTACCACATAATTTCTCAGATTGAGAAAAGTGAAAAGTGGGAAACAAAAGAACAATTTGCTAAATTGTGATAGTTTCCATTGTAAGTTCATAATTCAACCATGGAGTCATTTTCATTTATTTTTACTTGAGCAATAAATACCTACCTATGGTAATGAATGCTGTCTTTCTTATTGACTTATCAGAAAATCTATTAGAATTCATCTACATAAAGTCCTTTTAAAATAATTACTTCTAAGTTGGGTTGAATGCACTTTCACTTCCTATGTGTTTTCAGTCTTACTACATGTAACTTGGTGCATAAATCCAAGAGAAATACATTGTCTTTATAAAAATAGTTAACACAGCATCCATTTTACTTTCAGCAATTCACGGAAGCTGTGAGTCCTTCGGTGTTACCCCCTTCAGCTTTGCCACTGGACCTGCTTAATAACGCTGTTACCGCCTTCAGTACCTTGGAAGACCTTTTTCGGTATCTTGAACCAGATAGATGGCAGTTGGACTTAGAAGATCTATACAGGCCAACATGGCAACTTCTTGGCAAGGCTTTTGTTTTTGGAAGAAAATCCAGAGGTAAGCTCTCTCGTCAGACTAGAATCTCATTTAATTTTCTTAGTGGCTTGTGTTTCAGATTCCTCTGCCAAAGCTTCTAAAGTGTATAGTTAAAAATAATTCAGTGACACTTAAATAGTCCATTCTCTCATCATTTGAGCATGTTTACATATTAAATAAGAATAGGTGAAAAGGAGACTCAATTATAACGCAGTTACTTTGGAGAATTAAAAGAGAGAATTTTACTGAAAAGTCCTGTAGTTTCTCTTCTTCAAAAATAATACTTTGATGAAGTCTTCCATTGCCTTCCATGAGAACCACTGCCTACTCAAACCTAATATTTGGGATGTATTGATTCAGAGATCCAAGGGAAATGATCAGACCTGCGAAACCAGGTTTGGGGCTAGAAAAGGGAGAAGCTCTATAAAAATTATCATGTACTATAGCTCCCATTTGTCAGAGTTACATCAATTACCATTTATTAAGCCTAGAAACTTTCTAAATATTATGAAAAATATCAGTGGTCCACCATAAAATAGAATTAGTAGTTTCCAAGATAGAATTCATAGCAAGAAAACATGAAATAAAGAAATCCATACCATAATAACTTATCTCTATATAAATTTGTTTCTGAAATAACCACCTTTTACAATAGGGGAATATCTCCCTTCTAGAGTGAAAGATCTGAAAATTATACCTAATTCCACAGGCTTAAGATGTTGGAAATAATGTTAACTGATTTTTCTATAAGTTAGCTAATTTTGCTAGCAACATTAGAAATAGAAATTATCCCTATCAGACACAAGTTAAAATGTAACAACTGGATAATCGTAATGTAATGCACTGAAAATATCTGTTTCGGTCTGTCAGAAACCTGAAATCTACCCAGGGTCACTTAGAGAATGGAATGACAGTCTGAACAAGTTATATGGAAGAAAAAATGTTTAGTTAATTTGAGCATTCACAAGGGCAGATTGCTCCAGACTTGTTCTTCTAAATCTTGTCAAAAAGAAACTTGATTCCTGCCCTTTCCTGCACAGAGTTGCACTCCTTTTGGATCTTGAGTTGTAATCTCAGCAGGTCATGTTCAGACTTGCCCTACCATGGTATTTTGCTATGCCAACAGACATGGTTTCCTTTCGGCGATATTTGAAATTGGTTTTCAAGTGCATGGGCGGCCAAATCTTGTCCAGATGCTGGAAACTGTTACATATTTATAAGATTTGATCTTGGTGAATAATTTGATGAATAACTCATGGACAACACTTCCTTCGCATTTAGGAACGTGAAAATGAAGATCTGCAATGCTAGCGGAGACACCCATGAATAGGGCCCTTGTTAGCAAGTTTGAAGTAGATTATCATGTCCATCTGTAAGAAGATGTGGGAATGAAATTGTTCCAAGCTCAGATCTAGTTTTTTGACAGCTCATCTCTGGATTCGAGCCTAAAAACCTCCCTTCTACTCATGACTTTATGCCTGAACCTCTGCGCCTGGTGTTCAGTGAAGATTTGGCCAGAGACTAGAGTGTATTTAAAAAAATCCAGCACTAAACCAGATCTTTCAAATATTCATTTAGCACTTTCTAAATTGAAACACTTTGCAGTTTGCCAAAACTATTAACTTTTTAAGCATACAGTAAGTGTGAGAAAAGCAGTGTATATTTTTGGAACTTTACATAAACTAAAATGCAGGTGTGGGATAACATCTATATAGACAAAACCAACTCCCGGCCCGAGAGTCTTTCTACAAAGGAACGAAGAGTAAAACTTTAAAAAGCCTCTAATTAGACACTGAAATAGATTTTCCAAAGAATAAACATATCGCAGTGTTACCACATTCATCTTAGAAAGACCACCCTCAGATTGCTTTACAGGGATAGAATATACTTGGGCCGAATATCTTGAAAGAATGAATGACTAATAAAGTAAAATATGACCATTGTTTATCCTATTTAGTAAAATTTTAAAATATTTGATGAATCTGAACAAGAAAATTTGCATTAGAAATAAGTTTCATTGGTGATGTACTCAAAATATTCATTCTTTAGAAAGTCATATGAATACATGTAACCTCTTATGAGGTAGTTATGAAAAGGAAAGACTGAAGATTAAGTTTTACTTTAAAAATATTTTGCAGAGGGAAACTTCCGTAATATTATAATTGTAATACAAAAAATATGTATTGGGGCACAATCGTTCCCACTCCCATTTCTCTCTCTCTCTCTCTCTCTCTCTCTCTCTCTCTCTCTCTTAGAATTTCTGAACAGTTTGGAGAATTTATGGCATCAGATTATAGTTGCATGGCTTATTTAATGAAGTTTATGTGAATTTGATGCCTTAAAAATGGGAAGCATAAATTTCAAATACGATATGCCAAATTTAAAATCCTTAATTGCATTTTTAGCTTGCAGTGGTCTGCATTAATGTTTTTCTGTTTAAAACTTTTCTTTCCTTTTCTTTTTCTGGTTCAGTGGTTCTCATTCATACCTTGCTACTGCAGAAAAAAGAAAAAAAAAAATACCATATTTTCTAAGTCAGGCACAACCAGTACTTAAAAAGGGCTTTTGACTTTTGTGTCAAACATGATAAATGAGTGGAAGCTAAGTTGAAAGTGTGTTTAAATTTTCACGTTGTAGCAGGTATCATAACTTCATTCACTAGGGAAATCTAGCTAACCTTTTATTGTGGTTAAGTAAACATTTTAAAGTGAACATATACAGTTTCATTTTCTAGTTTTCATTTTCTAGTTTTATGAAATAGTATGTTTAAAACTATTTGAGGTAGAGGAATATCTTTTGAAAACTAACAGCTTCATTCACATTCTAAAGAAGGATAAATCTTAAATAAGCATTGAAGATTTGGGCAACAGGCTTTGTGTGTGTGTTTCTGTGTGTATGTTTTGTTTTTCTCCATCCTTGCCCAGATATTAATGTCTAGAAAAGAAACTCAAATAAGTTCATACGTAGCTATAAGAACAAAAGAAGAATGTGTACATACACTATTATTTCAGCAAAATGAAATCAAGTAAAATGTGTGACATCATGAAAGCTAATTATCTCATTAATTTTATTAGGGATAAGTTCGTCATGTCATGGTGCTCGAAAGAATGAACTCATTTGCTTAAATAGTTAATAAAACTGCTTTCACAGGATCATTTTTCAAATAAAATAATCTTTAAATAATCAATTAAAATAGATTTTCTTTTCAATTGGGAACAATAATTTTTAAGCTGAGCAAGGTGTTGAAATGAACCTATTGAATTAGTCTTTCCTTGGTGCTTTCATAATTTACAGTTGCATATATTTTATAACATATTTCTTAAAAATACTTACATTGGCTCTGTGTGAAATTTTTGAAAAAAATTGATCACAGATGGAAGTATGCCCTAGCCAAGAAAACAAGCATTTGTTTCTTGTCATATTAAAAAGTATCAGCACTTAATTTTAAAAATTGGATTATGTAGTGATTATTATTGTTTGAAGCCATCTTTAACCTGAAAATCTTTTTTCTTATCTTTCATGTTTCTAAAATTAGTTTCAAATATTATTGAAAAGTTATCTAATCAGATTTGCATTTTAATTAATAGTACTAAATTTAAAAACAAAAGCTCTTTATCCTTGAAAAACAATCCTGAAGGATTATATGTTATCAAAAAACTTCAATTTTATTGGAATTGCTTTATTTTTCTATTTCTAGGGGAAAAGTAGGCACAGCTATAAAGCTGAAGTTAAAGTTATGTTAGAGGTGTTTACCCTAATGATAACTTTTTAAAAAAAAAACTTTTTACTTCATAAAATTTTAAACATGTACAAAAATAAAAAGAGCAGTAAAATAAACCCACTATCCCAGCTTCAACAATTATCAATACATGCCAGTCTTATTTTTTTTTAATATTTATTTTATTGAGATATATTCACATAGCATGCAGTCATACAAAACAAATCGTACATTCGATTGTTCACTGTACCATTACATAGTTGTACATTCATCACCAAAATCAATCCCTGACACCTTCATTACCACACACACAAAAATAACAAGAATAATAATTAAAGTGAAAAAGAGCAAGATAACTTATAATCATTTTATGTATAACTTCACATTAAATATGGTTATTTTGATATAATTTTCCTGAGGCACTGCCATTTTGTAGTTAAAACAAGGGTCTTTTGAGGATTTACTGAGACAATCTGATGAAAAGATATTTTGCTTGATCTTCAAAAGTAGGTATTCTTTTAAAATATAAAGCACAACATAGTTAACCACTAACTATTAAGATTTATTGTATTAAAAGAATAGAGATAACAGTTATAAATTAGACATTTCTACCATCTTATCAAAAAGAAGAAGGATAGAAATCTGGAGTTTGGTTAGTTCGTCTAACTTTCAAAAATCATGAGTTCCTCAATGTACCAGAAGTGGTGCTTTCCAACAACTTCTGCTCTTATAAATGTATCATTTTTTTTCACTCAGCTGTCTTCAAAAATGATATTTTCTTTATTCTTTTTTGTATTTTGTGATTTTTATTGCCAGAAAGATAATAGAAAGTTATGTTGACAAGTTTCTATAAATTGTTCTTTATTGATTTCATGAGCCTGTAATCTTTTTTAAATTTGCATTTGTTTTCCAATCCAAGCCTTCATCATTTTACATTCTATTCTTTCCTCCAATGCTCCCCTTGTCTACTTTTTACTAAGGTTAAAAGGTGTAGCCCTTTTTTTTCTCGGTGAAGTTTCCTATTTATAGCTCTCAACTGCTTTGTTGGCTCTGTTTTTAATATTGCACAATGGCATCTCTTCATTGGTTACTAAGTTATAATGAAGCTTTGTTTTTCCATAAAATAGAAAGTCCAAATTGCAATTGATATAGTCCTGAAAACTCACTAAAAGAAGAAGGGATTTTGTTAAGAGTTGTTGTTCATCAAATTACTGCATTTCTTTATGAAAAGAGATTAGTGAAATACATTCAGGCCCAAAGCATGAACACTTATTTTTCTTTGCTTTCTTTTATACCATTTAGTGGTGGATCTGAACCTTCTAAAAGAGGAGGTAAGATTATACAGCTGCACACCTCGTAACTTCTCAGTGTCCATAAGGGAAGAACTAAAGAGAACCGATGCCATTTTCTGGCCAGGTTGTCTCCTGGTTAAACGCTGTGGTGGGAACTGTGCCTGTTGTCTTCACAGTTGCAATGAATGTCAATGTGTCCCAAGCAAAGTTACTAAAAAATATCACGAGGTACGTATATTATTTTCTTTTCAGTTTCCTTCGGGTATTTTGTGTCCTTAAAAATAACGAAAGAGTGAATCTGAAATTCACTGTCATGGATTCATGGTTTGGAGAGGAGATGTGGCATACATGAAAATAAAAACAAATTTACAGAATATTGTATGTTTTATGTTTTAAAATTAGGATACTTAATTTAAAAGGTTTGAGAAAGCTTATCCTCAGATAGTACATCATGGGTGGTCAGTAAGGTTTTGATCTTACGAAAAAAAGAAAATCTATTCTTTAGCAGAAAAAAAAATAGGTAAAGCTTTTCAACTTTGAAATGTCTTAAAATATGAAGGAAAAATATTTTAAAGACAAGCTTGGAGATAAAGGGTTGTATATTTTGGAGAAAGGAAATCTTTTGATAGTTGTTTTTTTTCCATTTGGGGCAATATGGGCAAATAAATCTACATAGGACATATTTATAATTACATTAGTCTTCCTATGCTTCGTGTTGCCCCAAATAGCATGTTAAACCTTTTGTAGATTCTTCACCCTTTTATCTCTTTATTCTCTGGAATTAAGGAAAATGCAATATGAAATGTTAATAATTATTATTTCTTAGAGCCTAGGAGCATTAGAGCTTAAACACTCCAAATCTTCATTAGTGCTGAAATATCCCCTGTGATATCCCAGCTTCTCCTTATAGACGTCCAGTATCATGTAACAGACATCCTTCAGGAAGCAATCCCTTATGAGTCAACTTTCAGGTTTTTAAAAAAGGTTTACGTATACCAAACCCAAATCTACCTTTCCAAGACTGTTTCATTAGTTTTAATCTATTTCCTCTAAATGGAATAACAATACAGAAAAAATCTCTACTTAATAAATTAAATGATTTTTCATGTCTGTAAAGACATCAGTGAAACCCTCCCTAATAGTCATCTATTAGGTCATCTACAAATGCAGAGTTTCGTAAACTGCACTTCATAAGACATGCTTTCCCTGTGCTTCACCAATACTGTGTTGGCAGCTGATAAAGAGAGGGGAAAATACTGGATTCGTGAAGATGAATGATCTTTTTCCAGTTGTAGGTCTACCATTAATTTGTTGTTTTCATCAGCAAGACACTTAACCTCTTGAAAATAAGTGTGTTAAAACCTAGTCATATTATTCTGTAACAGTTACTGGATGGCAATCTTTTGCCCAGCAATCTGTGACTAAAAATAGGACAATTTACTGTCATTATTCATGTTCTACTTTCATTTCCGCACCACATACTTCTAAAGATTCTTATGCTGGGAACTGAATCTCCACTGAAGTTTCAAGAAATAGATAGACCTGAGCAGAGTGGCTCCAAGGAACCCAGGGAAGGATGTACCTAGAGTCCATCCTTATTGCTACTCCGTGAAATGGGAACCTAGTCAAGAAATATCTCTGAATATGGTAATAATTCTATAACAGGAATCTCTCAAATCAGAATGCCTTAAAGCGAGGCAGATTAAGAATTGCTTGCAATACTGTAAAAGGATGTGATGAGCATATGGGTTAAACTAAAGTGATCTTTTCAACTCTGAAATACCAAAGCAGTTCCTTACCAAACAAAGTGTATCTGGGAATCTGATTTAGCTAACAAAAATCTTGGGCTTTTAACGATTCTAAGAGCTATAAAACCTAGCCTAGGTGTACTAGCTTTTTAAAAAGTTTCTTAGATACCTAGTATATATCATGCTTGCAGTCACCTAAATCAGTCTCAAGATCAAGTGTATTCTCCTCCATCCTATGCTTGATTTTGTTTTTCAATTAACGTTAGTTTATGGTTATCCAGAAAGTTGCCACAGGATATGCAATATCTGTTTTCAAGTCTCAGGTACAACTCTTGTGTGGGACAAAGCTATGGGCAGAGCCTATGGATTTACGGACCTTCTTCAGGATTGACATTGATCCACTATTCACCAGTCTTTGGGTAGGATTGATAATATATAGACATTTAGAAAAATAATACAGAATAATCATATATACACACACATATATACATACACATGCAGAATATGTATGCTTAGCTAATTTTCACAAATATCTCTAATGTGTGTATAGATATAATTAGACAGTCATCTAGTCCACACTTCTCAAAAATATCTCCAAATAACAATCTTATCCTATCTTTTAAATGTTTTGTGGAAATCATTAATTTTTGTGATAGTCTTTTTTGTTAATTAATCAAATCACTCTATAGAAAAGCACTGTTAGGCATCATAATTTGTGAGGACTAAATTTATCTCATTTTTTAATATTTTGGAAATCAGTTTTGACTCTAGGTCTACTCATAAATTAATGAAATTTTTGTTTTTTTACATATAACTTAAAATTGTTCTAAAATCATTAGAAAACTGAATACCATTCATCTAGACCTAGAGACTTAACTCACTTAAAATGTAACCTATCTTGGGCTTTAATTATTTTTTATTATGATTGTTCTGATTTTCAGTTTGAAGATTATTCTGCTTGATGGAGGAGAAAGAAACAAAGCTTAGAGCTAAGAAGTTCTTTCTTCTACTTATATTTTACCAGTTTTATTTCCCTAATGTTAGGCTCAAGCCATGTTCATTGTGGTACTACAGATATAACATATATAAAACAAATATTTTTATTTAATTGTATAAAACATATATTTCTTACGAATATAAAAATTCCCTCATTTGGCTTCCTTAGCATTTTCAGTGGGTTTATTTAGCCCTTGTGGGTACCGAAAATAAATTTAGAAAACTAGAATGTGCATAATTATTGCTTTTGTATCAACCACCAGTTTTTCTTTGTTGGAAGACATTTTAACCAAAGAAATACATTCCTTTAAGATTTCTCTGTCTCCCAAATATGACTTTTCAGAAAAGCAGGTCAGGAACTTTATATATGTATAAACTTAGGTGACACCTCTACCTCAACATATTCTTTATTTTCCTGAAAAATTAATTTCCTAGAATAAATAATTTATCCTTGTTGCTTGTATAGGACTTTAAAGTTATTTCTATTAAAGGACTTTTACTATTTCATAATTAATATTTTCCTATGTTTCTACCAAGTTGAGAGCTAAGGAAGATAAAAAAGTCACATTATAGTGTAGTGCCTGTTATAACAGACTCTGAAGCCAGATATCCAGGGTTTGAATCTGACATTTGCTAGATATGTAACTTTGAGCAAATTATTTAATTCCCTGTTTCTCAGATTCCTCACCTGTAAGGTAGATTCCAGTCCTCATAGTCTTGTTGTAAGGATCCAATGAGTTGACATTTACAGAACACTTATAACCATGTCTGGAATATTTCAGGCCCTTAATATATACTAGCTGTTCTCTCACTCATTTTAATTTTTTCCCCTGTGCCTAGCCCTATCCTTCACTTATGGTAAATGATCAATAAAGATTTGATGAATTTTGCACAGGGGGTATTCCCCCTCCCACCAAAATATCTATAAGGTACTCTGACAGTAGTAACATATTTGTTCCTTTTTGTATTCTTAATACCTTCATATATTTAAATTTTTTCATAAGCCAAAGTATATTCTTATTTTTCTTATATTAGATCTGTTTGGAAAAAAAGAATACTATTTAATTGTGTTATTTTAGTAATGTATCCTATCCACCAACACTCCATGATTCCGAGGGTACTTTGTCACACTTTGAACAATGTAGACATCTGTTCATTGGTGTTTCTTTCTGTCTTTGATCTCTTGTCTTCCGCTGTCTCTGCTTTTAACTGTTCTCTGGATATTTTTTTCATGGACTTCTAATTGTAGTTTGGATCTCTTCCTCAAAATTTTGTGAGATGCACTTCTCGCTTGTTTCTTTTCTGGGGTCTTAACCCATGTCCCGAAAACTAAATTTATCTTCTTGACTGTCAAAGTAAAAACATTCAAAAGGAATTAAAAATGAAAACCTCATTAGGTCCTCCACTACGTATTAGAATCTCTTATACAAGACTTTATCACAAGAACATTACAGAAATCTTCTTTCACTTGAAAATCTCCACAAGCATCAGCAGACCAAGACAGTAACCTTTATTCTACAAGTGCATTTTGGCATAAGCACAGCTAGAGGGTGGTTTGCAGCTCGCCATAACTGATCTGTGACTACATATGGTGGCCTCTCAAACCTTTACCTTTCTTAGTAGCGATATTTTTCCCTGTTGGAAGTAATGGGAAAATTCATATAGGTGGAGATAGGAATTGAAGACATTGGCTGTGCCAGTATTGCAGTTTATCTGTCTACACCTCACTCCAGATATAATTTGTAACAAGAGTGTAGTAATCAGGAATGGCATTTGTATCTTAAAAGTAGTTAATTTTGCTGCCTCCTTAAGTTGTTCAAAAACTCTAAGTCATTACTGACACAGGAAATAATATAATTCAGTAGTCATTGGATTAAGTCTCACATTAAAATAATATAGTCTGAGTAATTTTTATTCTAGAATTATAAATTGTAGTAAATGGAAAATCTACTTGGAAATTTTACTATTTTAGATAGTTATTATAAGACTTAGCAGTTTCTTCTCTCTAGGAAGAAAAGTACTAAATAAATAGAAGATATGAGTAGTACTGTTCTGAGTCCTTATGAAATTATTATCTGCAGATAACTAACCCTATTAATTCATATTTGATCTAATTACAAATACCAACTATGTCACTCAGTCTCTCTAAGCCTCTGTTCACTCATGTGTAAAATAGGGGCAATAATTGTAAATTCCTTCAGAATGAATTCTTTTGAGTTAAAGTATGTAAAAAACATTATTATAGTAAATGGCACCTAGTAAGCATTTAAAAAATGTTGGCTAATTTTCTGATAAGACCACCTACTACAAATGAGGTATACATTCTTTGTTTAAAAAACAAAACAAAATACCATAAAGTAGAATAGCCACAAGACTTGACTTGTACCTTTTTGGATTAATGAAAATTTCCAGGAATGGTAGCTTTTAGAAATTGTTTTATGAAGTTATTTCTGTCACACCTAGAAAGCATACTATTATATGCTGTAGTCTTTGTTCAAAATCCAAGCAAAGCACAGTTTCTGAAACTTTATAATTTCTTTTATTCGAAGTAAAATGTAATACACTTTAATAGGTAGCTGCTAGCAAGTACTTAAGTTAATCTTTTAGAAAATACATAGATAGGCCCTCTTGTCATGGTACTGAATGGAAATATGTTTATTATTATCAGGGTCTATTTTGCTGTACTTTTAATTCAAAATCTCAATAATCCAAACTGTAAATAACTTCATTTACTTGAGACATTATTGTTACTGTTGCCAGACTTCCACATACTGCACTGTAGGGTCCAACTGCAGGAAGTTGCTGTGCCTGAGGCTGATGTCTAAGAGGTACATCTAATCCATCTCATCACGCTTATAGAGGACTTGAAGTGTAGCCAAGAAAATTAATGAGTGGCATAATTGAGCAAACCCAGCTGCAGAGTGATCATGTTTCTTTCCACAGTATGCTTGTATGTTAGTGTATTGCTTCAAGTATAAATATTTGTTAAATGTGTGAATGAATGAATGCATGAGTGAAAGAAACCAACAAACAGAAAAAGGAACTGTGCATTAGTGGTTCCTAAATACTTAATCTAGGTGAACTTCTCTCTAGTATAGTTAGATGAGAAAAATCTTAACTTAAGGCTGTTCCTTATTTGGAGACAGTGTCATTGTCTTTTCTTTCATGAAATGATGACATTTTATAATAGAGTTTTTTTGCGGGGACAGGGAGAAGGGACTGTTGGTTTTCATAATGCCCTTACTGGGCAAAATTAAAATTTGTGAGCCTTTGCTGGGCCCCAAGATTCTTTTCTGAAATTTTACTTGTCCATGAAATCAAAAATTATAGATATAGGGACATTGGTTGATTTTAAAGGTGACTTCCCTTGTTCTCTTTCAGGTCCTTCAGCTGAGACCAAAGACTGGTGTCAGGGGATTGCATAAATCTCTCACCGACGTGGCCCTGGAGCACCACGAGGAGTGTGACTGCGTGTGCAGAGGGAGCACGGGAGGATAACCCTTCACCACAGGCAGCCCATTCCCAGGGCGTTCAGTTCAGTGGCTGATGCTGCTCTAGAACTGACACATGATCTCCATCCATAACCTCAGTTGTCTGCTTCGGGAACCTTTCATCTTCAGGATATACAGTGCATTCTACAAGAGGAGACACCAAACGGGATTAGGTGTTGTGCAGCAGCTCTTTTGAGAGGCAGCCCACAGGACAGGAAAAAGGTCATCGGTCATGGAGAAAAAAATTAAATATTGTAGATCGCCAGCTAGTTACAGATTCACTGTGTAACTAGCCAACTAGCTATGTTCTGTATTTCAGCTGTCTTGGTATGACTTAGGTAAATGTCAGCACAGGAAAAACTGTGCGTGCAAATGAGGACCTGATTCTTTTGCCTTGCTTAACTCTAAATTAGAGCTCCATGTTCTGGGCCTAAAATCACAGAAATCTGGAATTTTTTCCTTATATTCACATATATAAACCAGAATGTTATATGTTCTACAAACTCTGTTTTTAAAAAAGAACTATGTAGCTATGAATTAAATTTAACTTGTGTCAAGCTGATAGGAAAGACTGGATTTTTCCATATTTCTTATTAAAATTTCTACCATTTAGAAGAAGAAAACTACATTCATGGTTTGGAAGAGACAAACCTGAAAAGAAGAGTGGCCTTATCTTGACTTTATCTATAAGTTGGTTTATTTGTTTTATTGTGTACATTTTTATATTCTCCTTTTGACATTATAACTGTTTGCTTTTCTAATCTTGTTAAATATATCTATTTTTACCAAAGGTATTTAATATGCTTTTTTATTACAACCTAGATCAACTATTTTTAGCTTGGTAAATTTTTCTAAACAGAATTGTTATAGCCAGAGGAACAAAGATGATATGAAATATTGTTCCTCTGATAAAAGTACATGTATTTCATCCTTGTATGGTGCTAGAGCTTAAATTAATCTGCATTTTAAAATACTGAAGTAGGAAATCAATAGAATTGGTAAGTTCCAAAGACTTGAAAATAAATAAATCATATCTTTGACCCCCAATTATTGGAGATGCAAACAAAAAGCAATATTTGAAAGTAGACATTCAGATCCAGGAGTTACTAACCTCTCACACTCCCTTTGGGAAATATGAGCCTAGCTCACAAGAACATAAAGCACCTTCAAAAAAAAAAAAGAGACTTGACAACTTCCTGACAAAGCGTGCTCGGCTGTGCTGTAGGAACACATCCTATTTATTGTGATGTTATGGTTTTATTACCTTCAAACTCTGTTCCATACACTTGTATAAATACATGGATATTTTTATGTACAGAAGTATATCCTTTTACCAGTTCACTTATTGTACTCTTTGGCAGTTGAAAACAAAACCAGTAAAATACTTTGCTTGTAAAATGCTTAACATTGTGCTTAGGTTATGTGGTAACTATTTGAATTAAAAATTGTACTGAATCAACAAATAAAGGAATGAGGCTGTTGTGGGGAGAAACTGTATGTGTGTGTGTGTGTGTGTGTGTGTGTGTGTGTGTTTGCGCGCACGCACAAGATTTGTGTCTTAAACTCCAAGAAAATCAAAGTGATAAAATTTTTGTGCTACTATGATTTTCATGAATTTCATTATGCAAAAATAAATGTCAATTCAAAAGACAGGTAGGAAAAAAAACGTTTCTGTTGAGGGTTCCCTGCCTTTTCTCTCTAATACTTTTGAACAGTCATTTTCTTTTTTTCACTGGTCTTGATGATAGTCTCTAGTGAATTAAATTGCAACTGAATTAGAAATTGTGATGTATGAAATGTTTACAGATTATATATATATTGGTAGGGGGAAAAAGGAAAAAACCTGTTACCTTCCATCATTTTCAGTGGCAAAATGCTAAGTAGGGTCAGCATAAATCTATTTGGTAAATGAAATATGTATTTTAATGCAATTTAATTGAGATGCATTCACATACCAGATGAACCATCCAAAGTATAAAATGAATGACTGCTCACAGTATCATCACATAGTTGCACATGCATCCCTGTGATCAATTTTAGAACACTTTCAGTACTCCAGAAAAGAAATAAAAATAAAATAGAAAACCCAAATCCTCCTCTACTACTTAATCCCCTATTATTGTCCTATAGTCTTAGTGTGGTACATTTGTTACTGTTGATGAAAAAATATTAAAATATTACTAACTATAATCCATAGTTTGCAATAGTTACACTTTATCCCACATATCCCTCTATTATTAACTCCTTGTAATACTGTCTTACATTTGTTCTAGTTCATGAAAGATCTTTTTTTTATTTGTATGATTAATCACAGACATTGTACACCACAAGATTTACTGTGTTAAACATTCCCAACTTTCCTTCTGGTGACATATGTGACTCTAAACTTCCCCTTTCCACCACATTCACACTCCATTCAGCACTGTTAATTATTCTGACAATAATGGCTACTGTCACTTCTGTCCATTTCCAAACATTTACATTCAACCTAGTTAAACACTGTGCACATATTAAGCAATCGTCTCCCATTCTTTAGCTTCATTCTATATCCTGGTAACCTATAATCTATATTTTATGTCTGAGTTTACATACTATAATTAGTTCATATCAGTGATATCATACAATATTTTCCTGCTGTGTTGACTTATTTCACTTAGTGTGGTGTTCTCAAGGTTCATCCGTGTTATTGTGTGCTTCAGGACTTCATTCCGTCTTACTGCTGAATAACATTCCATCGTATGTATAGACCGCGTTTTGTTTATCCATTCATCTTCTGATGGACACTTGGATTGTTTCCATCTTTTGGCAATTGGAAATGATGCTGCTGTGGACATCGGTGTGCAGGTGTCTGTTCACATCCCTGCTTTCAGATCTTCTGGGTATATCCAAAGTAGTGGGATTACTGATTTGTAAGGCAATTTTATACTTAGCTTCCTGCGGAACCTCCAAACCGTCCTCCAGAGAGGCTGAACCACGTTAAGTGGAATAATGTATTTTAAATAACATGCTTTAAGATGTGGATCTTCAATTGCAGGTATAGATGTCACTGCAGGGCTGCCTTGCTTGAGATTCCTAGTACCACAAGCTGTGCTGTCTACAGACTACTCGAGTCTCTTCCAGCAGTCCTTTTTCCTTCACCTTTACACCTGCCAGTCCTGCCTTGCCCCCAACCACATGAGAAACAAGTCCATAAAATGAACACGTTTGGTCTGTCTTATTTCTTAATATTTTTACAATTTTTTCCGAGCCCGATAGAGGCCTACTAGGTACAGCTTACCGTTCTACTGAAAACGTAACGCAACATAAATCCCTCTTGGTGATTCGCTACTCTCATTAGCATAGCAAAGACTGTTAAATCTTACAGAAAAACGGTTTTTAACTGTGCGTGATCCTGTGTTTCCAATTGTGGAGTGGAATGCCTTCTTTCCCTTTCTATTTTTTTAATATTTATTTTTGATGACTTATAGAATTTTGACACCGAGTGGGAAGGGGTTGAGGCCTAACTGCTTAATCACCTTCTCATAAAGCTTACTGTTGATTTTGTTAACAAGATTAATCCATTAATGGCACAGTGCCCATAATTTCTTATAATTACAGAAAGTATTGTTTTCCATGAAATATTTTACATATTTTTGATTTGTGCCTTTGTCTCTGAGGGATTGACTGCTTTGCCTAAGAGTTTTTATGAAAGTATAAAGGAGCAATTGTAATTGACATAAGGCAGGCTTTCATGCCTAAATTTTATTTCTATACTTCCTTCCTCATCTAAGAATTCTTAAATGCACTTTAAAAGGATCCAAGTAACAAAGGAATGAGAATCTGCACTCTGAGGTCCCAGTATGATATGGCTAACCTCATCACTCTGGGTGCATTAGTTGATACTTGTGATTTGGCTTCAGGAAATACAATTCCTAAACGCAATGTATTTATTGAGTTTATCCCTACCTTCAAAAGAATTATGTTATTTTAATGTATTTTAATTATATATTATAAATGAAGTTATAAATATCATTATCCTTTACATTCAGAGGAGGGAGCAGAAAAATGAAAATGTAATAGAATTCTTGCTTTACATCCTGTGTCTCCTTTAGTTCTGCCTGAAACCAATCGACAAGTCCCGTTGACTTTGCCTTTTCAGTCTCTCTTGTATCTGTGTCTACCTCTCCACTTTTATTGCCACTGGTCTAATTTAGACCTTCAACATCCTCATGCTCATTATGCTGCAACAGCCTCCTTTGAGTCTCGCCCCGTTTGATCCATCCTCCACACCACTAACAGAAGGGTCCTTCACACAAATCTGATTACGTCACCTGGCTAGAAGTTTTACAATTGTACCCAAGATTAAATTTTAATTCTTTGCATGACATGCAAAATCCTCCATAATCTCCTCATTCTTTTGATTCATTTTGCACCATGAAGAGTACTATCTAACTCTAGTGATTGCCCACTGTTTCCTAGAAGAAGCGATATTCCCTGCCATCTCTTATGGTACATGCTGGTTCTCTCTGGGAGCACTGTTCCTACACCTCCCCATCTCAGTGACTTCCCTTCACATCTCAGCTCAAATGCAGTCCTCAGTGAAGCTCTCCTTCCTTAAATACTACCAGAAGCCTGAGGCACTGTTTTCCCTATGATCCCAAGAATATTTCAATTACAAATTTTGTCATATTGTATTATAATCCTCTGCCCCCATTTTGATTTCCCATTAAACTCCTTAAAAGGGGCCTTAGAAATCAAATTAGGAGATCAAATTAGAGGGTCAGATTAGGGGGTGTCAGTAACTGCATGAAACAATGAGTGATAAACTGACTTTGCAAAGGAATAAACGATAAAAAAATGTAGCAATGAATTTGATATCAGGAACGCTGACGTTCATAAACATCTGAACTTTAGCTACCTAATCAGAGCTGGCAGAGGGAAGCTGAGTATCTTTTAGTTCTAAACAGTCCAGTCAACAACTTCTGCTGGGACACCTATCAACTTGACAATGTAGACAAAAATTTCTGTTCTGTATGGCATAAGGTGATACAATAACTTTCCTCTTGAGCAGTGCTTTGAAACTACTGTCTTTGATTTTCCAGTTGATTCCTACCAACAGATATCACTTCTTTTCAGTATTAAAATAGGAAATTTAAGCATTCATTTCTGTATTATACATACATTGGATATTCTATAGAATAATTAAAAATTTTTAGTTAGAATTTTAAATAATCTAAAAAATGTGAAAAGATAAACATACTAGTACATGATGATTCATATCTTCTTATTCTTTTCTTTTTTTGACTCATTTTGTATCATCAAACCTAACATACAGTTCCTAGTGAATACTCAGTTTCCTAAAAATATCAATATTCCCCACATGTCTGTGCTGGCACATGTTCTCTTTTGGAGCACTGTTTCCACATTTACCTATCTCAATAACGTTCTCTCAAGTCTACTAAAATGTTAATCATATCATCTTGATCTCTGCCTCTGAAAGCTTTTGCACACCTAACCACCCCAAATCCAGTTTCTTCCATAACTGCTAAACCATTACAGTAAATTCTATCCTGTGTAAATCTATATGAAATTTAAAGAGAGACTCTTTTGGGAAGGAATGCATCTTTTGAAAGTAATAATGTTATCATTTTTTAAAATTACATATGCTAGCCGAGTTGTTTCTTAGATAAATTGATAAGCTGATCCTGAAATTTATGTGAACATGCAAAGGACTCAGAATAGGCAAAATAATCTTGATTAAAAAAAAAAAAAAGATCAAAGTGTGAGGATTCCCACCTCACAATTTAAAAAGTTACTCCAACACTACAGGAAATTCATGGTACTGGAATAAGGAGATATATATATAGATCAAAGGAATAGAAAAGAGAATCAACTCAATGGTGAAAGAACACTGTTTTCCACACATGGTTATGGAACAACTGGATATCAATATGTAAAAGAATGAAGTTGGAACCCTACTTCACACCATATACAAAAATTGGTTCAAAATAAATCTTAGATCTAACTGAGAGCTAAACATAAAATCAAACCTAACTATGAAATCCCATATAGAGACAAAAATGTTTGCAAATTATATGTCTGATCAGGGACTTGTATCTAGAATATATAAAGAATGCTCACAACTCAATAATAAAAAGACAAATATCCCACTTTAAAAAAAAAAAAAAAACGGGCAAAGGATTTCTCCAAAAAAAAGAAGTACAAATTGTCAATTAGTATACATGAAAAGATTGTCCCCGTTATTAGTCATTAGGGAAACGCAAATTTAAATCACTCGAATGAGATACCAATTCACACCCACTAGGATGGCTAAAATAAAAAAGACAATAACAAGTATTGGTGAGGATATGGAGGAACTAAACCTTGTACATGGCTGGTGGGATTATAAGATTTTGACCTTTTGGAAAACAGTTTGACAGTTCTTCGAAAGGTTAAACACAGAGTTACTATGTGACTCAGCAATTCTACTCTTTATAACCAAAAGGACTGAAAGCATGTCCACACAAAAACTTGTATGTAATGTTCATAGCAACATTGGCTATAATAGCCAAAAAGTGGAAATCATCCAAGTGTCTATCTGGTGAGAAATGGATAAACAGAATGTGGCCTACCCTTTCCATGGAATATTATTTGGCAATGAAAAGATATGAAGTACTGATAAATGCTGCAATATGGATGAAGCTTGAAAACATTATGTTAGTGAAAGAAACTACTCACAAAAGGCCGCATACAGTTTATTCCATTTATAGGAAATGTACAGGATAGCAAATTCATAAAGAAAGAAATACAGGGACTTCATTTCCTTCCCTCCCTTCCTCCCTTCCTTCCTTCCTTCCTTCTTTCCTTTTCTCTTTCTTCTCTGTCTTCTTCCCTTTCTTCCTTCCTCTTTTTTAAAATATTAAATATTTGCATAATATCAATGCCTTTAATTTTTTTTATCATTTACATAATGCATAACTATGTCCACCCTACCATTTACTCTGAAATGGAAAGAGTGAATTCTTGACTTCGTTTTTACTTTCTAAAACTGGTTTGCCAAAATGAGCTGCAGGTTGAGGATTTTATTTAATTTCCATTGCTTTTGGAGGAAGGAGGTTGAGAAGAACTGTAGGAATGTGCAACCTTTGATGAAGGAATTCTGCTCAGTTCTCCATCAAAATATCTTTTGTGAGGATTCACTCTGAGAGGGACGTGTAGCCGTTCCTCAGGGAGTGAGGCAAGGAGACATAAAATAGGTTTCAGATCTTAGTCATAACTCAATATGAAGACCTTGAGGCTATGCTTTCATCTGAGGGATATTGGTCCCAGTTTTTCATTTTTCCTGTTTCATCTGGCTCTTTGGAGAAACTGTTTTCCCTTCTCCTTCTACTTGCAATAGAAAGAGATAATGCTACCTCCCAGGCTGCTTCTCTTCAAAGTTAGAGGTATTAGTGAGGATTTATAGGATTTTATTTTAATACTATTTCTAAAAAGAATAGTTGGAAGGGAAGTTATCCAAAGCCTCACCATAATCTACTGTTTCTTTCCTAAAGCATCATCCTTTGAAGTTTATAGCATGAAATTATGTCCCTTTCATTAGATGCTATTAGTAAATGAATTTTTCATTGGAATTTTATTTCTGTAATTCATCTCCCCTTTACCATTACTACTCTGATGTTAGAATATATTTTAAATATTATAAATTGCTATGATCCTTGTGGTCATTTAATTTTGGTCTAAATGCTTATTTTTTTGCCACTGAAATATCAACTTCCATTTTTATTCTTATAAACTAAAGATTATTTGACCCTACAAAAGCATATATATTCTGTATTTAAATCTTGTTACAGATTTAATTTTAAAAGCTATTAATGCTATTTAGTACTAGGTGGGTTGTGGATGTTCTGCCAATTTGCTGAGAAAACTGGAATTTCACTCTGTTCTAATGCTTTGTGAGATAAGCTCTTCCATAGAACTTGGTAGAAAGTATAATAATTTTCTAATCTATATTTAAAACTATTATGTGGGAGGCGGGGCAAGATGGCAGACTGGTGAGCTGTATGTTTTAGTTACTCCTCCAGGAAAGTAGGTAAAAAGCCAGGAACTGCGTGGACTGGACACCACAGAGCAATCTGTCTTTGGGCATACTTCATACAACACTCATGAAAACGTGGAACTGCTGAGATCAGCGAAATCTGTAAGTTTTTGCGGCCAGGGGACCCGCGCCCCTCCCTGCCAGGCTCAGTCCCGGGGGAGGAGGGGCTGTCAGCTCCAGGAAGGAGAAGGGAGAATTGCAGTGGCTGCTCTCATCGGAAACTCATTCTACTGATTCAAACTCCAACCATAGATAGACTGAGGCCAGACACCAGAGACTCTGAGAGCAGCCAGCCCAGCAGAGAGGAGACGGGCATAGAAGGAAAACAACACGAGAAGCTCCAAAGTAAAAGCAGAGGATTTTTGGAGTTCTGGTGAACACAGAAAGGGGAAGGGCGGAGATCAGGCCTTGAGGCGCATATGCAAATCCCGAAGCAAGGCTGATCTCTCCGCCCAGGGCACCTTTCCTTAATGGCCCTGGTTGCTTTGTCTATTAGCATTTCAATAACCCATTAGATCTCTGAGGAGGGCCGTTTTTTTTTTTTTTTTTTTTTTTTTTTTTTTTTAAATCCTTTTTGCTTTTTCTAAAACAATTACTCTAAGAAGCTCAATACAGAAAGCTTCAAAGAATTGAAATTTGGGCACGTCAAGTCAAGAGCAGAAATAAGAGAGCTCTGAGACAAAAGGCAATAATCCAGTGGCTGAGAAAATTCACTAAACAACACAACTTCCCAAGAAAAGGGGGGTGTCCGCTCACAGCCACCATCCTGGTGGACAGGAAACACTCCTGCCCATCGCCAGCCCCATAGCCCAGAGCTGCCCCAGACAACCCAGTGTGACGGAAGTGCTTCAAATAACAGGCACACACCACAAAACTGGGCGTGGACATTAGCCTTCCCTGCAACCTCAGCTGAATGTCCCAGAGCTGGGAAGGGGGAGCAGTGTGAATTAACAGAGCCCCATTCAGCCATCATTTGAGCAGACTGGGAGCCTCCCAACACAGCCCAGCAGCCCAGAACTGCCCTGGGGGGACGGCACTCACCTGTGACATAGCACAGTCATCCCTCAACAGAGGACCCGGGGTGCACAGCCTGGAAGAGGGGCCCACTTGCAAGTCTCAGGAGCCATACGCCAATACCAAAGACTTGTGGGTCAGTGGCAGAGACAAACTGTGGCAGGACTGAACTGAAGGATTAGACTATTGCAGTAGCTTTAAAACTCTAGGATCATCAGGGAGATTTGATTGTTAGGGCCACCCCCCCTCCCCGACTGCCCAGAAACACGCCCCACATACAGGGCAGGCAACACCAACTACACACGCAAGCTTGGGACACCAATTGGGCCCCACAAGACTCACTCCCCCACTCACCAAAAAGGCTAAGCAGGGGAGATCTGGCTTGTGGAGAACAGGTGGCTCGTGGACGCCACCTGCTGGTTAGTTAGAGAAAGTGTACTCCACGAAGCTGTAGATCTGATAAATTAGAGATAAGGACTTCAACTGGTCTACAAACCCTAAAAGAACCCTATCAAGGACAGCAAATGCCACGAGGCCAAAAACAACAGAAAATTATAAAGCATATGAAAAAACCAGACGATATGGATAACCCAAGCCCAAGCACCCAAATCAAAAGACCAGAAGAGACATACCTAGAGCAGCTACTCAAAGAACTAAAGATGAACAATGAGACCCTAGTACGGGATATGAAGGAAATCAAGAAGACCCTAGAAGAGCATAAAGAAGACATTGCAAGACTAAATAAAAAAATGGATGATCTTATGGAAATTAAAGAAACTGTTGACCAAATTAAAAAGATTCTGGACACTCATAGTACAAGACTAGAGGAAGTTGAACAACGAATCAGTGACCTGGAAGATGACAGAATGGAAAATGAAAGCATAAAAGAAAGAATGGGGAAAAAAATTGAAAAACTCGAAATGGACCTCAGGGATATGATAGATAATATGAAGCGTCCGAATATAAGACTCATTGGTGTCCCAGAAGGGGAAGAAAAGGGTAAAGGTCTAGGAAGAGTATTCAAAGAAATTGTTGGGGAAAACTTCCCAAATCTTCTAAACAACATAAATACACAAATCATAAATGCTCAGCGAACTCCAAATAGAATAAATCCAAAAAAACCCACTCCGAGACATATACTGATCACACTGTCAAACATAGAAGAGAAGGAGCAAGTTCTGAAAGCAGCAAGAGAAAAGCAATTCACCACATACAAAGGAAACAGCATAAGACTAAGTAGTGACTACTCAGCAGCCACCATGGAGGCGAGAAGGCAATGGCACGATATATTTAAAATTCTGAGAGAGAGGAATTTCCAGCCAAGAATACTTTATCCAGCAAAGCTCTCCTTCAAATTTGAGGGAGAGCTTAAATTTTTCACAGACAAAGAAATGCTGAGAGAATTTGCTAACAAGAGACCTGCCCTACTGGAGATACTAAAGGGAGCCCTACAGACAGAGAAACAAAGACAGGACAGAGAGACTTGGAGAAAGGTTCAGTACTAAAGAGATTCGGTATGGGTACAATAAAGGATATTAATAGAGAGAGGGAAAAATATGGCAAACATAATCCAAAGGATAAGATGGCCGATTCAAGAAATGCCTTCACGGTTTTAACGTTGAATGTAAATGGATTAAACTCCCCAATTAAAAGATATAGATTCGCAGAATGGATCAAAAAAAATGAACCATCAATATGTTGCATACAAGAGACTCATCTTAGACACAGGGACACAAAGTAATTGAAAGTGAAAGGATGGAAAAAAATATTTCATGCAAGCTACAGCCAAAAGAAAGCAGGTGTAGCAATATTAATCTCAGATAAAATAGACTTCAAATGCAGGGATGTTTTGAGAGACAAAGAAGGCCACTACATACTAATAAAAGGGGCAATTCAGCAAGAAGAAATAACAATCGTAAATGTCTATGCACCCAATCAAGGTGCCACAAAATACATGAGAGAAACATTGGCAAAACTAAAGGAAGCAATAGATGTTTCCACAATAATTGTGGGAGACTTCAACACATCACTCTCTCCTATAGATAGATCAACCAGACAGAAGACCAATAAGGAAATTGAAAACCTAAACAATCTGATAAATGAATTAGATTTAACAGACATCTACAGGACATTACATCCCAAATCACCAGGATACACATACTTTTCTAGTGCTCACGGAACTTTCTCCAGAATAGATCATATGCTGGGACATAAAACAAGCCTCAATAAATTTAAAAAGATTGAAATCATTCAAAGCACATTCTCTGACCACAATGGAATACAATTAGAAGTCAATAACCATCAGAGACTTAGAAAATTCACAAATACCTGGAGGTTAAACAACACACTCCTAAACAATCAGTGGGTTAAAGAAGAAATAGCAAGAGAAATTGCTAAATATATAGAGACGAATGAAAATGAGAACACAACATACCAAAACCTATGGGATGCAGCAAAAGCAGTGCTAAGGGGGAAATTTATAGCACTAAACGCATATATTAAAAAGGAAGAAAGAGCCAAAATCAAAGAACTAATGGATCAACTGAAGAAGCTAGAAAATGAACAGCAAACCAATCCTAAACCAAGTAGAAGAAAAGAAATAACAAGGATTAAAGCAGAAATAAATGACATAGAGAACAAAAAAACAATAGAAAGGATAAATATCACCAAAAGTTGGTTCTTTGAGAAGATCAACAAGATTGACAAGCCCCTAGCTAGACTGACAAAATCAAAAAGAGAGAAGACCCATATAAACAAAATAATGAATGAAAAAGGTGACATAACTGCAGATCCTGAAGAAATTAAAAAAATTATAAGAGGATATTATGAACAACTGTATGGCAACAAACTGGATAATGTAGAAGAAATGGACAATTTCCTGGAAACATATGAACAACCTAGACTGACCAGAGAAGAAATAGAAGACCTCAACCAACCCATCACAAGCAAAGAGATCCAATCAGTCATCAAAAATCTTCCCACAAATAAATGCCCAGGGCCAGATGGCTTCACAGGGGAATTCTACCAAACTTTCCAGAAAGAACTGACACCAATCTTACTCAAACTCTTTCAAAACATTGAAAAAAATGGAACACTACCTAACTCATTTTATGAAGCTAACATCAATCTAATACCAAAACCAGGCAAAGATGCTACAAAAAAGGAAAACTACCGGCCAATCTCCCTAATGAATATAGATGCAAAAATCCTCAACAAAATACTTGCAAATCGAATCCAAAGACACATTAAAAAAATCATACACCATGACCAAGTGGGGTTCATTCCAGGCATGCAAGGATGGTTCAACATCAGAAAAACAATCAATGTATTACAACACATTAAAAACTCGAAAGGGAAAAATCAATTGATCATCTCAATAGATGCTGAAAAAGCATTTGACAAAATCCAACATCCCTTTTTGATAAAAACACTTCAAAAGGTAGGAATTGAAGGAAACTTCCTCAACATGATAAAGAGCATATATGAAAAACCCACAGCCAGCATAGTACTCAATGGTGAGAGACTGAAAGCCTTCCCTCTAAGATCAGGAACAAGACAAGGATGCCCGCTGTCACCACTGTTATTCAACATTGTGCTGGAAGTGCTAGCCAGGGCAATCCGGCAAGACAAAGAAATAAAAGGCATCCAAATTGGAAAAGAAGAAGTAAAACTGTCATTGTTTGCAGATGATATGATCTTATATCTAGAAAACCCTGAGAAATCAACGATACACCTACTAGAGCTAATAAACAAATTTAGCAAAGTAGCGGGATACAAGATTAATGCACATAAGTCAGTAATGTTTCTATATGCTAGAAATGAACAAACTGAAGAGACACTCAAGAAAAAGATACCATTTTCAATAGCAACTAAAAAAATCAAGTACCTAGGAATCAACTTAACCAAAGATGTAAAAGACCTATACAAAGAAAACTACATAACTCTACTAAAAGAAATAGAAGGGGACCTTAAAAGATGGAAAAATATTCCATGTTCATGGATAGGAAGGCTAAATGTCATTAAGATGTCAATTCTACCCAAACTCATCTACAGATTCAATGCAATCCCAATCAAAATTCCAACAACCTACTTTGCAGACTTGGAAAAGCTAGTTATCAAATTTATTTGGAAAGGGAAGATGCCTCGAATTGCTAAAGACACTCTAAAAAAGAAAAACGAAGTGGGAGGACTTACACTGCCTGACTTTGAAGCTTATTATAAAGCCACAGTTGCCAAGACAGCATGGTACTGGCACAAAGATAGACATATAGATCAATGGAATCGAATTGAGAATTCAGAGATAGACCCTCAGATCTATGGCCGACTGATCTTTGATAAGGCCCCCAAAGTCACCGAACTGAGCCATAATGGTCTTTTCAACAAATGGGGCTGGGAGAGTTGGATATCCATATCCAAAGGAATGAAAGAGGACCCCTACCTCACCCCCTACACAAAAATTAACTCAAAATGGACCAAAGATCTCAATATAAAAGAAAGTACCATAAAACTCCTAGAAGATAATGTAGGAAAACATCTTCAAGACCTTGTATTAGGAGGCCACTTCCTAGACTTTACACCCAAAGCACAAGCAACAAAAGAGAAAATAGATAAATGGGAACTCCTCAAGCTTAGAAGTTTCTGCACCTCAAAGGAATTTCTCAAAAAGGTAAAGAGGCAGCCAACTCAATGGGAAAAAATTTTTGGAAACCATGTATCTGACAAAAGACTGATATCTTGCATATACAAAGAAATCCTACAACTCAATGACAATAGTACAGACAGCCCAATTATAAAATGGGCAAAAGATATGAAAAGACAGTTCTCTGAAGAGGAAATACAAATGACCAAGAAACACATGAAAAAATGTTCAGCTTCACTAGCTATTAGAGAGATGCAAATTAAGACCACAATGAGATACCATCTAACACCGGTTAGAATGGCTGCCATTAAACAAACAGGAAACTACAAATGCTGGAGGGGATGTGGAGAAATTGGAACTCTTATTCATTGTTGGTGGGACTGTATAATGGTTCAGCCACTCTGGAAGTTAGTCTGGCAGTTCCTTAGAAAACTAGATATAGAGCTACCATTCGATCCAGCGATTGCACTCCTCGGTATATACCCGGAAGATTGGAAAGCAGTGACACGAACAGATATCTGCACGCCAATGTTCATAGCAGCATTATTCACAATTGCCAAGAAATGGAAACAACCCAAATGTCCTTCAACAGATGAGTGGATAAATAAAATGTGGTATATACACACGATGGAATACTACGCGGCAGTAAGAAGGAACGATCTGGTGAAACATATGACAACATGGATGAACCTTGAAGACATAATGCTGAGCGAAATAAGCCAGGCACAAAAAGAGAAATATTATATGCTACCACTAATGTGAACTTTGAAAAATGTAAAACAAATGGTTTATAATGTAGAATGTAGGGGAACTAGCAGTAGAGAGCAATTAAGGAAGGGGGAACAATAATCCAGGAAGAACAGATAAGCTATTTAACGTTCTGGGGATGCCCAGAAATGACTATGGTCTGTTAATTTCTGATGGTTGTAGTAGGAACAAGTTCACAGAAATGTTGCTATATTATGTAACTTTCTTGGGGTAAAGTAGGAACATGTTGGAAGTTAAGCAGTTAAAAAAAAAAAAAAATAAAACTATTATGTGCAAGGATATTTCATTTCCTGTTTGGAAAAAATTGAATTAATATACATTTTATAATGATATTTAATCTGTTTAATAAGCATTTTCCTTAGAAGTAGAAAATTAAACTGTTTAGAGGTTTAGTATTACATTCTTAAGTGGCAACTCCAACATAAGTCGAGTTCATGACAGCCCACTAAACACCATTTGACTTTTCCATCAACCAAAAGAGACCCTAGAAAAAAAAATTACCAATTTTAACATAGTTAATCGAAGAAGTATCCTGTTGGGCTTACTAATAGGCAACCAGCAACAATGACACCTCAGGACAGGTACATGTATGTAAAATATAGTTTTTATGAAATTACCTAGCTTCTGACATAACTAAAATGTCTATATGCTGAATAATAATGAGTAATAGACAAATTTTGAGACCAAATCACCTTGAAAAGCTGGAAAATAAGATGAATTTATATTGTTCCATACTTAAATATGTTCCATATTTAATTTGAGCAGTGAATAAATTTTATATCTCATAATCCAGGTCCTAATTTCTTTTTCCAAAGATAGTTCCTTCAATAGTTGTTCTTTTCCAAATTTCCAGACTGGCAATCTCAATTTCAAATGAGTGTTCAGACATCACCAACTGTAAGTGATATATATTAGGGAAAGTAATCCATTCATATGACTAGTTTATAGACTATAGTTTGATCTTTGTTTTAAGTCCTAAAGGTATAATCCCAAAAGTTGATTTTTTTCAGCATTTCAATAGTATTATAAGGCAGGGAGCTGATTGTGCTGCTCCCAGTTTAGCTCATCAAAATCTGAAGTCTGAGGGGCAACTGTATTTTACCCCTGTGTTAAGAAACTGACCTTAAGCAAAAAGGTATAAAATGAAGAGCTTAAATTGACCATTTCTGAGCTGATTGCCTTTACAAGTCTTCTGGAAGGCACAATAATTCAACCAGTGAAGTTTTATTATCACGATGCATTCTGATGATTTAATACGAAAGAGCAGCTAAATCAAAATCTTACTGTATTACCTAAGACATCTATTTTGACAATACATGTGTCATCATTGTGGAATAAAGGCATAGAAGTTGTTGTTAACAAGATACAAGTCTTGTTGCAGTCTTAACTGGCATGGTAATAAATCACTGTGATTTGTTTTTAAACTTTTATCCAAAGATACTTAAATAGTTTATAATGATTACTTTTGTAGGAAGTTTTTCGTCTTAATTTTTGCAGCTGGAGATTGAGTCAGGAAGTGGGAATGTGACATGACTAACTAATTGCTCTAACATCACGCACAGATGTCTAAAAACATTTGAAGAAAATTATTAGGTTCATATTTGGTTTATATTCATGGGAGAAGACAAACTACTTTGCATCCACATGCAACTGCTTTTAAATTTAGATACAGGAATCCTTGAGTAAACAAGGCCTGTGTTCGTCTTTCTATAAAGCAAGCTGCATTTTAAATCTTGAAATGTGTCAAAAGTGTCTTCCTATTTCTATCTAGGAAAACTTGTATCTGGCCAAGCCAGATCCTAGGATCAAAACAGGTGACGAACCCTCTACCCTTTATTCCCAGACTATTGCTGTTTCCATCAGGTGAGATGAAGGATGCATAAAGTCACTAACGTACCACCTCACCACTCTGCAGTTACAGCTAATCAATTTTTGCTTCAAAGATACTTAAATATTTTAACAAGCAATGGCTTGAATTGGTCAGCCAGCTGCTCTCCTCCTTAAGATTCCTGGGCAGTCTTCAGTCCTACACTCATCCCGTAGAAATAAATTCATCACATGATCCTCAGTACTCAGTACTAGGGTCTCACACCTAGTAATTACTCGATTAATTTTGAATAAGTAAATGTATAAAGTAATGAATTGCTTTTCTCAGGCCTCTCAAAGTTTCAGTTGGACAATTAGATGATATGCAGCCATTTAATCTTGTGCAACCCAAGGTTAATCTGCTTAGTGTCCTGATATTATAGATGCAAATTCCTGATATTTCTCAGAAAGTTCTCTGGTGGTGGTGGTGGGGGAACAACATTAAAATTCCTTATTGGGTCACTACTGTTATGATTTATATGTAATTGCTCCAATTTATGAATGTAAGAGATGATTAGAGTTAAAATGGCCTTTGCAGTCATCGCGTCTTCATGCAATAAACAATTCTGCAGTATGACCTGAGGGCTCCATAAAAACTTCTACCTCTTTTCTTCATCTATTAGAACAGTGAGTCGTTTAAACTAGATGATCTCTGAGATTCCTTCCAACAGTTATATATTAAGGCTTCATTTGAAAACATTCACAGAGAAAGAAGACACTACTCAATGAGTCAGGGTTCTGTGACAAATGTGCATCGCTCCACTCATCAGTCTGGTTCTGATCTTTTTAACAATTAAGACTGGACTGTCTCCTTCAAATATTGGAAGGTGACTCAAGTTCCTACGATGTGTTATGTTTTCCAAGTAAAGCCTACCAGTGCTCATACCATAACGAAATTTCAATATGTCAGTGCTTGATTATTGTGTTCTGAATGATCACCACTTGTCTTAAAATTCCATCACAAATCACAAAGAATACTGAAACCATACTGCCTTTGATCTGGAAATTGTGTTGCTGTTAAAGCAACCAATGTTAGCATTAGCTGGTCTGGATCATTTTACTAAAAGTGGGGCCCATGGGCTAGTTAGTAGCAGCAGGAGTATCTGGAGTTTGTTAGCAGTAGGAATCTGCATTTTAGCAAGACTCCCCAACCCCATCTAGGTGATAATTTGTTTCCATATTAAAGTCTTGGAAGTACTGATATAGCACAGTTATCAGGGTTTTGGTGTACATTGAGCTTGCAGTTAACTACAGCCATTAGTTAAGTTACAAGAAAGGACTCTCAAACCCTATGCTGGTGTAACTTACTTATAAAAGAGAAATGTGTGATTTTATATTGTAAGGCTGTCAGTAAATACATATGCTAGTAACCACCTCTTTCTTGAAAGTCTCTCTTTTCTTGTTTTCCAATACACCCTTATTCTTTGTTCTGTGTGAGTTGCCTCCGGTGCTGATTCCTGTCTATTCATGCTTGTTTTTTTTCCAACTTTTCCTGGGCCAATCCCTGCACCTCCATGACTTCAACTACCACCCATAAACTGGTTATTTCATGCTCTATACCACCAGCCCTGCCCTTATTACTGAGTTCCATCTCGGTTCAACTGTACCATCCACTTGAATCCTATAGTTACCACCTAAACGGATTCACTCTGACCTACTTCCTTTTCTCACACCTGCTTCTCTTTTGTTTCTCAGTTAATGAATTAATGGTATCACATACTCAAGTTATTAACCTGGGAAGCATCCTAAATTCCTCCTTCTCTATCCCCCAGTAACTTATCTAGCATTGTCGATTCCGTTGCTGAATCGACCCTTTTCATAACCCTTTCCACCGCTTCAGGTTAGGCCATCATTAGCTTTCAGGCTTTACTATCAGTTTCTTAAGTGACCTTCTTGCCTGTTCCTGCTCTCTTTGTATTGCCTCTGCCCTCCTCCAATCCCCCTTCCCTTCCACACTACAAAGACAAAAGTATTGCTGTTAGGATGAATGTAGAACACAAATTCCACCCTTTCTCAAAAAAAAAAAAAAAAAAATCCTGTGTTGCAGCATGCAAGAAAGTCTGCACAGCTTTATGATATCGAGTTTCTGACACTCTGCCTATTGAACTTATTTCTGTGGCTTCTTCCTCCATGCATTGTCTCGGCTCAGTACCTTCACAGGTGCTATATTTATTCTGACTTAAATGCCTTTCCCGTTTTCTTCTATTGCAAAAACCTATTCATCCTTCCAGACCTAGCTCAAATGTCACTTCCTTTTTAATGCCTTCACAGCTTTTTAATGCTTCCATTAAGTGTATGCTCTACGGTGTGCCTCATGCAACAGTTGTGTTGTTTTGCAGGGGGTTTGGAGTCAACACTCAGTTCTGGCAATAATGACACGATCTTTGGCGTTTATTAATCTTTTTTTATTTCTCTACTATCTGAGTGTTAGGTAACTGAAGTAAAGCATTAAAGGAAGTGCCTGGTACACAATCGGTGCTAGGAAATTATTTGTGCCTTGTAGGCACCTACCGCCCCACCCCCACCCCCACGACACACACATACATTATATTTGACTTATTCTGCCCTCAGCAGATTGGAGATCCTCTCTAGGAGGGACAGATCATACTTAACTTTATCATGATCGCATGTAGTACTGAGCCTATCAAGAATGGGCACTCAATAAATGCTAAATTGAGATCCTTCTCAAATATTATGTTTTACCTCAGTGCTCGCTTAGTAACCTACATACGGAAAATGTTCCCATAGTCTTTAGGCAGTGCTGGAAATTAAAACAAGTTTTTTTGTTTGTTTGTTTGTAAAAATGAATTTATTAAAATGTTCATAATTATAAAATATTAAAATGCATGGAAATGAATTTTAACAAACATTAAATACAAACTTAACATCTCATGTCACAGTGTATGAAAAGCATCATGAATATCTCAGTTCTATTTCCGTTAAGCTGCTCATACATTTTAACTTTTCCAAAATCATAAAATATAATAGGGACATGAAAAAATGTTACATGTTGGTCCTCTTTTCTTTACCCAAATATTCTTCTTTTATCTTTTGCTTAATAGATTATTTCTTGGTATCTCCATGCTCCTCTCATCAATCTCCTTGTTCTAATTTTTATCATATTCATGAACATGTGTTGTACAATCCTTTAATAGTTCAGTTCACACATTGTTTATTGGCCATATTCTATGCATTCATGTACAGATATTTCAGTAAAAAAGATATTCTCATCTGTGTTTCCTGGGGACTTGCTTCACTGTGATTATTTCTATGTGATGCCTATACTCTTTTGAAGTTTTTCCTGCTGTCTTGAGTTACAAGCTAATCCAACTATATTGTCAAATCACCTGCAAGAGAGCCCTTTCAGTGTTTATTTTTTTTATTTTTAGTTATGCTTATTTATTTTTCTTTCCACTGTTTAAAAATGTATATATCAATGTGTGTTCTTAGAGAGATTTCCAAGGATCTATAAAGGTAAATAATTAACAAACTCATTTTTTGGCAAAAAAAAAAACAGAATCCATGGAGAACTTCTCCATCAAGATAAATTTCCCAGCTTGCACCTCAACAGGCTTGCATAGTATTTTTTTTTTAATTTCTGAATTTATAATTTTTAATAATGTGCTAGTGGAAAGCTACTGTTTTTCAGGAATGTGTGTGCCTAAACATCACTTCATCATATCATTCTATAAAAAAGTTAGATAGGCATCTATGAAATTGCAATGCTAAGCAATAGGAAAGGAAGATTCACTTTATAGAACTCTCTCAGAGTGGATCCCTTTTCTAAAATTCTATTACCGAAATCTGTTGATGGTTTTATATAGTACTTGGAGCCTGAGCTCTTAGACTTAGGTCTGTGAACAGATGTGAAAATATCTGTGAACTTCAGGATGTTGAATGTAAAATTTTATAAATGCATGGACAGTATTCTACCACCATCAAAGACTTCTTTACCCAAGAAAGGTTAAAAACCAGTAATGTCACAAATAAAAGGAGCTTTAAGAAAGACAAACAATGCAGAAGCGATTTTTTGAAATTCTGAATTTCTGAAAACTCGTGAGTCAAGAATAACCCTAAATCTGTGGTTAGAGTATACAGCATCCTTGAGCTGTGGGAAGAGACCACCCAGCAGCAAGAGGTATGTTTCCCTTAGAGATCATCTCTTTTATCAGCACTGTAGTTGTTAGCTTGTATTTTAGTCCCTGTGAAAGCAGACCCTACAAATCAGTGCCTGTGGGAATCAGACTAGCGGTCGAACATCATTTCAAGTTTAAAGTTCAAAGAGGCTTCAATTCACCAACTTACAGCAAGGTGAATTTGACGTACTTGCAGAACTACAGGAAGATTCTCGTGGATTAAGTTGCCAGATGTACGTCAGAGATAATTACTAAAAAAGAAAACACAGCCTTCTTTGGTGAAATTATGGGAGAGATGACAGACAGTGCAACAAAAGCTTAAGCACATTAACCCCTGGTCAATTTTGGACTCACCCCCAACACTGCAACCACCTCGTTTCACATGTTCAGATGCTGAGGCCCACGGGCCCCTCCCCTTCCTCCCAATCCCCTAAGAACACAGCCCTCACCACGTGCTTGGAGGAAAACCATATGGCTCAGGCAAAATAGCCCTTATTTAGAATAGGAAAAAATAGGAAAAGAATTCTTGCCTGGAACATGACCCCAGCGGATATCTAACTTAATAAGTGTGCCTCTGATGTGATGTTTTTCAACTTAGAATTTGGTTTTATACTAGTTTCCAAAAGTACACATACATCCTTTAAACCATTGGAGGCAATATTTAACTGTTATATTTCATTTTTCAACACGTGGAACATATGTGGTAACAGCCTGGAGAGTCTCCCTTGATATTACTGAATGCAAATTTCAGAAGGGTATTGATTAGATTTCTATTAATAAAATATTTTTGTTAATGTAAACTTTGGGCCTAGTTCTTTCCCATTATTTCTTACAAATATTTTGTATCATGATGTTAATAATTTTCTCCTGATTTTTATTAATATTATATGATAAATATTTATCCCATGTCATTAAAGTTTATCATTTAATTTAATGCTTTCATAACATTCCAGTTCATGGCTATACTATCATGTATTTATAGCTTCCCCTTTGGTTAAACTTTTATTTATAACTTTCTGTTATTAACTGAACATCTCTGAATCAACTGATGAATTACTTCCTATGATCAATATGGTTGTGGCTGGATGCTATTTAAAATTTATTCATAGTGAATTTCAAAATGTGTGCTATTTATTGGTAGTAATAATGATACAAATTATGCCAGCTGTTTTTGAGGGGTGTCTGTTTTTCACCTGAGCATTTATCATTCTAGGCTATAACTTGAGCCAGTGTGTTCTTCATGGATAGAAACCCTTTTCAACAGCTCCCGTTGTGTAGAATATCAGGACATTATCAAGGACACAATAAAATAAGTTTGCTCTCTTTAGAGAATCTCCATTGTGTGAACATCTACTTGGAAATTAGTTTCTCATATAAATTCCTAATAAATGCAAAATCTGCCTGTTTCTTTTTGGAGAGTATTAGCCCAGATAAATGATTTTCTCTTTCTTGTCTCTTAGATAATGCTTTAGTTCAAGTACAGAGCCCCTAAAGCTTCAAGTTCATTTTGATGTCTGTTTTTCTTGATAATTTTCATTATTATTTTAACAAAACCAGGATAATTCAATTTAAGCTATTTATGGAGAGTGTCTGCTGAAATGGATCACCTTTGTCAGGTAGTTGTGGTTAGATACTTGACAGTAATGGAGAAGTAAAATTAGCTGCATGTCCCCCATACTTGAAACTCCTTTCTTCTCTTGATATGTCATGTAATTCAGTATTTGTGCAGCTTTCCTAGCAATGTGTAGATCTAATCTAGCCAGTAATATTAAAGACCCATAACATAAACTTAAAAGGGTTACCATAGTTTTAACAGAGAAGAGTTGTAAAACCTCAAAGAGAATGAAGTAAATGATGGTTTAAACCACAATGAGAAACAGGCTCTCACTGCAAAAAATTCCCTTAAAAAATCTTGGCAATTTTGCATTCACAAGTTGTTGTATTTTTAACGGCAAAGAAATTTCAGTATTTTGCACAAGCAGCAATTGAGAAATGAAAACTGCTATACAATCTTGTGGATTTACTTGCATTCCATTCATAGAATCTGATCAGACACACACACATACACATACACTCACATTCTCTCACACACACCTGTGACATGCACATACATGCACATTGTATAAAAATATGCATAGTGTAAAATTTAGAAAGAAGGTTTTAATATGGAATATTGTTTTCTAAAGAAAGTAACAGATACATTTTGGAGCTGTGTCTGACTTCATGAGTACTCAGTGAATATATGTTGTTGAGTGGTTGACTAAGTACTGAATTACTGAAATAAAACTAAATACTGAATTAATGAATTAAAACATTAACATAAATAAAGAATCTTATGAGAGTTAACAATTTTAAATACCCAAAGTAAACTTAATGCTCTTACACATTTACATTTAATGTTCCCTTGAAAAAACCCTCCAGAATTTGTGTTTTCTCTTAAGTAATTCAGTTTTGCCCTGGATCAAATGCAGCAATTAGATCAGGTGTTTAAACTGATCTTCAATCAAGATTTATCTATTTGACATTTTTCATGCTGTTGTCTCCCACTCTACCTAACATTCTTTTCTGTGATATGTTTATATCATCTTAAATTCTGCAAGCATATTCTAACCCAAAGGAAGCTATTTTTAAATTTTTGGAATATTTAACAGTTTTTTTCCTTTCTGCTACCAGATGAGGAGGGACAGATACTTCCTAATTAGAAACAACTGATATTTTTTCCATATATAACAGCTTGTTCGTTTACATTTCCATAGGGAGCTAATTCACTAATATTGTAATTTTGAGAGAATTTCCTTTCCCTCTTTGTACTAAAATAACAAGTGGGATTGCTTCGGTTCCCTTGACAAAAGTTTGGAAATGAGAAAGAGTCCCTGTTAAATAGCTTTCAACTCTGAAATCTGTATTTCATATATTAAGCTACCTCTGTAATGTACTTTCCTGAATGAATGTAGTTACTGTCTTGCTCACTTCCATCTGATGGCTAATGAATTCCATAAAATTGATTTCTAACATCTGTCTATACTTTACCACTGTCTCATTATAGTATAACTGAGTATACTGTTCTTACAGTAGTTTGTGCCCTGCAAGTAGGTACTTCCTTTACAATGTTCAGAAGTATTGTGAAAGGCATTAAAGCATAACAGTTTATAGAACGTGGATTAAATCCAAGCTATACCAATTGTCAGCCATGTTATCTTGGGAAAGTCTAAAAGTCCTCAACTAAAAAAAAAGAAAGGTAATAACCACAACTAACCTATCAGATTATTTTAAGAATTAAACAAGAAAATCCATCAAAAACACTTAGTTTCATGTCTAGAACATTGTAGGCACAGAGTAAATAAGAGCTCTTTATTATTTTTATTTGTGATAGAGGGCAGTCCTAGCACAGCCTACTGCCTTTCCCTGGTGCCCACAAGCACATTCTGTGTTCACAAGCCATTCGTTGTGAAAGCTTGGCGGGATAAAACACGTTTCCCTAGTAGATAAGGGGACTGTTGGGACATTCCTTCCCCTATTGTCCTAAGCATATGTAAACATGCACTGGAGCCTGACTCTGGTGGTCATGTTTTATGAAATCCAGCTCATACCCTGGCAGTATTTCTGTCCCTGGCAGGGAGGGAGTGGGTTCCTTTGCGGCAGCAGCACACGAACACAAGAGGGGAGCTGTGTGTAGAACATCTCCCTATACTGGCCATGGATTGAGACCCACTGGATATGGGGGACTGACACCCACTAATGAGGCTGAGCCTGGTTTCTCTCTTCTCCAGGTGAGTAGAGCCTGTGTGAGTCATGCTTTTGCTGGTGACCCATCACCTGTATTGGAGTGGGTTGACATCTCTTTAGGTGTCTCTCCTTCTGACTGACATTATTATTAATAGGATTCAAGTTGTTATCTTTAGCCTGATACCTAACTTTGAATTTCCAATGAAATTGGAAGGGAGGCTACAGGACACCGGGATTAGGAATATTACCAGGCATGCAAGGATCAGCTTCCCTGAGGAAATTTATGTTCTCAGAACCCATTTGAAAAAAAAAAATCACTGCTTTAAACATTATATTGAGTTACTTTTCTAGAAGTTCCATTTCCAGAAGTTTCTGGAAATGGAATTTCTTCCTAGGGAATTTTAAGGAAAATGTCAAAAAGATTTATTTTTCCAAAAAGGATACAAATCGAAGAAAGCAGACAAAAATTTTCCATATGAGAATCAGGTCATTTAACTTACCTTTCACTCTTCTATGTTGAAGCACTTGATTTTCAGGATCCCATTATTTCCTTTAGCATCTTCTATGGCAGTCATTTGTTTTCATGATATAGCACCTATTAGATTGAGAGTTTCTTGAGGGGTCCTTAGGACCTGGCATATAATAGTTGGTAAATATTTTTTAAAAAACTAAAATTATACCCCAAGGTTTACAAATTATGGAGAATGCACGTTCTTAATATATGATCTTAACATATTTAACAACTTAGCTAGGTCTAATAAATTATATCTTTTGAGTATGTTCCATTCCTGAAAGCTGTTTGTAGTTATGTTCAAGATATTGGGTAGTCTGAGTGTTCTCTGCCAAAATAATAGAGTTAGGATTAAGTTCAGGATCACATCCTCTTAATAAACCTACACTGGAAGTCTGGGGTTCCAATAGTAGCACCCTACCAGCTTTAAGGTGTACAAGTCTACAATCTCTTTTCTGAAGCACGAGGAGCCCGATAAGTTTTGGAATACAGAATATTTTACATTTATTTAGGCAAATAGTGGGACACAATCTGGATACTGATAACATCCTCATTAGGATTTGGGGCAGCATCCCAGATTCAAGGACTTTAGTATTTCTGTAGCAAAATTTGTGAATAAGCACATTAAACAAGCAAACAAATAATAAATATTATAACAAGCTTCACATCAGTTTAATTTATGTGTTTCTACCCAATAAGCTAAGTTCAGGCCAGGTTTTGTGACCAAATGAATTAAAAAAAGTCTTCTGGTTTACAGATTTTTTTTTTTTTTTTTTTTTTTTTTTGATTTAGGAATTGAAGATAAGAGAACATAGATTTTTAATAGCTTTTTTTGCATACCTCTTTCTTGTTTTCAAATCTCTTTTACTGGAATCAGTGTTTCTCAACCTTATCAGATTTAGTCCTTTTCTAATAATAATAATTTATAACATCTATCTGAAATAAAGCACAGAGATAATACATCCTACAACTTACCTACATAAATTTTATTTTTAAATAAGTGTAATGCCCTAAAAAAGAAACATATGTATAATAAAATAATATGTGTAACAGCATGCAAGTGTTCAGACTCTACCCCACTGGAAAATATAATGAAGTAGTCCAGTGTTTGCACCTATGATTAGAATCCCTATCAGTGTGCCAGACGCAAATACGGATCTATTAAAGTGTACTTTTTTGGCAATGCCCATACCTAGAGTGGTTACTTTGTACTTTCTATCATTTGTCTGAAAGTACTTTTTTCCTGACATTACCTATTCTAGATTTTCTTTCTTGGGTGGACTGAGGAGGTCATTCTTAACCACCATCTACTACGAGAGCTAGCATTCTTTGCATCTTTAAAGATTCAACCCATTCTAAGAAGCTCCGTTGCATTTTATTTGAAGGTAAGTGACCTAGTGATTGCCTTGCCATCTAAAAGAAAGCCAGGCCTACTAGAGATTGGATGATTGTATTCATTAAATATTGCTTTCTAACAAGTTGCCCCCAAACTTTGCAGCTTAAAATGATGAATATTTAGTATTTCACTAAGTTTTTGTGGTCAGGAATCCAAAAGCGGCTTAACTGGGTACTTCTGGCCCAGGACCTCTCACCCAACTGCAGTCAAATGACAGGGTGGGCATCATCTGAAGGCCTCTTTGGGGCTGGGGGATTCACTTCCAAACTCATTGAAACACCCATTGGCAGGAGGCCTCAGTTCTTGCTTGCTGTTGACAACAGTTCCCTCACCACATTGGCTGATCCTGATCATGACATGGTAGCTGGCTTCTCCAGAAGTAATGATCAGAGGGAGAGAGAGAGAAGGAGAGGAAGGGAAAAGTGGGAAAGAAGAGCTTTTTTTTGTTCCCCATTTTACAGCTTAATCTCCAAGTCACTCACATTCACTTCTGCCTTATTGTATTTGTTAGAAGAGAGTCACTAATTCAAGCCCACACTGAGGGGAGAGGAGTTGAACTCCACCTCTTGAAGGAGAGAGAAGCAAAATTTGTGGGCATGTTTTTAAAACTACCATAGTAGTCATTCCAGTTCTGAGAGCCTTTTCTGGTAATTGGCCCAAAGTTTCAGTAGAAACATTGTTTCACTCTTGTTGCTTCACCCAGATACCTTCAGATCGTTTTCCTCAGTTCTTGACAATTCTTCAGCTTCTGCTTTGCTGCTACAGGCTGGCACTTGCCATGTTCAGAGGCTTCCTTTTAGCCACCAAAGTGCCTCACACCTATAGAAAGCTCGAACTACAAGGCGAAGCCTCCCCAGGCCCCACCAGCACCCTGTCCCTCGCCAACAATCTGTAGCCAGTGACTGACTCTATTCAAGTTTAAAAGCCAACCCCTTTTCCTTGAGGCAGAACCAGCTCTAAGGCATCTTTCCTTCCAGAACTCTCTTTGGCATCAGGCTAAATCTGTGTCTTACCTAAAACCACACCTTTGCCTGCTTCCTCCCCTTCACCATTACACTTCCCTCACTCCTGGACTCACCTGCACATGAATCCTTGACTCTGACCCGTGACAGAGAGCATACAATATTTTCTTTGCTTAGAGCTTTGTGAAAACTTTAACTCTGTACTTATGTCATATTGGTATTTTATTCAAAGCTATTTTGATTGCAAAAAAGAAAAGAAAATGAGTCAAACTAGCTCAAATGAAAGGGAGGAATTATCATATAACTATAATATCCAATCTCATAGATAGTTATTTATAGAATATTTAATAATAGCCTAGAATCATAGAGGCTTGAAGTGGAAAAGAGACGTTCCATCTCTCAAGGGGCACGTGATCTCTCCCATCACTGTCTTTCTTGGTGGACCTACTCACTCCATTTTTTTTTTTTCTCAAATGACTTTTTCAGCTTATTTATCTTAAGCATGGTCCAACAGAGTATCTCATGCCATTCTGTTTTCATGAACTCTTGGTTCATCAGCTCCCTCTTCTTTGCTTTGTTTCTTGTTTTGAATTCTCAAGACACAGAAAACCTGATGAGCCTAGATTCCAGGTAACAGCCAGGCTACCCAAGGCAGTGACTTAATTAGATGTCGCAGATCAGTTTCCAGGAAGCAAACTATGAGACAGGGATTTAGATAAAAGTGGTAATTGACATGTGTGCTCTGGACTGACACATCTAAGGGAGAGGAGCAAGCACAATTGGACAGAAGGAGAAGTAAGTTCCCGAAACAGTTACAGCAAATGCCTCAGCCAAACCCTCCAGGAGCTCTAAACCTTCGATGCCCTTTAGAGTAGTCTGAGTTGGGACAAGGTGGCTGGGCCTTTATAGGCCCATGTCGTACAGTCATTGTATGACAGGAGAGGTCTAATCTTGAACAGGGCAGCTCTCTTTGGCCAAGGGCCATCACAGGAAGAGAGCTCATGGGCAAGCTGCCAGCCATCACTTCCAGGGTCTCAAGGGAGTGAATGTGGGTACATGCTGCCACATCTGGTAAAATGGATTCGGATCAGATACACTTTCCACATCCCAAGCTGAGCGAGGTGGATTTGCATCTTTCTGTCCACTCAGCAGTTAATTGTTCATGTGCAGTGATCTCAAAGGGTGGGGTGGGGTGGGGGGGCGAACGCTCAGAAGGGACTCTGAGTGGAGAGAGAAAGAAATAATGTCCAATAAAGTTAGTGATAGACCTGATGGGGATTCAGAAAATACTTTAAGAAACAGGAATTAGTTTTGTAATGCACTTTAGGAGTCATTTCTCATATAAAGGAGAGTGGGTCTTAACTGAAGTACTACAAATTTAGGGGATTGAGCTATCAGTCGGGCATGATGTGCAAAGTCAGCTTACACACTAATCGTACTATAATAGCACACTTGAGTTAAAGCCACATATGTCAAAGCATGATTTAGTGATCCAAAGGATCTTTAATTTAAAATAGTCCCTTTGGTTCTTGCTCCTTTAAAACACACTAATGTACGTTTGCCTCTATGAAAATGTAAAGCAAAATGTTTGCTTAAAGTACATTGTAATTCCCTTTACTGTCATTTTAAGATGGCACTTAAAGAAGTGCAGCATTCCTTTTAGTACAAAAGCCATGAACAAGACTCATTGTATAAATATTTTGCTCTGTGGTACTAGCATTAACATATCGCGGCTATAAAAACAACACTCAATCATAGTGCCAGAGTTTGGTCACTGTCTTCAGTGTGGTAGCTGAGGTTTAAATTATTGTAAACACAAAGGGGTTCCCTTGAATGATGTCTGGGAAGGTATAATTTCACTGTACTTACCTTCTTCATTCTCCTTACTCAAGAGGAGGAGAAGACTTACAAAAATATGAATTATTTCCACATGCACATCCAAGGGGGCCCACATGCTTGGAGATGCCAGACCTATATATATTCTAAGATTTCATGGAGGCAGCATGTCTGTCAGGTTCTTACTTGCAAACCAAAGAATCCATTCTGACCAGATTAACAGAAAATAAATGAATTAAAGGATATTAGGCTGTTCAGTACCCTCTGCAAGGGCCAAAGATTTGTGTTCGATTCTTCTCCACTTGCTCTCTTCATTGCTTACCTGCCCCCACCTCCTGACAGGCTGTAGTGGGTGCTACCGTTAAAAGGTGTATGTCTTAGTTTCCTATGACTGCCGTAACATAGTACTGCAAACTGGGTGGCTTAAAACAACAGAAAGTTACTCTTTTTAAGTTGTGGAGTCCAAAATCAAGGTGTTGGTTCCCTTCCAGGTCTATAGGGAAGAATCTGTCCCATGCCTGTCTCCTGGCTCCTGGTGGTCCTGGGGTTTCCTTGGCTCTTAGATGCATCTGCCTCTGGCCTCACACGGCTGACTTCTGTCTCTCTGTCCATCTCTTAATATTCCTGATCATATAAAGATACCTATTTTATTGCATTAGGTAATCTAGCTTGGCCTCATCTTAATTTAACTAATTCCATATGAAATGACACTATTTCAAATAAGGTCATAGTCTTGGGACAGGATGTCAGCATGTAAAGATGTCTTTTGGGGGAACACAACTCAACTTTGTTTAATTAACTATAATACTTATTTTTAATTGAGTTTTTGACATTAGCTGTTGTATGCCAAAACCAAGGGGGAAATGTGCTCAAAGTGTTTCCCTTTGCAAAAATGATGCTTGATAGTATTTATTATTTTGGCCACATATGCTTCAGGTGAACAGCATCCTGATAATTTTTACCTTAAACATATTATGTAATTTGCAAATTATTATATGATTTATGGACTAATTTCCAATATGGTATATTTCTTCTTCTATTTTGTGTTTCCCAATAACATAGTTTCAATGTTTTATAAAATTAAATATACAAAAATGGAAATATAAAAATAAAGTTTTATTGAAATCAATCATGAATAATGGCCATGTTCTTTCTCCTTCCTTTGTTCCTTTGTTCCTACCTTCCTTCCTTCCTCCCTCCCTCCCTCCCACTTTCCCTCTCCTCCCTTTTTCCTCCTTCCCTCCTTTGTTTTCTTCCTTTCTTTCTTCATCCCATCCTTTCTTCTTCTTTTCTTCACTTCTCTCTATAAATCAGTCCTGCAATAAAAATTTATCGATCATCTACTGTACACCAGATTGTACGGTCCAAGCTGGGAATTAGATTAAAAAAAAATAACTCACTGGCCTCTGGTATAAAGGGGCTCATATTCTGTTGGAAAAGATGTCCGTCTACAAGGTAATGTTTCACTATAGTTATTTGTTGTAGTGGACAACTGTCATTTATTGCCCAAGTTCAATCCCCCTTCTGGTAAAAGTATACCAAATTAATTTTTTGAAACATCCCTTCTCCATCCAAGTCTTAAGGTTTCATTAAAAGTGATATTAGTCACAGATCCAAGGATGGACCCTGCTTATTCTATTTCCATGGCAACAGGCTTGGTTTGTAGTTAATAAGTGCAAGAATCAATAAGTGCAAGAATACATTTTCTGGGGCATCTAGAAAGCACAATTCCCTCTCTTTCACTGGAAATAGTGTCTAAGTAAGGGAGGCTTAAGGTTCTCATAGCCATCTGGCTGCCTTGGTTGGAGTCAACCTGAGGATGATGCCAACACAGGGATGAAATGGAGCTTATTGATGGCTTTAGTGATATTGTTTGAAAAATGAAACAAATCAAAGATTTTTTCTTGGAGCCAGCATTCTCCAGCCTTCCTTTCTTCCTTCCTTGCTTCCTTGCTTCCTTCCTTCCTTCTTCCTTCCCAATGACAGGCATGATTAGAGAGCATCACTCCTCTATCAGCATGATCTATCAGCAGGCTGTGTCAGGAGGACAATGTGAAGCAGAATCCCCAGCCAAACCATGGTGAACTTGAAGCATGAGTTTTGAGGCAGTGAGATTTTGAGATTCCTTATTGCAGCAACATAACCCAGCTAATCCTGAATAATACAAAGTATTAAGTAGGGATTGATCAGATTACTGAAGGACAAGAATCAAAACATTATTTTCAGGGGCACGTTCAAGATGAATTCTAATTTATGGTGATCTTACAGAATTTGCTTTTGAAGTACATGTCAGTCAGATTAACTTTCAAACTATGCTCATGAGATTTTAAATGTGTGTGTTGCCATAGGACTTAAGTTGTTGCCACTAATTTTCATTTGTTTGGCCTTGTCAGCTTTATTATTTTTTTTTTCACAGTCAAGTAGTCTTGACATGTCTACCAATGCACTTAAAAAAAACTTTTTATTTGAGATTATTTGACATTTGTTGGAAGTAGCAGAGATAGTAGAGTTCCTGTGTACTCTTTACCCTGTCTCCCCGCAATTTTTACATCTTACAAAATTATATTGCGATATCGAAATCAGGAAACTGGCATTGGTGTGTGTATTGTGCTGTCATTTTATCACATGTTGAGATTCATGTAAATCCTCTTACAATCAAGATACAGAACTATTCCATCATGGCAACCATCTCCACCATGCTATCTTTTATAGTAACATCCTCCCTCTACCGTCCCTAACCTCTGATAACCACTAATATGTTCTCCTCTATAATGCTGTCATTTGGAGATCTATAGGATTTTTGAGTGTATCTTTGTATAGCTTTTTTAGTGCTGCTCTAAGTATTGCATTATTTATACATAACTTATCACAGTCCATTGGGGTCAACATTGTACCAGTTTGAGTGAAGTGTAAAACCTTACTTGCTTTTATGTCCCTTTACCTTCCCTCATTTATCATATACTTATATTAAATATTTCCACTAGATACATGGAGATTTTTTTTTTCACCATCCAACTATACTGCTTTTATTTTTCTATGTGCTTCCTTTTTGCTCATTTTAAAAACATAATTTAAAATTATTGAATCATGGTGTATGTATATGTATGTGTCCTTGTAACTTCAAGTAATATTACCTCATAGCTGTTTACCAAGTTGCTTCATAGTTTTCATATTTATCATTTTTATTGATTGCAGAATAATCCATATTTACTTCTCCCTTTTGCTATTGTTAGTATTTAGGCTGTTTTTTAACCTATCACTATTTTAGTGGGGCTGTGATCTCATGCATTTACAATTGTTTTTCCTCCTAGAAAATATTGCCTAGAGCAGGATTATTGGATCAAAGGATATGAACATTTTTATAATTCTCAGTATACAGTGCCAAATTGTGGAAAGAGTGGATCCAATTTACAATGCCAAAGATTGGATCTTTTCATAAGGAAAAACAAAACAGTAAAATCAAATATGTCAGTATAAGTCATTTACAAAATAGATTTCCTAATTCCATTTTAATGAAACTCTACTCATAGACGTGTTTAGCTGGGCTACCCAGCCTCAGCTCATTTTTCTAGCCTATTTGGGCTCTATGTAACACTTAAATTTTAGCCTGAGTTAGATTTAGACTTGCTTGTTGCCAGGTATGGTGAATACTCTGATATAATCTTTTTGCTGAGAATCAATTTTAAAAATCATTTCATAATTTAAAAACTCATATTTTCCTCTTTACATTGTTACTCTCTTATCCAAATATTCTAGTTTCATGTCCAATTCCAGCCCTTTTAATGTACCAGAAGGTAATCAGTGATTTAACCTGGCCCCACCCCAACTCCCCAGATTAGGTTAACTATTCAAATATATTAAGAGGTAGAATTAACCGGCCTTGGTGAATTGACTGTCTAGTCCATCTCTTCTTTAGAAGTAAAGAGAGCAGTCGCAGTAGAAGCAAGTTTATCAATTAATTCAGGCTGCATTAATGTTGCTTAACAAAGTACTACCAAAATCAGTGGTTAAATTCCCAATTGTTTCTCTTCCTCTTCCCTTCTCTTCCTTTCCTGATCAGTTCAGTCCTAAAGCTGTTAAGCAGAGCTGAGCCAGGTAGGCATCTATGCCTGGCCGGGCTGGGGGAGCCACTTTGATCCACTCTTTAGTGTCCTTTCCTTTCCTTCTGAAGAAGTCTCTTCAGTGTTGCTTGTAGGGCAGGTCCAGTGATGACAGCCTCCCACAGCTTTTGCTCATCTGGGAATGTAACCTTGCCCTCATTTTAAAAGAAAGTCTTGCCGGATATAAATTCTTGGTTGGCAATTCTTTTCTTTCAGGACTTTAAATATTTTTGTACCACTGCTCTCTTGCCTCCATGTTTCTGATGAGAAATAAGCACTTAATCTTATTGAGATTCCCTTGTATATAACTTGATGATTTTCTCTTGCAGGTTTCAGGAGTCCAAGTAGGGTGAAGGAGTGTGTCTGCTTGGGGTGCAATGTGGTATAGGGAATCAGTCCCTGAGCCAGAGAAGAGCGCCATACAATGGGTTGGCTCGGAGGCTAGAAGGCTTTCTTCCTCCCAGGGTTGGTAGCGTTCTGGTCAGTGGGCAATCCTGGGGTTCCTTGGCATTACCATCCCATGGTGACATCCTCTCCTTTCTCTTCCAGGTTCTCTTAACTTCCAGCTTCTTGCTCCTCCATAGCTTTCTCTCGATACATGGAGATTTTATACATTGTTATATCTTTTGCTTCAACCATTAAACATAATTTAGAAAACTCAAGAGAAGAAAAATCTATAGTGTTTGCCCTTATTGTTGCTCTTTCTATTGTTCTTTCTTTCTAATGTTCCATGATTCCTTCTTTTATTACTTCTAATTAAGAACTTCCTTTAGCTATTTATTTAGGGTAGGTCTACTGGCAATCATATCTTAATTTTCCTCCACTGAGAATGTTTTGATTTCTGAAGAATATTTTCGTTGGATATAAAATTCTGCATGGACAGTTCTTTTCTTTGAGCACTTGAAAATGTTGTACCCTCTCCTTCTGACTTCCACGGTTCCTAGAGAACTCCACTATCATTCCAATTGTTTTCACCCTATAAGTAATGTATCACTATTCTCTAACTGCTTTTAAAATTTTTTTCTGACTTTATTCTTCACAAGTTTTTCTATGATGTGTTTTGCCATGGATTTCTTTGAGTTTATCTTGACTAGGTTTTACTTAGCTTCTTAAATCTGTCCGTCTGTGTCTTTTGCCAAGTTCAGGAAGTTTTCAGCTATAATTTCTTTGAAAACTTTTTCCATCCCACACTCTTTCTTCTCTTCTTGGGATTCCAATGACACAAATTTTAGATCTTTTGTTATAGTTCCCTATGTCCCAGAGACTCTTTGTTCATTCTTTAGATTATTTTCTCTGTTTTTTCAGATAATTTTGTAGTAATTTCTATCACTCTGTCATTTTGAAATTTCAGTTATTTTATTTTTCAATTCTAAAATTTATTCATTTTGGTTATTTATATCTTCTTTTTTTTGCTAAAACTTTCTAACTTTGCATTTGCTTCAGGCATGTTCATAATTGCTCAAGAAATTATTTCTATGATGGATTTTTGAAATCCTTGTCAAATAATTCTAACAGCTGTGTCATCTCAGTGTTGGCATCAGTTGATTGTCTTTTTTCATTCAAGTAGAGATCTTCCTGGTTCTTGGTATGATGGGTGAATTTTAATTGAAACTTAGACATTTTGGGTATTATGAGACTCTGGATCTTATTTAAATCGTGTATTTTAGTTGGCCTCCCCTGACACCTCTCAGTGGGGGAAGGAAGCACTACCTCAGTACTGTCAGACTGGAGTGGAAGTTCAGGTTCTCCACTCAGCCTCCATGAAACCTGGAGCTCCTTGCTTCTGCAAGGAATGGGAGTTTGGGCTTCCCACTAGACCTCCACTGATGCCACCTTGGCTCAGACAGGGAGGGGTGCTTCACTACTACTCTTTGCTTGGTCTCCTCTGACACCATGGGGGTTGGTCTCCATCTTGGTTTTCCAGGACTGCTACAACAAAATACCCAAAATTGGTTGGCTTAGACAACAGAAATTTATTGGTTCATAGTGGGGAGGCTAGAGGTCCAAAACCAACATGTCATTAGGCCATGCCTTTTCCAAAATTTGTAGTGTTGTCCTGGTGACTTGACAGCAATAATCTCTGCCTCTGTCACCTGGTGATATGTCTCTTTCTGTCTCCTCCTATGAATTTTACTTCCAAGTACAAATTTCCTTTGCTTATAAGCACTGTAGTCATAAAGGATCAAGGCCCACCTAGATTCAATTTGGCCTCATCTGAATCAGATCTTTGAATCACTTACAAATTTGTTCACAACAACAGAATTGGGAGCTAGTACTTGAACAGGTCTTTGTGGGAGATGCGATTCTATCTATGGCCTCATTACTGTTGAGTTGTGGTGAAACTCTTGAGTCTGCACTAGGCTTCCTGTACACCAGCTCGTGAGGATGAGGAGAGCTGCTCATTATTGCTGGGTGGGGGCGGAAGTCCAGGCTTCCCACCCAGCCTTCTCTGACATCAACCAAGAAGGGAACCTCATTATTAGCCTGGGATGGCTGGAAGTCCAGGGTCTCCACTTGGACTTTGCTATAAGAGTAGAGATGAGGTCACAGTTTTTTCTCTGGCTTTTGACAGGAGTCAAGCAGTTGTGATCTCAAAGTTTCTTGTCTTTCTAGGCTGCCACTTTCCCAGTCCTTTGGATAGAGAATCTCTTTTTGCTTTACCTATTAGTATTTCCAAGTTGTTGGTTTCTCTACTACCTCATGTATCCAGTCTGGGTTATATGTGATCAAAGGAAAACCCAGAGCATTCACCACTGTGTATGCAGTTCCTCTGATCAAGAGCTCCAAGGCCAATCTACCTTCTCTCCATCTTTCGGAAGCTTCTGATGATTGTTGTGTTTATTGTACATGTAATGTATATGTAATTGATAGCTACTTTTGAAGCATCTGTATTTGTGGTAATGTTTGACTCTATTTTAAGTTCTTAACACTCTCCTAATAGTGATTTCAAAGGAGTCTAACTCCATTTCATCCACACTGATCTGACAGTCTAGGAAATAGCTCCTAATGCTCAATCTAGGGACTCATCCAGAACTTTGTCCTGTGGCACAGTTTAATTCATTTTGAGACATGATGCCCACAGACCTATTGCAGTTCTTTGTACACATTGACCTCTTCTTATTCTTCCTCAGTTACTACCCATTGTGTTTATTTAGTGTCTTAATTCCTTCTAAATTATCCTCACAAATGAAGCATATAATATGAAGTCTTTTAAAGACTAAAGCTCTAACCAAGCCAAGAACAAATTGACACTGATATGATGAGCATGACATTGGCACTTGGGCAACGAGGGTCAGGAAATAGCAAATCATTTAAGGAATAAATGAAAAGACTTGCAATAATATTAGTCTGTATTTGTATAAACTGTCCACATGCATCATTTGCAAACCATCATTTCTACCACTCTATGTTGGCTTTCCTGGAACAAGTTTATACATTTACATTTTATTTTATTTTTACTACCAGAGTTAGAGTATTCTTTTAGGTAAGCTGAGACTTTTAATATTCTAGCAATCTGAATCTGTTTCCTTTTATTAATGTTACAGTAAGCTGTTTACCAGAAACTAAGCTCCTATAAGATCTCCTGATAAAGAGCAGACATGGAAAAAGAAAGGAATGAACCATATTTGGTGAGGGTGATAAAGGTGGGAGCAAATCCAATAATTTGTTTCTTAAAAAGTGTTTAAATAAGAAACTTATTTTCCTTGGGGCTGGATTCCCTTAAAATATGGTTGCCAGTTCTTCAGGGAATTATTATAAAATCCCAACGAAATATTACTGAATTCTTATTCAACAAAGACATAATGGTAGTCTATCATGGGCAAAGCATTATGTTCTGTACTGAGTGGGTAGAGGTACAGGCATAAAAAGAAATGCCCCACTATTCCCGCACTGCTTCAAGGAAATGCCATATCTCATTCAAGAGCCAAGATATCCACTCATGATCATAAGATAAAAGGACATTTGAAAAATGTCAAATGAAGTGTAACAAACTGGCAAATGTTGGAATGTCTGCTGGATGAAATCGTGAGGTAAGACGTCTCAGAAGAAATGGAATTGAATGGAGATGAGGGTGGAAGAGGGAATAAAAAACAGCAGAAGCAATGGCAGCAAGGTTGAGGACGTGATAAAGCACAAAGCACTTATGTAGCCAAAAAGTAGATCAGGAAGAGTAAAGAATACTGCTGGATAATGAAAATCAAGAAAGAAGGAACACTTTATGAAGAAAAGCTTTGTGAGGGGTGGAATGATGGGAAAATATCAGATGTACTTCCATATGTCAACCTCTGACAAGTTTGAAAATCTGGTTAAGGAGGTCCTCCACTACCCTGAGACTACTGGAACTCTTGACAAGTTGGGGTAAAAGGCAAATACATGATCAAACTGGTGTTTTAGGAAATTACATTCTGCAGAGGTGTTACTTTATTAGAAAGACAAGAGAGACTAGAGGAAGAGACACCAATTAAAGATTAATACGACAAAACAGTCATGAACCCATCAAACCTAATGTTAACAGTAGGAACAAAGGAAAAAATGGATATAAAAGAAGTGCCAGAAGATCTTGGTTCCTAATCAGATGCACGAGGAAAAGGTGGGAGGAGTAGAGGAGTAGGTAGGCATCAGGAATAATCTGCAAGAACTCTTTGTAGCTATTGTTGGAAACCAATTTGTAAATTGTTTGATGAAGAAAAATGGAAACTTGATTTCTTAGAATATTTATCCAAGAAATTCATCAATGGAAACAAGGAGAAAAATAATAAGGTGGCTGTAGGAGACAACAGAGTTCAATGAATATGTTTTTGGCGAAGGGGAGGCAGTCACATGAAGCAGAGTGGAGGGAGCTGTGTGATGGGATTAATTGAGGATACTGAATAGATGCTGTGGAGTAAGGAGGAGAGAATCAAGGCACATGGGAGAAATATCCTGGTCCAGGTAAAATGGATAGGATGGAGAGCAGAGATGGTCATTAGCAAGTAACACCTTACCTTTTTCCTCTCTGGACAGGAGAAAATAAATAGAAGATGGGCGTGGAGACATAGCTTAACAGGCAGTCTGGGTAATGATTAGTGTTAGAGATTTGGAAGTTGGGCAGAACTGGGATTGCATTCAGTTTCTTCCCTACTAGTTCTATGATTTTAGATGAAGTACTTATCTTTCTAAATTTCAGAGGTTTCCTAATCTGTAAAATGGGAATACTAATAGTACCTATTTGTTTGGATTATTGAAAAAAATAAATAAGAATAAATAAGATAAAATATCTAAAGCATTAGCATAATATTTGACAATCCAATAAATCATTATAGTATTGCTGGATTTTTTTTTTTTTTTTATATTTCATTTTGAAGTGGAGATGGGATCACACAATTCTCTGCATAAGAAAGTAGATTCAGCATTTTCTGCCAATTCTCTTTCCTTTGTCCTCAGGGCTCTTCTGAGAAAGTTAATCCACCCAGACAACATTTGTGTTTTAATAGTGGCCTTCAAGCCTGGGAGGAGGAAATGGGGAAGAAAAGAAGGCGGCTTTGCCAGATCCTCAAATAACACCGCATAAATGAACACTTATGCCTGTCTGTGTGTAAACTGATCCCACTCTGAACCACATTTGTAATAGGATTTACCAAAATTTTTCTCATTAGTCTCACCTAGTTTATGATATTTAATAGTATGTTTAGCTTTAAATTATTTCTAAATTCTCCTAAAATCTCATAGTGCTTGTCAGGTCAGGTTTCATAACGGCGTGGGAATAAACTCAGGCCATGCTGGGCACAGAGCTGAGCACCTGTCACTTCCTTTGTTACCTCTGGTTTACATCTCTGGAAGAGCACATGCTTAGAAGCCTAGGCCTGCCGACAGCACCTATGCCATAGCTACAGAATTCCCTGGACGATTATAACTTTAAAAGGGGAAGGTTAAGTCAGAAAATGACTTGTAAATTTGGCTGACAGTCTCTTGATTCTGGATTAATATTAAACAAAAGCCAAAGATTATGTGTGAGAAAGAAGTATCTGCCAAAATTGGTGAATAGGTTTTGAGCCTAATCACTTTTCATAGTATGAATTCATTGGCATAAACACATATTTTAATTTATAATTACGTATGTATTTTTGTTAAGATGGTGTAAACTGGAGAGAATCCATTTTATATCTTGGGACTTCAAATGTTTCCTGATCTATATAATAAAGATTTTGGACTGGATTAAATAATAATAATAATAATAATAATAATAAAATTAGGTGAAAGGTAGGTGCTATTTGAACCCAAATAATTTATAATAATTTAGTTATTTATGTCATTGCTTATGACACAGATCCTGAGGACAATTGTTCAGAAATCTGTGAAAACAGTAATGATTCTACTGAATATCAAATCAGAATTTTAAAAATTGAATTGCATACTTTTGTGCTTAATTTCTTTCACTTGTGTTAAATTTAGGAAACGGAAAATTCTGTGAATTAATATGTTGCATTAAAAAATAGTTTACACCCAGAGAAGTTTAGAGAAAAAGCCACAGAGAAGCCAGAAGCTGAAGCAACAAAATCTGGGAGAGATGGACCAGCAGACGTCACCAGTGCCTTTCTATCTGACAGAGAAGCCCAAGCTCACCAGCAACCGGTCTTCAGAGAAGCTATCATCCTGTTGATGCCTTTTTTGGGACATTTTCACGGCCTTAGAACTATAAATTTCTAAGCTAATAAATCCGCATTGTTAAAAGCCAGTCCATTTCTGGACTGGCATTTCTTCAGCTTTAACAAACCACAAACATCTTGTATGTTCATTTTCATTTAGTTCAAAGTAAGTTTTAACATTTTTTTACTGAGACTTCTGTGACTCTTGTGCTATTTAGGACTATGTTCTTTAATCTCTAAAAGTTTTGGGATTTTCCTGCTATCTTTCTGTTGCTGATTTTGGTTTTAATTTCATTTTGCTCTGACAGAATACTTTGTATGACACCTATTCTTTTAAATGTGTTAGGGTGTTTTTATGGCCCTGAGTGTGCTCTATATTGGTGAATATACTATGTGAGCTTGCAAAGAATATTATTCTGCTATTGGCGGGTGAAGCATTCTATAAATGACAGTTAAATGATTGGTATCCTTACTGATAAAAAAAAAATTGTTTGCTCCTATGTTTTTTAAGCCAGTATTTGCAATTAGTGTAAGTGAAAAAAGGAAAGGATTTGGCACAGTCTCCAGCAAGCTCCATGTAATGATGGTGTGCTTGATGAATGGGCTCACCTGGTTCACATCCATTGCTGGACCCCTAGTAATGACTATCACCTTAATTCTACAAACATCAACTTTAAACTAAAAAACACCAAACATATCTTATTCCTTAGTGATAGCAGGTGAGTTACCATCAAAGACCAGCTTGGCATTTTGCATGGCAATTTTTCATATCCTGGTGCACAGGACTGTGTTGGTAGACTTTTGGGGTTCGCTCCTTTTAATTGATTTGGAATCCTTCTCTTTCTTAAAAAAATCCAGTTTTTAGAGAATGCTTAGCTTCCAAAAATCAACCTAGCTCATTCTTTCCCATAAAGAAAAGCTAACTATAAAAATTAAAATATTTTGGTATTCATTTGTAATTTTGGCTCTTGTAAATGCTACTAACTCTTTGACCAGCAGTTTACTAAACTTGACAAATATAGGGCTCTTCTTACTGATTACATAATTTAAAATAAGTTAGCTGAATTTTCTTATTAAACTACTTCCTTTTTGGTAAATATTTTTGAAAATGACATTAACTTTAAGCAGACAGGGTAATGTTACCAGCAAATTTCTTCATTTATTAAATATTTTGGATTGGAAAGAGTGTTGTAGGTCCAATTCCCTGGAAAGCAAATCCTGAGAGAAAAGTTTGCATGTAGAAAGTTTAATAGGGCATGCTCTTGGGTTCAGCACCTGGAGGGGAAAGAAAGGAAGGGAGAGCGTCAGAGATGGGGTGATCTGGATGCCGTCTCAACAAAGACCTCAGTCAACTCTGTGGGAGCTCTGGAGCTGGGACCACTCTTCCCAGCAGTTCTAAAGTGAGGCAAAGAGTCGGGTTGATATTCTCCTGCTTTCAGCAGTCATGGGATGTGGGCTGCTCCCAGGAAGTAGCAGGCAGTTTCAGAGAGGGATGACAGGTGTATGCTGGAAGCTGGCTTCCCTTCCAGCAGCTATTGGAATAGGTCCTTCACACCTGAGGGTATCATAAAGTCCACTGTAAAATATTAAAGCCATTAAAAAAAATAAATGGAATCTAGATGATTTCAGATACTGCAGTCATCTTAGAAAATTGAATTTAATAAAGTTTGGGTAAGAAAATTATAAATTCCTGAAAAGCTGAAAAATACTTATATTACAATTAATGTTCAGTTATTTATAAATTCTACCACTCAAAGAGTTTCATTATATTTGTTGTGTTCTCTACCCACTTTCCTCTAGCTTCCTTTTTTTAAAATATGTTTTTTGGAAGCAAAGTCATATAGAGATAAACAACATGGACTTTTGAGTTAGATTAACTTGTGTTCAGAGTAAGTTTTACTTCTTACTAGCTATGTGATCCTGGGCAAAACGTCTCAGAGCCTCTATTTCCTTATTTACACAAATGAGGACTACATGGGATGAAGATTAAGTGAGATGACATTTTTAATAGTCCATCTTAATGCCCTTCACTTAGAGGAGCTAGAGTTTGTTTCTTTTCTGCCACCTACTGCAAATCAAAACTCATAGCATGAACCATTAATCTCAATATTTCCTAATTTTTTAGGAACTTCATCTTTATTAACTTAGAAATTATGCTTCTGCTTCTGGTAATGAAATTCTGCTTTGACAAAGCTATTGTATCCAACAAGAAATTGGAATCTACAAGTATGGAGTTCAGTTAATGCTACCAGATGGAGTGGTGACTTTCACTTCACTGAAGCATTAACTTCCTAAATGGTTGGTGTGATGGTTTGAAGTTGTATATACCCCAGAAAAGATCATGTTCTTAAAGCTAATCCATTCATGTGGGTGTAAACCTATTGTGGGTGGGACCTCTTGATTAGGTTATTTTAGTTGAGGCATGCCCCAGGTGGGTCTTAATCCTCTGACTGGAGTCCTTTATAAGAAGCTGAGAGAAAAGGACTCACACAGAAGCTAAGAGAGACAGAAGATAAAAGAGAGATGAAGCAGAGAGAGAAAAGCCAGAGAACTGAGAGAGAAGCAACCAAAAGCTGGAAGCAATGAAACTGGGAGAGAAGGGAGAAACCAGCAGGCACCGCCATGTGCCTAGTCATGTGACAGAAGAGTTGAGGATCATGGGTAGCCAGTCTTTGGTAAGAAGGTATTCTGTTGATGCCTTAATTTGGACATTTTCGTGGCCTCAGAACTGTAAACTTATAAGCTAATAAATTCCAGTTGTAAAAAGCCAATCCATTTCTGGAGTATTTCATTTCAGCATCTTAGCAAACTAAAGCAGTTGATTAGAAGAGCAGCATTTGTTTCAGAAAAATGTGGCCAGTTACTTTCTCAACCAATTTTTGATGATCATTGCCTTTTTACCTATCCAGATTTAAGAATGTGAATTCTTAAAGATTTTTCAAAACTAAAATGAACTCATATCAAAATTGTTTATGAAATCAAAACTTCTGTCTGAAGAAAGATTATTGTTATTCTATTTTTAATTTCCCACAAACTCCACAGGAAGTGGTGATGTGGCTAGAGAATAGTACCATCTCAAATAAGAATAATGGGAGGAGTGCTTTGTCTTTAGATATTAGAGCACAGTATCTTTTTCTCTTTTTTGGTCTCTGATATTCAATTCCCATTGTTGTTCTGTGGCTCAGCAATATAACTTGTCATTCTGTGCCTTATTTTCTAATATGCATCTTTCTTCTCTTTTTAATTCCTTCAAATTCTTTTTTTAAAAGTTAACTATTTTTTAATTAGAGAAGTTGTAGGTTTACAGAAAAATCATAGAAAAAATACGGAGTTCCCATATACCCACCAAATACACACACAATTTTTCCTATTATTAACACTTTTTTTAGTGTGACACCTTTGTTACAATTGATGAAACAAAAGCATTACAGTTATACTATTAACTATAGTATGTAGTTTACATCAGGGTTCACTATTTGTGTTTTACAATCCAATGATTTTTTTTAACTTTTTGACTCTTGCAGCATCTTCAAAGTCTTTTTCCGTCAACATGTTTTTGAGGTTAAGTCTAGCTAATCCAATGCATGAAGGGTAGGATATGTGCATGTTTATTCATCAGTCCTTCAGTTGTGGAAGAAGTCGGGCAGGTGGGCAGGAGTTGTATCATGAAAGGCCTCATATGAAATGCTAAGGACTTCAGATTTTCCTATGTGTAGTGGAAAACAGTTAAAGAATTTTGAGCAGGACAATGGAATGATTCAATTTACATTAAGGATATTTAAAGCTATGATCATAATAACTATGTTTGGCTGAAAGTTCTGATATCTAAAATATTAATAAGATACAAAAACATTTTCATTCTAAATATTATTGCTAGTGGCTATATGTATACTATAAATGACCCTATTATGATCAGTTTGCTTTCTTAAGGACACACTCTTGAAGCATTGCTATAAATGTTTCATTTAGTTTAATACATATTGAAAATGGACTGAATGACCTTTAGGAGTTTTCTTAGGCATTAATAATTTACTCTCAGCTGAAGATCACATTACTCCTTCACCAAAGGAAAAAAAAAAAAAAGCAATTCAATTTCTTCTCAGTCAATTCTGTTTCTCTCTATTTTTAACTAGACTACATTTTCACCCATTGCTAGCCAATTCCATTTACATGTCCCACTTATACCTTTCCCTCAATATTATGGAAGCCGGGTCATATTTTGCTCCCCTAGCTTCACCACTTACTAGCTTTCCCTGCTGTGTTCTACTTCCAATCAATCCTAGAGCCTTTGAGTGTCAACTTCAAAATGAATCTTAAATATTTGCCTTTCTTTACATAGTCATTGTTATTATACTGGTTCAGGTCCTCATTGTTTTAATTCTGAACTGTTGAAATAGACCTTTGACCTTAACTGTGTCTCTAATTTCTCATCTCTGCAATGCACTCATCACACTGCTGTTATAATTACCTTTCTAAAATATAGCTTTGGTCATGGCACTCCCCTGGAGAAATTTCTTTTGTCCCACAAGATCAAGTCCAAACTCTTTTACGTTCAAACTCAGCCACAATCTGCCCACATTCATTACTAAGATCTCAAAAGGGAAACTCAGGTCCATTTAGGAGTAAATATTCTGCTGAAGGTAAAACAATCTGAAGGAAGAAGGGAAAGTCACATCTGCCCTGGGGTAACCTGCTTTTTGATCCTTTGGCAGAAGAAAGAGATTGTTATCTGAGTGTTGGTACAGACTGGTGCTGGGCAAAGGAGTCCCTTGAGGTATACCAAGTTTAGGATCTAGGGAGCAGTCATTCTGTCCAACCTGAAAATTCAGGAAAGCAGACAAAAAATCAGCTGCTTAAAATGGTTTATGGCAGCACAATGATGGAGACATTCTTGGGGAAGCAACAGTGATACCCAGGTGGAGCCTAGGAAAAAATAACTCTTTTGGAGATGACCCTGTAAGTTCCCTGTTCACCAAGAAAGATGATGGTATTTTCTCACAAACTGAAAAGAACTGAATTAATTAGTTTGCTAGAACCCAGAAGTTAGGACTGGCATGACCTAAGAGACATAGCCTTCCACATCCTTCTGGTTTTGCCTTCCATGCTCTCTCTCTCCCTAAAGATGGTACAACCTCTCCTCAGCTAACCAGATTTACTTATTACTGCCTAAATGCACCTCTGTTCTCTTACACAACTGGCTTCATTATGAAATTCCCATTCTTTCCCTGCTTATCAAAATTCTGAAGACCTGTGTTGAGAATCAATTGAAGCCAATTTCTGTGTTCTTTTTTTTGATAGGTAGCAGTAGCCATTGAAACCTATGAGATGGATGAGGGTTAGGTAAATCCCCCTACATCCAGATTAATGAATTCTAGTCTCACACCAAATTCACTTACACTTAAAAGAAAAGAAACCTGCTGGTGAGGAGTCACAAAACAGTATACATAACTGTTTTCTAGGTTCAGGGCTCCAACTGATACCTTGCAAGAAACGTTCACTCATGGCAAATGCAGAAATGTTCCAGCAGCAGTTTTCTGTTCCATTCAAGGTAGCATTAGGCTGCCCCAAATCATCAAGCCAGAGAATTACTAAGGAATAAGTCCTAAGCACCAGAGTACTGGCTACAGGCTTCTAGATTCTTATACTTGGTTCACGCATGGTTGGGGAGTATCTACAAATTCATTTAGCTAATCCACATAATCTCAGCTGTAAGAGCACACTTCTTAGATTCACATGCTGATAAACCACTACTACAATCTCCATAATAAACCATTCACTGTTTTTACTTAGTGAAATGTGTAGTATTATTTGAGATATAGGCAAGAAAACACTTGTAGTAACCAGCCCCTGAGTGCCCTCTTTCTGACACAATGGTGGCTGACTATCCTTGGAGAGTGGTTCTTTCTTAGAGCAGCCAACTGCCACACATTTATGTTACACTCTGTGCTGATGTGCTTAAAGTAAATTACTGGCATTGTCACAACCTGCGTCACAGCATGGTATAGGAACAGCATCCTCAGGAATAAGACAGACCTGGATTAAATCTGAGCTCCACCACTTCGTAATTTAATGACACTGGACACGTTACTTAACTTTTCTAATCCTCTCTTTTCTCATCCATAAATTAGAGTCATGATCCTGGCAGGCAGATATTCTATAAACATAACATTCAGGGGTGTGCTGGAGTGGTTTACAGCAGCTTATAAGAGTTGGTTGGCAAATTTTCAGGAATTTTGCAAACTAATTGTTGAACACAGTTGTTTTAAACAATTAAATTATATAAACTTTAAATTTAAAAATTATATATAAAAAAGGTAATAAACATTCCAAACTCATCACTTCCTAATTATTTTACTACATTTTACTGTTTTCTATGCTCTTGGGATAATGTTGTGTAACTTCCCAACTCTTCCCAAGTCTGTGTTCACAGACATGTAGCTTGGCAGCTTAAAACTGGAAAAGGCAGGAGTATTTAACTCCATGAAAATAAGAAAGCCCTAGAAATCAGGGTTTGATTTATTACTACAAAGATATTCTGACAAAACAAGAAAAGCTTGGGCCATGGTAAAACTACTAGGTATTGAACCAACTTTTTCTTTCCTGCATTTTTCTTGAGACCCTTCATCTTACTTTTGCATTATAGTAATAACAATAGCTAATACTTCAATGTACTCTCTGTGTTCTAGATGCTTTACATATATTATTCATATAAACCGCATATCCCATCCTTATGAGATAGCTAATGTGTTGGTTTTTTTTTTTTTTTTCTTAAGATGAGGAAACTGAATACCAGAACGTTTAAATAATTTGCCCAAGACCTTACAGGTTGTGAGTGACAGAGTCGAAATTTGAGCCCAGGCATTCTAACTCCAAAGTTAAATTTGTAGCAAATCATTACCCAGACTTGAGTGCCAAAGCAGATTTGGTTTCAAAGGGACTGTCTTTCAAGAGAAAAACTCAACATTTTCCATTTTAATAGACAAAGAGCCCAAAGAAATCAGAGCATGTGGTTTATAGTTTATCCATAAACCATAAATCTGGGAAGAATTCATGATAATAAAAGAGATAGTTTCCCTCCCAGAAAAGGGATAACATTTTACCAGTTTGGGGAGGAAGGAGAACATAAGTAAAGCTAAATACTCTAGAGTTAGTTCCTACCCGGATCTCAGAAAACTAATGCTCTACTGGTCAGCTCTGGCCAGGTTGGTATGGGAGAGGAAAAATAGCCCCCAAATGGATTTGGTGGGAACCAAGAACAGAAAGGATGCACGTTTTCATTCCTGGGTTACAGCTTGGGGGACACACACATCCCCGAGAAGCCACTACCAGAGTTCAGTTTGCAGCTTTGAGGAGAAATGGCAGCTGGAAAGTCTAAGGCCAAGGGGACCTGGGAGAGATCCATGAGACTCTGGGTCCCTAGTGTCTCTTGGGGGTCATGCAAGAGCAATTCCAGACGTGGTCCTCTCTCTCTAGCTAAGCCAACTTGGCAGGTGAAATCACTGCCCTCCCCCTCTATGTGGGATCTGACACCCAGGGGAGTGAATCTCCCTGGCAACGTGGAATATGACTCCCTGGGAGGAATGTGGACCCGGCATCGTGGGATGGAGAACCTCTTCTTGACCAAAAGGGGGATGTGAAAGGAAATGAAATAAGTTTCAGTGGCTGACAGATTCCAAAAGGAGCCGAGAGGTCACTCTGGTGGGCACTCTTACGTACAATATAGACAACCCTTTTTAGGTTCTAATGAATTGGAATAGCTAGCTTAAATACCTGAAACTATCAAACTACAACCCAGAACCCTTGACTCTTGAAGATGATTGTATAAAAATGTAGCTTATGAGGGGTGACAATGTGATTGGGAAAGCCATATGGACCACACTCCCCTTTGTCTCATTTGTGGATGGATGAGTAGAAAAATGGGGGAAGAAAAAAACAAACAAACAAACAAACAAACAAACAAAAAAACACCTAATGTTCTTTTCTACTTTAATTGTTCTTTTTAATTTTAATTTTTATTCTTATTATTTCTGTGTGTGGTAATGAAAATGTTCAAAAATTAATTTTGGTGATGAACGCACAACTATATAATGGTACTGTGAAAAACTGAATGTATGCTTTGTATGACTGCATGGTATGTGAATATATCTCAATAAAAATGAATTAAAAAAAAAAAAGAAGACCAATTGACAATTCCCCATAACCTAGAGAGGGGTGAGGGCATTGAAGGCTCCCACCAGTCATGTGAAGGCATGCTAGTAGCAGACTTGCAGCAGGTATTGAAACTGATGTTCAAAGACCAGATGGTAGAAATGATAGTTCTGCAGAGGCCAGTGTGGACTCATGGCACCTGCAGATAGGAACCTGCTCTTCCTGACACTGGGTCCATAGGATATGGACACTCTCCATATTTAAATTCAGAGAGAACTGAGTTTTCTACTTGAAGTGAAGTAATTTCTAATTTCACTGAGTCTACCTGGGGAATGATTAAGTAACATTTTATGCATTAGAGAGAATAGGGATTTAAAGAAGATATTAAATTGAATGATAAAAATGAAATTTAAGAGCCTTGCTAGTGGGAGTTACAAATTATGAAATTAGAACTGGTTATGTCCTCTCCTTAGATATGTATGTATCCATTCAGGGGTTAACGGCTATGAAAAATATAAAGGAGAATTAATATCTTAGTGAATATGTATTCATTTGATACATATGCATATGCATATTATACATATATGTGCAGGCACACACATATACGCACAACCTTTGACTGAATTATTATTTATGTATGTATATTTTGTTTGCTTGCTTGTTTGTTCGTATAGCATCATATTTTGCAGGCACATCTTGCTAATGCTGTAAAAAGGCCATCTTAGTTAAGAACATAGGTCTGGGGTCTGACTCTGGGTTTAAATACCAATTCTGCCTCATACTCCTTGAGTGACCTTGGAGGTGTTACTTACCCTCTCTGGGATGCAGTTTTCTCATCTCTAAATCCTCACAGGGTTGTTAGGAAAGTTGAAAATTTTGATATGCATAACATACCTAAACATGCATAGTGTGCTATTGCGAGTCCTCAGAAATGTTAGTTGTGGTAGTTTTTTCTGCATGGCCTTAGTTTTCTTTCCTTATCTTCATTTCAGTGACCAAGGACATGCAGTAGTTGACAGTGGGCTTAACCTGGGTGCTCTTCAAGTCCCTCGGTAGTTTGGAGAAGTTTGGATTTTTCCCAGAAGTTCTTTGGTGTGTGCCATGATCTGCAAGGTCTCACTCCAATGTCTCCACTCTCTTGTCTATCTTGTTTTTGAGGCATTTTATGGGAAAGTAACCTTTGTAAACAAAAGAAGAGCAATTATTTCATGCATAATTATTCCCAGGAGACCACCTGTTTTTTTCTCTTTATTGAAGAAAGAAAACTATGGAATGCTTCCATTGTGAAAACTTGTGTCTCCTTTTTGTTCATTTTGATTGATGCCATAGATGGTGTTGTGTGTTCTATCTCTCATCACATTCTCCAGATTCCATATCACATATTTTTGCTTTTAATGGATAATTTTATTGCTAACACTTTGAAGTCATGGAATCCATGTTCTGATCTACTGGTTTGAGGGTATTTTTCTTTACAAAAAGAAACAGCTGTTGCCCTTTGCATTTAGATTCTTTCATGAGTTTGTTATCATTTAGTTAGTACTTACTTTCATATTTTAAAAAGTGAGTTATCAGCATTTGGATAATTGTTTCTGATTATCAGTATATCACCACCTAATGCCTATGGTCTCAACAATGTCTTTGCTAGGGAAGGCAGAAAAAAACACATGCATAGACAACCATGTTATGTCTTACAGGGTCCACTAATACTGGTTACAAGAATGATTATCTTGAGTTTCTTACCTAGGCTACTGTAGGATGCTTTTTAGTTATCAAAAGAATAATGATTAAAATTTGAATCTAAATTAAGGTCAAGCTATGAAACAAAGAAAACCAATCTCTTTAGGACCCCTGCAGATTACAAAGGGAGATCTATGTTTTTTTCTTTTATTTGATAGGGATTCTGAATAGTTAGGAAAATGTTATTGTGAATTGTTGTATGCAACTTACAAAATAATTCCAATTCTGAATTGGAGGGCACATGAAATTAGTTTAGTAGTCCCTTACTCTGTTGCATTGCTTTGAAATTTGAAAAGCCAGTTCAAGCACTATATATTCTGAAATAACCTAGGGAATTAAATTTTGAGGTAAATTGACACAAAGTATATTTAGAAATAAAATTTCAGACACAGGCTTATTACACACGAGTTTTCCTAAAATCAGAAGGGATTCTTTGCTTTGACTTCTTTAAGAGTTCAAAGTCTATCACATTTATAACGGCATAGAATAGAAAACTAAAAGGTAATTGAGGTTCTAGATATAGTGGTATATATATCCTAACGTTTTGTCTTCTAGTATTTGATTTCAAGTTTTCCCCAGTGAATTACTATTTTCAAAAATTATTCTCCATAAAATAGGAAATTATTTTCTTTATTCCTTACTTATGAGTTACTTAGGCTGACCTTGAAATAAATTCTGAAAATATAAGAAAATAGTGAGAAAGTTTCTCAGGAGGATGGAGAAATCTTTAAAACATGATTCAGTGTAATGAAGTCATTTATTTTGTTACTTGTCAAAAATATCAATTTCACATCTTTTTGAGAAAGAAAACTTGAAATTGCATCTTTCACTGGGAAGAATGAAGCTTTTGAGTTAGACACATCTGATTTAAGGCAAACCGTGGGGTACCAGTTACTTCACGCATAAGATGAAGCACCTTAGATTATTCACTTAGCTCTAGTGTTCTTAATTTTCATCAGATCTAAAACTGAAAAATAAGCAAACATGATTCTAAAAGGAAATATTTATCAAAGATGCATTTAATGATTTTTCTACCCGTATTTACACTAGAGTGCTCATGGAATGAATGTAAAGCAACCCTGTAATAGAAGTTACATAGCTTATTGCTACCTGATTAATTTCAGGCCTTTTAAATTCCATGATGAAACTTCAGATTCTGTAGCCTTCATCATACAATCTTCTACAGTGCAATGTTCACTTGAAATCTGGGAAAACACCAGGGATTATAGCCCACCTGCAATAATCTAATAGTAGTTTCAAGGGTAAAAGGGTGACTAAATGACCGCATCAGTTTCTAATTTCCATGACTTTCTAATTGTGCTGAGTTAGAAAAATGTCAAATTTTATTTCATCCACACCCTTTGGTGCTCGATATCACTATTGTTCTTTACATATATGTATTCATTTCAGGAACACCTCAGATTTTGCCATAAAATCTCACTGCTTACCTGAATGAAGATCCCTTGTGTCAGGTTTTCTAACTCTCCAGTGCAACTGAGAACTTAAAAAAGTTCAGTAGAAGGAGATGATTTCTATAAAATTATATAGCTGACGCAGCAATGGAAAGCTTACACACATTTTAAATAACTAAGATGGGAAGACATTGTGGTTGTGTGCTTTCAATTAAGTATGAATTTTTCCCCCACCTAGTATTATTCTGGTTTAAATTAGAAATCTTAATGGGGTTAGGCTCTCTTGGGTAAAAGCTAGAGAAAACAGCTCAAAAGTCTCAGAGGTGATCTTGGCCCTCCTCTGCATCTCCCTCTCCCCTACTACCATCCTGTATAGATGGGAAATGAGCCATTTTCAACCTGGAGTTTAGTGTCCTTATCCTACACGAATGTTTCTCAATTGGTGTAGGGGAGAGGGAGAAATGGGCAAGTACACTAGGTCTAATTTTGGGTATTTGAAGGAATGTTTTTGGTTGTGAGAGTAATAGGGTGCTGCTGGCATTTAGTGGAAAGGGTCTAGAGATACTATATGTCCTGTAATGTACAGGATGGTTCTGAACATCAAATAATTTCCTTCCCACACTGTTTTTTTTTTTTAATGCTTATCTTTGGAAAGTCTCATTAGGCATTCATGTAGATGAAAACCCAGCTTACCTTTATCTAAACCTGAATCTTTTTCTGTCTCTCTCTCTCTCTGTCTCTTTCTCTCTCTATATACATATATATATATGCAAAATATTTTCACATGGTTTAATGTACACTGAATTTTCCAGGATTGCACCTACCATGTAAATAGAAGGAAGAATAAACTTATTTTATTTGAAATTTTACTAGGAATGTTCACCATTTTGGAAAGTCAGATGGCAATATCATTGGTGAGACTGAGTCAGCCATATAACATAACTGATCTGCATTTGTAGCTGCCACATTCACCTTTATTTCAAAATATCAAGAATGGGTCAACATATTTATTGAGTATTGTTTTACTCTTCTTAAATCCAAACTATTCTTTATAAGTATGTATATTCATCTGACTATTTCAATATATCCTATAATGTAGTTGTGCAAAGCATTTGCATGTAGAATTATAAATCATTTTATTATATACATTTCTATTCTTTTCTATTTATAATAGAATTAGAGGATCTTATGATTTAGAAAGAAATGATATATTATAGAAAAATTATGTTATCTATGAATTTTATCTTAGTATAGTAGAAATTGAGGGTGTGTTTTAGTTTCCTGGATGCTAAAACAAATATGCAATAGGTTGGCTTAACAACAAGAATTTATTGGTTCATGGTTTTGAGGTTAGGAGCCGTCTAAAACTGAGGCATCAGCAAAGTGATATTTCCTCCCCAAAGACAGTGACATTCTAGGCTGGCTGCCAGTGATCCTTGGTCTTTCGATTTTCTGTCACATGAAATGTACATGGCAATATCCTCTTCTTTCTCTTTGGATTTCCATTGACTTCCAGCTTCTGGCTATTCCTCATGGAGTTTCTCTATGTGGCCTTCTCTATAAGGCCTCCAGTAATAGGATTAAGACCCATTGTGATTCAATTGAGCCACACCTCAGTTGAGGTTAACTGAAGTAACCTCATCAGATGTCTTATTTGTAATGGATTCATGTCTATAGGAATGGATTAAGATTAAGAACATGTTTTCCTGAGGTATATAAATCCACAACACTGTAAGGGGTATTACAAAATATTTGATGTAAAAAGGAATATTACTTTTGTTGGGTTTGAGAATGGAGATGTTATAATTTTTAAAACTAATATACAATATTTTACACCAAAGGGAAATAACAATAATGTTCTAAATGAGATTTTGCATCCTCAAATTTTAGGGATTAAGGAAAAATATATTATACATTTTGGGGCAATTTGAGGTAAAAATATTGGTTTACTATGTGGTGTTTGAAGGTACAAAACTGCATATTTTGAAGGGCCTGGAGAATCAATCTTGAGAAATAAATGAGATTCTCTGAGATCTCACTGCCAATAAGGTATATGTTGGGTCTATAACTTGGCCTTTACTCTTCTAGTTTCCGAGTACAAAGATTTTTAAATAAAAACAGAAACTTGGAGGGTGAATTTAGTGTTCAACTTTAACAGTATTGACTGTATATAAAAATATTAGATCTTTTAAACATCAGTCTCCTTGTTTTTAAAATGCTGTTAATAATATATCTCTAAAGTTAGAAGTCTGAATCTGTTAATCTTCTGAGGTAATTTACAGTTTAAAATATAATACATGACTTCCCTTTATAGTGTAGTACAATCTTGAATTTAAAAACAACAAAAGCAAAATCAGAACCAAAGCAAATATAGGAGGCTAAAGTCATAAGCCCTGAATTCTAGTCCTGGATTTTCCCTCTTATTAACGATCTTTGGCAATTCATCCCTCCATGTCCAAATTTTCTTCACATATACCTTCTTTATCCATTTTACGATGTTTTTGTAAGTAGCAAATGACATAATAAATGCAAAAACACCTCTTAAAAATAAAGTGTTCTACTGTCCTGTCACAGGCTTTCTTGATTTCAGAATGAGGCAGAGTAACTTGTACTTGTTAGTTTAGTAATATATCTGTGTTGATTTGGAATCCCTTTAGAATTCAAGTTTATCTTTACTTTAAAAAAAAAATCCCATAAACTGCCAAGCAGAAAATAAAAATTATCCATCAAATGAGATTTAAAATAAAATAAAAGATAGCCAAGTTCATCTAACAATGTAGTATCTTCTATGGAATTTTAAGGAAAAGAAAGATTGTAATCTCAATGGTAGCCACACTATTTTTACATAGTAAGGCAAAAGAAAGGCATTCTTACACCTTAGTCAAAATTTACTATAAAAGAGCCTTCTCTATAGAGCATCAGTTATCCAGGATAGAATCGGAATTTTGATTTAAAAAAACTGATGCTGAGTCCTGAAAGCAGTTAAAATGATAAAGATGTTAAAAAATAAAAAATGACTGAAATTAAAATAGGATATTAGAGACATAAAAGAAAGAAATGCAAAATATATATTTGGTTTAAAATATGTTGTGTCATACTCTAAGAATCTGTTTGTGTCCTATAGGAACCAGAAGAAGAGTAGCTCTTCTTTTTCATCCATAAAGATAATTTGAAAATGGCTTACTATAGTTAATTATCAGATTTTAATAAGATTATGCCATCAAAATTTTCAGTGATAGTATAAAATGAAATGCAATCCAAACGACTAGATAGAGAACAAACAACAAAGCATTGAATAAGGATACAGGCACAATACTAATTAGTATAATTATTATAAATACTAAATTATGACCTCGCCATTAAAAGTTCAAGGGATGTAAATTAGGTACCTAAAATACGGTGATGTAGGTAAGAGAAGCAATGGGCACTGCTTGTATAATAAAACTCTAATGCAAGAAGGGAATGGATGGAAATAATATTGGCCAAATTAGAAGTTAGAGCCCAAATTACCAAGCAAGATATAGATCAATATATAATTGATAAATATCTATTGAAAAAGATGAAACTGAGCATAAAAGAAGTTTGAATTCTCAGCCATGCGAAGTTTCCTACGCCAAGGTCAGGCCTTGACACTTGGGATGGGGGTGTCTGGGTAGATGCAGTTGAGAACATTGGCTGCCCAGTTTCTCTTGAATGCTCTGGGCCTGCAGCAGTAGCCCACTCCCCTTTATTAGAAGAAGGTGCTACCACATGGTTTGAAGAACAAGCAGAAACCTCATGTAAGGCAGGTACCTTATGAAACGATACTGCTCCACTCAGGTTCTACCTTTTCCTTCCTACCTGGCAAAAAAGGAAACACAAGGGACAAATTTCACCAAAGCCTGACTGTGGAAGTTCTGGACCTGCTAAGGAAGATGAAAGACTGTGTGCTGAAGGAACTGCAGGATCTGGCTATTACCTACTGGCAGAATTCAGGGGACTGTGCATGGAACTGGATTCTGAAAGTTAGGACTTCCATGGCAGAGTGGAGAAGGGAATAAAGATATGCTAGAGTGGAAGTAATATGTACGGCCACAACACCTACCACCCAACCCTGTCCTTCAGGAAAGTCCAGAGGATACTCCAATTACCAAAGGGATAAAGAATACCCTGGTGAGGTGGTGGTTCTACTACTATTGCTAAAGCAATGCCACATTTTGCTATGAGAACATTCCACTTCTGGGACCAAATTTCTACTGCTGCACAATAAACTATCAATGTCTTCAAACAATCATTTTATTATGTTTATGAATAAAGATATGCTTGATATGCTCCACAATGTCTGGTGCCTTAGATGGTGTGATGCTTAAGTTCGTGTGTCAACTTGGCCAGGTTATGGTGTCCAGTTGTTTGGTCAAGCAAGCACTGGACTGATTATTACTGTGAGAATATATCATGGATTTAAATCATCAATTAGTTGATTGTATTTCTATGGCTAATCTCAATCACCTGAAGAGAGTGCTTTCAACAATGAGAGAAGCCTTATACGAACAGTTGAAGGCCTTAAAAGGAGAAGTGATTTCAGCAGTCAAAAGGAAGAATTTCCATTTCTACTTCGGTCAGTCAGCTTCTCCTGGGGAATTCATTGCAAACCTTCCTCGGATTTCCAAGCTTGCAGCTCACCTTATGGAATTTGAAACTCCCATCCCCCTCAGTTACACAGACCGATTCCTATTTTAAACACTCACAATATTTACATTATTTTCCCTAGAGAACACTGGCTGATACAGACGGGAAGAGTCAAAGACTGGGAGTACCTCGGATAGCTAGGAGCTGGAATGATCTGAAAGCTCGTTCACTTATATAAATGCCTGGTTCCTGAGCTGGGATAATTTGAAGATTAGGACTGTTGACTACAAGCATGTAGCCTCTTCTGAGGTCTGACTTCCTCACAGCATGGTGGCTTTAGAGCAGTCATATTTCTTACATAGTGGGTTATGCTTACAAGCATGATTGTTCCAGTGGTCAAACTATAAGTTATATCATTTCTGACCTATTATATCATTTCTGACCTTATTGCTGCATTCTATTGGTCACTAGTGAGCAACAAGCCTGCCCAGACTCACGGCCCATATCGTGATGAGAGGAAAGTCAAGGTCACATTTTAGAAAAGCATGTGACATAGAAGATATTGTCTCCATTAAAAAAAATCTTTCAGAGTGACACCAGCATCACTGAGAAGTTCAGTAGATAGTCTGTTCTTCTCTAAGCCAGAGATGATGGCAGGATGTGCTATCACAGAACTAGGCTCCCTTATAGCAATGCAAATGACAAGATTCCAAAATAAAAAAGGCCAGTTTGTGGTGCTTAACTATTTGAAGAAAGATAATGTGTGACTATCACAGTAAGTAGACAAACTGGAGTGGCAGATAGTGGGGCTGCCTTCAGAGAGCTATAGAGATGGCACTCCTAGAAGCAAGAGAAGGGCAGTCAATACAGGTGCTGCTTAATGTATACAATTAAAATAAATCAAAGAAAAAGTAAACATAGAATTACCATATGACCCAGCAATTCTTTTCCTATGCATAAACACAAAATAATTGAAAGCAGAGACTAAAACAGATAATTGTACACCAGTGTTCATAACAGCATTATTCACAATTGCCAAAATGTGGAAGCAACCCAAATGTCCATCAGAATATGAATGGATAATCAAAATGTGGTATATCCACACAACAGAATATTATACAGCTCTAAACAGAAGAGAACTGCTGGTACATGCTATAACACGGATGAACTTGAAGACATCATGTTGAATGAAATGAGCCAGACACAAAAAGGAACATTGTATGATTTCTCTCATATGAAATATGTAGAATAAGCAAGTTCATACAGACACAAAGCAGAATGGTGGTTACCAGGGACGGGCAATGGGAGTTACTGCCAAATGAATATCAGTTTTGGTTTGGGATGATGAAAATAAGTCTGGAAATAGATAGCGATGAAAGTTACACAATTTTGCCAATGTACTAAATGTCAAAGAATTGCCCACTTAAATGATTAAAATGCTATGTGTATTTTACCACAATTAAAAAAGTATTTGTTAGAAAGACAAATCAAAGATCGATAAGCAGGAGGCTGAAGGCAGCTGCCCCAGTGAAAAATCATGATTCCTTATCTAGTTTCTCAGTCAATTCTCAGACCTGGACCTCATTAACTGAAGAAGGGGCCAGGTTCCTGAAGGAGGACCCTGAAACACTGCAGTAAGCATATTCAGTAGTAATTTCCCAGTCTTACCCTAAAGTGACTTACAAGCATTAATTCTTGTAAGTGCGCACTGGGAAAAGTGAAATGCCCAGACCTCTTGAGGATTATTGGACAAAGAGTTGAAATGAATATTGATACCCAGGGACCCAAAGGGCCAACATGACCCCCTTATTGGAGTGGGGGCATATGACAGTCTGGTAACAAATGGAATCCTGGTCCAGGTCCTCCTCACAGGGCGACCACTGGATTCACAAACCTATCATATGTTCATTTCACCAATGAGTAATTGGAATGCACATGCCAGGTGTTGACAGAATTGTCATTTGGTTTTTTGATCCTTGCGGTAAGAGTTTGTATTAGTCAGGATTCTCCAGAGAAATGGAACTGACAGGATATGTGTGTGTGTGTATGTTTGTGTGTGTGTAATTTAATACATAATATAATATATGTAAATATTAAGAGATTTATTACAGTACTTGGCTCATGCACCATGGGGATTGGTAAGTCCAAATTCCATAGGGCGTGTCATAAGTTGGACACTCACTGAAAGTGAAGTTGGAATTCCCAGGAGAAGCCACAATTTGGAAACTCTATGAAGGTGATATTGAATTCCCCAGGAGAAGCAGGCTGGCTGAAGTAGAGATAAAAATTCTTCTTTCTGACTGCTGAAATCTCCATGGAACCTGGCCATGGGACATCAGGTGACCAGCTTTATGTGGTCACAGCTGCCCATCTCAAGCAGGGTTCTACTGACCCATCAAGTTATGCTGTTCATCAATCCCAGCAATAATCCAGCATAAAATGGAAGTGATAACACAAGGACCAGGCACAAGTAGGGCAAGTGGGCACAAGTAAGCTATACAAGCAGGTGGTATAACCTCCCCTCCCCCACCACTATCTCATTTGCCACTTCTCACCTGTGACTACATGTGGCTGGTGGGATCCCATGTGACCAGCTGATGGAAGAAGGCGGTGGCCAGCTTGGTTTATGGAAGGGTTTGCTCAGTGTGTCAGTGAGAGCTGAAGTCAAATTGCTACTCACAATAATCCCATTCAGGAGTGGTCCTGAAAATGAGGGCTGAGGAGAAATCCTCCCATTGGGCAGTTAATCCTCTACTTTGTATGGATAGAAAAAAAAAGTGAGAATATACTCAAACTCACAGGTATTGGTGTCGGTTGAACAGGGGCCTGGAAAGCAAAAGATTGGAAGGTCTGTACTGAGGAAGTCTGAAGAAAAGGCACTTTTCTTTTATAGAGAAGGGTATGCAATAAGAAATTCTTGGTATGACATGCAAATGCCCACTAGAAAGCATCTATCATTAAAGAGACATTAAACAAACAAGTAGACAGAGTGACTTGGCCAGTAGATCCCAGGCAGTCTTTGTCATTGGTTACATCAGTGCCAGCATAATGGACAAATAAATGGAGTAAGGATGCAGCCTATGAATGGGATCAATAGCATGGACTCCCAAGCACTAAGGTTTATTAGCTAATGCCACTGGTGAATGCCCAACTTGCCAGCAATAGAGATCAATACTGAACCCCTACAGAACCATCTGATACTAATAGATCACTTGGTACAAATTGTCTATATTGGACCCTACTACCCTCATCAGGCAGCAATTCATGTTGATTGGGACTGACACCTATTCTAGGCATGAAGTTGCCTTGTTTGCACACAGGTCCTTGACTAACAATAGTATCAGAGACTTGTGTGAATTCTTTGATTCACCAATGTAAGATCTCAAATAATATTGCATTATACCAAGAAACTTACTTTTAACCAAAGAAAATACAGCAGTAGGCACATGGACCTGTCACATACTGCACCACCAGTAAGTCACTGGCCTGAAAGAATATTTAATGGCCTGTTGAAGATGCGTCTAAGGCACTAGTTGGAGATGATACTCTGAAAGGATGGAGTGCCACATTCTAGGATGCAGCAAACATCCTAAATCGATGAATGTTATATGAAACTATGCCCCTAATAGGTAGAATATATGGGTCCAGGAAGCAAGAGTGGAAGTATGAGTGGTCCTTTATGCCATTACCCTTGATGGCCCATTTTGGGCTTCCCATCCTCCAACTCTAGGCTCTGTAGATATAGAGATCTTGGTTCCCGAAAGGGGAACACTTATACTAAAGGATATGTCTTGTTAAGTAAGAGTGTCATTGAGCTTCAAGCAAAATCTGCCATTAGGTCACTTCAGACTCCTCATGCTGACAGACCAGCAGACAAGGAAATGAATTATCTTACTAGTAGTTGTAATTAAACTTGATTATCAGGAGAAAATAGGGCTTCTGTAATACCACGAAACAAGGGAGAATATGTTTGGTACTCAGTTGATCTTCTGGGACATAGTTTGGTCTCTCAGTTGTCTGTTTTGATGGTAAACAGACAATAGAGCAGCCATGGCCTGAGAAGGGGCTAAGATTCCACAGGGATAAGGATCTGGGTTATCCTACCAAGAAAGACCAGCTAAACTGCCAGTTCAAGTTGAGCAGATTTCAGAATCTGTGGCAGAATAGAGGGATGATGAATAATAGTTATAACCTCAAGATCAACTGTAGTATCAGGGCTATAGTTTGTCCCAGTGGCCCTTTTCTTCCAAGGTGGCGTAGACTTCGACTTACTATAAGAAGCAATTGGATGGGAGGGTGTAAAAGATGGACGGACTGCAGGCACTATGATGAGTGCTGCCAGATCCATTCTTTAGGGCCCCTCTTGGTATGTCTGCTGCAGAGGGCTCACAAGTGAATTTTTCCCCCAGAATATCTCACACCTCCATGAAATTGCCTCACCCAAAGTTCTACCTCTTCCCAAGGGGTAACTTATTGCCAATGATTGGCTGATGTGGGCCTAAAAAGCCTGGTCCCTTGCCTCCATTTGGGATAACTTGGAAGGACCATCAGAACACCTGGTAGAATTGTCAGAGTCTCAGATAAAACTTCTTTGTTGACTTCTGGGTAAAATGACAGACTAGGGAGTTCCAGAATTCAGTCCTCCCACCAAAACAACTATTAAACCAGCAAAAAATCTCTGAGAAACAATTTTGAAACTCCAGAGACCAGAAGAACACTGTACAGCATCCAGGGAAGAGCCAGAGGATGTGGCAGATAAATATGGTAAAGAACTGTATATTGCTTTCTCTGCATGGCAGCTACCAGCACACAGCCCCCACTTTTGCAGCAAGCCACCACTGGATTCAGTCCCTGGCCAGCTGCTGGTGACAGAAGGGGATGTAAAAAATCCTCTTCCTCATGAACAGGGGTGGGCATGGCCAATCACTGATCATGTCTTTTGACTAGTGAATTCAGACTGCTGGGTCCTGGCTCTGATGGCAGCTATTGTTTCAACCCACCCTGGACAAAGGCAGCTGCAGACATTGTTCCAGCTCCACCCAGACAAAGGTGGTGGCAGCCACTGTTTCAAAAATCGCAGGAAAGGGGTGGAGTCAGTGGAGATTTAAAGATGCAGTGCTTCCTTAGAGCTACATAGGACAGCATAAACATTCTTCAGGAGTGCACATGGATTATGCATTCTCTAGGACAGACCATATGGTGGGTCACAAAACAAGTCTCAGTAAATTAAAAAAGATACTGAAATCATACAATGAATATTCTCCAACCACGATAGAATGAATCTAGAAATCAATAACAAAGGGAACTGGGAAATTCACAAATATGTGGATATTAAACAATATACTCTTTCAACCAGTGGGCTAAAGAGGAAATCAGAAATGAAATTAGGAAATATCTTGAGGTGAATGAAAATGGAACTACAACATACCAAAACTCATGGGATTTGATAAAGGCCGTGCTAAGAGGGAAATAAATAGCTCTGAATGCTTGCATTATAAAAGAAGAAAAACTTCAAATCAGAGACCTAACCTCAAGGTTAGGTCTCTAATTTGAAGAGAAAACCAAACCCAGAGCAAGCAGAGGAAGAAATGAAAAAAGATTAGAGTGGAGATAAATGAAATAGAAAAAACAAAAAAACAATAGAAAGATTAAAACAAAATCATAAATTGGGTATTTGAAAAGATCAACAAAATTGAGAAACCATTAGTTATACTGACAAAGGAAAAAGAGGGAGGATACAAATAAGGAAAATCAGAAATGAAAAGGGGATATTACACTACCCCACTGAAATAAAAAGGACTATAAGTGGATACTATGAGCAACTGTATGCCAATAGATTAGGTAACCTAGATTAAATGGAAAAATTCTTAGAAATACACAAACTACCTACATTATCTCAAGAAGAAACAGAAGATCACAACAAACCAATTGCTAATAAAGAGATTGAATCAGTAATAAAAAACCTCCCAACAAAGAAAAGCCCAGTACCAAATGGCTTCATAGAGGAATTCTTCCAAATATTCCAAGAAGACTTAATTCTCATTCTGCTCAAACTCTTCTATGAGATCAACATCACTCTCTTACCAAAGCCAAATAAATATATCACAAGAAAAGAAAACTAAATACCAATACCTTTTGTGAAAACAGATGCAAAAAATCTCAACAAAATGCTAATAAACTGAATCCAATAGCATATTAAAAGAATTATACACCATGACTAAGCAGGATTTATCCCAGGTATGGAAGGTTGGTTCAATATAAGGAAATCAATTAATGTAATACACCACAGTAACAAAATGAAGGAAAAAGCCACATGACCATCTCAATTGATGCAGAAAAGGTATTTGACAAAATCTAGCACCCTTTCTTAATAACAAAACTTAGAATACTAGGAATATAAGGAAAATTCCTCAACATGGTGCAAGGCATATATGAAAATCCCACAGCTAACATCCTACTTAATGATGAAAGACTGAAGGCTTTCCCTCTGAGATCAGCAACAAGACAAGGATGTCCACTACCACCACCGTTATTCAACATTGTACTGGAAGTTCTTGCCAGATCACTTAGGCAAGAAAAAGAAACAAAAGCCATCCAAATTGGAAAGAAAGAAGCAAAATGTTCCCTATTTGCAGATGATATGATCTTATTTAGAGAAAACCCTGAAAAATCCACAACAAAGCTCCTAGAGCTAATAAATGAATTTATCCAAGTGGTGGGGTATAAGATCAATACCCCCAACTTGGCAGTGTTTCTATACACAAGCAATGAACAATCAGAAGAGGAAATCAAGAAAAAATTCCACTCACAATAGCAACTAAAAGAATCAAATATCTACCAGTAAATCTAGTGAAGGATGTAAAGGATTTGTACACAAAAAACTACAGAAGTTTGCTAAAAGAAATTAAAGAAGACCTAAATAAATGGAAGGATATTCCATGTTCATGGATTGGAAGATTGACTATCGTTAAGATGTCAATATTACCCAAAGCAATTTATAGATTCAATGCAATCCCAATCAAAATTCCAACAATCTTATTTGCAGAAATGGAAAAGCCAATCATCCAATTTATATGGTTGGGAAGGGGCCCAAATATCTAAAGCAATCTTGAAAAAGAAGAAAATAACAAGTGTTAGAGAGGATGTGGAGGAATGGAACACTCATTCATTGCTGGTGGCAATGTAAAATTGTGCAGTTGCTGTGGAAGACAGTTTGGCGGTTCCTCAGAAAGCTAAGTATAGAATTACCATACAACCCCAGCAATACACACTGATCACAGCAGCATGATTCACTATTTCCAAAAGATGGAATCAACCCAAGTGTCTATCAACTGATGAATGGATAAAAAAAAAATGTGCTATTTACTTACAGTGAAGTATTTTTCAGCCATAAAAGTCATGCAGTCCTCAACCATGTGACAATATGGATGAAGCTTGAAGACACCATGTTGAGCAAAATAAGGTAGACACAAATGAATAAATATTGTATGATCTTACTGCTTTTTAACAATTAGAATAAGCAAACTCATAGAGCCAAAATCTATTATATAGGTTATCAGGGGACAGGGTGGGGATAGGGAATGGGAAGTTAAGCCTTAAAATGTACAGGATTGGAATAATGGAAATATTTTGGTAATGGATGTGAAATTTTAGAAATGTATATATGCTAACAGAATTAAAAAAAATCCTTGGGACTACACTACACAGTGAACTCTTAGTTAAATCATGGGATTTAATAGTACAATTATAAAAATATGCTATCATCAATTGTAACAAATGTTCTGCACCAGTAATGCCAGGATGTTGGTGGTTAGGTGGTACATGGGAATCCTGTGTTTTATGAATGTTTTTTCTGTAAATCCACTTTTCTAATGAAAAAATGTAAAACAAACAAACAACAACAAAAACTGCCATGCTACTCAGTTTTTTCCTGTATCCAATACTGACTTTCTCACTTTATTAAAGGTACTTCTCTGAGAGCATTCCCTAATAAATTTTCTGCATGCCACACTTCACCTCAGAATTTGTTACCAGGGAACAACCTAAGAGAGTTGGAGATCATATTCATGTTGTTTTATGAGCCGTGTACCAAAGTAACATGGGGAATGTTTTCAGTTGTAAATTGAGAGCCACATATTTTAAATAGTGGAAAGAGCTCTTTCCCCCCTTTTCCCTTGCACCTTCTATTCTTTAACAAGTGGATAATTTTAACAAGCATTCTGTGTATTTTGCCCAAATGAATTAATGTGATTTAAAAAACGGAATCTGCCTTAACAATATCAAAGACTACCTTATTTTCCGAATCCCTCATGCCCTTAAGACGTTGGAGATACCACAATATTTAGCATGGAAAATCATGTGCTATCATTGTGGCTACTTATATTATTTTCCCAAACTAGTGTCTTATCACCTTGAGGGTAATATTAATCTCACAGAATAATACTGGGATTGTACTCCGCACATAACTGATTGCTTAAATTGATGGATTATTAACTCAATTGGCATAAAATTAAAGCATGCATTTTCTCACTTCTTTATACATACATATATATACATATATATGTATATGTGTGTGTATATATATGTATATTTTATTCAACCCAATCTTTAAAGCTATTTTGGATACAAAATTCACAGTAATTAAACTTCTCCAAAATGCATAGCATAATCCTTATAACATTTTAACAGCCCCCTCCAAAATAAAATATTATTATTCTGATGTACAAATCTGTGGCTTAAATTTCTGACTTAGAACTTTAAATAAATTTGGATATGTCCTACTCAAATGGAAATAAAAGATATTCTTTTACATTGACCAACAATTTCCTGTCTCAAATGCTAATATGTTTGACATCAAATTTTGAGGACACCATAAATTAAAATGTTACTGAAAAAAATGGAAAGGGAGTTTTTTATTTTCTAAAGAAAAGCAACGATTAAAAGCAAAACATATATTTTCTCTCATACCCTTTGATATATGTACTTACACACATGAGATATAATATCTTTGTCAAGAGTTTACATAATTGTTGTGACTCTCAAACTTTAAAGGCTTCAGAACCACTTGAGGAGCTTATAAAGTTAATCCTATTTTATTCAAAATTATTCAAAATTATTCATATTCTGATTCCATAGGGTTGACATAAACCTTGGACATACGGATTTTTCCCATATTCCCTGGGTGTTTCTAAATTTCACCATGTTTGGGACCCAATGGGAATAAAAAGAGTTAAATGACATAAACCAGCTAATATTTCATGTAAAAATTGCATACTTGGAGTGTTCAGTTCTGTTAAAATGTAAATATTATTATTTATATATGTTTACAAAAATGTACTTTGGTGATAAAGCAAAGGCTCTGAGATGATTCATATTAGAATATTGTTGACTTTGGCCAAAATCAAACTTCCCTATCAATAATTTGGTATAATATTTGGGGTTTCCAAGACTATGTCAGTATTAGAGTTTTTATACAGTAGCGAAAATACTAGCCACTTAATTTTGTGATCAAGCATTGTCAAATGAGTTTCTCTTATAATGTAGGTCTGCTTTAAATCAGTTACTCAAGGAATACATCCTCATATTCAGACTGGGTCTTTTGATTTTAAGAATTTCTTCCTCCTTTACTGTTAAAGAACAAATTTAAAAGTAAGCTTGATTGCCATCCTCTACTGAGCTGGATTATTTATGCAAAATCACTTCACTTCTCTATATCATAATTTCCTTGTTAGAAGAATATAGGATGACCCCGAGGTTCCCTTACTGAACAATATGTCTAGTTATATAGTTTTTCTGGAAAATTAAAAGGACATTCCTTTGTCAACAACAACAGAAAGAAAGTTAAAAAATTAAAGAGCCAAATTTGCAAAGGGGGCTGGTTCCTGGGGAGGTGGAGAGCAACTGTGTTTTACTTTTGGGGGCTCAACTTTCCAGGTGTAGTATCTGCACCTCTCCTCTCCTCACTGGAAAGAGAAAATCGGGGGGTAACTCTATTTTTGTTTCTTATTCTTTAAATTTTATATAATGGATTGATTAAAAAAATTTGAAAATCTAACTGAAAGCTTTATCAAAAAACGATTTTAATTTGTCATGTCTTCCTAATTTATTACAGAGGAGGGACAATTGTTTGGGCCAAGGAGAAAATATTTCTACCTTGGCCTTGGTATTTCTTTCTTATTAACTATGATGGGGGCATTGTGCCTAAGAAAGTTGAGAACTAGAAATAAAATTTGCCTTCATTTGTGCTCCTACAAAAATATGACATCTTCAATGAAGTCCTGTTCACAAAGGTTCTCATTTTATAACAGGTGAGATAACCCAGATGATGCCACTTTGGTTCTCTGAACTGTATTTAAGCACTACCTTGAGGATATTTTCTGTGGGTTGTCTACTATGGGATTCTCCTTCCTTTTTTAACAGAAGAAAACTTTGGTTTTTAGAATCTGATCAATAACTTTACTCGACTCCTGGCAAAGGAATGTTTGATAAGTTCAACATGATAATAAGGGTAGCATTTTCTTTTTCAAATATCAGAAAATTTACTGTGGGCAGGTTTATTTGAAGTAGAAAAAAAAATTTCATAATATTAAGGGATAATTAACTCAGTGAAATTGAAAGCATTAAAATGATTTAGGATAGAGTGAAAGAATAAGGAAACAACCTTTTTCCTTCTCCTTACAGTTAAATACTAATTATCTGCAGTCATAGAAAAGATGAAAGCTTGCCTTATACATCTTGTTTTGCGTTTTCTATGTTCTATAATTCTACTGAGATGAGTGGATTATCCATATCAATTTTCTCTCTTAATAGGACCCAATGTCTTCCCTATGCTTTTACATATGACTTTTAAATATATGTGCTCATTTTTGTGGTACTTATAAAAACATATAACATATTGAACCCCAGTTTTGAAAATTTTATTGTTGTGGTTGATTTGTTTCTTTCTGTTAAAAAAGACTTTTTAATAGAAAACTTCATAAATGTCTATAAAGACTGTTAATATAATTCTTACCACAAAGAACATCTGGCCAATTACATTGTCCAGAGCTGTTCAATGTAAACCAGCCGTAGGTTTGTTACACTAAATATGAAACATGCATTTAACATAACCTACCCAGCAAAACTTGGTGATTTGTTAGGTCACAGTAGGAGTCAGTGTCTTTGGTGAGAGAAAATAGGATGAAACTGCTTTTGCACTGGGTGAACAGTGTCTTGGAGCCCTTGACCTACTCCTGGCTCTCCACTGACATGGAAAAATTTGCTCTGGCCATATAAGATATTTGGAGAAGAATACAAAATTGTCATATAGGACTTATTAAATTACCAAAATTCTAAACTTAAAGTTAGTAGAATGCAACTTACTATGCTTATGATCTTAAATTTTAAGTCAGAATTTGTATTAAAAGAAACTTCATGCATACATTTTCTCTTTAAGGAACACCTACAATAGATTTCCAGAAAGTTAGTGAAAGGGTGTTCCTGGAACGGGTGGGTGGGGGGTGGAAGGCAGAGAATTTCAAACACAACACAATGCTTTGATTCAATTGGAAAAGAGAAGAATAAATTAAGGATTTAGAAACTGGCAGAATTCAAATTGCTGGCTCATACAACAAACAGTTATTGAACAATGACTGAAGTCAAAGCTCAGTGCCATCTGCTCTGAGGGATTCCAAATTGGTATAAGACATGTTCTCCAAGCTCAAGAAAACTACAGTCTACTATTTAAGGTACAGTATGATAAATATCCCAAATCGTATGAAGTAGTATGATTGGAGTAAAGCTAAGAGAGTTTTCTTTGGCCACTGATTATAGAGAGTTCCAGGCTGTGGGTCTTAAATACCCACAGGATTACTGGTCATGAATACAAGTCAGGATTCTCCAAATCCCCCTTGGCTTTCCCACAGGCTAGTCATAAAGACATTTAAAAATATTTGATGTGTGTTTTGAGGGCAATGCTACTCATTAAGTGAAAATGTTTGAATAGTGGGATGGCACGAGAATCCTTCTTCATGATATGATATGTGAACTAAATGGGCTGGAAGAAGGAAAGAAGGCAGGCAGGCATACTGATTAGTACCACTCAATCTAGTTGAAGTGGTAAGTGCATGAGCAGAAGGGTTGGCACTAGAAATGTTAAGGATTCAGTCAATCAAGTTATTTTTTTTAATTCAGTTTAATTGAGATATATTCACATATCATACAATCATCAACAGTACAATCAACTGTTCACAGTTCCATCATATAGCTGTGCATTCATCATCCCAATCTATTTTTTGAACATTTTCCTTATACCAGAAAAAGTAAAAATAAGAATAAAAAATAAAAGTGAAAAACAACACCCAAATCACCCCCCTCCCAACCTATTGGGACAAAACTAAATGAAAAATAGGGTTCAAGTGTGCTTTTGAAGAAAGAGGCTAGAGGAGGTGGAGTAACAGACTGTGAAAGAGATTTAATTGGAAGTATACTACCATAAGACACTAGTCTAGGGGTAACTCCTCATACTAGTCCATGGATATATTCATCAGCTTTATTATTTTACTGTCCTGACTCCTTATCTCTTCATTTGGTCCAGTGGACATGGACATAGTACTTGGGGCCAAATTCACTCCTTTTCTCTACACTTTCATGCTTCATTTACAGTGAACAGAAAACAGTTATGAACTACAGCTACAGAGAGGAGGGACACAGGAAAACAATATAAAGGTTGGGATTTATTGGAAACAAGGAAATTGTTTTTGTTGTCCTAATGGAATCTGATGGCCACAGAGTCTAAGCAACTTCAGTAGACTACCTTGAAACTTCAGAAACTTGGAAGTATAATCAATGGGAAATGTAATGCAGATAAACTCTCTTATTTCAGCTGGAAAATAAAGGGCAATTCAATACCTTGATAGTATTAGTATTGTATTTACAGCTGTTGCTGCTGCCCACATGAATAAATGCTCCCCATGGGCCCAGATCAAAGATGTAGTCATGGTGTGGCAGAGCATGGGACCATACTTCAATAGTTTTACAGATTTAGCAGAATGTTTCAAATGAATGTGCATGTAATACAAGTTGCAGGTGTTCATAACATGATGCTGCTGCTGGAGCTGGACTGATCTGCTTACTACTTTCCCCTGAAATTATGCCCAAGTGGACTGATCATAACTGTGGGTGACTCCCTTTTAAGAGTGATATTTCAACTCTGTGTGTGTGTGTGTGTGTGTGTGTGTGGTACATTTAATTCACTGTGGCCATTCTGGTATTAATGTTCCATTTCTAGTGGAAATTTTTTCCACAGGCTTTTAAGCTTTCTCTTAATGTCTTCTTTCTCTTTATTACTTGTTGTAGAACATTTAAATGAATATGTGAACATGCACATATATATTTTTATATATATCCATATGTACACACATACACATATACACACACACACACACATATATATATGAAAATGTTGCCCAAAAGCCAGAGTGGTATATTTTTGAAATCTTGCACGCTCCCAAGCCTTTAAAGTCAGGGATTTTAATGGGAGTTGAGATCTTAAAACTACGCATACCAGGGTGATTGACAGTGCTCATTTGGTACTTTCCAAACACTTAAGTCTTTTAATTTTCCATCTCCTTTATTGTTTAACAATTCTTAGTTATTTTTAGCTAGATAAATAATACTCAGGCCCTATCAAACAGCTTGTAGCTACAAAACTTCTGGCTTCATCTTAATTTTAAAACTGTAAAGGAAGAAAATTGCTGGTAGCCTATAAAACAATTTGTCTCCATTAGCCTATTGTTGTCTGGTTCCAAGAGGTCTCTTCTGTTAGAACACTTGAGAATATTGTGGAATCCAGCTGTATGGCATTTTTACTGTAACTTTATTTAGAATTTTTTCCAGAAAGAATATGAACAGTTGATCATGATTGATATAAAACTTGAAACATAGATGTAAATTTCACATTTTACATTTTCATAAAATACATGTGTATAACATATGAGATGTCTAAGTGGCATATAAATATATTTTAAATGCAGTACTATAATGTTGTCAGTATTCCAGGGACTACCATAGTCAAATGTTAGCCGAATGTCAGTGAAATTGAATCTATGTTCCTATTTTAAACAGACTATGTGCCACAATCCATGTTTGATATGTGTCATTGACTATACTTTTTTCTGAGGTTAAAACATAATATCAGTGGGACTTTTTAATCCCATAGTATTACTAAACAATTATCTTCCTTACTTAAAATAAAAAAAAAAACGAATAATTTGGAAGGAAAATATTGTTAATAAGTTACATGTTTTACTGGGGAGACTAACTCTGATAGGCTTAACCAAGACTTGAAAAATAAACTAATGAAAGGACATGCTGTCTGCGCCATTTTTTCAGCCCTAACTAGTAATGTGTTCATATGTTATTCTCTGAGATCCTACAGGAAGGAGGTGATGTTTGTCTCATTCCAGTTGCTATATTTTTTTCTGGGTCTTGAACTACAAAGTGTCCTCAGGTTTGGGACTATCTCTGAGCTATTATGTGATGCTTTTACCATGTGTAGGATGATCTTCAGTTTTTAAAATTGTGGCTCTTTTGCCTATTTTTTATTGCAGGCAGGGGATTCTTTTTGGATTCTCTTCATATTACCCTTTGCAACAAGCCCTCTTCTTCTGTGCAAATTATTTCAAGGGCATCTCCAGAAGGTTATTGCTTTGTTTTATTTTATTTATTTATTTATTTTTTCCCATTTGAAGCTCCATAAAACATCAATAGTTTTCTTTAAGCAAACTTGTCACTTTTCCTTTTACCCATCATTTAGGTTTCAGATGTATGCTTCCTTGAAAACAGCTAAAACTTGCCATCTAAAATCAAATCTTACTGTCATTTGCTACCCCTTCACCTGCTTTAGTTTTTATGAAAACAATTATTTCCATCTGTCATATGTGTTTACCTGTAAGATCCATGAGAGAAGTTTATTTTGTTTACTGATGTATCCCAGTGCCTGGCACAGAGTAGTCAATAAATCTTAACTGAATGAATAACAAATTATCAAGACTCAATTTGTTTCCTTAGTCTAGATGTTTCTACCTCTTTAACAACAACCTCTCTGTGGTAGATCGAAATTTTGCATCCAAATCCTTTCCATGTGTCTCATGATAGATGAAGTGTATATAATTTCTTGTTTCTTGACTTTCAGCTTGGTCATATGCCTGACATTGCCCAAATGAATAGGAGCAGACATGATACAAACAGAGGCATGAAATGTGCTTATAAGGTTGAACTTTCCATCTTGTGCCTCTGTCATCACCAGGAAATGTGCAGGTCCCTGGTAGCCTGTAATTTCACAGAGGCTCAAAGACACATGGAGCTGAGCTGGACCCAACCTACGGCTTGGAAACAAGTCCAGCAGAGCTGAGCCTTGATCAGCTGAACCCCAGCTGAAATACAGATGCTTGTACAAGAATAAACTATTATTCCAAGTAACTAAGTTTTGGGGTACTGTGCTATGCAGCATTATTACAGAAATAGGTAAGTGTATCATATCTGCTTTTCAATGTTACTTCCTCCAGAAAGCCTGTCTTCTACCTCCCACCTTTTTTTTTAACCTCCAGAAAGTATGTTTACAGTATTCTTACCATACTTATTGATATCCATCATTTCTGAATGGCTTCTCCTTACCAGATTTTAAGTTGGTTGAGACAAAAATCAAGTCATTTATTTTTTGTACCCCTGAATACTGTAAACATTGAAATATTTTAAAAAATTGAACTGCGTGAATGACTGAATATTGCTTACTAATAAAACAAGAGTAGAATTATAAATCCTCTGTTTCAATATATATTTTTGCCCAAATTTGTCATTAAAAAGAACAACCTTTTAATGTTTTTTTCTTATTAATAAGACAAAAAATAGTCACAAGAATAGTTAGTATGAGACTTCTGTTTGGAAACAGTGTTGGTATGTCCTACGGAGTAAGAGGAAGAACTTGGGTGTCTGAAACACAGATATTTCAACCTGTCACAAAGTGGGGAAACAACCCCAATAGGGGAAGACACAGTGTTTCCTTAATGGTTAAACATTTTTAATCCTGCAGAAATTTGTAATTAGATATAGTGGTGTAGTAAATATACACTCTGATATTTATATTTTTGCATTAAGTTTGCTGGTAATTTGTGTGTTTGGGTTATTTTAAATGTTGTAGTGCATATTAGGATGGCTTGTATTCAGTCAAAAATATGTAACTGAGTAATTAACTTAGATATTGATTTTAAATTGAAAAATATGTATATTACTAATATTAAGAAATTTATTTAAGAAACTTTAAGAATCACATTTCTAAATTCATTTATTAGATTTGTACAATTTTTTTTTAAAGTATGTGGAAAGGTTTTGTTTATTATGGCAGAAAATTGAGATATTTATAAAGGATTCTGAGATATCTATAAAGGAAATGACATATGTTAATTACATAAATATATTGAAATATTAAGAGCCAAAAGGTTCCCATATTAGCTCCTATTAAAATGGTCTATATTCATAATGATGGAAATTTGTAGTTATTTGTACTTTTTGATGACCTATGGAGAATGAGATTACCTCAGTTAAGTCCTAAAGGATATCTGGCAACCCTGTAAAAATATCTAATCCATGTAACATTTATTTACAAGCAAAGAACTGGACAAGCATAAAAAACCAACTTACTTTTATCCCTGCAGTGTTTCTGGGTGACTTGGGAACAGGTGGTGTGCATGGGTTATTATTTATTATTTGGTATCTGTTTATTTTAAGTCAGTGTAAAAGTGTGTGTGTGTGTGTGTGTGTGTGTGAAAGAGAGAGAGAGAGAGAGAGAGAGAGAGAGAGAGAGAGAGAGACTATGCATTTTTGGGGAATGAATAAACATCAATCTCAATCACAAAAACTTTTTGAATAAAATTCACTCAAGTATCAGTCAGGAAACAGTCCTCTTTTGGGCCCTGAGTGTCTTGGAATGCCAGGAATGCAAAGCCCTGATTCCTCTTAACCAAGACCATTTCCATCATCCCTGTGTGACTTGGGAGGGATGGGGAATCAATGCAAACTTGGTGCTCATGCTACTTGCTGTGACATGCATCCATGAAACAAAAACTGGCTAACTTGCTAGTTTATAAGTAGGGTAAAAGCTCAGATCCAACAGTATCTCAGAACTCAAATTGGAGATTGTATGCAATAAAAAGGTAAAAAAGGGTGCCAATGAGAGGGGCAGAGAAGATGATTTTGTTTTAAAAATATCATTCTGGATAATCTAAAATGCAACCAAAATATAGGTAGGATTTCTTTTAAACCATAATTTTTTTTTCATATACCTCTTCACTAGAACCAAAATTACTTACAAACCACATTTGGTGTAATGATTTCTTTCGTGTCAGTCTATTTTAAGTCAGTAAAACAAATCTTTCTGTAATGAGGTAATAACTTTTTTCTTTTTGGTTTTTAAAATAATATTTTTTCAAACTGTTAAGTTAATTGTGCAATACAGAAAAGTGAAAAACACTGGAAGCAATGAACAAAAAAGTCATCCACAATCACAAGCAGTTTACAGTTTGACAGCCTTCTAGGTCCTTTACGTGTATATACCCAACTAAGCATACATTTTTATGTGGTCGAGATTATACTGAATTCATCATGCTTTTCCATGAATATTTACCAATTCAAAGTCTCAAAGTCATGCATATTGTGATAACCAAGAATATATAACACTAACTCAATCAGGGAAAAAAATGTCTTCCTTCCTTTCTTGGGGACAAAAATTGTATAAAAGACAAAAATGGCAAGAGGTCTCTGTAGATACTGTCAGAGTCACAAATACTGAATTCCCTGCAAGAGTACAATAAGTGTAATGCATCTAAGAGAATTCATTATCAGATCTATATTGAAATATTAGTAAGCAGGTGTGTTTCCATTGAATTATTTAACAGTGTTTTCATATGGTACAGCCAAGAGATGTGCATATACAATGGTTACATCAAAATGGAAATATGAACATATCTGTGTACATCCCTCCTCCTGCACTTCTTCTCATCTACAGCCAACTAAATGAACAAGTCCTGATGCACACTGCTCAGTGGTGGTTTAACAATTACATGTCAAAGATGCTTCTTTTCTATTAATTAAACAAGAAGATATTTATGAATTTGTTAATTCACTAGTTCAACTTTTTATCATAAATTTGTCACCTCAAGATATTTTAAAAAGCTTAGATGTTGTGAAATAAAGAATGACACTTTTCTGCAATAAACACAGGTATTTTCAAAGAAAAATGCATGTAGAACTATGGTTATAATCTAAAACTGTCTTCTAGACGTAGATATCCTAGCAAAGAGCCCTTCCCTTTGCCCTTCTTCCACCATTTCAATGCTTAAGTACTGAAATATGTCTAGCTCCAAGAGGTAGATTAACAAAGCTCACTCCCGAAGACAGGCCTTCCTATAAACTAACACAACACTTACAGAGGGATTATTTCACTACCTCTATTTTTAAATATACTTTGGACATTAGAATTTGTCCTTTAATGCACAGCAATAACTAAAATGCCTAGATAGAACAATGGTCAGATAATCTGAACTTGACTAACAACTCATGGGCAAAGAACCCCTCCCTCTGCACTTCCTTCCCTGCCACCCCAGACATCCCTTCAGCACACTGCTCCAAGACATCTGGTTTAACAAGGCCTTTCCCCACCTACAGCTGCTCCTATGTATTAACAGAAAAAATATTTAAAGTGTTAATTTACACTCTCTACTTTAACATTTGCTGTATACGTCTAAGCATCCAGAAAGACCAGATATTTCAAATCAGGACTTAAGTTTGTGCACAACACACACAATAGCATTGAATAGACCACACACATGTAACAAAGGATATAATCTGAAAGTGTTTTCTAAATAGGAGCATTATGGCCTAGAACCCTTCCCCTTCTCACCTCTATTGACTCAATTGTTGCATCTGCAATGCTCAGACGAGATTTTAACAATTTTGCTTCCACAAGTAAAATTCTGTCATTTTCAGAACAAAGTCTTCCCTTATAAAGCACAAAGTGTTCAAAATGTTTACCAACTCTACTTCTGTCATACACTGGCAACTTCTTTAACATCTAGAAAGACTAGATGATATAAAACTGGGACTCATTTGTCCATTATATTCAGTATATACACAGTAAAGTAAAACAAAATGCACAGAACATATAGGATGATATAGGATGATGGTTTATTTTGCCCAACTATAGACTTACTGTCACAGAGCCCTTTGCCCTTCCTTCTCCCTACTCCCTGAAACAGCACAAACAAAATGTGTACTGCTCTGGAGGTGGTTCGACCATTCCATTTCCAAAAGATACTTCATATAAATTTTAACCAAACAATATCTACAAAATATATTATTTTACTATCTCTACTTTTAACACTTTGTGTACTTCTAAACATCTAGAAAGACTAGATGTTTCAAATAAGGACTTACATTTGTCCACTATATTCACAGTAGTGTTGAATAAACTACCCGCATGTAACAATGGTTATATATGAAAGTGTCTTCTAAGTAGAAACATTCTGGTCTAGAGACCATCATTTCTCCTGATTCCCTTTCTCTACCACAAATCCAGCAGATGAGTTAAAGGTACATGTGGTAGATGTGATTTTACAATTTCATTTCCAAAAGTCATTTTCAGAAGACAGTCTTTCAATGAATTTTAACACAAAGTGTACAAAATGTGTTAGTGTGTTAGTTTACTAAATCTGCTTTTGTCATACATTGGCAACTTCTTTACTATCTAGAGACTAGATATTATAAAATTAGGACTCATTTGTCCAGTATATATACAATATATACAGTACAGCAAAGTTAAATGAATGCACATAACATACAGTACAATGGATGATCATAAATTTTCTAGTAGACACTAGCAAAACATGACTTACAATTTTTTCCCTCCTACCTCCTCAACCAATGAACAAGTACAAGAGTACAATATTCAGAGGTGGTTTAATATTTTCATTCCCACGACAGTATTTCTTACCATTTTAAAAGCTATTTACAATGTTATCCTACTACGTCTATTTTTAAACACATTGAGCACTTCTAAACATTTAGAAAGACTAGGTATTTCAAACAAGAGCTAACTTGTCCACAACACACATAGTATTGATAAATAAAACTGCACACACATAACAACGGTTATAATCTGAGGTATCTCCTAAACATGACCATCTGGGCCTCGAACCATTCCCTCCTCACATCCTTTTCTCAATCACCAGCTCAGTGGACAAGTACAGGCGAGTGCAATTCTTAGAGGTATGTCTGAACAAATTCATACTCAAAAGTCATTGACAGAAGCCACGTTTTCCAATGAGTTGCAACACAAAGTATACAAAACATGCTAATTTTACTAACTCTACTTTGTCATACACTGGCAATCTCTTTAACATCTAGGGACAAGATGTTGCAAAATAAGGTCTCATTTACCCATTATATACACTATACAGCCAAATGCAAAATGCACAGAACATACAGAAAAAGTTTTGTCTGAGCACGCTAGCATATTACTTTTGCATTTACTTCCCTCCCATCTTCTCCAAACCAGTGAACAAGTATATAGACAGTAGTATGCCGCTCACACAGATGGTTTAACAATCCCATTTCCAAAAGACACTATTTCCTATGAATTTGAGCAAAACAATATTTACAAAGTAATATTTTACTACTTCAACTTTTAACATACATAAGGCAATTCTAAACATCTAGATAATCTAGATAATCTAGATATGTCTAGATAATCTAGTTTGTCCACTAGAATAAACTTGAATAAACTGTACACATGTAAAAACAGGTATAATCTGAAAGTATCTTCTAGATATGACATTCTGGTCTGGAACCCTTCCTTTTTATCCCTCCTCCACAACCCTGTGGACTATAATGCTCAAAAATTTGGAAGACAATTTTCCTGGGAATTTTAGCACAAAGTGTACAAAATGTATTAATTTACTGTTTTTATCATACATTGGCAACCTTGTCAACATCTAGAAGACTAGATGTAAATTAGGACATGTTTGTCCATTACATACACGACATGCACAGCAAAGTAAAACCAAATGCATCACCAGACCATAGGGACAATGGTTTATCTTGCCTCATCATAAATGCACTATGACAGAACCCTTTCCATTTCCTTCTCCCTCCTCCCCCAAACCAATGCACAAAATGTGCAATACTCAGAGAAGTAGTTTCGCCATTCCAAAAATCCCCATGATATTTTGTATGAATTTTAGCAAAAAGATATTTACAAAATGTGTTATTTTACTACCTCTACTTGCAACATGTCAGGTACTTCAGAACATCTAGGAAGAGGAGATATTTCAAAAAAGTACTTAGCATTGTGAAGTATATATAAAGTAGTGAGGAATGAAATGCATATACAGAACAATGGTTATAGTATGAAAATATTTTCTAAATATGACCAGTCTGGCACAGAACCTTCTTCTTTTTCTCTTCTCAGCCTTTTTCTCCATGTTCTCTAACCCACAGAACAAGTGTGGATATGTGTTGCTTCCAGAGGCAGTCTAAATTCCATTTCAAAGTCATCTCCAGAAGTCATTTTTATGTTGTTTTTCTTTTTAAACAAATGTGAATGACAAGGCCTGTGATTTTCTAACTCTACTTTATCATACTTCAGCAACCTCTTCACATCTAGAAAGCCTAGATGTAGCAAAAGTTTCATTTTAAAATGTTGAGGGAAAGTTGAGGGTGACTTTTTCATATTATATACACAGGCCTTCTGTAAATGGCCAGTAAATCTTCCCAAAGGATGGTGGGCACTTCTTATTGGACAAATGTGGCCTGTTATGCTACTATTTCTCTCTTCCAATATCAAGCAGGGTCTGGTGGAAGGAAGACTCACCCGCCTGCTGTTCCACCCATGGAGGGCCCGGGCTCTGTTCACCTTCCAGTCCCTAAGGCCTTTGTCTGTCATTGTCCAGAGGAGGCGGCATCTCGCCCAATTGGGACTGAGCGGTCACCTCAGATCCCGGGAACTGCACGGCTGCATGGCCTGAAGAGATGGCTGAGCTTGAGTCCACGCAGACCCGCGTTTTGGACCCTCAAGTCCCCTAACGGCCCTCAGCGGCCGGGAAGCGGCCATTCTCTCCCCGACACACCCGCACCGGGCAGGTTGGGGCAGGGAAACCAGGCGGCAGGCGGGGTCCAGGCTGGGAAGACGCCGGCATCTGGACCTCGTGGGGTTGGGCAGGGTTCCGCCGCTGTCCCAGGCCCTGGGCCCGGCCAGTGGGCAGTGGCAGCCGAGACTCGGGGTCTTGCACGGCAGAGACCCCTGGCGGCCCCTGGGCCCCAGCTCACCCCGCAGCCCGGCCGGAGGCCCGGAGGTCCCAGAGCACGCAGGCCCCGCTCCGCTTTTCACCGCGCTGTCTGCCGGAACTCACCGGCAGTCAAGGTAATAACTTCTTAATTGTTAGTCTAAGTTTGGAGAAAATATTTTAGAACAGAGTAAACACTTGGAAAGTCTTTGAAGTGTCTCAAATAAAAGCATGTTTTGAGTTACCTAACCTCGAAGTGATGAAAAGGTTATTTTATGATTTGTGCATTCTGGGCAGTATTGCTTTGAAGGTTGAATTGTCTCCTTATTGAATATGATGTAGAATAATGAAACACCCATAATGTAATTTAAACACGCCAGTTTTTCTTTTATAAACAAGCTAAAAACAAACAAGAGATAGCAAGCTTAGGTTGAAAGCATTGGACTGCAGTTAATCAGCATAGAAACTGAAGCATCTCCAAGGACTTCCATTAAAATGTGTTTGTATTTGGAGATAGGAGATTACAGTTCCTTTAGGACCTTTTAAATTAAGTGCAAAATGATATGTTCAGGTTTGAATTCTTTTAAAAATGCTGTCAGAGCTGCTTGACATCTGGTAAAACGATCTTTTACTTTAAAACAGAAATCCCAATACATTGATGGCTGGCCCCAAATTATGCCACCACAAATGCATGAGTAGGGAAAGAAAAACTCTATACAAAGAAAAGTATAGACCCTATATTTATAAATATTACTTTAATTGAAAGAGGGAGAGGACTCTTTTGGTCCCTAAGTTTTATATTGTGCTTCTCTTACTGTTTGGGAGTTTTTATGCTGAATTGATTTCATCATTAAAAGTGCCTAGTTAGGATCATTCCATATAATATAGATAAGTTAGTGGCTGAATGTGGTTGAATTGCTAAATTAACTTATTTTCCTTATTTACATGACTTCTGGGTATTACTTTTTGAAAAATCCATGTGTTTGTTTATAAGGAATAAGTTTAGGGGTTGGATCTTTTTTGTGTGTGTGTGGAGTAGGGAGGGATGGAAAAGTGGCAGAAGAGATGTAATAACTTCTTTGCTAAAATGAACTGATGAACATCATCATTTGGGTGCAACACTGGTCTGTTTATGAGAATGGATCTTTGAATTTTTTTTTTTACTTTTTACTTTATTGATAGTTTCTTGATATTTTGCTCATTAATCGGGCCCACACTGTCAAGATTGGGATGTATCACATTTATTCCTAGTAGTTGGAATCAAGTCTGTCTTCATGTTTGCAGCTTTAATTAAATGAATAATTTCTGAATATTTTTCTCTTCCATTTAGTATGTTTTTGGAGTTTGTAGAAATGACCCTTTTCATACAAAAATAAATTCATTCTATTGGACTGTACAAATTGTCCTATTATATTCTTATTGTATTGTGAGAAAATTATTGAGGTTTAAGAGAGGATAATAATGCATGAAATAATAGTTGTCTCCTTTCCAGTTTTCCAGGTGAAAGTTCTGCTTTTATATCATTTCCTACTACTAAAATGCTACCACTACATTAGCAATTGTTTAAAAATAAAAAAAAATCAATTTTCTTCCACTATTTAAAGTTTAAATATGTCTGAGAATTAAAAAACAAAACAAAACAAATCATTCAATCACCTTTATTTCCACATTGGCCTTCTTGATGTTGTGGAATAAGCCAGCAAGTTTCCTCTTGACTAACCTGCCACCTTTCCAATGAGGGAGGCCTTCCCTGGCCATCCCTCTGTAATTCCAAAGCTCATGGGACCCCTGACACTTCCCATTCCTCTTTTTAGGACTCATCACAGTGCAACATAATATATTTTATATGTATCTGTTTATTATCTAACTCTTTAGAAAGTAAGATCCATGAGGAGAGAGAGTTTTGTCTGTTTTTTTCCACACCATATCCCCCAAATCTTCAGGGGTGTCTGGCATCAATAAATAAGTGTTCAAAAAATATTATGTGAAAGTTCAACATTACTCTGCATTTCAGTCAGCCATCTGAGGCAAAATGACAATCTCTGTGTTTTTTTAAAAGTGAAAATTCACTTTAGTAGATCTAATGGATTACAACAGTGTTTTTGTTTCTTTGCTTTATTAAAGCTGAAAGATGTGATATTGCAGTGCCAGGTTTTCTTTCCAAATTTTAATCTTGGGAAACCTGAGTGCCCTCATTTCCTTTAAAGGTTTGTGTAGTTGAGGCCATTATTACAAAATTGTGGGGCTGGCAGAAGACTGAGGAAGATATGAATGGGAACGTCACTCAGAGCCTTTACCTGTGCTCTCGATTCCTGCTATAGAGGCTGTACAAAAGAGTCTGCTGCTTGGAATCAATTGCCTCCCCAGGAAAACCAGTGAAACTGCTGTTACATCTGCTTAGAATATGTTTCTCAGTACATAAAAACTATGTGTGCCTTTTTAATAGTTATTGGCTTCTGATTTTTCTCACAAAAGTGTTGCTAAAAATAAGCATATCTTCCTTTTATCTTCCATTACATGAATTTATTAACTTAAACACATATAATATTCTAAGTTAAAGAAAACTTGTATTAAAGAAATTTTGCATTTAAAAAAGCAATTTAGTGAATTTATACCAAAAAACAACCAAAAGATTTACCGTTTGGAATTCATATCAGGATGACTCTTAAACCAGGTCCTGCTCTGACATATCTACAAAGGGTAATGGGTCACTTCCATCCACTCTTGAGGGAACTGCCCTGGGGTTGATGAAGAAAGAGGATATGGGAATGCCTTTCTACCATTTTTTTAGAAATATGTAAACCTGATAATGCACATTATCACTTCACACAGTTTTATAGAAAAAATATAATAGACCTTTAAAATTTAATGGATCATTAAAAATGTTACTTTTACAAAATCTGCTATGACAATTTTCCATGGCAGTAATGTGTTACGGTCTTCTGGAAAAAAATAGTAAAATTAAAACATGCTCGTCAACATTTCTAAGGTACATTTAAAAAGATCACATTTTTTTCACCCACTTGATTAAATTCCACAGCATAGGTATCTTTTTAACAATGCAGCTAATTCCTTGCCCTGTATAATATGTTGATGTGCTTATTGCTTTTCTTAGGTATTAATATGCAGTTTTTTAATGATTGGTATTAAATTAGTATCAATTCTGTATTCTCTAAAGCTTGGGTTTGATCCCAAGCTTTATGTAAAGTCTTGGTCTGATCCCAAGCTATATGTAAAGTTTTGTCACCTTTACGTTTACTGCATGTACCCATGCAGGCACCATTAACATCCATACTGCCTGCTACAGTATATACACATGATTTAAATTCTAGGAAAAAAAGTGGCATTAGATAAATTTTTATGCTTTCTATTGCCAAAGTATGAACACAATGCAACCCAATATGTCTCCCATCCTTTACATGAGTGGTCAAAAACCTTACAGCCAAATTTATTGCCTGAGTATGCTAATCTACTCAACTCATATGTCTCAAAGCAGTTATTCCAATTTCTTTCATGAAATCTTAGTTACATTTATCCTTAAGTGATTTATCTCGTACTGTGTTTTAATTTGTAATCCGCTTCAAATTCTTGAAGGAATGTTAATCAAAGATGAACACTAAAAAGTAAATTTGTATTGCAGTTATGAATAAAAATCTATCTACATTTAATTTCAATGGAGAATAAAAATATGCTTTCATTGGTGAGAACAGTAGGTAGAACATCCAGAATGCTCTCCTTGTAGCAATCTATTTCTATTAAATTTACATTTTTGGTAGCTCAACGTGCAGAATGTCTTTTCATCTTTGATCTCTTCATTAGAGAGTTTTAGAGCTTGAAGGTCAGTTCTATATATTCTATAACATGTGGATGACTTCACGTATTGTCATTGGATTCTTGTTTTTTTTTAAATAAATTCATTTATTGAAAAATAACAATGACATATATATAGAATAATTTACTCAGTGGTAGACAAGCATAGACCTGCATTATTTGTGAGTTTAATAATATTCTTGTTCTACCATATCAACCTGGAACCCTAGTTTGACACTTTATGAAATCATTAGCATAAGGCTTTTATTTTCCTTCTCAGTCAAAATGAGTATCTTTGTAAACTATGTGATTTCCCATGAATTCATGCATTTTGAAAAATATTGGGTTTCATAAGCAGTTCCCTATTCTTTGCATTATGGCTTAATGGGAAAATATTTTGGGTTTTCTAGCTCTGACTGAAGGTTGGGTGAAATCAATTATTTAAGCACTATAAAGCAAGGGCTTGGGTCTCAGACAACGATTACAAAGCAGACACACTTTAACACCCAGAACAACCATCTGGATCGTGTTGACTCTTTTACCATGGCAAAAGGGGTGAATGAAATATAATTCCTGTCTGCTGATGCCATGGAGATTCCGTCAATCTAAGAGCAGCTGGAGCTCCCATTTACACACACACACGGACAGACACATACACACACATTTAGTCATACAGATGTTAAATATAAAGAATATTTCTACAGTTTTTATTAAAGCAATCAGAAAAGCAATAGATTTCTTTTCCTCTACTGTATCTGGTCTTCCGGGTCTCAGACACTCAATTTGTCCAAGCTAATAAATGTCAGTGCTTCAGAAAGGAAAATATTATGCTTCTTACTGTATTCTAGAAATAGTCAAATGCTATGGAAAAATTTGTTGAAGACTTCATGTGACTTTTATAGACACTCTTACTTTTAAATGCTTAGAAGTTGCACTAGCCAGTGTTTCACATTGTGGTTATATGAATTGTTTTAAAATAAATAGATTTCAAAGTGTTAAAGAGTTCTGAATCAAAGAAAATCAATGCCCAGTTTAGATGGTGTTGGAGGAAATGGTGGGTGGGTGGGAAAGCTTAGAGGAAGAGGAAAATGTTCACAAACAATCATCTTTAGCTCTCTTATGTGGAAGATTAGCACAAGCTTAGTGGCTTTGAAATCTAATAATCAAATAAAGCTTCCTGCGAAGCAGTTGCAGCTTTTGGTGCCAGGTTTTCCTGTATAGATCAGCATGAAGTGATATATCAAGATCAAGGTACATTTCAAAGAGAAATTCTTTAAAAACATCATGGTCATTGCTGATTAACTACTCAAATTCATAAATCTTGGGTGGTGAGTTAGCAAAGGACCTGACGTAGTCACTGAACTGAATATATATATATTCAGTTATATATAATATATAAAATATATATTACATGTAAGTATATGGTATACATAAGTATATATTATATATACTATACATATATATATTTTATAAATGTATATGATATAAAGATAACACATATATTGTACATACGTATACATAATATATAGGTATAAATTATATATATAAATATATATAATATATATACATTTTTCTCTACTTGGTTGTAACAATCAATGTGAAGTTTCAAAATTAGCACAGTCTCACTTGAGTGTCTTCTGATGTCTCTGGTTTAAGACTAGAGCCCTGGACTTTAAGCTTTTATTCATCTACCTCATAAAGGAATTTTGTAAAACTATGGATTAATTCACACATTGAAGTTGACATCTTGATGTTTTAATCATAAATTTAAACATTGCACCTGATTTAATTCTAGCATGCTGTAAATGATCAAGACTAAATAAAAATTATTTCATTTCATATTTGAAATGTATCTTACAGAATTCAGATGCTATACCAACTTGATAGGCACCATCACCTATTTTAAGATTACATGCAGTAAATTTGTTCGAATGTCTTTTATTGATTCTCCTATCATACTTCCCTACAACAACAAAACATGTACATGTATTATTGAATTTTTAAAATTTTTAATTTCCTGAGGTTGCAAGTCATTGATAAAAGTTTTTCTTCTGAATTATCATCTCAGTTATAATGACCAAATACATTTAAAATATATCATTTTCATATATTAAATACATTAAAATTCTGAAGAAATCATTAAATACAAAAATAATTTTTTTTATCTCTTAATGAGTTGGGTGAGGATTTAAATATTTATGTAGCTAAATTATACTTGTTGGTAGAGTGAGGTAATGCTCAAAGGCAATTCTAATTCATATTTTTGTTTGTTTAGATATACTTGTCAAGATAGGAAGCAGATTGGAATAGAAGTTTCTGTATTAGAATCTGACCTAATTATTTAATGTCCACATTAGTTATCAAAACATGCATATTTTTAAAGATTATTTTGTAATAGATCACTACTTGTTAGATCATTCTCCAAATTTCTTCAGAGCAAAGAATTGGAAATTAACTGAGTTAGATAACTATTTGTTACCATTCATCAGTCATTCCTTTCTCAACACCAGTACTGTTATTTTTCTACCTCTGTTTCATTTCTGAGAAGTTTTTACACCCTAGAGTAATGCACCATAATAACTTTGATCTGAGTGAAGAGAACTATCTTGAAAGGGAGATAGGAAAAGCAAACCTGTGCCTCAGTCAACAGTATACTCTCAGGAGGGTCAAGTGAAGATGATGTACACATGGAAGTTAAGAACCTAGAATCTGAGAATCTGAAGGTTCATGCCTACATATTCTATGGCGTGTGTACATAGAACCAGGTTTATGCATACCAAAGTTTGAAGACAACCGATTTAGTCCATTTTTACTTACCATGAAAGAATTTCTCTTTTTCAGTAAAGATTAGGCAATTTTGTGGTCATAATCATCATTTAGGTGCTGTTAAATTCTGTCATCAATATACATAACCACTTTCCAAGGAAGTGAGAGGAACTGGGACAATGTCAACTACTCCTGTCAGTGTATTAGAGGTATAATAAAGGGGCAACAAATCTTTCTATATAATCTCTAACACAAGTCTAAGAACTTTTACTTTAAGGACAGCATCATGTAAGAAGATTTGTAAAATTAATTTGTAGAGAAATAAATAAGCCTTATTCAAAGATATCTATTTATTATTCTCAGTATACATAGAGGAGATATTGAGCATCTTTAACATTAAATTCACTAACAGATTAGTACAAATCCTGTATGTGGAAAGTTCAAGTAACTGAAACCCATTTATCCTTACTGGGCTCTTTATGTTCACTATATCTCCTTTGAATCTTCATTTTTCTAAACTAAATAACTTCTTTTCCTTCTATTTCCATTCAGAAATATATCCATGTCTTTGAATTTTGTTTGCTAAACATTTTCCATCTCTTTGAAGTCTTTATTGCATGGTAACCAAAACTCCTCAGCATATTTGTGATGAGAAGCATATTTTTATACTATGGTTGACTGTTTTACTTCCATTTAAAATATGCTTTCTAATGATGTTTAGTGCTTTGTTTTCTTCTGTATTTTCTTGACTGCTGTTGCCCCTGGAAATATTTTCTTCTTGGAAACTAATGGCTATTTTTTTTCAGGGTTGTGATTAAAAAAATCAGTAATTTATTATTACTAAAACTAATAAGGAACAAAATATTGATATGTTCTATGCTCTTTATACAGATAATTTCTAATCCTTTTAACAACTCTATCAGAATATTATCCTATATGATAGGGATTGGGAAACCGAGATTTAGAGGTTGAGTATCTTGCCCAACATCACACTTCTAGAAAGTGACAGAGCTAGGATTAAAATCCAGTCTTTTTATTTTAATGCCAAGGTTGTGCTCTTAACTATTAAGCTGGAGTTTGGTATTTTTTTCTCCCAAATACACTTAAGAGTTACATCTTTGAAGCTGTTCTCCATTTTTTCTGAATTTATTTATCCCATTTGATATCGATAGCTTTGTGACTTTATTTGCAGACTTAAAGACTCACATAGTAAGAATGAACTTTCCAGTACATCCAAAGCCATCTCTTTGTTAAAATAAAATTATGTGTGTATTAAGGATGTATGCTGAGGAACTTCAAGGTTGTCTTATTTCCTGTTCTAAGTCCTTAACTTCATAATTTATCAATTGTCAAATCTCCCTAACATTAATGACCTTCACTTCCCATTTTATTTCTCCCTTGGACTAAAGCCCCACCACTCTGTTCTTGTTGGTTTAAAAAGATTTTATTAACTATTTTTTGGATGATAGTTACGCTTACTTTTATTTGACTAAATGGTGTCTGTTCCTGGATTTTCATTGATGCGTTTCATGTATCTATTACTTCTTTACTATTTCTTTATTATTGCTTGCTGTATGTCCCTGAGATTGCATGTTCCATTTTCCCAGCTTCCTGCTAGTATTCATAAATAGATTTCTCTTGCTTCTGAGTATCTATCTGCTTTACCCAATTATCACATATTATTTCTATTTGTAGTATTGGGGTAGGTAATATGCCAGAATTTGTGGAAAGAAGGGGAATAAAATAAGTGGATAAAATCATTCAATACAGAAATAGCAGAATATTTAACTAGATATCCTGAAAGAGGTATATGAAAGATTCAAAGACAGTTGGTGCCAGGTTGGGTATTACAATGTCTTTAATTTTGCTTGTAAATACTTCAGTAAAGATTGTGTGGTAATGTGTGTTTCTTATTTAGGTTAAGTTACTGAATTCTAAATTCTAATAGGGAATTCAAATTCCAGGTAATGTCAGCTAGCATTCTAATGTGAAAGCCCACGTTCCAGTCACTACACTTGTCTTGATCAACACATAAGGCTTTACTAATCCCATAGTGGATGCCAGAAAGGGTTTTATGGGCATATTAGATGCTTTCTAATTAGCACAGTGAATGTTAGAAATGGGCTTTCATTGGTCAAATTAAACGTATTCAAGATATGTGAATTGCCTGAAGTGTTTTCCAGTCTCGTTCAACCGTTTGAGAACACTATAAGAATCCAGAAAGGTTTCTAGTCTTTATCCTCAGAGATGATGATGTAGCATAGTGGTTTACTGAGTCTCAAAACCCGTTTACATTCTTGAAATTTATTGAAAACCCCAAAAGAACATATATTATGAAATCAAAAATAAGAAATTAAGGAAATATTTATTAATTCATTTAAAAATAGCCATAAGAAACACACTACATAAAATAAAATGCTGTTATGACTATTCATAAAAACAAAAAAAAGAGTGCCATTGTTTTACATTTTTGAACATCTCTTTAGTGTCTGGCTTAAGAGAAGACAACAGGATTTCATCATGCTTCTGCATGCAATCTGTTGAGATCTGTTGTTTTGGTTGAAGTGTGTGAAGAAAATCTGACCTCATACTCATTTGGCCTATGAACTAGATAAAAAAGATGTAGTTTAATACCCTTTGTAGATAATTTTGGATATTTTTCTTTGAGGTTACATTGCAACATAGCAAGTGGTAGTTTAGTGAAGATTAATTGCAATGAGGAATCTGTAATGATATCCATGAACTTTCTGAATACTGTTCCATTATATCCACTGGCCTATCTTGCATTTTGAGTGGATCTTTTCTCCACACATGATTTTGTAACATCATACATTGGTCATTAGGAAATATTAGTTCATTTATGCAGAGCTTCCAAGTGTTAACACATTACATTGCATACCAATCTCATCAGAAAAGTTATTAAACATGGGGAAGCTATCATTCTGGTGCAGAAGAAAAAATTTCCAAAATTCTAAATTTTGCTTGAAAGCTCCAATTTTATCACTGGTAATAAATACCAGTGGTTGCTTGCTTTGAAGTTTCAGTTCATTCATTTTTGAGAAGATGCCTGCCAAATACCCAAGATTGAATAACCATCTTTTGTCTTTCTGTTGTTCTTTCAAGTAAAAATAGCATTCCATGAAAAAAAAATATCTTGTTCAGCTGCAGCTCAACTGCACAAGTGTTTTTCCTTCAGACAAATATTGCAGTTTGGTATGCAGCATTAGTGCTTTATATAAACTTTCCATTTTGTCACACAGAATATTTAAGAGTCTAGATTTAATAAAATTAATGAATTTTACTGCTTTCTCAAGGACGTGCGTAAATGAAACTTATTCTTCCTGTGAGTGCAATGGCATTGAAGAACACAAGACTTGCAGTACAATTTGGCATCACTGCTGTGATTTGTGCTGAAGGCCCAGTAGTTTTACCCATCACTACTTTTGAACTGTCAGCACAAATGTTGAAACACTGAAAAAAAGGCAAATGACCTCTTTGTATTATTACAGAATAATTTTGATTTTGCAGATTCCCTGAAGGTGCTTCAGGGATTGTATTCTGAGAAATGCTATCCTGGCTAAATTTTGAAAATTCCTGGTGTCCAACCAATAATGCAGAAAATTCATGTTGCCCGTTGTCAGCAATAAAGACAACATAATCTTGTTTCTGGAACTTTGGTCTAATTAAAGTGAAACTTACCTGCCAGGTGGTGGCTGGACTTTGAAGAAGACTGAGAGTGGACTTCATCGAGGAACATGAATGGCTTTTTGCTCATTTGTTAAAAGGTTTTGGTGACTACCATTTCTACCTAAAACAACGTAAGAGTTCTGCCTCACAAACCTGGATTAAGTCAGCATATACCATTTGGGAAATCAGGAAGTGCTCATGAAAGAGAAGGCATTTGCAATTTTGGCTCTAACATGCATCAGATATGGGACTTGGGCAAAGTTTTTTTTTTTTTTTTTTTTTTTAGTTTTTTTATCACTAGGTCACAGTTCTCGTTTGTACGATGGTGGTAACAACAGAACCTACCACCAAGGGTTGTCAAGAGTAATGATCTATTACAAATCAAAAGTGCCTATTTAGTTCATATTACACGTAGAAACTGCTTAGCTCAATGATTGGCCTACAATGAGCTCTCAGTAAATGCCAGCTACCACTCTTATCACTGTCATCATCACTCATATTAGATGTGATTTAAATGGAATTTGGATTGGCCAATGGTGGTAGATTTTGGATGGCATGAGAACCACACTGGGAAGGACTTAAGAAGTACCTGAGGAAGCAGAAAATAATTCAGTTAGGTTGGAATATAGGACTGTCCAAAAAGGGGTAATAGGCAGTAAAGATGGAGAAGTTGGCTATCGAGGACTTTGCATATTAGGATAAGACTTTTTAATTGACATTTGTAGGTAATTGAGAAGCCATTAAAGGTTTTGGAATGATATGATTTGGAATATGCTTTATTAGATTAATCTGGTAGCAGGATGCATATTGAATTTCATAGGGTAACTGGAGATAGATATGACACTTGGACCCATGGAATGTGATTTGTTACTTTGATACAATTCTCTGTCTGATTTCATTTTTAAAAATATTGTGTGAGTCAAAGTTTTGAAAGAATAAGCCTCAAATTAAGGAATATCCATTGGAATATGGATAATTTGGTTAGAATTTCTTTGAGTCAGTGTTAGTTTTGGGCCAGAAACAAATGGAAAGCTAATATTGCCAAATTGTTGATTATATTTTGCACCTACATAAACTTGCTTGAGTTTTATTTTATTATATAAGAGAAGTTATACTATTTGCTTCAACATGTTTTTTTATGTTTTATAGGCATAAAAATTTGCAAGAAATTCTTTTTGTATCATGGTATCTGTACAATTTTCCCATCTCTAAAACAAGGGTTGGACTACATAAAGGCAGACTCAAATGATAAATTTGCTTTCTTTTGCTTTAATTTACCTATAAGAATTTAGTTACTAGTTCCCAACCTCTTGTCCAGTCCTTGGTAACACAGAAATAGTGAAATTCCAGTGCATTGCTTTGGAGATGTAGTAGACTCATGATAGAAAACTAGCTATTGGATCACTATCAATAAGTGAATAATTATTAATAGGTAACTATTAATAAGTGAAAAAAAAGAAAAAAATCCAAAACTCTATTAATTCACCATTTCCAATTCCCATAGCATCCCTTTCTAGATGATATGTTTTAGTCAAGGAGAAAGTGGTTGGAAATTATCAGGTGACATATTAGTTAATTTTCTAGCCAAAGAAAATAGGCCACATAATTACAGTTGCCGATTGGTCCTTCCAATAGGAAATATAATGTATAAATATAAATTTGTGTTCATCACATGTGGCTGAAAACACTGCCGTTTTGCAGTTGAAATAATGCTGATGATTAGAGCATCCATGGAGTAGAAAAATGACTGAGCAATTAAGCTTGATTTTTACATTTGGAGAAAAATGCTCCCAGGGGGCTTCCCGTTTTGGCACCACCCAGCTGTTTGAAGAATTTTCTTGATGAAAGCAAAAACCAAGGGAGAACAGGGAAAAACAGATGGTGTATCAACAGCAGAGTTTCAGTATGACATCTACAGGTGGCTCTGTGGATCTGGATCAGACTGACTCACTTCAAAAGAGCTCCTAGGGGTGCATTCAAAATCTGCTAAAGCTAAGGAGAGCTGAAAGAGTTAAAAGAACCTTAAAATAGAAAAAGAGGGAAAGAAATTATCTAAAAACTTTAGAAATCATTTGATTCTGTTGAAATGTATATTGTATATATTAATAGGCATTTATATATAATACACATATATAATGTGCTTTATTAATATATATGTATTATTATTAATTGATATAATAGTGACATTGCTGAATACCAGTAAATTTCATTATGTCATTAAATGAAAACAATGAAGAAACAAACCCCACAAAATGCCAAAACTACCTGACACCATCCATTGTCTTTTATTGTCATCTCACACAAAACCAGTAGGGTGTGCTCATGACTCAGTGTTTTACTTGTGACAGCCCACCCTGACCCTGTGACGTTTTTACTGGAGGTAAACAAAAATAACATAAATTTTAAGGGGTAAAATGCCCGATTCACGCATTGCTCTTGTAGTCACTTTCATGGCTCATTAAAATGACATGTTAAGTACACTTCACTTGTTTGGTTCCTCTGCTGAAATGTTGATCAATCTTTTCCCTAATTCTTTTCTTCACTGTTCCTGGGGAGTAATCCTTCAATTTTTGTCACAATTACCAAAGCCCTTTGTCTTGTCTCCTGATTCTCTCTTTTGGACAGCTTGCGTTCTTCAGAATTGGATACAAAATCCTTCTGGTAAATAAACATGGTCACAGAATGAAGACAAACTAAATTACATTGCTAAAGCATGTCTACAGTTTCATCCTAAAAGAACAATGCAGAAGTCATTCAGACATCTATTTCATTGCTTTCAACTTTTCAGAAGCAGACTTACTCATTTCTCTTGCTGCAAATTAAAAAAGCACAGTTTGGCAAAATGGACTCAGAATAGGACAGAGAAACAGAAGTTAAATTAAATATGAATTTGAACAGTTCTTTCCAGGATAAAAATAAACAGCAGGAACACTACATTGGCTTCCCTTTTGACTTTCTTTTGTAATTTTGTGGAGGTAGAGAATGCTTAAGTGGCCTTCATTGTCTGTACATGTGAAATCTTGGCTGAAGGATGCTGGTAAAATGGATTATATGAGCTTATCTGCCTCCAAATACCGTTTGTAGACTATGATTGTTTGATTGTACCTGGCAGAGCTGAAAATGACTGAACTCAAACATTTCAAAACATACCCAGATTTGTATCTTACTGATACTACTGTACTAGGATCAAAGTAAATTCTGCTACATTTAGGATAGAATATATTGGGACACCCTAAGAGTCTCATCTATGTGAAGCTTGATTTGGAGTATTAATATGCTTTTTTAGCAATGTAAAAATCAAAGGACGCAACGTAGAGATTACATAATGAATGAGACATTATGATTGTTAAGACCGCTATTTAAAAACTCATTTCCAGAGGTGTGGAAAATGCAGGCAGTGATTGTTTTGTTGTTATGTGGAAGTGCTTTGGTTGATGAGGCCAGTGAGCAGAAAATGCATGAAAGGACAGCTTTGTTAGATCAAAGGCCCTGGAGGGAGAGAGGGGAGAAGGAGGGCTGCGATGGGACCCTGGGCTTACCTAACTGAGACTCCTGAGACGGTCTTGGAGGAGCAGGGAAAGAGCAAGTGTGGGTCCCGGGCTTTTGCCTTTATTGTGACCCAGAGTGGAGGGGTAGGGCTTTCGTGCAGATACTGGGGATTGGAGGCTTGATGCAAAAGCAGAAGCATCAAGGGCCATTTGGAGAAGCTGAAGGCAGCTTCTTATCATCCAAGCCATGTGGAGATACAGGCCCTACTAGTAAATTATGCAGCACGAAAGGGCAAGGGGCCGTTTGGAGAAGCTGAGGGAGGCTCTTATCATCCACTCTGGGGATACAGGCCTTGCCAGTTGTGGTTATGCCCAGGTCTAACTGGTGTGGTCCCTTAAAGGGAAATTTACATCTAAGCCAGTCAGGATGATGAGGCACCAAATATAATTTCTTTTGTGCCATTATGGTGATCATCAGATACTCCATGCTTGCTTTTCCTTTCTCCATCTTCCTGGCAGTCAGGTTGGGGAAGTGATAGGTTCTGATCAATGGGCTGTTTGTAGAAATATCACGTGCTAACACTGGGCTGAGGCAATTAAGAACCTGTGTACCTCTTCATACCTCCCTTCCACTTTTTTCAGATGGCATTGACACTAGACACATTAGGGCCAACCAACACATCAGACCTTACTGAGTGAGAAATAAACCTTTCATGTATTAAGCTTTGGAATTTTCAGGTTTGCCTGCATGTAGCAAGTATCAATAATACTGATTAAAATATGAGATTACAAGTTTTTTTTTAAATGAATGAGAAAGTTTAATTCAGCTTTTATTTTCAAATAGGTAATACACTCATAGGGTTCTTAATTTAAAGTACAAAGGGATGTAAAGTGAAAAAAGTCTCTCAATCCTGAACCCTGACCACCCATTTCTCTTCCCTAGGGATAATCTATGCTATCACTTTCACATATATATTTCCAAAGATAGTTCTCTTATATATAAACAAAAGCATATATTTTTTTCCTTTTCTTCCCACCAAATGGAAACATAAATATACATTATTCTACAATTTCCTTTTGATTTGTAGGAGCTCTTTATGTATTAGGGGATTTACCTTTTGTCTATAATATGTGTTGCAAATGTTTTTTTCTTACTTTGTCTTTTGACAAATGTTTTCTGTGAAAAAAATAATTTTATTTTTGCTGAATTTGTCTATCAAAGTTTGAAAGTTCTCTCTGAGATAATTTTTTAAAAAATTCTTACCCCTTTAATGCTTATTATTATTATCATTATTTTTACATTTTAAACCTTGATTTACCTGAAGTAAAATATGAGGTATGGATTCAACTTTCATATTTTCCAGGTAGCTACCTGGTTGTCCCATTACTAATAAATAATCCACTCTTTTCTCATTTGGTTGAAAAGTTTGCACATGTATTTGGATCTGTTTCTAGACTCACTATCCTATTCCATTGATCCGTCTCCTTTTTTGTGTGCCAGTGTCATTAATTCTTCATCCTGTGCAAATACGATGTTTATACTCATTCTTTTAGTAAAATTCCTCTTCTTCAACGATGCTCTCCCTAATCAATATTTACCACAGTGTGGAGGTCCTGTCCATGTGTGGCAGGTGAGGAAAATGGGACTGGGTCTACAAAGGAAGGAGGCAGTTGTATGGGAAAGGGAGGCCTCTGGGAGTCATTGTACTTTCCAATTGACTGTGAACTGAGTTTCCTTTTTCTTTTTTTATGCCTTGAGCTATGAAAGTGAGGCTACATAGAGAGCTAAGTAGTAGATACATGTATGGGTGTCTGTATCTATCTACCCATTTCCCTTCCTGGTATCATCTTGAATAATCTGCTGACAATTCAATTCTCTTAAGTTGAGAGTAGGAAGTGGCTAGTTATCCATTTTATTTTTGCCCAAATGACCCAATTTTGTTTAAAAAGAAAGACTTGAGACAGAGCATAGCAATTTTTTCTAAAAAAAGAGTTATCCAAAGTTCTTCTTAGAGACAGAATGAAGCAGAGTAAAAATATAGTCCCATAGTTTTTGGGTATGATTTATGTCTCTTATTTAATATTTTTGATATATAAAGCTTGAGAAAGTCTTCCAGAGGAATGGAAAATTCCATTAAATTCCTTAGAAAATATTTTCAAAATTAGGTATGAAGTTTAAAAAGGAAACCACTGGACTGATCATTGCTTCTTATGACTTTTATGTTAGATTTAGAAAATTATTTTAGGAAATTGGCTTGAAGAACTTGACTATAATATTTAAAGTTTTTAACTACAAAGTTACTCTGAATCACTATAAGTACAAATAATAATTTAATTTTCTTTGTAGGCAAGCCACTAACCATCTGTACTCTACCTTTGAACTTGTTCTTGTCTTTGTCCAGATGCTTTAATTAAAATGAAAAATGAAATATTTCTAATATATAATTGCTGACTGAACTTCTTCTTTTCTCAGACAAATGAAGAGAATAACTGTCAGCCCTGTTTTGCTCTTGTTAAAGAGGATATTGGTTATCTGTTGTCATGATAATACTGTGTAACACACCACCCTAAGTCTCAGGAACTTACAAAGAATGTATTTCCTCACCAATTCGTAGTCAGAGATTTAGGTTGGGCTTTGCTGGGCTGTTTTGATCTTGAGTGGGCTCTAGTACAGGTCTGGAGTAGACTGTCAGCTAGGATAAGGATATCTGAAACAAGAGTTTCTCGTCTTGAAGCAGGCTGGCTTGGATATTCTCCTGGGGGTGGGAAAAGCAAGAATAAGAGCAAGACCAGTTCTGTAAATTCTTCCTCAAGCCTCTGCTTATGCCCCACTTTCCAAAATTCGAATTACTAAAGCAACTCACATGGCTGAGCCCAGTGTTAAAGTATATGGGAACTAGAAAGCTTAATGGCAAAAGGCATAGATTCAGAGAGGGGTAAAGAACTGGGGCTATTAATGCAATCAACCACAGTGAGAAATGTAAATGTATTATAGGGAGAGAGGATAATTATTAATTGATTAGTTAGTTATAATAGCTATTGCCCAAACAAATAGGAGTGGGAAAGAGGAATGGAAGAATGCCTCATGGACTGTGAATGGAGGAAGATTTTTTGAGGGATGGGAAGGGAAAATGGATGAGAAAAAACCCTGTGAGGGAAGCAGAATGGAAACAAAGGGCACTTTAATGAGTGTTTCTGAAGAATTTTTATTTAGAGTCGCTTTAATGTCACCCAAGAGGTCATAGAATGAAATTCCTCTTTAATCACTTTTGGCTTTTGAACTGTAATTTGTATATGCCACAGCTCCATGACTAAACTTCATTGATCTCTAGATTCACAAGTATTTATTGCAGACACTTTAGGTTACATACTGACAGTACTCCCTTTTTACCTTTTCAAAAGATAGTTTATCTGATTTAGGTCTCAAACTGCGGTGTCCTCAGGGAAGTTGAAGATTTCCCTAAATGTGATGGTTATTAACTATCGTCTCATAGCTTCCAATCTACCCTTCTGTAATCGTTTTTGTGACACTGAGGCTGGAATTCTACAGGTGTTATTTTTCATTATCTAGCTGACTTGCTGTTAGATTCTGCCAATAGCAGGCACTGGCGGGAGATTGGCTGAAGAAGGGACATGCTCCTTCCTGTTTGTTCATTCGAATAGAGGCTCTTCATCTCAGCACTTGTTTTGAGTAGCAGGAGTTGGTACCAGCTTCTAGTGTGCTCAGCACTACTAGAACTAGCTTCATCCTGCTTCATCTTGCCAGCTTAGAGGTGTCAGCACCAGCTGGCTGACACTCCCTTTACAGAGTTCTGAGTCACAGGATTGCAGGCCCTTCTTCTGAGCTCTTGAGGCACTAGCACCAGCACTAAACTTTTGTTCAAGGCTGGAACCAGTGTGTGATCTAATGCAATTTAATTAATCTCACTGAACCTTAGTTAAAACGATTCTATGTTTACTATCACCTCTAGAATTGTTCAGTAGTTTTTGTATGCAGTGCACCCTACCCCCCACGAAACTTACTGGAAAGTCAAACAATTTAGAAGCCATTTGTTTTGTGTGTATTATTCCAGGTAATTTATCTAATAGATTTCTTAGATTGACCGAATTAGCATGTTGCCTTGGTGAATTAGGTAGACATACTCTGAATAAGGTGGACTTTTAGTAGCTAAAGATAAATATGAAAGTGAGATGTCTAATCAAAGTGGAACAAAAAGCATCTGTTTGGAGTCAAGAGAGGCTTGCCTATATGAAAGTGTATTGGAAAATGGAAGATAACACTTATAATACCAGGCAAATTATGATGAGTACTAATTAACTTTTTCCTTATAATTGCAAAGAAGCTTTTTTGTTTCTTATTCAAAAAATTTCCAATTGTTTAATTTTTAACTTTGTAATTTTTTAGTTATGAATTTAGTTATGAATTGACTCTCTTCTTACTGATTTTCTTCCATTTGTATCATCCCTGAGAGAATGTACTTTAATTGCAAGAATTTACAGTAATGGATCGTGGTGATATAAGATACTGATTAAAGTAGCTACTGCTGAATTTAAATTAAAGTATTTGAATTAAAGTATGAGTTGTTTTCCTGGTGCATATTGGAAACCTCTTTCCCTAGAAATTAAAATAAATCTCTGGTGAACAGAAGAGCTGTGGAAGTGGAATAGGCAAATGCATATTTTCTTGCTTTTCTACAATGGCATGGGGATATGGAAGGAAAGGAATGTGGCTTTGCCTTTCCTTTGACTTATTAGTGATTTTGAGTTGTCCACAGGCCTGTATACTTTAATAGCAGATGCACTTTTATAAGCTAAATAGTGTGATTTATATTGGCAACACTATCATCCATCCCATGAGCTCACTGCTGCATTTTCATTATGAGTTGCCATAAAGATTTCATTTACCAAATCAGGCATAGAAAGCCACATCAGTTTGCAAGCAATTGAAAAATATTTGAAAAAAAAAAAAAAACCCTCTATGCAATAACATAAAAAATGGTTTTGAGAACTATAAAAGCCTTCCTTAAAATAGTATCTTGAATGTGAAGTGACATAATTAAGAATGTAGAACTTGTGTATAGGTTATTAGGTATGGAGAGATGTGAAATTTATGTCAAGTGTCCCAAATGTAAAAATTCTGAAGTCTGATGATTCTTACTCCTATATGGCTTTTAATCTTTGACCTTAGAAAAAACAATGGAGAAGTTGTTGAAGAATTTACATTTAACAATCACAAAGAATGCTGAAAAAAGGTGAATACACTTCCATACTCCTGATTTTCTTTCTTTTTCCCAGAAAATCTGCTCTTCCACCACTCTGTTGTATGTTGGTTAATGACTCCATAAATCACCCACTTTCTTGGCCTCAATGTTGCAGTAATTCTTGTTTCCTCTCTTACTATCATGGCCCACACCCAATGCACCTGCACCACTGATAAAGTCTACCTGCAAATATATCACATGTCTAATTACCTGTCCGCATCTTCCCATCTATTATCCCATATAAAATTTTGGGTTAGTATGATGCATCTTGACAATGTATTTATGTTATGTATTTTAGGCAGGAAATACAGCAGTGATTGTGTATTTTTCTAGATGAGGTATCAGGTGGTACATGATTTCTGTTTGTCCTTTTTATGAAGATTTTAACTTTGATCATTTGATTAAAGTGATTTCTTCCAGGTTTCTCCTCTATAAATTTACCAAATATTTTGTTGGGATGTACTTTGTGTAAATTGGTTTCCTATTGAACTTTCTCTCCTTAGTTTTATCATCCATATGTTTATTGGTTGAATTAAGTATTACTACGATGATTGCCAAATCATGGTCAATTAATCTCATAATTATTTCTATATTTATTGGGTTTTTTTTTTGGATTTTAATGTGTGATGGCTTTATTTACAACTTCATTGGCAAAAAGGAAGAGGGAAAAATTTAAAACAGTTTAACACAGGGCACTGCAGTTACTCCATCAGATTAAAGAAGTTCTATTTTAAATGTCCATCTGATGAATTTCCAAAGGTATACAACACTGGATCTGCATATACTGTTTCCTTTAGGAAGTACAGTGCTCATATTTTAAATAGTCTTTTTTAATATATAAATACATGGGAAATCAAATCAGTTGTTAAAAACTGCATTAAGTGAAGGGTATTTTAAATTTAAATTTATGCTGTTCCTGGTAATAACACATGCCCAATGATCATCAAAACTAGTTCTGTATTTACTGGTTGGCATTATACTCTAAAGCAGGCTTTCTTATCTTATCTTTATTTATTTATTTATGTATCCATTCATTCATTCATTCATACATGCATAGATACATGTATAAATATATAGACTAGGATTCCCATTTTTAATTTATGCTATATTCTTTCTATAATTACTTATTTTGATGTTAAAATGGCATGGAAACATGGAGGAAAAAAATGTGACTTTGACTTTTCTTTGGCACATTAATGATCCTAGTTATCTATGTGCTTGGAAACTTTAATAACAAAGACAGTTTTATTAGGTAAATGACTGATATATTAACAAAAATAAATGAGAGGATAAAGAATTTTCCAAGAGAATTGGAATATATAAGAAAATTTGAGAAGAAATTCTGGATCTGAAAATTATAGTACTAATGATAAGATTTCAATTAATTGATTTAAAAGCTGATTGGACAAGAAATATAAGAAGAATTAGTTACTTGGAAGACAGGCTAATAAGCAATATTCAGAATTAAGAATTAGGAATTAAAAATTTAAATATTGGGTTTAACAAAAGATTATACAGAGCTTAAGAGAAAACTTGTGAAGTGTAAGATAAGTGAAAAGGAAATATAGAGACTGAAGGTCAAATAGAATTCAAATTCAGAAATCAGCATGAGAAAAACATGATTACGGTGAAAAGATTTTATGTGCACATAACTGAAGTACAAGGAGAGGAGAAGATATATGGGGTAGAAGGAGCATTTAAAGAAAGCATAGCCAAGAACATTTTCAACTCTATGAAAAAAAACAAAACCCCAGATTCAAGATGCATTACAAAACCCAAGTAGGATAAGAACAAAGGAAATCCAGCCTATGCATATCACAGTCAAATTAATGAAAACCAAAGGCAAATAGAATGTTTTAAAAGCAGACAGAAATCTCCTCAACACAAAAAATGGCATATATGAAAAGCCCATAGTTAACATCCTACTTAATGATGAAAGACAAAGCTTTCCCTCTGAGATCAGGAACAAAACAAGGATGCCCACTGTCACCACTGTTATTCAACAATGTACTAGAAGTTCTTGCTAGAGCAATTAGGTAAGAAAAAGAAATAAAACACATCCAAATTGGAAAGGAAGAAGTAAAACTTACCCTATTTGCAGATAATATGACCCTATATACAGAAAAACACTGAAAAATCCATGAAAAATCTCCTAGAGCTAATAAGTGAATTAAGCAAATTGGGGTACAAGATCAACACCAAAAATCAGTAGTGTTTCTATACACAAGCAACGAAAAATCAGGAGAAGAAATCAAGAAAAATATTCCATTCACAATTGCAACTAAAAGAATCAAATATCTTGGAATAAATTTAAGGAATGATGTAAAGGACTTGTACAAGGAGAACAACAAAATACTGATGAAAAGAAGTAAAGAGGAATTAAATAAATGGAAGGATATTCCGTGTTCTTGGGTTGGAAGACTAAATATCATTAAGATGTCAATACTACCCAAAGCAGTTTATAGATTCAATGCAATCCCAATCAAAATTCAACAACCTTATTTGCAGAAATGGAAAAGTCAATCATCAAATTTATGTGGATATGTAAAGGGTCCTGAATAGCTAAAGCTATCATGAGAAAGACGAATGAAGTTGGAAGACTTGCACTTCCTGATCTTAAAGCTTATTACAAAGCCACAATCATAAAAACAGTATGGTACTGGCACAAGGACGGATATATAGGCCAATGGAATGGAATTGAGAGCTCAGAAACCAACCTTCACATTTATGGCCAAATGATTTTTTGAAAAGGTGGCAAACACCACTCATTTGGGAGAGAATAGTCACTTCAACAAATAGTGCTGGGAAATCTCAATCTCCACTGCAAAAAAGAAGGAGGACTCCTACACACCATATACAAGAATCAACTGAAAGTGGATCAAAGACCTTAATACAAGAGCTAGAAATATCAAACTCCTAGAAGAAAACTTTAGGAAGCATCTTCAGGACCTTGATAGGCAATGATTAGACTTTACACTCAGATCAAAAGCAAAAAAAGACAAAATAAATGCTACAGCATCAAAATTAAAAACTTTCCTTACTCAAAGGACTTTATCATGAAAGTAAAACAACCAACTACAGAATGAGAGAAAATATTCAGAACAATATATGATAAGGGATTAATATCCAGAATATATAAATAAATCCTTCAGCTTAACAACAAAAAGACAGATAACCCAATTAAATAATGGGCAAAAGAGTTGAACAGACATCTCTCCAAAGAAGATATATGAATGACCAGAAAGCACATGAAAAGATGCTGAACATCATTAACCATCAGGGAATTGCAAATCAAAACCATAAGATACCATTTCACACCATTAGACAGGTTACTATTAAAAAAACAAACTAACAAGTATTGGAGAGGACACAGAGAAATAGGAACACTCATTTATTGCTGGTGGCAATGTAAAATGGTGCAGCTGCTCAGGAAGACAGTTTTGTCATTCCTCAGAAAGCTAAGGATAGAACTACCATATGACCCAGCAATCTCACTATCAAAAGACTTGAAAGCAGGGACTTGAACAGATGTTCATAATGGAATTACTTGCTATTGCCAAAAGATGGAAGCAACTCATCAACCGATGAATGGATAAACAAAATGTGATTTATACATACAGTGGAATATTATCAGCCTTAAAAATAAATGAAGTTCTTATTCAGGTGACTACATGAATGAACCTCTTAGACATCATGTTGAGCAAAATAAGCCAGACACAAAAGTGCAAATATTGCATGATCTGACTGATTTGAAATAATTAAAATAAGTAAACTCTAGAGTCAGACTCTAGAATATAAGTTACCAGGGGACAGGGTGGGGTTAAAGAAGGGGGAATTAAGGCTTAATATGTGCAGGGTTATTCGGAATGACGGAAATGTTTTGGTGATGGATGGTAGTGATGGTGGCACAACACTGTGAATGCAGTCAACAGAGCTGAAATATATATCTGAATATGATTAAAAGGGGAAATGTTAGATTGTATATATGGTAACATAATAAAAGTTTAAAAAACATCCATGGAACTACACTACACAGTGAACCCTAAGTTTAACCATGGACTTTAACAAATACTGCAGTTATAAAGGTGTGCTTTCATCAATTGTAACAAATATGCCACACCAATGCAAGGTGTTGGTGGTGGGGTGATATATGGGATCCCTGTATTTTATGCATAATTGTTCTGTAAACCTACATTTTCTGTAATTAAAAAAAAAATAATAATTAAAAAAAAAGCAGACTGAGAAAAAGTCACATTATCTTCAAAGGAGCCATGATAGGATTGACACCTTACTTGGAAGCAGGAGCTGATAGCAATCAGAAGACAATGAAGGGATATATTTAAAGAGCTGAATGGAGAAAAACAACCACCCTAGAATTATATTTGCATTGAAAATACTGTTCAAATTAAAGGTGAATTCTAAATCATACCATTCCGTTGTTAGATAAAGAAATTTACTCAAATGTGTGGAATTTTTTAATGTTATCAGTGCAGAGCTCCTTCTCTGTTATTTCTACTTGTGTTACCCTTCACAGAAGGCGAAATGAAGATATTGTCAGAGAGATTTAAACTGAAAGTTTGTTGCTAGCAGACTTGCACTAAAAGAAATAAAAAAGGGAGTTTTTTAGGCAGAAGTAAAATAATTGCAGATTGAAGGCTGGGTGAATTGCATGAAGGAATAAAAGCAAAGGAATGGATAAATATAAGTGAATAACAATAAATTGGTATTGTCTATTAAAATCTAATTACTAATGTCAGGTGGGGTTTAATACATGAAGGTTTAAGACACATGTCTGCTGGTTTGAATCTATTATGTCCCCCACAAAAGCTGTGTTCTTTAATACAATCTTGTGGAGGTGGACTTATTAGTCTTTTGATTAGGTTGGAACTTTTTGATTGAATCTTTCCATGGAGGTGTGACTTACCCAGCTGTGGGTGAGACCTTTTGATTAGATCATTCCCATGGAGGTGTGGACCCAGCCATTCAGGGTAGGTCTTAATTAGATCACTGGAGTCCTTTAAGAGAGCTCACAGATGGAAGGAGCTCCGAGTGCTGAGAGAGACATTTTGGAGAGAAGCTAAGAGCTGACACAGACTGAGACACTTGGAGACAGTGGGAGAAGCAGACAGAGGGATGTTTGGAGATACTAAGTTAGGAGATGAAGTCCAGAGTGCCCCAGAGAACCTAAGAGAGGACCCCCAGATGCTTAGAGAGAAATGCCCTGGGAGAGGGAAGCAAGAATGTACAGGATCTGAGAGAGAGGAGCAAAGACAGAAGCCCAGAGACATTTTGGAGAAAGCCATTTTGAAACCAGAGCTTGGGAGCAGATGCCAGCCATGTACCTTCCTGGCTGACAGAGGTGTTCTGGATGCCATAGGCCATCCTTCAGTGAAAGTATTCTTTTGGTGATGCCTTAGTTTGGACACTTTTATGGCCTTGAAACTGTAAATTTGTAATCAAATAAATCCCCTTTATAAAAGCCAATCCATTTCTGGTATTTTGCATAATGGCTGCTCTAGCAAACTGGAACATGTAAAAGTAGCACACATTTGAGAGGGGATAAATGCAGTTGAAATGTTATAGAGTCTTTGCATTGTCTGGGAATGGATAAAAGTAGTATACAATATGTACAATATGTATTTTTAATGTATAAAATGTAAACATCATGTAAGGTCACAGAAAAGTTGAAACTGCAGTTAAAGAATTAGATATATCATGGAAACACAGCCTGAATCATGGATGACAAACTTTTTCTGAAAGGGTCAGATTGTAAATATTTTATGCTTTGTGAGACATGAATGGCTACTATTGCATAGTCTTCCCTCACCTTTTTTATTTTTAATGTCCCTTTAAAAGTGCAAAAAGCATTCTTAACTTGTAGGCCATGCAAACCAGGCTGCATGCCAGATTTGGCCAATGTTTAGAGTATCTAGCAGAGCTACACTAATATCAAAAATATATAAGCTCTAGGACACAAAGAATTACTAGATGTAAAGGAAAACATTTTATTATAATAAAAGTTTAATTTAACAGGAAGATATAATAGTCTTAAAACTGTATGTAGCTATTAGCATTGCCTCAAAAAATATAAAGAATTGTGGGAAGAAGGCAGAGTTGGAAGCTCCAGGAATCATCCCCTCCACCAAAAGAATTATTAAACTGGCAGGAACTACCTGAATTAACCACTTTTGAAACTCTGGAGTCTACAGAAATACTGTGCAGCATCCCAGGAAAAGTGGAAGTAAGAGGCTGGTAAAGTGCAATGAAGATGGGTGAGTTTCACCCTCCCTGCAGAGGCTGCCATCACCCTTACCCCCAGCCTCATGCTGGGGCTCTGGCACCTGGCTCAGATTGCTGGTGCCACATTGGGACATAAAGAACTAATCCTCCAAACTCTTGGGATGTATGTCTTATCCTGGATCTCTAGCTTTGATCAGTTACTTTGAATTGCTGAGGCTGGTCTGATGGCAGCTGTTTTATTTTCCTGGGCTGTTTAAGCAAATACCATGAAATCGATTGGGTTAAACAATGAGAATTTATTTGCTTTTGGTTTAGAAGTTAAAAGAAAGTCCAATCAAGGTATCATCAGGGTGATGCTTTCTTCCCAAAGACTGGCATTCTGGGGCTGGATGCCAGAGATCCTTGGTTTAGTTTGTCATATTATGAGGCATATGGTGGTGTCTACTGGCCTCTCTGTTCTCTTCTGGGTTTTGTTGAATTTCAGCATCTGGTTGCTTCCTGTGGCTTTCTGTCTGTCTGAATTTCATTCTTCTTATAAAAGACCCCAGTGATAGGATTAAGACCCATCCTCATTGATGTAGACCCCACCTTAATTGAAGTAACTTAATAAAAAGGTCCTACTTACAATGGGTTCATATTCACAGAAATTGTTTAGATTTAATAACATGTTTTTCTGGGGTTCATACAACTTCAAACCACCACAGTGGCCATTGTTCCAAACCCAATGGGGCAAAGGTGGCAGAGGAATCTTAAAGACAGTAACCTTCCTCAAAACTGTGGAAAACAGTTAAAGGGCTGTCTTAACTGGACAAGGTCTGAATTAAGAAAACACAGTTTCAAAAGCCATAGAAGAAGCTCCTGCACCCTTGTTGTTCCACCCCCTCTACCTCAATGAGTGGACCTAGCTTGCCTGCCATTGTGGTTCCTGGCCCTGTTTCAGAGGGAGCAGTGTGGTCCCTATGTGCATAGTGTGGTGCATGTATGTCAGTGCTAATCTATTTGTGGAAGTCTTAGAGACTGAGACATGTCTCAGCTCTCCCACCGAGGGTGCAGAGAAGCCACTTACAGACAGCTGGGGCAACATGAGAAACAAGATGAAACAGCCTGGGACAGAGGACTACTTGCATTACATCACTTGAAAGTGTACTCAGGAGGAAGTGGTCTCTTCCAAAGAGACTAGAGGGAGTGTTCATTCAAACTCCTGCAGACTGTAAATGGGTAATTCCTGGGGCCTCTAGCAAGTGCAGGCCCAGGAGAAGAAGCAGGCTTCCTGGATCAGGCTCCACTCAGGCTGAGGTGAGAGATCCTTGCACTTCCCATTTGCCTCAGGCTGATCTGCTTAATAGGAGGGCTGAGCTCTGAAGGAGACCGCCAGCCAAAGCAGAGCCAGTTTGCAAAGATAGTGAAAGGCGCTTTTGGCCTCGCTTTGTTTGTTTGCTTTCAAGAAAATCTCTGTCATATTATTAGCTAGATAGGAGCTTAAGGGACAGCCCAGAGACTAATCCCAGAGTCAACACTTTAAAATATTAAAATGTACAGAGTGCAGTGAAAGATTACAAGACAAAGAAACAGGAGCATGAGATAAAAATGAGAAACCATCAATGAAGAGAACCAGACATTGGATGTATCAGAGAGAAACTTCAAAATATGCTTGAGGAAAAAAGGAAAACATGGAGAAAGAACTAAAGGATATGAGGAAAACAATGAATGAACAATATGGGAATTTTTCCAGAGAAATACTGGAGTTGAAGAATAAAATAAATGAAGTGAAAAATTCCCTAGATGGTTTCAACAGCAGATTAGAGGTGGTAGAAGAAAGAATGAATGAACTCAAAGATAAGACAACTGTGGAATGATTCAGGCTGAAGAGCAGAAAGATAAAAGAATAAAAAAGAATGAACAGAGAGGAAGAGACCTGTGGGAAAACATCAAGCCTACCAATTTACATGTTTTGGGAGTTCCAGAAGAAGAAGAAAGAGAGAAAGGGGCAGAAGGAATATTAAAAAAAAAAAAAGTAATAATGGAAGATAGCTTACCAAATTTAATGAAAGACATGAATATGCATATTAAGGAATCCTAATGAATCCAAAAAGGGCAAATTCAAAGGGAATCATGCCCAAACATGTAGTAACCAAATTACCCAAAGCCAAGGACAAAAAGAGAATGCTGAAAGCTGCAATATAAAAGCAACAAGTTACATACAAGGGAATCTCAATAAAATTATGTGCCATTTTCTTATCAGAAACCACGGAGGCAAGAAGGCAGTGGTATGAAATATTTAAAGAAAAAATTGTCTACCAAGAGTTTCATATCTGGCAAGACTTTCAAAAATGAAGGAGAGATTAAGACATACCCAGATTAAAAATAAAAAAGGGCAGAGGGATTGTGTCACCACTAGACCTGCTTCACAAGCATTGCTGAAGGAAGGTCTTCAGACTGAAGAGAAAGGACCCTAGATGGTGGATCAAAGCAGCATAAAGAAATAAAGACATCCAATAAAAGTAACAATATGGGTAATTGCAAATGCCAGTACTATTGAATTGCATTGTTTGTTACACAATTTCACTTCCTCCTTCATATAGGTGCTAAAATGCAAATGCATAAAAAGTATGATAAATCCATGGTTTTGGACATACAATGTGAAAACATATAATTTGTAACAAATACAAAAAGTTGGGGGACAGAGGGGTATAGGAACAGTGTATGTGCATGTTCTTGAGGATAAATTGGCCTGTAGACCAATGGAATCAAATTGAGAGTTCAGAAATCAACCCTCACATTTATGGCCAACTGATTTTTTTTTGGGGGGGGGGGGTTCAATCATCTTTATTAGCCTATCAGTGTGACATTTTGTACATAATACCTAGTTGACTTCTTAAAGGGATCTACTTTAGTACACCATGTTAATAGTAAAAATGCAAGTAAGATGGCTAAACCTCAGCCTAACATTTTAATATCCTCTGGACAAGGCAAGCTAGAAAGCCAATCACTTAAAACACATTTAAGTATAGTGTTCCAAAATAAAATAACTAGAAATCTGCTACATTTTAAAGCAGGGGTGGAAAAAGTTTCATCTTGATCTTTTTTCATGTTCCTGTTAATTATACTTTCATTTCACAGAAGTAATGATATTGATATGAAAAAATGCTCTGTTTTTTAAATTTCTGAACTTTAATAAAAATTAAAATAAGATAGTAATTGGAGTCTTTCGGGAGGCAAACAGCTAGCAGCTGCATTCATCAGCATAGCTGAGCCTCCCTATGCGTAGCCAAGTCCAGGTTGGGAATAGCCCTGACTGAAGGGAGGACAGTTACATGCACAAGGGGTAAGTCCACTTGGAGGAGGGGTCATGGGACTTACAGGAGGTGCAGTGAAACCTGGTCTTGGTTGATAGGCCCTGGGTTGGCTTGGAGCCATTCCAGGTTGTGAAGTAGGGGCCAGAGTGTAATTAGGCTGAGAAGTTTGGGTGGTTTAAGTTGGTGGAGGATAATTGCTCACCTGGTACTGCAGTTGAGCAGGCAGTTGTTGAGGCTGACCAGAAAAGGCAAGAGCCGGTGCTTGGGAAGTTGATTGCTGGCCATATTCCCAGAACTGCTGAGATTGCTGGGGTCCAGTCTGCTGACTACAGCCTGCTGAATAGTGAATACCATACTGTTGTGCTGGCTGAGGGGGAGCTTGTGGTTGCTGGGCACCATAGCCGGCCTGTTGCTGGTACTGTTGTTGCATCTGACCTTCAATCTGCCTGCTTGTGTCTGAGCTCCTGTATATGGTGGGTGTTGTGGCTGAACTCCTGATGGGTGAGCTGCTGAGGAAGAAGAAGCAATGCTGTCGGGCATTCCTGAACAGTCTTCTGCAGGAGCACTTGGTCACTCTGAAACCTGATCACCTGTTAAGCCAAATGCAGACATGTCATTTTTATTGATTTCATCTTGGTTTCTCAAGGTACCAGAGGTATGGCAAACTTATTTTTGACAAGGGTATCAAGTCCACTCAATGGGGAAAGTATCATCCCTTCATCAAATGGTACTGGGAGAACTGGATACCCATGTGCAAAATAATGAAGGTGTACCCTCTACCTCTCACCGTATACAAAAATCAACTCAAAATGGATCATAGGCCTAAATGTAAGAACCGGAACTGTAAAACTCCCAGAAGAAAACATAGGGAAGCATCTTCAGTACCTTGGCTTAGACAATGTTTTCTTAGACTTTTACACCCAAAGTCCAAGAAACAAAAGAAAAACAGATAAATGGGACCTCACCAAAATTAAGAACTTTTGCCATCAAAGGACTTCATCATGAAAGTCCCTACTCAATGGGAGAAAATATTTGTAAACTACATATCTGATGCAGGTTTAATATCCAAAATATATTAAGAAATGCTACAATTCAAGAATAAAAAAACACACAGTCCATTAAAAAAATGGGCAAAAGAATTGAATAGACATTTCTCCAAAGAAGATATACAAATAGCCAAAAATACTTGAAAGGATGACCGATGTCACTATTAGGGAAATGCAAATCAATACAACAATAAGATACTATTTCCCACCAGCTAGAATAGCTATTATTAAAAAAAAAAAAAGAAAAAAAAAGAAAATTACAATTTTTGAAGAAGATTCATAGTTGGTGGGAATGATGCAAAATGATGCAGCTGCCATGGAAGACAGTTTGTTGTTTTCTTTAAAAGTTAAGTATACAATTATCATATGACCTGGAAATCCCACTTCTTGGCATATATGCCAAAGATTTGAAAGCAGATATTTGCACACCGATGTTCATAGTGGCATTATTCACAATTTCCAAAAGATGGAAGCAACACAAGTGTTCAACAACCAATGAATGGATAAATGAAATTTGGTATATACACACAATGGAATATTATTCAGCTATTAAAAGTAATAAAGTTCTGAAACATTCAACAATATGGATGGAACTTGAAGACATCAAATTGAGTGAAATAAGCCAGACAAAAAAGGATAAATATTGCATGATCTCACTAATTTGAGGTAATTAGAAAAGCCAACTCATAGAGTCAGAGGCTAGAATATAGGTTACTAGGGCTTCTGGTGGGTGTAGGGAATGAGGAATTAATTCTTAAATTGTAGAGATTCTATAATGGAAAACTTTTGGTAATGGATGGTAGTGATGGTAGCACAAATTTGTGAACGTATGTAATAGCACTGAATTATATACATGAATGTGGTTAAAAGGGAAATTTTAGGTTGTATATATAATATTAGAAAAAAAGGCAAAAACCGTAAGACTGTACAGGACAAATAGTGAATCCTCTTGTAAGTGATAGACCATAGTTAACAGTAAAACTTTTTAAATGTTCCTTTAGGAATTGTAATAAATGTAGCACAATAATATAAGTTGTTGATAATAGGGTGGTATATGGGAGCTGTGTATTTTAGCCATTATTTTTCTGTAAACATATGTGCTGATTTGAATCTATTATGTGCCCCACAAAAGCCATGCTCTTTTAATCCAATCTTGTGGATGCAGGCTTATTATGTGTGGGATCTTTTGATTAGGCTGTTTCCATGGAGATGTGATCCACCCATTTGTGTGTGGGACTATTTGATTAGATTATTTCCTTGGAGATGTGACCCTGCTCATTCGTGGTAGGTCTTAACTAGTTTACCAGTGTCCTTAAGAGAACTCAGGCAAGGAGAGAGAGCTCAGAGCTGACACAGACTCAGATGTTTGGGGATGCTAAACTAAGAGATGAGGCCCAGAGTTTGCCCCAGAGAAGCTAAGTGAGAACTGACAGACACGTAAGGAGAAAGCCACCAGAATCAGAAGCTGAAAGCAATGCAACTAAGGAGCAAGGGACAACCACATGCCAGCCAAGTGCCTTCCCAGCTAACAGAGGTGTTCTGGTCACCATTGGCCTTTTCCTCATAGAAGGTATCTACCTTCTTGATGCCTTAATTTGGACCCTTCCATGGCCTTGGAACAGTAAATTTGTGAATTAATAAACCCCCATTGTAAAAGCCAATCCATTTCTGGTATATTGCATTTCTGGCAGCTTTAGCAAACTGAGCAACACACAACTTCCCTAATGAAAAAACACATGCAAAAACAAAGCACACAGAGGTCGGGAGCTAAGATGGTGGCATAGAGAGGAGTGGAAGCTAGTTAGTCCCCCTAGAACAACTAATAAACAACAGAAAAATTAGTAAATAACCTGGAATAACTGCGGGGAGACAAACGTGACTGTCCACTCATCATACACCAGCCTGAATTGGGAGGAATGCCCAAGATCACAGCATAAAATCTGTAAGTAAAAACTGCAGATCCAAGTGGAGGGCCCCTCCCTCAAAGAAGCCTCCCAGTGCTAGAGAGCAGCACTCTCTGGACAAGCAAATATACCTCAGCCCAGCTCCAACTGGGGTTTTAATGTTAGCTGCTCAATACAGACAGCGAATTCCCAACAAGCAGAAGCTTTTGGTGACAACTGACCTTGGAGAGCCAGGGGACGTATCCGTTTCAAGATGGGTAGCCCAAAGGATCTGGTGCTATCTCTGGCTGACAGGTCAGTCTGGGGGCCATGGATGGGGACTTTCTGTCCCTTTCTCTCGTTGTCAACCTGGGCGGCTCAGTGGAGAAAGCCTCAACTGTTTTCAGCTTGCAGTGCTCTGCTGTATAGAAAGCCTCAGCCATTTTAAACTCATAGCACTCTGACCCAGACAAGGGTGGGGATAGCAGAGTCAGAGAAACAAAGAATCTATTTATATGCAAATGGACTCTCTGTAAGGGGCATAGCTTCCCAAGAGGAAAGAGAAGGGGCCCAGCTCTACTACCCGCCTTTCATTCAGAACCAGACCCCAGGGCCAGGGCGGGGAGAGCCACAGGCCACACCCCCTTACACCAGCCTGTGACAGGCTAACAGGTACCACCTGCTGGGCAGAAAAGCACAGATTGTGTCAATCCTCGAAGACACACTATCAGGGAAACCAGATACTGAATATTTCCTCCTTCTGGGACCTGAGCTTGTTCTCATCTGGGAAACCCTGACTGGGGTGGCCTAGGAGGTCAGATGCCTAGACAAAAGAAAACTACAACCTACACTAAGAAAAATGAAGTTATGGCCCAGTCAAAGGAACAAACTTACACTTCAGCTGAGATACAGTATTTAAACAATGACTGCTAAATCAATTCAAAAAGTTTAGAGAAGATATGGCAAAAGAGATAAAGGCTAAAAGGAAAACACTGGGCATACATAAGGCAGAAATCGAAAGTTCTAAAAAACAACTGGCAGAATCTATGGAAATGAAAGGCACAACACAAGAGCCAAAAGATACAATGGAAACATACAACAGCAGATCTCAAGAGGCAGAAGAAAACACTCAAGAACTGGAGAACAAAACACCTGAAAGCCTACATACAAAAGAACAGAAAGAGAAAAGAATTGAAAAATATGAGCAACATCTCCAGGAACTTAAGGACAAAATGAAATACAAGAATGTACATATCATTGGTGTCCCAGAAGGAGAAGAGAAGGGAAAAGGGGCAGAAGCAATAATAGAGGAAATAATAAATGAAAATTTCCCATATCTTATGAAAGACATAAAATTACAGATCCATGAAGCACAGTATACTCCAAACAGAATAGATCTGAATAGGCCTATGACAAGACACTTGATAATCAGATTATCAAAGTCAAAGACGAAGAGAGAATGCTGAAAGCAGCAAGAGAAAAGCGATCCATCACATACAAAGGAAGCTTAATAAGACTATGTGCAGATTTCTCAGCAGAAACCATGGAGGCAAGAAGGAAATGGTGTGATATATTTAAGATACTGAAAGAGAAAAACTGCCAATCAAGAATCCTGTACCCAGCAAAACTGTCCTTCAAATATGAGGGAGAGTTCAAAATATTCTCTGACAAACAATGAGAGATTTTTGTGAACAGGACACCTCCCTTACAGGAAATACTAAAGGGAACATTACAGACTGATAGGAGAAGAAAGAAGTGAGAGGCTTGGAACACAATTTTGAGTGATGGTAGCACAGCAATGTAAGTACACTGAACAAAGATAGCTATGAATATGGTTGAAAGAGGAAGGTTAGGAGCATGTGGGACACCAGGAGTAAAGAGGAAAGATAAAGACTGGGACTATATAACTCAGTGAAACCTAGAGTGTTCCACAATTGTGATAAAATGTACAAATGTGTTTTTTCACAAGGGAGAACAAATGAATGTCAGCCTTGCAAGGTGTTAAAAATAAGGAGGCATTGGGGGAAAAATACAATCAATGTAAACTGGAGACTATAATTAAAAGAATCATTGTATTATGCTTCCTTTAATTTAACAAAGTCAATACACCAAGGTAAACGCAGATAATAGAGGGGCATAGAGGAGGGGTGTGAGACACTTGGCATTGGTAGTGTTGTCTCACTCATTATTCTACTTTGATTTAAGGTTATCTTTCCTTTTGCTGCTTCCTAGCTGTCATGTTTTTTTTCCTCCTTTCTTTTTTTTTTTTCCTTTGCCTCTCTACCTTCTTTGACTCTTCTTCCTGCTTTTTGGAAGAAATGTAGATACCCTATATAGATAGTGGTGAAGGTGGTGAGCACATAAATTTGTGGCTATACAGGGAACCATCGATTGTTTACTTAGAATGGAATGTATAGTGTGTGAACAAAACCATGTTAAAAAAAAAAAATGGGTTGATAACGAAATCTCGAGGGCAATATACTGAGTGAAATAAGCCAGACACATAAGGACAAAGATTTCAGGGTCTCACTGATATGAACTAATTATAATATGTAAACTCATAGACATGAAATATAAGTTACCAACATGTAGAACGAGGCTAAAGAATGGGGAGTGGTTGCTTAGGATCAAGCAGAATGTTCAACTAGGATGAACTTAAATGTTTGGAAATGAACAGAGGTGATGGTAGCATGTTGTGAGAATAACTAACAGTGCTGAATGGTGCATGAATGTGGAGGAAAGGGGAAGCTCGAGCCATGTATGTCACCAGAAGGAAAGTTGGAGGTTAAAAGATGGGAATGTGTAAAACAGTGAACGTTGTCGTGGGCAATGTCCGAGATTAACTGTACAAATATTAGAAATCTCTTCCATGAATCAGAACAAATGTATGACACTATAACTATAAGTTAATAATACAGGGGCATATAGGGAGAAAATATATACCTATTGCAAACTATATACTACAGTTAGTAGTATTTCAATGTTCTTTCATAAACACTAACAAATGTACTATACCAATACTATGAGTTAACAGTGGAGGGGGTAGTTGTTAGGGATATGGGAGGATTTGAGTTCTCTTTTCTTTTTTTCTTTTCTTTTCTTTTTTTCTCTTCTTTGTCTTTATTTCTTGTCTGGAATAATGAAAATGTTCTAAAAACTGAACAAAAATTAATTGTGGTAATGGATGCACAGCTGTATGAGGGTACCGGTGGCATTTGATTGTACACTTTGGATAATTGTATGGTATGTGAACAATCACAATAAAAAATATATATATACCTTAAAAAACACACACACACAAAATAAATATATAAAGAAAGAACTGACAGAACTAAAAGGAAAAATAGAAAAATCTAAATTCATGGGTGGGCCATGTTAATAACTGATAGAACTAAGAAAAAAATCAGTAGATATGAGATATAAAAAGAATTACTAACCAATTTGATCTAAAGACATTTATAAAATACTGAACCCAGAAACTCTATTGTTATATCTGTAACTCTATCTCGCTCTATCTCTGTCTCTATCTCTATCTCTATCTCTATCTCTATCTCTATCTCTATTGCTATCTCTATCTCTCTCTCTGTCTCTATCATATATTGCAAGAGTATATGGAGCATCAAGGGTCTGAAATTTAACCCTGCTTGTTAAAAGAAGCTCACCACAATCTCCTGGGTGCTGGCAGATGACAGACTCCTGGGTAGAGGCGAATGACGCCATTGCTCACATTACAGCAAACAGCACAAGCATCAGCACACTTGGTCCTAAAACCCAATCCTTGCAGGTTTATGTGATGATGCCAGATGAACTACATGCAGTGGGTTTTGTTATAGAAGAAAATACATGTACTTACATAATCTGAATCTTTTATTCTAGACAGGCATGCCTGTTGTCCATAGGGTTGCACTATCTCTATCTTCCATGACTGTAAGCAAATATGTCTTTTGTTCTGGAGGGAGACATAATCTGTCTTCCAAAGCTGTTTGCTGGCATAAACATTCTTGAATAAGGGAGTCAGTGTCATGCTCATGAGTTATGTAGGTACGTGAGAGACCCATGGAGAATCATCCCCCAAAAATATTAGCCAAAATAGACCATGTGCTAGGCTATAAAGAAAATCATAATGCAATTCAAAGATTTGAAAATATTCAGGAGACATTCTTTGCCACAGAAGAATTAACTGAGAAATCAATGATGAAAGTATAGACAATCTGCAAGATGCTTGGAAATTAACCATACTCTTCTAAATTATGCATAAGTCAAAGAAGAAATCACACTAGCAGTTGTAAATTGTGTTTGCAATATGGTGAGGAAAGGATAGTTTTTTCAATCAATAATGTTAGACCAATTGGCTATTGATGTGGAAAAAAAAGTGAGACCTCTTTCTTTCCTCATACCATGTACAAAAAAATTAATTCCAGATGGACCATAGACCTACATGTGAAAGATTAAGCAGAGAACAGTCTAGACAATGACAGAAAAGAAAATCTCCCTGAACTTGGAGCATACAAACATTTCTTATACTGGATGTAAAAACTAATAACCATAAGGGAAAATATTGCCATATTGTTTTTTTTTATAATTTAAGAATGTCTTTTCATCAAAAGACACTGTTAAGAATGAAATATTCATTCTAAGGAGAAGAAAAGATATTTGCATTACATGTATCAGGCAAGATCTTGCATCCAGCGTAAAATAGAACTCCTATAAAAATTCACGAAAGGAAAAGACAGGTAACTGAATGGGCCAGAAGACTTGAATAGGTATTTCATGGAAAAATATATACACATGAAAAATAGCCAACAATTAGCCATAAGTGAAATGTACTTTAAAATCTCTATAATATTCCTCTATGCACATATCAGAAAGGCTAATGCTAAAAATAAAAACATCATACTTTGGTGAGGATTCCAAGCAAGTGTATGATGGTTAGGTTTATGTGTCACCTTGGCCAGGTGATGATGTCCAGGTTTCTGGAAAGGAAGCACTGTCCCTAACCATTACTTCAAGGACATTTGTGACTGGTTAATAAACCAGGAGGCTGGTTTATTAAATCATCAGTCAATTGACTGCAGCTGTGACTGATTACATCAATGAAGGGCATGTCTTCTGCAATGAGAGAATTCAATTAGCTGGATTTTATCCAAACAGTTGAAGACTTTTAAGGAAGAAAGAGAGAGGACCTTCACTTCTTCTTCTAGCCAGCAAAGTGTTTCCTGAAGAGTTCATCCAACGCCTTTATTGGAGTTGCCAGTTCACTGCCTGAGGAGTTCATTGAACACCACTGAAGTTGCCAGTTTGCTGCCTGCCCTATGGAATTTGGACTTGTGCATCCCTACAGTTGCGTGAGACCCTTTTTATTTTTTTGGAAGTTTAGACTAATTTATTAAGAGCCTCCCCTCCCAGCCCTCGAGTCTCTTGGGTCACTTTTTCCGCTTGTAGATCTTGTGCGCCAGCCCAAGAAGATAGCTGAGGGCAGGGCCTCAGAGTACTGCTCGATGAGACCCAGAAGGCGGCTGTAACTGTCTTCCTCATGCTGCGTAAAAGCAGCTGGCAGCTCCATCTCCTCGTACAGCGCCTTCACCTGGGCCACCTTCTCAGCCTCCTTCTGCTTGTAATTCTCCTGCAGGATCTGGCGCTGTTCCGGAGAGGCCCGTTGCAGACACTGAACCACCAGCCAACTGCACTTGTTGTCTTGGATGTCAGTGCCAATCTTGCCTGTCACATTGGGGTCCCCAAAAAGTCAAGGTAATCGTCCTGAATCTGAAAGAACTCTCCCATCTCCAGCAGGATCTTCTCGGCATTGGTATGCTCCTTCTCCCCATCAATGCCCACCATATACATGGCAGCAACTACAGGAAGGTAGAAGGAGTAGAAAGATGTCTTGTACTTGATAATGGATTTGTACCTCTTTTCAGTGAATCTGCCAAGATCCACATTGCCCTGGGGGGCTGTGATGAGGTCCAACGTCTGCCCAATTTCAGTCTGATAGGAAATCTGCAGGAACAGCTCAATCCGGTTCAGATAATAGGGCTGCTCCCAGCAACAGAGCTTCAGAAGGCGGTAGATACACGCTTCCAGCAGTATGGCATCATTAATGGCATCCAGACCTATGCCTGACTTCTGATACTAGCAGAGCTGTCCCCGTCGGGTGAGGGATGAATCCATAATGTCATCTGATACCAGGAAAAAAGCATGGAGCAGTTCCACACACCAGCCCACAGTCAGGGCCCGCTGGAGGCTATCGGCATCCTGCCTCTTTGGCTCCTCCAGCTCCTGGAACACTGCCAGCACTGTCAAACCCTGGTTGTACTTGCCTCCAATGACATTGTACTCCAGGATCTCCTTGAGCCGGGCAGTAGCATCTCCTGTCTCTGGGTGCCCCATCTCATCCTCGGTCAGCACCTTGACAATCTGGGAAAAGTGTTGGATGAAATTCTGCTTTTCTTGGGCATAAACATGAGATTTCTTGTCTCCATTCATTCTGAGGGAGGAGCAAAGTGCTCTGTTCCTGGATGCTGGTTCTTGCTCAGTCGAGACACTTTTCTAAAATCTTATAGTTACAGATGTCTCTTGTTGATTCTGTTTCCCTAGAAAAACCTAACTAATACAAACTGGAACTCTCCTACAGTGCTAGTAGGAGTGTAAATCAGTACAATGAGTTCGAGGGTATGCTTGGAAATATTTACTGAAGTTGAACATAAACATTCTATGAGTAATAAATCCCACTCCTAGGCATATATGTACCCAATAGAAATACACAGCTATTTTTACCAAAAAATTCTGCACAAGAATGTTTACTGTAACATTACATGTGATAAACACAAATGGAAACAAAGTATCAGAATGGATCAATTGTGATATGTTCATATAATGGAATATTATACAACAATGGAAGAGGTGAACTGGCACAATAATTAAGGTTATGATGAAGAACAAAAAATGTTGACTGCAAAAGACTGCCAAACAAACGACACCATACATAGAAAGTTCAAAAACAAGGGGAATCTAATCTACAGTGATAAAAATAAAGATGTTAGTTACTTTTGTGTAGGGAGCTAATGAATGGATAGGGGCACAAGTAAGGCTTCTGGACAGCTGGTTCTCTTGATCTAGGTGTTGGGTTTGGGTGTGATAAATTCGTAAACATTCATCAAAGCACACATTTAAGATTTGTGTTTTTTCTTGTATGTATGTGAAATTTCAGTAAGTGCAAGTCAAATCAACGAGTGCAAATGATTCCCGGGGGAAAAATGGTCTCGTTTCTTGAAGTTAACCTGAGAGATTGCCAAAATATTGTTCTGCTTTCCTCTCTCTGTACTTTTTTACATCAACATTGCATTAGCCCTTGGGGAAGATTTAAAAATAGATAATCATTATTAAACTCGACATGCATGATTGGATTATGTCAGTAAAGAATTAAAAGCCAAGTTTATTTTTAGTGTTTAGGCCTGCTAAATACAATAGCTGACTTCAAGGAAAAAAAAATTAGGGTTTATGAGGAACCTCAGCAGGGAGTGTTTATGTTAGACACTTAGTGCTATTAGATGCTGTGAGTTGGAAAACAGAGGCAGATCCAATTAACAGATTCTGCACTGTGGAAATAGAATCATATTAGGCTTTTGGATGGCTTTATGTGTGAATGTGAGAACATGCCCATAAGAAAAGTTATAGTTTCATAGCATATAAATTCATGGGAATTTTTCTGTAGACTAGGGATTTGAGGTAATAATGTAGATCTGGGTTCCTTATTTGTGGAATTCTCTATTAAAAGTCCTTGGGAATTATTATTTAAGGGAACGACACAGGCTTGTTCTTACTGAACTTGAAGAATGAGTAAGAGCATCTCTGTCTGTACAGGGCCGGGGAATAGAACATGTTCTTCCACTAAGCCTGTCTAAATCCTAACGATTTGGAGCCTTCATACAATTGAGGGCCTTGAACTTAAATGTTTGTAAAATTAGCAGAGCTCCTGCAGGAGACCAGCTCCTTTCTGATAAACCCACTGGCCAAACAACATGACTTTTCTAAATAATCCACTGAGTTTGAAAAGACTCATTCATAATGGCAGATTATGGATTACTGCAGAAGCTGGCATTTTAAAAAAATTTAATATTCTCATAAGCCCCAGAGTTAAAATACAACTAATGATCTCTAGAGATTTGTGGAATTGGGCTGGAAATCTTGTTTCTAGAAACTTATCCTGATATTTCTGACCTTATTGTCTATATGAAATGTTTAGGAGCAATTTTTAAATTGGTATTTACGGTTCTCTAGAGGATCAGAGCTAAATTCCAAAAAGCTTGCATACACCAGAGGTACGTAAACCTCAATAACTATTCGGTGACACTCAGATCCGTTAGCACAACCTCCTCATTACATTTGCTGATTTCTTTCCTTTGTCAAATATGCAACCAACCATTTTCAGGAAAGAAAGATAAAATAGCTTTCCCTTGTTTTTTGTTTTATGTATCACTGCTTTTTCCAATGGCTGTCATTCAGGAAATTAAGGTGTGCGTGGGTGTGTGTGCATGAGTGCATGTGTGCACAAACATGCATGTTTATATTACTTTCAGTTTTGCTTTGTATAGAGAATGAGAGTAGGGTGTGATAGAGAAAAAAATAAGGAATTATTGGAAAAGTTGGAGATTATGGCTGAAAACTTTGAAGAACCATTTTTTTAGAATAGTCATCTTTAGTAAATACACCTTGTGAAAATTCACAATGTTAAATCTTATATATAAAACCTTTAATTATTATTTCTGGGTCAAATATCACATTCAGAGCAAAGTATTTCAATAGAAATTCGGTGTGTGTTGGGATAGTCTATTTTCTTTTACTCTTGTACGGTTCCATAGAAAATAAGCTGGATTCAAATTACAAGAAAAAATTTTTACAAATGTGAATCAGGCATTGCATAAAAATAATTTAAAATGAAATAATTGATAGAGGGTATTTTCCGCAGGTGAATTTAAGGATATGGTTTCCAGAACATTTGCTTTGATGAGAGAACCTAATGTTTTCAGTGGAAAGTTGTTTAAATTTTATTCCTCAGAACTACAAGTGCTTTCAGTCAGAGGCATAATAGGGCTTGAGTGATTAAACACAAAGAAAAAAAAAAGAGAAATAAGTGGATACATGCCTTTTTGTGTTCCTAAAACAAATAATGGTATAACTCTTAGTATTTATCTGTGCTGATCTGAAATAGATATATATTTTTTAAATAAAATTCTTTTAGGTTCTTTATCATTTCAGAATCCAAAGAATTAAGTTGTATTACCTAAGGGACATCCAAAAATGTTATTTAAAAATTTTTTGGTAATTCTTCCTCAAGTTTGTTTTTTACTTCCAGCACGTGGTTATGAGGCCATTAAATGTTTAAACAGCTATCAAATCTGCAATATCCAAAACTCCTCAGATTTGACCTGCAGAAAATAGTTTCTTAGAAGGAAAATAATTAGAAAAAGGTCCACATGCTATGGCATGGTTTTCACAGACATTTTGGAACACAGAGCAGGTAATTCTTTTATTATTTGGAAACAGGAGAACTTTGTATGCCAAGTGTATATTTCATGACCTCTCACAGCTCTGATAGAAAACAGCTTTAGATTTGGATTTGAGCAGTATGTGTGAAAAGTTATGATGAAATCAGAGAGAGGTTTTCTGTGACTTTGATTTATACATAATCTTAAAGATGATTAAACAACCTGTTTTCAACAATTGATCCTTAAAATTTTAACTCAGCCATTTTTAGAGAGAAGAGATGATGACATATGGTGAGCCTTCTGACTTTGAAAAATATATACTGCTGAATAACACAGGCAAAGGAATTTTTATTTTAATGAATTCTGTTTACTTAACAAAGAAATAATAGCAGAATTTTAGCAACACTTAAACTCTGAGGAGTTTGATAAACCAAATCTTACCTCATCAGCAAAACCCATCCTGACCATACTTAAAACTATAACCTACCTCACTACCAACTCTTTTTTAAAAATTCAGTTTTATTGAGATATATTCACATACCATACAGTCATCCACAGTATGTAATCAGTTGTTCACAATACCATCATATAGTTGTCTATTCATCACCATAATAAATTTTTGAACATTTGCCTTACTCCAAAAAAAAAATAAAAATAATAAAAATAAAAGTAAAAAAGAACACCTAAAGCATTCTATCCCCTCATCCCACCCTATTTTTCTTTTAATTTTTGTCCCCATTTTCCTACTCATCTGTCCATACACTGGATAAAGGGAGTGTGAGCCACAAGGTTTTCACAATCACATGGTCACATCGTTCACTACCAATTCTTAATCCTCCCCTATTCTCCTCTATTATTTTTTTTCTTTTTTTTTGCTGTATTGGTCGCCTTCAAACCCTCTGTATAGTTTATTTTTTAATATTCATTGTTAATTTTCAGTCTTCCCCCACTAAAAAGGACAGGGAACTATGTTGTGTTCCCTGTCATATCTCATTCTCAGAATGGTGCCCAGCACATAGTTGATACTCAAATATGTGTTGAAATCATAGATGTTTTTGTATTTGTGTTGGAAACATAAAAATAATATCTAACTTTTATATAGTAATTTCGGTATAATTACTAGTATTATAATTATAATACTAGTAGTATGCTAGTATTACTAGTATTATTCTGTGTAATTGCTGTATGATTACTAGGCTGTCCTTCCATTGGTACCATTATCGCATTTAATCCTCCCAAATAATCTCATGGAGTAGATACTGTGACTATTTTTTTTTTTTTTTTTTTGCTTAATACAATATTCTTTATTGTATTTTCACCCTTGGCCTTTGAGGTTGAGCTCTTCAAAGAGAACACCATTGGTTCTTCCCTGAGTCTAAACAACACTGAGTCCCTGCTCAGCTCCCTGGAGACCTGCCAGGAGGAACCCAAGGTTTGCACCCCTGAGCATGGCTTGAAGGAGGGATTCAGCTGCTGTGTCTTCTAAAAGGAGATGCTGAGGGCAGTGGCCCTGCTCAGAAAACTGCCATCACCATCAGTGCCACCAGCTGGCCCACCGTAGCATGAAGGGCAACATGAAAAGGAAAATAAAAGAAAAGGAAGAAACCTGTCACCACTTACAGGAGAAGTTGAAAGTACAGAAACAAGAGCAGGTCAGACTGCAGCAAGAGTTGGTAAGGTTGCAGAGGCAGGAGGCCTGGCAGAAGAAGCTGAGAGCAGCACATCCTCTAGGCCAGAGGGGGAAGTGCTTAAAGAAGCACCATAAGACACCCTGCTTGGGAAAGAGCAGGATGTTTGGGCTGGGAAATATGGGCATTTCTGTGAAGTCTTCCCCTCAAGTTACATCAATCCATCCTCTGTTTAAGACCCTCACCTCCATCCATTGCAGTGCCTCCATCCAAACCCAACCCTATGGGGAGCATCAGCCCTAGGAGGAACTGGACTGAAGCAGCCTCAGAACAGCTGACATCAATTCAGGCTCACATGCTCACCCAGGCCAGGAGAATATAGACACTTCATCAGGACACGAGTTCTATGAGACCCTGAATGTGAGCCACACTAAGTCAGGAAGGAGAAAATGTGTATTATTGGAACCCAGGAGGCTGAAGTAGGTCTCTAAGGTTTAAAAAAAAAAAAATTGATTCCATGTTCCCCTTTAGCTGCTGCACCATTTCTTTTCCCTTCTTTAGCAAAACTCATCAAAAGAGCTGTCTGAATCCACTATCTTTATGTCTGTTTTCTCTTCAGTGTTCTCTATACTTCTGTCAGTACTCTACCAAAATTAATCTTGTCAGGGTTGTCAATAACAAGTCGCAGGCTTCTTTTTACTTGAATTCTCAGCAACATTTGAAAAAGTAAAGTTGATTGTTCTTGAAATATTCTCCTACTTCACTGACCTCTCCTCAGTCTCCCTTGCTAGATTACTTTGCCTATTTTTATCTTCTATAGCTTGGAGAACTCCAGGAATACACTCCCTCCTTAAGCAAACTCATCCAATTTTGTGGATTTAAATACATATATATTTCGGTAAAGAGGGAAAGACAGATTGATTTAAATTTTGGGAATCATTAGCATACATAAGTCAACTGGAGCTTTACCTTGAAAAATAAACTAAGTATCTTGAAAATAATTTCTTTAACCTCATATTTAAAAAAAATTAAATTATAACTACCCACTCTTGGAATAAGTCAAGTGGTTAATTTGTTTTGGTGACAATTTTCTGACAAAATTATGAGTGTAAATATGACAGGTTGTCACTTCACATTTGGCTTTCAAGGAACAGTCATAAACAAGGGTAATATTTACTACACCAAATTTCCCAAAACCTGTCTTGAGCCACTGAAGCACCCTGTCATGATACTTGTCAATGCTTTATTCTCAAATTTTAACTGGTCTCCACATGAAGCCAGGTCATTGTTTTCCTATTGGCTGTAATTTGAAAAGTTCTCTAACAGCACTTTCATGAACTTATTATTAGATAAAATACATTTCCAATTGTACTTAAATCAGAAAGATCTTAGGCTTGATCTAAAAGGGCAATTTGAAGCTACCAGGTAGAGTTACAAGTATACAGTATTCTACCTCCTTGGCCCACAGTCGAGTGTCCAGGGAAGTGCACCCAAGACAAGTCAATGAGAACTCTTCCCTGAGATTTCTGTGTTTGGAACCAGAGGGAATGAGGCTCAGTCTGTTGGATGATCAAGGTTGTGGTGAACTTGGGAGATGCTGGCAGCCCTGTGGTGAAAGAAGATGATTTAAGAGAATGAAACAAGCAGAAAAGTTTTACCAGTTTTCTTTGTTGCAAAAGTCTTGAAAGTTCAGTCCATATTTAGTAAGAAAGACTTTTGCTGGGTGGCACTGCTTTCACTGCTACTGGAGTAGCTAGGGTTGAATTGTATTTTGACAAAATCTAGGTAATATCTTCTGGAATTGTGTTTACTTCCGGAGGTGTAGGTGTTCTGAGCAGATTCTCATAAGAAGAAATTTTAGGAGAAATTTTAGGAGAAAAAGAGTCCACAAGATTTTCATTGCTCTGAATTTAAAAACAAAGAAGTACAGTCTTTCATTTCCAAATCATTTGATGAAATATTTGTGTTTGATAATGGATAATTTGTGGATACCAAAGCTGTACTGTTCTTTGTAGAAGGAATTTTCAAACCAGGAGTGCAGAACATAGGTGACAAGGGTATTCTTGGCATCATTTTTTCTCAATTGCTGGATTATGGAGCCAGGAGTGGCAAAAAAAAAAAAAAAAAAAAAAAAAAAAAAGATCATTAGTCATTGCTTTTCTTTCTATGGCTTCCTCACTTTTTTTATGCTTCACATTTTAAAGCCCCATTGTATAGTCTTCATTTAAACAAACAGTATATTCAGAAATTCCGAAGTGTTCTAATTTAAGAGTTATGCACTCAAAAATCATCTATCTTTAGTGCACATTTTTGAGTTTTTAGTTACTTTAGTTGGTAATTGGTAGGTGGGTTAAAATTTTTGGCTCTTCCTGATGGCTATTCAGTGCCTGTGGGTAATTTGGTAGAACCTGGGATATCATGTAACTCTCAAGTCCAAAATCAGAAAATTGAAGGAACATAGACACCAGGAGACCTGCTCATACCTTCTGTCTGCCAGTAGTTTTCTGGAGATTAGGAGACTGAGGCTCAGCGAGAGCCAAGATTAAATAGCCAGGGAGATGCAGAGTCAGGACTTACATTGAAGTCTGTCTAACCTCTGTGTGCTTGCTCTTCACCATGAAGTATATTCTTCAAGTAATATTGTAGTTTTTGAATCTAAACAAATTGATATTGAGTCTAATTGGATTTAAAGGACTTTCAAATTCTAATGAATAATTCTAGCAGTAATTAACAAATTTGTCTATGGAAAATTGGCATTCCATGTTAATTGAATTCTATTATTCACTTTCATTTGCTTCTGTTCAGACTAGCAGTTTTGGCAGCGCTACTTGGTGAGTACACATAGAGCCAGAATGTTGGCACCAACTGTTTTGGCTTGGCCAGGACTGACTCTTCCAAAGACAAAGCTCCAGAGAAATGTAGGCCTATGATAGATATTAGAATATGGTCATTTTCCCAGGGCATACTATAAGTCTGCTCATGTGGATGACATCGAATTCTCTCTACTAATAGGCTCAGAATGATCTTGTTTTATTTTCAGAGTTATGATGGCTAGGTAGTAAAGAAAGCCAAAGACTAAAGGGCCAAATTTGCTTGAGATTCAGGGAAAGCTCTGAGTGCCCAAGTTGCTCATTTTATGTGATCAGCAGCATAAACATTACGATGAGCAAAAATTGGAGAAAAGAGTTGTTAGTTCAAATCTTGATTCATCTATTAAATGCAGTTGACTTCCTAGATTTCATACTTCTTTATATTGAAAAATGAGTAGTAGATTTGTTGAGACCATAAACCAAGTAACTGAGGCATCATAAATATTATAAAACAGAATCCAGGTAGGATTTTGAACCATGTTTTGAGATCATGAGTAACTTAAGATATTTATTTTAATTTTTGATGTGCACTCAAACCTTTTTGTAAAAATCCAGTTTACTTAATGGAGGATAATATGTCTACTACACAGATGTGTTTAAAAGACTGACTAACGCAAAATTGCAAAAACTCTTACATATATGTTAATAAGGCATGATTTGGTTACTATGAATTGTAGAATGATATATAGACTAGAATGCTTTGATCTTTTTGGTGGTTACACACACATTTATAATATTAAAAACAGTATAACAATTACATTTAACAGAAATATTTTTGAATAGACTGTGAAGTCATTAAAAATGATTAATACTATTACTTTTATCAGATAAAGAGGGATTTTTTTAATTCTTAACATAGCTATTAATTAAGATACAATTGGCTTTTGCCTATGGAAGGGATGTATAACATTTATTTTGAAGGAAGACAAGTACTTGCATTAGACTGCATCTTACATGTTTCAATGCATAACATTTGAATTCATTTTAATGATAGGAGAATATTCATGTGGACTTAATTTGCTATAGGCTGGTCTACCTGAAACTGGTACTACCACATAAATCTTATTTTCCCTTTCCACTTCTCGCTGTTTCTTTTTGTGTAATTGTGTGCCCTGAAACGAATGGACAAATCACTGGTTGATTTTTCAAACATTTAAATAATTTTTTTAATGTGATTTATTTCTCATTTATATTTCTTGATAGATAAAATACCAAAGGTTTTCTATAACCATATCAATCTCATTCAAGTTTAGATTTGTTTTGTTGAGTAGAAATGATGAAGGTTTTTAGCTATGCATAGGAAATGGCCTGAAACCTTTGGAATGGCCAGGGAATTTGTCACTCCTCATGAATGTTAATTAACAATCAGAACCCGTGATTTCAACTGTGCAAAAAGTATGTAATCACCCTCTTTGTGCCTTTCTTCTAGGATTTCTCATACCTATATAGCCCTGTGGTTCAAATGCATCCAAAATTGTTCAGAATTCTCTGGGTGTGCTTTGGATATACGAGATGCCTATGAAGGACTATCTGCTCCATCTCAATTAGAGCAAATTATACATCTATTACATTGTGGTGGGTTATGGAAGTAGAAAGGCCAAGGGCTTGGGACCCAGGCAGACTTGGGTTTGCATTCTAACTCTGCCACTTACTAGCAGCGTGACTGAGAGCAAATAATCTACCCTCTCAGAGTCTCAGGCTCCCCATGTCTAAGAATGGGCACAGCGGCATTTACTGACTTGTGTTTTCATAAAGATTAAATGAAATATGCCTTCATTTATTCATTGAACACTATTTATCGAAGTCGTTTTGCTGGGCGATGTTTCAGGCTCTTGTGAAGTTGTAGTGAACCTGCTCTCATGGACCTTCAAGTGTATTGTATTGAAGTACCTATTAGAGAAGGCAGTATATTGTAGATGCCCACTGAATGTTCCCTGTGGTCAGTACTCATGTCCTCAGAGGGATAGTTTTGTGCTAGTCCGAGTGCACAATGATGTTTTAAGATAACTTATCTTGGAATGCCAACAAAAGGTTTAAAAGATATGGGGAAAGGTAATCTCAATAGTTATACAGGAGATTCACAATCACTCATCTGCTCTCAAGGGTTAAAAAATAAACAAAACAAACCACTCTAGATCTGAATCTGATATTCTGCATATTTCATGGGAATATGAGATATGAATTACATAAGGTATGATGTGATTGTTAAAAATTGGAGAAACTATGAGAAGAGTGAAAACTGTATAGTTAGATGCAGGCTTTTGATATATTTAGACTAAGCCCTCTCTCCACACACACACACATAGGCTTCATTGACAAGGAATTCTGCTATTGGTTCTGCTTCATTTCATGGCTATTTGTTAGCCTTCAATTAGTTGAAATAATAATTTTGAAATAAATCTGATGAACAGGTTTACTTATAGAGTCTGTTATACTCAAATCATAACCAGATGGTATTTCAAAATCTGACCAACTTCATATATTGGCTGCAAGAGTGGAATAAAATATATCTGAATCCTGGAGCCATCACAAAAGATGAAGAATAATAAAGTGTCACGCTCACCAAAAGACAAGGTGCCAAATGACATGGAGCCCCAAAGAGAAAGCTCAGAAAAAGGGTAGAATGTGGAGGTTTTGGAAGAACAGGAACACTGATCCTCATTTTGGCAGTTTTCCTTAGAATTATATAAAAAGAAGTAACAAAACTGAAGTACGAGTTGGCAGGAGACTTAGGCATTGGAAACTACCCTCAGGAGTTAGAGAACTAAAGATCATAGATGACTTTCTGTTACCTGGGTAAAGAAATATATTCCTAAGAAACAGGAAGGAAAAGAAATATTCCAGGGCAAGCCAATGAATGACTGCAATATTGAACTAAAATTCTTTGTATTTCCTTTTTTTTGGTATGATTTTCCAAATAATAGGGACTGGCACTAAATGAAGGTACGCATGAAGGAACAAGCGTGTACTAGAAGTGTAGATCCAAAATATAATTGCTATTTTTTTGTGATTTGGTTAATGTTATGTTTTACTATCCTCCCAGGCATAATGCATACATTTATGCCTGTATGTGGATTAACGTACAGGAGAATCAAAGAATTTTGATGCTGAAAGTGACCTCAGTGATCGCCACTTTCAAAGCCCTTATTTCATGATGAAGAAGAGGTAAATGAGTTGAGCTGATTTGCCCAGGTCATCCAGCAGAATGAGGCAGAACAGGAATGCAAGTTTTCTTGACACAGAATCTTGTGTGCTGTGTCGGCAAAATTAGCTTATCTCATACCATTTATGCAAGTTTCAACTTCTGAAAAACTCTACTGCCTGGTGAATTATGTCTTTTTTTTTTTTTAGAAAAATATCCATTTCATTAATAATTTCAAATATATTAGTGTAGAATTGCATATACCTTTCTCTCTTAAATTTTCTAACCGTAACTGTTAATTATCTTATTATAGTTTGTTGTATCATTTCTTTTTTAGTTAATTGATTATGTTTCTCCAATTTTTTTTCGATTTTAAAAAAATTATTGTGGTGTATTTATATATGTATATATATGCACACATACACACAAAATTTGCTATTTATTTATCAATTTCTTTTTTTTTCTTTTTTTACTTTTTATTTTGAAATAAATTCAAACTTACAGGACAGTTGCAAAAATAATACAAACTCCATACATAGAACTCCAGCATACCCCAACCCCCCTCCACCAATACCCAGATCTACCAACTTTAATATTTTGTCACTTTACCATTTCTTTCTTTCCCTCCCTCCCTCCCTCCCTATCTATCATCCATCATCTGTTGCTCTGTCTTCTGAACTTATGAGAGCAAGTTGTACGCAACCTTGAACAAATGATATAATTCACATATACATTTCCTATGAACAAGAATATTCATTTATGTAATCACATTAAGTGTAGTTAAGAAGTTCAAGAACTTTAACATTGATATGAAGCTTACATTCTATATTTCATTTTTTTCTTATGTCCCAATTGTGTCCTTTTGAGCCTTTTCTCCTTTATTTTTAGATCTCATCCAGGATCATCTATGGCATTTTATTGTCACTATCTATTTACACTGTCTTTTTTTTCAATTGTGGAAACATACATACAGCATAAATCTTCCCATTCCGATCCCTTCCACGCATTCCATTTAGTGGTATTAATCACATTCACAATGTTGCAATGCCATCACCTTCCCACCGTCCATTGCTAGAAATTTCCTTTCACCCCAAACAGAAACCCTACACTCATTTCTTATTAACTCCCCATTGCCCCTTCCCCCACTTCTCATAACCCATGCTCTACTTTTGACCTCTATGATCATATTTTCTGATACTTTCTTTGTGTTTACCATGGGGCTTAAATTTAACACCCTAAATCTGTAACAATCTTGTTTTCTTTGATACCAACTTAACTTCAATAGGATACGTAAACTATGTTCCTATACTCCTCCATTCCCCCACCTTTATGTAGTTCTTGTCAAAAATTACATATTTTACATTGAGTCCAAAACCACTGATTTATCATTCACTTTATGTATTTTGGATCCTGTAGGAAGTAAATAATGGAGTTACAAGTCAAAAATACAGTAATATTGGTATTTATATTTACCATGTGACCTTACTGGAAATCTTTATTTCTTCATGTGGTTTCAGTCAATTGTTTAGTGTCCCTTCCTTTCAGCCTGCACAATTTCCTTTAGCATTTCTTATAGGACTGATCTACTGGTGATGAAGTCCCTCAGCTTTTGATTATCTGGGAATGTTTTCATCTCCCCCTCATTTTTAACCTCCAGGTATTTGTGAATTTTCTAAGTCTCTGATGGTTATTGACTTCTAATTGTATACCATTGTGGTCAGAGAATGTGCTTTGAATAATTTCACCTTTTAAAAAATTTATTGAGGCTTATTTTATGTCCCAGGATGTGGTCTATTCTGGAGAAAGTTCCGTGATCACTAGAGAAGAATGTGTACCCTGGTGATTTGGGATGTAATGTTCTATATATGTCTATTTTTTTTTCCCTTTTTAATTTTTATTGGGATTGTTCAGATACCATACAATTATCCAAAGATCCAAAGTGAACAATCAGTTGCCCTGGTACACTCATATAGCTGTGCATCCATCACCACACTTAATTGTTCAATTTTTAGAACATTTTCATTACTCCAGACAAGAAATAAAGTGAAAGATGAAAAAAGAAAAAAAGAAGAGGAAACTCGAATCCTCCCATATCCCTAACCAACCCCCCTCAATTGTTGACTTGTAGTGTTGGTATAGTACATTTGTTACTGTTCATGAAAAAATGTTGAAATACTACTAATTGTAGTATATAGTTCGCTATAGGTATATATTTCTTCCCTATATGCTCCTCTATTATTAACTTCTAATTGTATTGTCATACATTTGTTCTGGTTCATGGAAGAGATTTCTAATAGTTGTACAGTTAATCATGGACATTGCTCATTATAGGATTCAGTTTTATACATTCCCATCTTTTGAGCTCCAACTTTCCTTCTGGTGACATATATGACTCTGAGCTTCCCCTTTCCACCTCATTCATGCACCATTTGGCACTGTTAATTATTTTCACATCTTGCTACCGACACCTCTGTTCATTTCCAAACATTTAAGTTCGTCCTAGTTGAACATTCTGCTCGTACTAAGCAACCGCTCCCAATTTTTAAGCCTCATCTGTATCTTGGTACCTTATATTTCATGTCTATGAGTTTACATATTATAATTAGTTCCCGTCAGTGAGACCCTGCAATATTTGTCCTTATGTGTCTGGCTTATTTCACTCAGTATATTGCCCTTGAGGTTTTTTCATCCACCCATTTTTTGTTTTTTTAATATGGTTTTGTTCACACGCCATACATTCCATCCTAAGTAAATAATCAATGGTTCTTTGTATGGTCATATATTTATGTGTTCCCCACCTTCAACACTGTCTATATTAGGGCATCTACATTTCTTCCACAAGGCAGGAGGGAGAGTCAAAGAAGGTAGAGAGGCAAAAGAAAGAGCTAAAAAAAATGACAGGAAGCAGCAAAAGGAAAAATAACCTTAATCAAAGTCGAGTAAAGAGTCAGACAATACCACCAATGTCAAGTGTTTGACATGCCTCCCCTATCCCCCCTCTTATCTGCATTTACCTTGGTATATCACCTTTGTTACATTAAAGGAAGCATAATACAATGATTCTGTTAGTTACAGTCTCTAGTTTACATTGATTGCATCCCTCCCCCAATGCCTCCCCATTTTCAACACCTTGCAAGGTTGACATTTGCTTGTTCTCCCTCATAAAAGAACATATTTGTACATTTTATCACAATTGTCAAACCCTCTAGATTTCACCAAGTTACACAGTCCCATTCTTTATCTTTCCTCCTTTCTTCTGGTGTCTTACATGCCCCCAACCTTCCTCTCTCAACCGTATTCATAGTTATCTTTGTTCAGTGTACTTACATTGCTGTGCTACCATCTCCCAAAATTGTGTTCCAAACCATGCACTCCTGTCTTCTCCTATCACTCTGTAGTGCTTCCTTTAGTACTTTCTGTAGAGTGGGTGTCTTGTTCACAAAGTCTCTCATTGTCTGTCAGAAAATATTTTGAGCTCCCCCTCATATTTGAAGTACAGCTTTGCTGGATATAGGATTCTTGGTTGGTGGTTTTCCTCTTTCAGTATCTTAAATATATCACACCACTTCCTTCTTGCCTCCATGGTTTCTGCTGAGAGATCTGCACTTAGTCTTATTAAACTTCTTTTGTATGTGATGGATTGCTTTTTTCTTGCTGCTTTCAGGACAGCAAATGTCCTGAAATTTAGTAGAAAAATGTCCCGCACTTAGTCTTATTAAACTTCCTTTGTATGTGATAGATTGCTTTTCTTTTGTTGCTTTCAGGACAGCAAATGTCTTTGACATTTGATAATCTGATTATTAAGTGTCTTGGCGTAGGCCTATATCTATTCTGTTTGGAGTATGTTGTGCTTCTTGGATCTGTAATTTTATGTCTTTCAGAAGAGATGGGAAATTTTCATTAATTATTTCTCTATTATTGCTTCTGCCCATTTTCCCTTCTCTTCTCCTTCTGGGACACCAATGATACTTACATTCTTGTACTTTGTTTCATCCTTAAGTTCCCAGAGATGTTGCTGATATTTTTTCATTCTTTTCTCCATCTGCTCCTTTGTGTTTAGGCTTTCAGGTGTTTTGTTCTCCAGTTCCTGAGTGTTTTCTTCTGCCTCTTGAGATCTGCTGTTGTATGTTTCCATTGTGTCTTTCATCTGTTGTGTTGTGCCTTTCATTTCCATAGATTCTACTAGTTGTGTTTTTGAACTTTTGATTTCTGCCTTATGTACGCCCAATGTTTTCTTTACAGCCTCTATCTCTTTTGCGTAATCTTCTCTAAACTTTTTGAATTGATTTCACATTAGTTGTTTAAATTCCTGTATCTCATTTGAAGTGTAAGTTTGTTCCTCTGACTGGGCTGTAACTTCATTTTCTGTTGTCTAGGCATGGTTTCCTTCGTTACCCCAATCAGGTTTTCCCAGAATAGAACAGGCTCAGGTCTCAGAGGGAAGAAATATTCAATATCTGATTTCCCTGAAGGTGTGTCTTAGGAAATTGCTTCACCCTGTGATGCCTCAGGTCACTGTGATTTTCTGCCCAGCAGGTGGCACCTGTTAGCCTGTAATTCTTGACAGGTGTGAGGAGGTGTGGGTGTATTCCCTCAGGCTCTGGGGTCTGGTTCTGAATGTAAAGGGCCCCACCCCTTTCCTCTTAGAGATGATAGGCCCCCTAGGGGGAGGTCATTAGCATTTCAATGGTCTCTCTCTCTGCTTGTGCTATCTCCACCCTTCTCTGAGTCACAGCACTGGGAACTGAAAATGGCTGGGGCTTTCTCCACTGAGCCAAAAAAGAAACAGATAGTGCCCTTCAGACCTAGTCCAAGGCGACCTTCTGTCTCTCCAAGGTCAGTCGTCACCCAAAGCCTCTGTCTTTTGGGGATTCATACCTGTAGCTAATAGTTCACACTCGCTACTTAAAACCCCAGTTGGAACTCAGCTGAGCTATATTTACTTGCTGTGAGAAAGCTTCTCTCTGGCACCACGAGGCTTTGCAGCTTGGGCTATCGGGGAGGGGGCTCCTGGCTTGGATCCACAGGTTTTACTTACAGATTTTATGCTGTGATCTCAGGCATTCCTCCCAATTCGGTTGGTGTATGATGAGTGGGAGGTCTTGTTTGTCCCCCTGCAGTTATTCTGGATTATTTACTAGTTGTTTCTGTTTTTTTTTAGTTGTTCCAGGGGGCTACTTAGCTTCCACTCCTCTGTATGCCGCCATCTTCCCTCTCTCCCTCTGTATATGTCTCTTAAATTAAATTCATTTATCTAATTGTTTAGGTTTTCAGTTTCCTTATTGGTCTTCTGTCTGGTTGATTATCTATAGGAGAGAGTGAGATGTGTTGAACTCTCCCACAATTATTGTGGAAACATCCATTGCTTCCTTTAGTTTTGCCAGTGTTTATCTGATGTATTTTGTGGCACCATGACTAGGTGCATAAACATTTATGATTGTTATTTCTTCTTGTTGAATTGCCCCTTTTATTAGTATGTAGTGGCCTTCTTTAATTGCATTTAAAGTCTACTTTATCTGAGATTGATATTGCTACTCCTGCTTTCTTTTGGCTGTAACTTGCATGAAATATTTTTTTCCATCCTTTCACTTTCAATTTCTTTGTGTCCCTGTGTCTACAATGAGTCTCTTGTATGCAATATACTGATGGGTCATGTTTTTTGATCCATTCTGCCAATCTATATCTTTTAATTGGGGAGTTTAATCCATTTACATTCAATGTTATTACTGTGAAGGCATGTCTTGAATCACCCATCCTGTCCTTTGGTTTATGTTTGTCAGATATATTTTTTCCCTCTCTCTCTTATTGTCCTTTAATGAATCAATATTGAATCTCTTTAGTACTGAACCTTTCTCTATATCTCTCTCTCCTTTCTTTGTTTCTCTGTCAGTAGGGCTCCCTTTAGTATCTCAAGTAGGGCAGGTCTCTTATTAGCAAAATCTCTCAGCATTTGTCTGTGAAAAATTTAAGCTCTCCCTTAAATTTGAAGGGGAGCCTTGCTGGATAAAGTATTCTTGGTTGGAAATTTTTCTCTCTTACAATTTTAAATATGTCATGCCACTGCCTTCTCACGTCCATGGTGGCTGCTGAGTAGTCACTAGTTAGTCTTACGCTGTTTCCTTTGTGTGTGGTGAGTTGCTTTTCTCTTGCTGCTTTCAGAACTTGCTCCTCCTCTTCAGTATTTGAGAGTCTGATCAGAATATGTCTTGGAGTGGCTGTATTTGGATTTATTCTATTTGGAGTTCACTGGGCATTTATGCTCTGTGTATTTATATTGTGTACAAGGTTTGGGAAATTTCCCCCAACAATTTCTTTGAATACTCTTTCTAGACCTTTACCCTTTTCTTCCCCTTCTGGGACACCAATGAGTCTTGTATTTGGATGTTTTATTCCATCTATCATATCCCTGAGGTCCATTTCGATTTTTCTCCCCATTCTTTCTTTTGCTGTTTCATTTTCCATTCTGTGGTCCTCATGGTCACTGATTCATTGTTCAGATTCCTCTAGTCTTGTACTATGAGTATCCAGAATCTTTTTAATTTGGTCAACAGTTTCTTTTATTTCCATAAGATCATCTATTTTTTAATTGACCTTGCATTTTCTTCTTTATGCTCTTCTAGAATCTCCTTCATGTCCTTTTTATCCTGTGCCTTGCTCTTCTTCATGTCCTTTATATCCTGTGCTATGCTCTCATTGTTTATCTTTAGTTCTTTGATTAATTGCTCCAAGTACTGTGTCTCCTCTGATCTTTTGATTTGGGTGTTTGGGTTTGGGTTACCCATATCATCTGGTTTTTTCATATGCTTTGAAATTTTCTGTTGTTTTTGGCCTCTTGGCATTTGCTTTACTTGATAGGGTTCTTTTAGGATATGTAGAATTATTCAAAGACTAATCTCTATAATTTGTCAGATCTACAGCTTGGTGGCATACACTTTCTCTAACTAACCAGCAAATGGCATCCATGAGTCACCTTTTCCCCTCAAGTCAGTTCTCCCCAACTTTGTCTTTGTGGTTTGTGGGGGCCTGATTCTTGTGGGGTTCAATTGGTGCACCAAGTTTGGTTGTGTTGTTGGTGTTGTCAGCCCTGAATGTAGGGTGTGTGTCTGAGCAGTTAGGGAGGGATGGCAGTTTTAATAATCAAACTTCCCAGGTGTTCCTGGAGATTTAAGGCTGTTGCAAGAGTCTAAACCTTCATTTCAGTCTCGCCACAGATTGTCTCTGCCACTGACCCACAAGTCCTTAGTATTGGTGTATGGTCCCTGGGATTTCCAAGTGGGTCCCTTTTCCAAGCTGTACCCTTCTATGGCCTCTGCTGAGGGAAGGTGGTGCTATGTCACAAGTGCACACTGTCCCTCAAGGGAAGCCCTGGGCCACCGGGCCATGTAGGGGCATTCCCAACCTGCTGCAAGGATGGTTGAATTGGGCATGTCAATTTTCCCCTTTTCACACAGCTCCACCTTCCCAGTTCTGGGACAATCAGCTGTGGGTGCACGAGAGGCCACTGTCCACACCCAATATTGTGGTGTGTGCGTGTGTTGCTGAAACACTTCCTGTCACATTGGGTCTCTTGGTGCGGCTCTGGGCTGTGGCACCTGTGCCGGGCAAGAGCATTCCCAGCCTGCTGGGATGATGGCTGCAAGGGGTGTGCCTATTCTCCCCTTTTGGCTCACCTCTGCCCTCCTCGCTCCAAGACAATTAGCAGCGGGTGCATGAAAGGCTATCTTCCATGCCAGATATTGAGGCGTTCGCACAGCCTGTTCCTCCTGTGCTTCACTGCACAGTTCTAGCTGTGTATCTGCAGCTACCTTTGGATTTTTAAAAAAGAACTAGTCCGGCTCCAAACACCAACCCACAGTTTACCCACACTGCAGCATTGCCACCAGGCATTCAGGAGGCTTACCCACTCATTTCAGAATGCAGACTCCTGTTTTCACCAAGTACATGGTCCCTGTGGATTTAGCAGACCCTATCCAGATGGTGCATCACTGCAACTGGTGTTCTGGGTCACTTCCTGGCCCTTATCTAATATTTTTCATGGAGGTGTTCTTCTGCCCTGTCTGTCCTAGCTGCCGTCTTAGGTTTTCCCTGCTGTTTATTTTTAAGTGTACAATTCAGTGGCACTGAGTACATGCACAATGTCGTATTACCATCACCAAAACTTTTTCATGACTCCAAACTGAAACTCTGTACCCATTAAACAATAACTCACCAATATCACTTCCTCCAGCCCCTGGAAACCACTAATCTACTTTCTGCTCTATGAATTTGCTTATTAAATATAAGTGGAATTATCCAATATTTATTCTTTTGTGTCTTGCTTATTTCACTCAGGATAATGTTTACAAGATTCATCCATGTAGTAGCATATGTCAGAACTTCATTCATTTCTGTGGCTGAATACTATTCATTGCGTGTGTGTATACCATATTTTGTTTATCCATGCATCTGTGGATGGACACTTGGGTTATTCCCATCTTTTGGCAATTGTGAATGATGCTGCTATGAACACTGATATACAAGGATCTTTTTGAGTTCCTGTTTTTAGTTCTTTGGGGTATATACCTAGGCAAGGAATTGCTGGATCATATAGTCATTCTATGTTTGTTATTTTGTGGAACTGCCACATTGTTTTCCACAGCAGCCTCACTGCTTTACATTCTCACCAGCAATGCACGAGGGTTCCAATGTCTTCACATTTTCCCCAACACTTGTTCTTTTCTCTTTTTTTTTTAAAAAAAAATGTCCATCCCAGTGGGTGAGAAGTGGTAACTCATTATGGATTTGATGGCTAATGATGTTGAGCATCTCTTTATAGGTATGGGTTTTTTAAACTGTCTTTTCAAATCTATGCTAACATCCTCAACTTCATTTTTCTCATTTATTTTCACTACTTTTTTGTCTATTTCAGTTTTTTCATACTTTGAATGTCTATTTCATTATGTTTATTCTGTTTTTTATATTAAGTAAGCATTTAAGGGTACACATTTGCCACTGACTACAATACTGTTCACCTTCCACATTTTAAAATAAATGATAGTTTCATCGTTACTTTGTAAATACCCTGCATTTGGAATTTTGGTTGCCTACTTGACTCAGTTATTATTTGGAAGAAGTTCTCCCTACTTCACAAGCTTGAAATATGAAGAAAAGAAAGCATTCAATGGTCGTAAATGTGGACTATATAATTTTTTGGCTTAAACAGTGTCTTGATATTCTTTATAGATAAGAATTTACTCAGACATATGTGTATATAGATTTATAAAGTTAAAAATAATGTACAAAATTTTATTTCTATTAATTTATCCTTTTATTTCTAATTATTTACTTTATATTTTATGCCGTTATCTTGTTCTAGCTGTAAAAATCCTTAATTTGTATTTCAAAATGAAGTCACCCATTTTGAACTTTACAGCATTTCCCCTTGCAGTTCTATTTATTTTCATAACGTTGTCCTTTTTTGCTTTCTTTTGAGTAGTATTTGCATAGTAAACCATTGACTACCATGTTATTTTTAACATTTTGGTGTCCTTTTGAACTCTGCATGCTGCACATAGTTGGACTTCATTTATAACAAGACTGCAAAACGTTGTCTTTTAAAACAGCTGTTTATGGCAATTACGTTTATTGGTATAATTTTTTTCTGAGTGGTTTCTGGTAATTATGCTTAATAAATTGTTTTAATTGTCTCCATGTCATTTATTTTTTCTGTTTTTTACCTTCATGAAGTAAAACATATTTCTGGGCACCTATTATGTGCAGAATGCTATTACTCAGCAATGTTTGCTTGCTCTAATTTTATTTAAAAGTGTCCAATTGTGCTAGTAGGTATATGATTATATATTTTTGCAAAATACTAATTTAGCCTATATATTTCCAATTTTCCACTCCAAAATTTTGGACCCTCTCTTACCGCTAGAAAGGTAAAGCATTTCCACAACATCCTTACCCTCTCCATTCTTGGTTTTGTATTCCTTTTTTTTTTTTTTTAATTCTAAGATTTAGAATTTTAGAAAAAAAGATTAAAAATTTTTTTTTAATTCTAACTTTTTTTTTTTAAGTGCAGAGGTTAAAACCAAGCTAACAATGGCTCAAATCTCAAACAAAACAAAGGTTTTTTTTGGCACTTTGCACTGCTTTTTTCAATACTTGAAGTGTGTTTGTATATTTAAAAAAAATCGCAATGTTATATATGTTGTCTGCATTTTTGACTTTTCTTGAAATTTGTTCATCTGGCCCCTGTTGCATGGTAATGAAGTGTAGGACTTGAGTAGCTTCTAGTCTCTTTTGATATTATATATATTCCCTAGTTCAGAATTGTTCCCACTACTTTCTTTACATTATGTCTCATCACTTTGACTCATCTGCTTTATTTTCCAGGCTCCTGTGGGCATTTGAAATTATGATTGCTAATCCAGAGATTTTCACCAAGATGTTATATAACTTCATTTTTTTACATTTATTTCAAATTTATAAATATGCTATTGAACTATATTTCATATTTGCTATTTGTTCTTTTAAATGGTGACCTCTCTATTTAAAATTATGTTTGATTAATTTCTATATATTAAAATAATGTTTTCTATTAATTTTTAAAGCTACCCACATTATCATTATATCTTCTGAATTCTTGCATAGTTGCAAATATCTTTCTTTCTTGAGGTCTGCACACACAAAGGACACCTCAGCAGGATGTGCAATATGGGAGACAATAATTCTTTTTGCTCCTAAACTCTGAAAATTTATCTGATATTTTTCTGCTAGTTACCATTTGAAAGAAGTAAGAGGCTAACCTAAGTTTTATTAAATTAAGGAATGTTTTGGAGCTCTTAGTAGATTTTCTTTATCATTATAATTCCAGTTTTTTGTCTGGACATATTTATTCATATATGGGTCTCTATGATTTTATGCTCAAGCATTTCTGAGAGTTTCTGATCTACAATTGGTCATTTTTTTTTGGTATAGGAACATTTTATTTCATTAAATCTTTCATTACTGTTTTGCTTTAGAAGTTGTGCTTTCTTCCACAGTAACCTCTACCATTGTCCAGGTGGATTCTCATTCTCCATCTTTCACGACTATGATCTTTTACTATTTTACTTTCTTGGGCCATTTTCTTCTGTGCATTATTAGGAAATTTATCCATTTTGTTGCTCACATTAGGATTTGATTTTTATTCTTTTTATTATTGCAAATATCCATTTTAGTACTAATTCATCTCAGTTTTAATAGTTTGAGGATCTTTAAAAATATCAGATTCTTTAAAATATCATCCTTTTTAGGGCTTTTTGCACCTGCTTCACATGGGTCTGTCCTTGTCCTTTTATGCTTTGCTGAGAATGACATACATTTATTATCAATTCTTCTGGTTCCTAAGTGGTTTGCTAAGCTACTTAGTCTTCAGAATGAGGTTCTATTTCCCTTGTTCTGCAATATTTTCCAAGACTCACATGGTTTTCTTCTGCTTACTCGTATGTGAATGAGTAGACATCTCTCCAGATGTGGTGCTTCCCAGAGACAGGCTGTATTGAATGCTCCTTCGCTGATGTCATATAGATTTATTCTAGTACTATCATTGTATAATCAGTGTTATTGTTCATATCTCCTATCCCAATTCCCAGAGTATTAAAGTCTCACCTTTAGTATAACCATAGATTGAATGCTATAAAATATATTAAAATTATAATTACCATATTTTGGTGAATTAAGGCTTGTTCTGCTACCAAACTCCCCTTCATGTTTAAATACTTATACAATAGAATACAATTTAGGATCTCCCTTTTCCAAAAAGCCATAAAACACTATGAGCTCTATGCTTCAAAACCATTATTCTTATTCCTGCCTTGTTGTTTACTTTAAGCTTTCATTTCTAAAGGAATGAAGAAGTTATTTATGAGCGTTTGTGTGTATGTGTGTGTGTTTTGGGTTATTGGGGTAGAGGGTAGGATTAGATTTAGGTTGGGGAAGAAGGGCACTTTGGGTTAATCAAAATGTGCCATCTGTTACATAGTGAGGCAACTTCTTTGTTTTTGTGTTGGTATGTATCTTGTGTAGCTGATCCAATGGGCAGAACTTAATTGGTGACTAAAGGGCCTTCCTCCCTTCTTTTAAGTGGGTAGGTTTCTCAACACTTGCATCTGGTGATTCACCAATTGTGTTTTTCAGTTTAATCCAATCTACTTTGTGGTGCATGGTATATTCACAGGTAGTATATTGGGAGGTTGGGAGAAGCTGCCTTGGGGAGCAAGCAATTTTTCTTTAATTGAGTCTCCTTATATAACACTTTGAATTAGCTTAATAACCCTGTTTGACATCCCAAACCCTATTAGGAGGGCCAAACAGAAGGAAATAGTGTGGGTATAGGCAGGCACAGTGACAGTAGTGAACATTTTAAAGGTACAACAATATAATCAGGAGTAGTAATGGAAAACAGAAAAGCATGTCGAAAATAATTTCTGTGCATTAAAATGCATTTAGAAACCAATCTTCATTAAGAAAAATTCTGATTGCATTGCGAGTTCTTTCTAATGTGGAGATGTACATAATACTTAGTTTGGAAAAATTTAAGCTTATTTTTAAAATTCTTGATAATTGAGGGGGTCAATTTAATCATATAAAGTGCTTAGGCAGAATATCCAGTTCCTCAATGTTTTTCACTATTAGATATTTTGACATATACATGCATACATGCATTATACACATGTGCATGCACACATGCACATTTGCATTGAATAATTTAGTTTTGGAAGATATGTATAGTTTAGTTTTTGAAGAAATGTGACTGGTAATTAAAATATATAAGTATAGCTAAAACATGATACTACTATCACACAATGAAATGGGAGAACATGTAGTATGCTCTTAACTTAGCATTTCCTCCTACCATCTGAAAAGCATGCTTAAACCTTGTTTTTTAAAGACAGCCTGAAGACTTTGCTCAAAAAGATTAACAAATTCTCTTAAAACTACGTGAAGATGTTCTAGCAGTTGGTGTGGTTTTTCAGTCACCTATTTTTATGCTTCGTTGTTTGAGGCTCTGTCCCAATGTCTTTAAAAATTATATTCGGTTCATTTCAACTTGCTTTACAAAACTGCCAAGGCTTTCTTCTACACTATGCACATGGTCAAATATATTTTTTTATGGAAATCCTGAGCTGATTGCTGCCATAGCATTCTAGCATTCTTTTAACTAGGCTCTTTGACAACTGCGCAGAGAATGGAATACCAAAGAACAATATAATCCTAGGAAGCTTCATATAAAGATTTGAACCTATCAAGATCCAGGACAAATTCAGTCAATTCAGTCACCTAAGATATTGTGTCCTAAATCCCTTGTGGCCGGAAGAGATTTTCTGTTAAACATAATGGAGACCATTAAGCGGAAGATACATTTTTGCATTTGCAAGCAGTAGTATGATGTGAGCCCATGAGTGTGTTTTGGAGTGTATTAGTTAGCAGTGTTCAGTAACTTCACTTTGTATATATGCATGTGTGGGTGTGTCCATATATGTGTATATACACATATGCATACATACAAATCTATATATTTGTGTATACACATACACATACATACACACACATGTTAGAGGGGAGAGGCAGAGAAGACAGATTGGAGATTTTTCAACACTATTGTGAAATTTCAAAAGGATTGGCTTTTAGAATAATAAATGTGACATTTATGAGTACCTAGAATTTATAAAGTACTAAAAAGTTTTAACATTCTCTATCAGTTCCTCAAGCTACAAATCTCCTGACATCTTTTAACTGTGTTATTATATAATAAATTCCTCATACTAAATATGCAGTGGGTTTATTCTATGATGCTTCAGCTTTAAACTATGTAGTTACCAATGGCACCCTCTAACCCAAGCTCAGCATACATGCTCCTTGAGCAAATTTATTGATGAGTTAGGATTTCTAAATATAAAATCTGAGATTCTAAAGAGCTCAATGCCAGATTTCATAGTCATTTAGGAAAAAATGGGCAAGATTTTAGCTGATATCATTTGTCTGCAAGCTATGATTCCTTGTCAGGAATTCGTTATCTTTAGTGAAAATGCCTGGGAGTTGGTAACCAAATAAATAAATACAATATAAATTATGTCAGGTTCAAAGAGGCCTTGAGGGTAGTTTTGTGTAAGGTACATCCAAGATTCTGTCTAATTTATAACAAAATAAGCAAACATAATTATTCACCGGGGTATCAGAGTTAGGGTTGAAGAATTATATTTTGAGAAAAAAAATCCACCATATTTCTTTTCCTTTTTGGTTGATTTTCTTCAACAATGACAGTTACATGTACTGAGAATGATTTCATTTATAGCAATGCATCAGAAAGAAACTGGAGGCAAACTTTTCAATAAGTCTGCCTGCATAGATTACATTTGAGATTAGAATTTTGTGTATATTTTGGTTCTTTGCTGATTACCTTTCAAATGTTTTTTGGAAAGGCATAAATGCACATATGTTTTCAGGGAGCAGTAAACCTTGGGATTTAGATCACGTTGGAGATAAAATAAAGAGCAAATGGGATGAACCATCCTCAAGTGTTAGTGCAAGTTTTGACAGCAGTGGCCAATGAGTGTCTGGTGTTGGGGAATCCATGCCCTGGCTTGGAGAGACAGTGCAAAAAACAGGGTCAGAGCTAAGTTGAGGATTCTGCACCATTTGTGAATTTGTGCAGAGGCAATGAACTCAGTGAAAACTGAGCTGAGACTAGACACATTGATGAAAAGTGGATTAGTTTGACAGTGGAATAATTAAGGGTGGGGGCAGGAGCTGGGGAAAGGGGTGCAGATGATCAAGACCAAGCACTGCAAGCCCTGTGTAAAAATCAGGGAGCATAAACAGGCAGCCAGCCTGGGCACCATGCCTCAAAAACTCCATCAGAGCTTGACATTCTGGGGTCAAAATCTAGGAAAGCAGTTTGGCAACAGAATTGGGGCACCTAAAACTTGCTTGATACTACTCTCTTTTTTAATTGAGATAAAATTCATATGTCATAAAATCAGTCACTTTAAAGGGTGTAATTCAGTGGTATTTCGTACAACACAATGTGTGTCACCACTGTCTTCAAGCGCCAAATGATTTTCAACACTCCAAAAGAAAATTTCATGTCCATTAAGCAGTCATGTCCCATTACTTGCTCCCGGCAGCCTCTGACATCCAATAGTCTGCTTTCTTTCTCTGTGGGTTTACTATTCTGAATATTTCATATAAATGGAATCATACAATATGTGAACTTTTGTGTTCTTTCACTTAGCATAATGTTTTCATTGTTCATTCTTGTTGTAGTTAGGTTTCAGTGTTTTATCTTTTAGAGATAAATTTAAGAGAGAGTTTTATGTCTTCTTTTCCAATTTGGGTGCATTTTATTTCTTTTTTCTTGTCTTATTGCTCTGGCTATAATTCCAGTACAATGTCAAATAGAGTGATAAAAATGGGCATCATTGTCTTGTTTCTGATCTTAGGGGAAAAGCTTTCAGTCTTTCACTTTTGAATATGATGTTAGCTATGGGTTTTTCATACATGGCCTTCATCATGTTGAGAAATTTCCTTATTTGTTATGTTCTTGTACCATGAAAATGTGTTGAGTTTTTTCCACAGGGCTTTTTTTTTGCATCAGTTGAGATGATCATGCAGTGGTTTCCCTTCATTTTATTAAGTAGTGTATTACATTGATTTTTTTAATTGTAATTTTTAAATTTTATTTATTTTTTTTACTGAGGTTGTATTGAGCTGTATTCACACACCATACAAACCACCAGATTTTATGTGGCTCACAGTATCATCACATGATTGTGCATAACCATGATCAATTTTAGAATACTTTCATTACTCCAGAAAAGAAATAAAGTAAAAAAAGAAAACCCAAATCCTCCCATTCCCATTATCCCCTCCTGTTATTGATCCATGGTTTGTCACCTTCTGGTGACTAACATGACTCTAAATTTCCCCCTTCCACCACATTCACACACCATTGAGCACTGTTAATTATTCTCACAATGACGTGCTACCATCACCCCTGTCAATTTGCAAATGTTTAAGTTCAACCAATTTAAACATTCTGCACATATTAAGCAACTGCTTCCCATTCTTTATCCTCATTCTATATCCTGGTAATTCTGTATTTTATATCTATGAGTTTACATATTATAATTAGTTCATATCAGTGAGCTCATACAATATTTGTCCTTTTGTGTCTCACTTATTTCACTTAACATAACGTCCTCAAGGTTCATCCACACTGTGTGCTTTAGGGCTTCATTCATTCTTACCACTGAATAACATTCCATCATATGTATTTAGCATTTTGTTTATCCATTCATCTGTTGATGGATACTTGAGTTGTTTCCATCTTTTGGCAATTGTGTATAATGCCTCTGTGAACATTGGTGAGCAGATGTCTATTTGTGTCCCTGCTTTCAGATCTTCTGGGTATATCCCGAGTAGGAGAATTGCTAGACAGTAAGGCAACTCTATACTTAGCTTCCTGAGGAACTGCCAAACCATCCTCTATAGCAGCTGTACCATTTTCCATCCCCCTAGCAGGGAATAAGTGTTCCAATTTCTCCACATCCTCTCCAACACTTGTAGTTTCCTGTTGTTTAATAGCAACCATTCATTTCTCTTTTTCAAAATGTTTTTAGCTATTCCAGGTCATTTACTTTTCAAATAAAATTGATAATTAGCTTTACCATTTCTGCGAAATAGTCTGTTGGAATTCTGATTGGGATTGCATTGAATCTGTAGATTAATTTGGGTAGAATTGACATTTTAACAACATTTAACCTTCTAATCCATAAACACAGAATGTCTTTCCATTTATTCAGATCTTTTATTTCTTTTAGCAATGTTTTGTAGCTTTCTGTGTACAAATCCTTTATATCCTTGGTTAAATTTATTCCTAGATATTTGATTATTTTAGTTGCTATTGTAAACTGAATTTTTTTCTTGATTTTCTCCTCACATAGCTCATTACTAGTGTATAGAAACATCATGGATTTTTGCATTTTGATCTAGTATTATTACACTTTGCTGAACTTGTTTATTAGTGCCAGTAGCTTTGTTGTCATTTTTTCAGGATTCTCTAAATATGGGATCATGTCATCTGCAAATAGTGAAAGTTTTACTTCTTTCTTTCCAATCTGGATGCCTTTTATTTCTTTTTCTTCCGAATTGTTCTAGCAAGAACTTATAGCCCAATGTTGAATAGCAGTGGTGATAGTGGGCATCCTTGTACTGCTTCTGATCTTAGAAGCAAAGCTTTCAGTCTCTCACTATTGAGTATGATATTAGCTGTTGGTTTTTCATATATGCCCTTTATCATTTGAGGAAGTTTTCTTCTATTCCTGTCTTTTGAAGTGTTTTTATCCTGAAAGGATGCTGAATTTTGTCAAATGCTTTTTCTGTGTCAAGAGATGATCATGTGGTTTTTCCTTTTTGGTTTGCTAATGTAGTGTATTGCATTAATTGACTTTCTAGTGTTGAACCACTCTTGCATACCTGGTCATGGTGTATAATTTTTTAAATATGCTGCTGAATTCAATTTGTAAGTATTTTATTGAGGATTTTTGCATCCATATTCATTAGAGAGATTGGTCTGAAGTTTTCATTTTATTGTAGTATCTTGATATGGTTTTGGTATCATGGTAATTTTGGCTTCATAGAATGAGTTAAGTAGTGTTCCCTCTTCTTCAATTTTTTTGGAAGAGTTTGAGTAGAGATGGTGTTAATTCTTCTTGGAATGCTTGGTAAAATTTGCCTGTGAAGCCATCCGGTCCTGTGCTTTTCTTTGTTAGTAGGTTTTTGATGACTGATTCAGTCTCTTTACATGTGATTAGTTTATGGAGATCTTCTATTTCTTCTCAATTCAGTGTAGGCTGTTAGTGTTTCTAGGAAGTTGTCCATTTCATCTAAGTTGTCTAGTTTGTTGTCATACAGTTGTTCATGGTAACCTCTTATAACCATTTTTATTTCTTTGGGGATTGTTTTACATTGATTTTTATATGTTGAACTGCCTTTGAATTTCTGAGATAAATCCAACTTGGTAATGGTGAATAATCCATTTAATATGTTACTAGATTTTGTTTGATAGTATTTTGTGGAGGCCGATTGCATATATATTCATAAGGGATGTTTCTCAGCAGTTTTTTCTTTTCTTACTGTCTGTGTTTAGCTTTGGTCTCAGAGTAGTACTGGTCTTATAAAATGAGTTAGAAAGTATTCTCTCATCTTCAATTTTTTGGAAAGTGTGGGAAGGATTAATGTTAATTCTTCTTTAAATGATTAATAGAATGCACCAGTAAATTTATCTGGTCCTGGGCTTTTTTAATTTGGAAATTTATGATTACTGATTTAAGACCGTTACTTGTTTTAACTCCACTGAGATTTTCTATATCTTCTCAAGTTAGTTTTGGTAGTTTGTGTTTTCTTAGGAATTTGTCCATTTTATATAGTTATCAAATTTATTTGCATACAGATTTTCATAATAATCTCATAATCCATTTTTATTTTTGCAAGTTAGGAAAAAATGTCCTCACTTTTGTTCCTGATTTTACTAATTTGAATCTTCTCTCTTTGTTTATTGGTTTAGTCTAGCTGAAGGTTTTTGAATTTTGTTGATTTTTTCAAAGAATCAACTTTTGGTTTTGTTGATTTTCTCTATTATTTTTCTAGTCTCTATTTTTTTTGTCTCTGTTCTTATCTTTATTATTTCATTCCCTGTCTTTTGGTTTAGTTTGTTCATCATATTTTAGTTTCATAAGGAATAAAGTTTAGGTTATTGATTTGCAATATTTCTTCCTTTCTAATGTAGGCATTTTAAGGCATAAATTTCTCTTGGAGCATTGCCTTTGCTCCATCCCATAATTTTTATATTTTGTGTTTTTCTTTCATTTGTCTCAAAGAATATTCTAATTTTTTTGGTGATTTCTTATTTGACCATTTGGTTGTTTAAAAGTGTGTTGTTTGATTTACACATGATTTAAAATTTTTCAGTATTCCTTCTCTTGTTGATTTCTGGTTTCATTCCATTGTGGTTGGAGAGCACCCTTTGGGTGATTTAAATCTTTTAAAATTTATTGATACTTGTTTTGTGGCAAAGAATATGGTCTACTCTGAAGAATGTCCCATGTGCATTTGAGAAAACTGTGCATTTTGCTGGTTTTGGTTGGAGTGCTCTATATATGTCTATTAGATCTAGTTGTTTTATAGTGTTATTCAAATCCTCTATTTTCTTATTAAAGAAAATCCTCTATTTTCTTACTACGTGGGCTTGTTTTATCCATTGTTGAAAGTGGGGTTTTAACGTCTCCAACTATTAATGGACAACTCCCTGTTTCTCCCTTTAATTATGTCAATTTTTGCTTAATATATTTTGGGACTCTATTGATAGCTGTGTATGTGTTTATAATTGCTTTATCTTCTTGATGGATGAATCCTTTATCCTTATATAATTTCTTTTTTGTCCTTTGTAGAAGTTTTGATTTAAAATCTACATCTGGCTTTCTTATAGTAACTCCAGCTCCTTTTGAATTCCATGCATTGAATATCTTATTCCATCCTCTGGTGACTTGGAGCTATGTGCCACAGGAAAATATTTTTGAATCTCAAACCAATCCTGTGGGTGTAGACCCGTGGTAAATAAGATCTCTTCAGGATGTTACTTCAGATAAGATGTGGCCAAATGATTGAGGTTGGACTTTAATCCAAATTACTGGAGTTTTTTATAAGTGTTTTCTCCAGAGATAGTCAGAGGGAGCAGCCAGAATCTAGAAGTCATCGGAGCCAATGTACATTGCGATGTGACAACAGCTAAGGACCAAGGATTGCTGGCAGCCAGTCCCAGAATTTCAGTCCTCTGGGAGAAAGCATCACCTTGAGGACAACTTGATTTTGGACTTCTCCTAGCCTTGAAACCATGAGCCAATAAATTCCCATTATTTTGAGAACCTTATTACAGGGTATTTGTTATAATAGCCAGGGAACTAAACACATCCTTTTATTTTTTGACCTATTTGAGGCTTTGAATACAAAGTGACTCTTGTAGAAATCATATAGCTTTGGTTCAAGTTTTTCTCTTTTTTTTTTGAAGCCATTCTGACAACTTCTGCATTTTAATTTGAGGTTTTAATCACTTTACATTTAAAATAATTACTGACAAGGAAGAACTTTTTGCCATTTTGTTATTTCTGTATATCATTTATCTTTTTGTTTCTTGGTTCCTCAATTGCTGCCTTCTTTTGTGCTTAATTAATTTTTTTTTTTTTTTTGCTGTACAACATTTTGAATTTTTTCTCATTTCTTTTTTTCCACATTTTAAAAATTATTTTCTTAGTGGTTACTCTGGGGATTACAATTAATCTCTTAAATCTATAACACTCTATTTTGAATTTATACCAATTTAGCTTCAATATGATACAAAAACTCTGCTCCTGTATTGCTTCATTCCTCCCTCTGTATGTTATCACAAATTACATTTTTATGCATTGTATGCCATTAACATATATTTATAATTATTTTTATGCTGTTGTCTTTTAAATCATATAGAGAGATTAAAAACTGTTTTAGTTTGGGTGCCTCCTTATATTTTGTGCCTGATGCAATTATTGTCACTCTACACCTTAGTCCTGGCCCTGGACGGTAAGGCATTAATTGGTGCCCCTTTTGTAGCCCCTTAGCCTCTTTGTTTTCTTTTTCCCTTAATGTTTTTCATAGCTTCTTCTGAGGTTAGAATTGATGGGATTGGAAGATAATTGAGGATTGAGCTAAAAAATAATTTATAGTACAAAAAACAAGCAAAAACCAAATTCCAACTATATGTGAAATGAGATCTAGATATATCTGTATTCTCTCTATATATGTTTGCTAATAATGCTTGTGCTGATCCTCATAAAAATTTTAAGTACTCAGCTAAATTTTGATATTAAAAACTTGTGTCACTTAAATTATCTTTTATTTGTAGGTCATTTTTTTTTTCTGTTGCCTTTTAATATGTTTGTTTTTGGAGTTCTGCACTTTCATTATGATATACCTGTGTCCATATTTATTTTCTTTTATTTGGGATTCATTGGATTTTCCAAGGTTTGGTGTCTTTTATTAGTTCTGGAAAATTCTTACCTTTTTCTTAAATATTGTCTCTGCCCTTTTTCCCTGGCAACGTTTTTTAGAATAGTGATTAGACATTTGTTGTCCACCTTTTCTACTTGTATATTTTTACCTCTCTCATGCTTTTCATTGTTTTGTTTCTTTGTGGTGCGTTCTGGGTAATTTCCTTCCATATATCTTTTAGTCTGATGATGCTCTCTTCATCTATAGCTAACCTTTTATTTTTACTTCCATTTAGTTTCTAATTTCAGTTGTTATATTTTTCAATTGTCAAAGTTACAGTTGCTGTTTTAAAAATCCACCAGGTTATTTTTGATCGTCTTTTGTTACTTGCTTATATTTTCAATCTCCCTATAAATTTCATTAAATGCATTAAACATATTTATTTTTAATTCTTTATTGGATAATGGGAATATCTGAAAACTCTGGTTTTACTGTTTCTGCTCCCTTTTGCCTTTGGCTCTTTGTGATTTTGAGTGCAAACTCATATTGTTGGAGCTGTTTCTCTGGAAATGACTTAAGCCCTGGGAGGAAAGTGAATTTTTTTGAGGAGGATTTTGTGTTTGTTTATGCTGGGTGCTTGGGATACTGAATATCCAAGACTATATTACAATTCTCAGTTGCAATATTTAGAACCATGTGACTATAGTAAATTTAGGGTCTTAGATTACTTTTACTAATTCAGAAAGCTTATGAATTCTCAGAGGAGATTTTTTTGAAACTCTTTTCCCTATGTCCAAAATGTAAAAGAAACTGAAGGCAGAACTAGTGATTATTGATTTTTTTTTTTTTTCATGTTCATGCTTTCCCTTAAGGGTGTATATCTTCCTGAGTATAGGTTTATGTGAGTGGGTCTCCAGTGTCACTCCCTGACCTGTGCCTTCCTAAGGCCTTGCTTCCAATCTCTAAGGCAGGGAAAATCTCCAGGGCTTTTGCTCAGATCTGCATATACTCCTGGGGTATCCACTGACTTAAGAGCTCCTTACCTCTCTCCTCTAATACTCCTAGTTCTTTCCTGACCTTAGGAGAAGTCCCTTAAATTGTTACAATTCATATAATCATTTAAAGGTCTATTTTAAAACATATTTTAAAATCCTTTATAGGTGTGATTTTCCAGGACAATGTCAGTATCTTGAGTCTACCAAACACTTCAGCCTTAGGGTTTGTTAAATTGTTATTTGATCTTTATAAATAAAAATGTTCATCAAAATGTTAAATGCTTGTCATTTAATAAAATTAAATAATTCTATAAGACTGTTTTCTTAATTGAGAAACAAAAACCTTCTTCCTCATCTTGGGCTTCAGTTACAGCTCTCAAGGAGCAGTGACTTTCAACCTTTGAGCAATCTCTTCCAATAAATCTGCTCCAGTTTGCTAAAGTTGCTGGAAATGCAAAAATACCAGAAATGGATTGGCTTTTAAAATGGGGATTTATTAGGTTGAAAATTTATAGTTCTAAGGCCAAGAAAATGTCTCAATTAAGGTATCAAGAGGTAGATACCTTCTCTGAGGAAAAGGCTGATGTCATCCGGAGTGCCTCCATCAGCTGAGAAGGCATTTGGCCGGTGTGTGCTGGTCTTTTGCTCCTGGATTGTGTTGCTTTCAACTTCTGATTCCAGTGGCTTACTCTTTCTGTCTGTAGGTTCTCATTTAGCTTCCTCAGGGCAAATTCTGGGCTTTGTGTCTTAGCTTAGCATATCCAAACATCTGTATCTGTGTCAGCTCTGGTTTCAACATCTGTGTTCAAAATGTCTCTGGATGTTTCCTCTGTAAGTATCCCTGAGCTCTTTTCAAAATATCTCTGCCTTTTTTCCTCTCATAGAGGACATCAGTAAGGTAATTAAGACCCTCCATGAATGGGTGGGCTACATTTCCATGGAAACAACCTAATCAAAAGATCCCACCCACAGTAAGTCTGCACTGACAAGAGTGGATTAAAAGAACATGGCTTTTTCTGGGTTGTATAATAGATTCAAACCAGCACAATATCTATTTCTAAAAAGCATGATTAAGATTTTCAAGCTTGATCTTTAAAAAGTCTTATGTCTTCTCTTTTAACTCCTATTAACATTCTTCTCATGCTCCATTATATAATTTATTATAATTTTAGGTTGGATTAATATGCAGTATGTACATTATTATGATTGTATAGATAAAATTCCTGTGGATGGAGAAATCACTTTAACTGAATGATATATATATAGACTAGAATCAGCTTAATTCTCAGCTTTTCCTTGTTGTAGGGTTGTGAATTCTCTGCTTTGTTAACTAAACTACAATTTTTCCTTTTGATTTTTAGTTTCTAAAATTTAGTTCCTGTTGATCTTCTCTTGTTTCCTTTGCTCACTGTTATTTTGATTGGTTTCTGGAGGCAAAAGAAGTAAAACATATGTTCAATCCTTAACGTTTGGTAATGATTACCCCATTATTGCTTACAGGTATAACAACTCAGAAAATACAGAAAAGGGTGAAGAAGAAAATTAAAATCATCTAAAATGTGCATAACTAATAGATATAGTTTATTTATTATATTTCATTAACCTAATGTTATAGTCTAAGAATCTGATATACCCTTTGTGCCAGTTTGGATGTTTTATGGCCCCCAAAACACCATTATCTTTGATGCAGTCTGGTGGAGACAGATGTATTGGTGTTGCTTAGGTTGGAACCTGTTGATTGAGCATTTCCATGGAGATGTGACTCAATCAACTGTGGGCAAGACTTTGGAGAATTTCCATGGAAGTGTTGCCCCACCATTTAAGGTGGGTCTGAATTAAATCACTAGAGCCATATACATGAGCTGACAAAGAAAAGGAGTTTAGAACAACTGAGAGTGACATTTTGAAGAGGAGCTGTAGCTAAGAGAGGACAAAACACCCCAAAAGCAACATTTTGGAGAACATCATTTTTTTTTATTGAATTCAGTTGTATTGAAATACATTCACACACCATACAATCATCCATGGTGTACAATCCACTGTCCACAGTATGATAACATAGCTATGTGTTCATCACCACAATCTATCTCTGAACATTTCCCTTACATCAGAAAGAACCAGAACAAGAATAAAAAGTAAAAGTGAAAAAAGAACACCCAAATCATCCCCCCATCCCACCCCATTTGTCCTTTAGTTTTTATCCCCATTTTTCTACTCATCCATACACTAGATAAAGGGGGTGTGATCCACAAGGTCTTCACAATCACACTGTCACCCCTTGTAATCTACATTATTATACAATTGTCTTCAGGAGTCCAGACTGCTGGGTTGGAGTTTGGTAGTTTCAGGTATTTACTTCTAGCTATTCCAATACATTAAAGCCTAAGAGGTGTTATCTATATAGTGCATAAGAATGTCCACCAGAGTGACCTCTCGACTCCATTTGAAATCTCTCAGCCACTGAAACTATTTTGTTTCATTTTGCATCCCCCTTTTGGTCAAGAAGATACTCTCAGTCCCATGATGCTGGGTCCACATTCATCCCCGGGAGTCATATTCTGCATTGCCAGGGAGATTTACACCCCTGGGAGTCGGGTCCCACGTAGGGGGGAGGGCAGCGAGTTCACCTGTCGAGATGGCTCAATTAGAGAGAGAGAGGGCTATATCTGAGCAACAAAGAGGTACTCAGGGGGAGACTCTTAGGCACCATTACATGCAAGTTTAGACTCTCCTTTGTGGTAATGAGCTTCATAAGGAAACGTCCCATGCTCGAGGGCTCAGCACATCAAACTGCCAGTCCCAATGTTTGTGACAACATCAACACCAGTCCAGGTGAGGATGTCCAACACATCTGCATCTTCCCCCAGATCCTCGGGGCTGGGGAGGGGGAGACTGTAAATAAATTTTTTATTATCTGCCCAAATTACTCTGGGATGTGTCACAATTTCATGGGGAACGCCATTTTGAAACACAACCTGGGAGCAAACAGTCCCAGCTACGTGCCTTCCCAGCTAACAGAGGTTTTCCGGGCACCATTGGCCATCCTCCAGTGAAGGTACCCAATTGTTGATGCCTTATCTTGGACACTTTATGGCCTTAAGATTGTAACTGTGTAACCAAATAAACCCCCTTTATAAAAGCCAATCCATTTCTGGTATTTTGCATAATGGCAGCAGTAGCAAACAGGAATACCCTAACATAGTTTGCAAAAACAAGAAGCATTTTAGTCATCATCAACTGCTTTGATATTGATGTGCTAGCTCCTAAAATGGTTTGAATTCCAAAAAACAAAACTTTAATGATGAGTAGTAGTAAATTTGGTGGACTTATTTTTGTCTTCTCCACTGTCCCTGTAAATCATATTATCTGTCACCTTTTCATTCGTGATGCCCTCACTCAGTAGTTGATGTGTGTAAGTCAGAGTAAGCCACCCCTTTGGTTTTCACAGGAGGAGGTGACAAGTATATAGATGTCATGATCTGAGTGAAAATACACAGTCTCAGTGTCTCAGTTTCATCATTATATGGTGGAGTAATAACAGCAGTACCTAATTTAAAATGTTGTTTTGAGGATTAAATAAAATAATAGAGACAAAATGCTTACACAAATGCTTGATACATAATAAGAACATGATGGGTCAAATATTATTTTTGTTAAAATTTTATTGATTCTGGAAGTCTCCTTTACTGAAATAATTTTTGTCTATATTCCAGTCACACTACCAGAAATTCAAGAATTAGAAAATAATTTCAATATTAAGGGTCTTTCAGGAATGATGTGTATGCTAAGTGGACATTCAATCATCAACAGGGCACAGTAAAATGGCTCTTCTTCTCCTTTGGTAAACTTTCTTTTCAACCAAATTGAAGGTTGTCAATTCCATGGCACCTTCCCTGCCAGAGGAGTGGGAAACTGATTTCTGCAGACTTATCCTACTGGACTTAGTGATTGTTTAGTTTGGTCATATGACCCAAGCAGAACCAACCAAAGTCATTTTGGGGGAAATGCCACAGATGCTAGGATGGGGGAGAGTCTCTCCTCCTGAGATTGTAGACTCTAAGTATTATATAAGGCTATAGCTTTCCAGATTGATTTTTGCTGCTCATCTACAGAATCTAGCTGAAAATCAATGATATTTATGAAACACAGAGGAGTGAGAGAGAGATTCCTAATGATATCGTTTGAAATTCTGGATCCAGTTGTGCATAAATGTTACATAACTCTTTGGATTTCCCAATAAAAGAAGTTGATATTTTCTCTTTTTGCTTAAACTAGTTGATAAGGGTATTTGCACTTAAAAAGAAAAGAGTGCTTAGTATTATAGATATTTTATCTGAAATAGCTAGCTAAATGGTGGGTCATATCCAAATAGTATTGATGATTGGAAAGCTGGAAGGGTCGGAGGAAGAGGTTATTTTGGAGCATATGTTATTGTAGGAGACAATATTTCCAGGGAGGCTATTGAATCGAGAACCTTGAAGAAACTAGGGTAGAATATGAAGATACCTACTGAATCTGAGGTACCACAAGGTACTTGGGAAGTGCAGAAAAGGAGAGTTGAGAGGTGTAAAAGTCAAATTTTATTGTTACCAAAATTTTGCCTAGAAAGGGTCCCAGAAGAAATCCACTATGTTTTGTTTTCAGTTCATTTTAAACACTTATAAAATAGTGAATAATGAGCCCTCATAGTTTGTGCATTTAGCGTTCTATACTTTGAGTTTTACGATAGAAAAATTGAGAATTAAAGGAATCTGGACTGTGATGGTGTAATCCAGAATTTTCTTTATCTTAACTTTTCAACTATTTTGGTAAAGTAATTAGGTAATTTCTGTTGGCTTTCCTGCTTAATAAAACGGAAACTTTATAATGTCCACCAAACCTAACTGACAGTCTTCTTACACCTGAACATGTATTTAAAAACAATCAAGTTCTATAACACAATAACACAAAATATTGTGTGTGCTTTCTCCGTAGTTCAGAAATAACCCTTCATTTCAGTAATGAAGGGATTTAAGGATTATGCTCATGTAAGTTGTTACCTCTGTCATACAATAAATATTCTGAAGCCAGTTTCAACTTGGTTGCATCTGTTAAGGAAAAACTACCTTAATGATTTGGTGGAAATCATAAAATTATTTTCCCCCTAATTATAATAAATTTCAATAAAATGTGTGCAGCTGTTCAAAATATACCATTTGTTAATATGCACTATTTATGGTGCTTTTAGTTGGCTAGTTGTTGAGCAGAATATATTACTTCTTAAAGTGCTGATAAAGCAGCAGACTGAAGCAAGGGCTGAAATTTCATAGGGAGTATTAACATTTGTGGGAAAACTAACTGTGAGGGAGTGGAAGATAATTAAACTAGAGCTAACAGCAATAGACTTGAATTTCAGAGGGCCACCTTGATATCTTGTTCTCAGTCACTGTCTCTAATGTTTCATTTGTTCTCATTTGTACAGGTAAACAGTCTTCAAAATTTTTCAAAACGTCTGAGGCAAATCATTGCATTAACTTACTTATCAGTTTTGTAGAAACCACATATTTTATTTTTAGCATTCAAAACATTTAGCTTCTATAAGTTTTTTCTTTACTTTTCTTGATTTTTTTTTTTTTTAATAAAATAGTCTGAGAATCATTAAGTGCCAAATGCTTTCATCAGGCCTATAAACCAAAGACGATTCTATAGTAAACGCAGTTACTTCTCGGGAAATTTCAGCAAAACACATTTTCACTCATTCAAAGCTGAAAAGAATAAATCTTGAGATCTTTTAAGAAAGATGAACTTTAGACCCTGGGAGGCTGACATAGTACTGGATTTCACACAAAAAGATCACAAAAGCTATCCTAGAGACTCAGTAAATTCTGGGGGTTCTTGGAAGATTTGACCCGCATCTGAGTATTGGAGCAATTACTCTTTGTCTCACTGTTTGTATCTCTTGACCTAGAAACTTGGATAAAATACAAGAACAGAAAATAAGCTTCAAGAAGGTACCTAGTTTTAATCAAAGAGAATAAAACTGAGGTCAGGTTATCATCTAATGGAAAGGCCAATTGGTTACATCATTGCTTCTCAATGTCTTGTGGTTTTAGATTTATTTTTTTCTTCCTGGCAAATATATTTCTACTTTGTATTTTTATTTGTGGCTTATTCTATATTGTGATAATTCCTTGGGCTTTAACATGCAAATTAATGCTCTTTTAAAAATTTACCTGCTAGAGTATGATAATTATTGATATAATTATGCAGTAATTGTAAAAGTAGAAAGTAAATACCATTGAACAAGTTATCCCCAGTATATATGTTGATATGACTAATAGCAAGAAATGTATCCTGAAAATGGATTCTCTTCAACATTATTTTCTAGCTACTTGGAAAAGAAAAATAGTCTCTTGTGAATCTCTAATGATTCACAGGAATAATAATGCAAAACAAATAAAAACAGTAGAATGCAGCACACATGGAAAGCCAGTAGTTGTCACAGTATGGTCCAAAGACCACCCGTCTCAAAATACATGGGCACTTGTTAAATATTAAGATTCATTGTCAACATTTCAAATCTTTTAATTCTGTGCTTTGGTGGTGGGTCCCAGGAATCTGCATTTTAACAGGTTCTCCCAGTCATTCTGATAGTCCCTAAGGTTTAAAAGCTACTCATTCATGTTGGGGATAGAGTTATCAAGCTTTTTTGGAATTTGCTTTGAGCTGTGGAAGGAGTGGATCAGAGAGCAACTGTCCTCACAGAGCAATATTTCAGTGACTCATTTCAGACATTTCCTTGAGTAGTGGTTCTGGATTCTTCTGTGATAGTGAAGTGAACCTATGAGGCATTAGCCCCAATAAAGGACACTAGTGACAATGCCCATCTTCTCAGAAGGGCGTTTGAACCTTCTTTTCCCTCAGGAAATAAGTTGGTGGCCAGTCTTTCACAGGCTGATTTTACAGTCAGAAAACCCTGACTATAGGGAATCAGAGTTTAGGAAAATAAATGTTCAAGATTGCTCCCCAAGTAGTCTGACCAGAAGACACAAACACAATACATCAGACTGAAGAATAACGATAGAGATTAATGATCCTGGGTTGCAGCCAGAAAATCTCAAAAGTTAGCTGAGGACACAAACAAATTCATCATTCAATGTATCATCCCCAGACTAGATACATAAAATGAAAGGTCTCCTTGGAAGTGATAGCACTTTGAACTGCTGCTTATATTCAGCCTGTAACTGTTTATAGAAAATGTCTAGCCTGTTTCAGGCAAAGAATTGGCATTGAGGGCAATATAACTGAAAATCTATTAGTTAGAAAAACACAAGTGAAGAAATTTCACCAAGCATATGAGGGAGCATATGTATGGGGGGATGAGGGGAAGCAGGGAGGCTTGTGCTTTTGGAGAGAGTAGGTATTGGGGAAAAATGTCCCAAACTTGCAAGATACGTTCCTTTCAAGAATTAGCCAGAACTTAGCATTGTGTTTGGAAAACACTCACACATTGAGAATCCATTGCAATTAGTCTGGTTATTGCAATGACTTTGTTTTTGTTTTTGTTTTCAGTCTATCTACTTTGCTGCTGGCTAATTCATTTCTTGGTTATAGAGAGTTTTGGTTCTGCTCTTCTAATGTGTCAACCTCAGGAGGAGTGCTAATCAAATATCTAATAACAGGTGATAAAATCATTTGTGTTGAAGATATTACTATTACACCTAGGAAATGGACTTAAATGGAATACAAATGACTTTACTGTCGCAATTAAATGCCAGGTTTGAATGGGAGAATAAATGGACAGGAAAGAGGGCAGATTATAAACACTATTAGATGGAAATGGTGTCTACACAGTAGCTGACACATGCTTTGTAGCAACAGTAAGAAGGAGCTTCTCCACTAAACGAGGCCGTGACTGAACATGCCTCTTGTAAGAATTAAGAAAAGAAAATCAAACCTTTCTCCTTTCCTTCCTGTTTCCAAGTTTTCTTGTATATTACTCTGGTCCATGATTATAAATGTGAGGGATGATATCAAGCAGTAGAGCAGGAGTCCTGGCACCTATATCTCCAGTGCTAAAAATTAACTTCATGATTGTGGTCTCGTAATTTAATCTCTTCAAGTTTGAGTTGATTCCCGTGTATGAGGAGGAAGATTTGAATGACTCTATTCCATTAAATTAAATTAAATAAAAACCTGCTGAGGAGCAGGTTGCAAAAATGAAAATACAGAGAAGTGCCCTTTAGGGCAGCTGAAGTCTATTAGAAGAGATGCACATGAAAACGAATGAAACTCATGTGTCTTCTGAGGACATCCTATTTTTGAAAGTGAAATTAAATGGACCACAATCCCTTATATGATACCCTGTGGGAAATTTACTGCCTCAAGTATTTCTGTAAATTTCTGGGAGGTAAAAGTCAACATGATTAGTTCTGGCTTTGAGTTTGAGTTCTTAGTTCTTATTCCTCCTGAACACTTGATTTAACTTAAATCTAATCTCCTGTATCTGTTTTCTTTTCTTTGTTCTAGGGTCAGACATGGAACTCAACCATTTCATTTGCGAGAGGCAGCAGGGAAGAGAGGTTGTTAGGTGACAAGTTCTATGCCTGGTATTGAATCCTGGTTCTGACACTTTCTACCTGTGTCAATGAGCAACTACATTAATCTCAGTTTTCTTATTTCTAAAATGTGGTGTTAATTGTTGTAATTATAGTGCTTTTGTAAAATTAAATGTAATCATTTGGGTAAATACTTAGAGTGTGGCATATTGTCAGTACTGGCATTTGCCATCATTTTTAAGTCACTTAGCATATAGCAAATAATCTGGAGGCCTGGGGGTGTTGAGGAGAGTTTATTACATTGCAGCAACACAAACTTTTTGACTATTAGATATCCTTGTGTGTTAAGAGCATATCTGTCAAAAAATTGTTTTCACTCCATTAGAGAAGTAAATTATCATACATGGAAATAAATGCAATATTACAGGATACAAAAAACATAGAGGGGGGAGTGATTAATTCTGTCTTGGGAAAGGGGAAATGGAAGACTTCAGGTGGAGGTGATATTTGAATTCGGTTTTAATGGGCTAATAGGAGTTTATCAAGTCAACAAGTTATAAGAAGGCATACAAGCAAAAGTAAAGAAATGTATAAATGCCATAATTTTTTGTTCACTTAATAATTTCAAAAAGTGTTTATGAGTTATCTAGTCTCTAACAGGCACTATTTTAGGAGTTGGGGTTCCAGGAGTAAAAAGTGGTATAAAGACAAACACTGAAAATGTGCACTGTGTTTACATGGACATGTGCCAGCTCCCCTGGGAGTGTACACAAGGAAGTTCTAACCTGGTCTTGATCCAGGACTTCCTTGGAGTCAGGATGTGACATTTAAGATGACACATCCAATCCCTCAGTTAGTCTTGTCAGCTGTACGTTCAAAACACCCAGCATCCAGCACTGCCTGCTCCAACCTACCAGGGCTGGTGGGGGTGGGGGTGGGTGGGTGGAGCTTCTGGGCAGAAGAAAAGGCAAATTCATTGGCTCTGAGCTGGAAAAGGCATAGTGCATTGGAAGAACTAAAAGGCATTCAGTGTGCATGGAATACAGAAAGCAGGGAAAACTGGAGAGAGATGGTCTTTTCTTTTGTCCTCTGCAGTTGTACTGTGATGATTAAAAATGAAATTCATTTATCATGTTTTAGTCTTTGTCAAGGGAAGTGAAAGGTGCCTTCTGATTATAAAATGACTAAGTTGACACTGTACAGAAGACTATTATGTTTGTAAAGAATTTCTGGCCTACTGTGCTGGAGTTCTAGATTTCATAGGCTTTCCAGGGATAATTTAATGTCTTATTCGATGGAGAATACTTTTGATGGGACATATCTTTTAGGTTGCTAAAATGGAAAATGTGGCTTTCTTCATGTGCATTTTCCTTTTGTCTAATTTTTGGAGACTGCCCTTTCTTCACTGTTTTATTTGGTGTCAGCAAAACATTTTTGAAATGCTTTTAATGATCACATCCTCTTCCCTTGGCTGTGAGGTTCTGGTATGTTTCTTTCAAGCAGCCTAAAGAGTTTTTTTCTGGCTGATGCTCCCTCAGCAGAGTGATGAGTGGGTCTCATCTGACTGGGGACAAGAATGCAAAGCCCTGCCTGTGAATCATAGAACTTTCACTGGGCCTTGCCATCAACAATATGAAATGGAAAGTTCACTTTTGAAAAACACACATGGTGAAAGAAAAAGTTCTTTTTATTTAACAATTGGGAAAAAATAGAAAATATATTCCCCCCAAAGAGAACCTTGCTGAAATGGTTGAGTTAGGGGAAAAATAAATTTGCTTACCAAACTAGTGAATGTGTTTCGAAGAAGGTGTGATGAAACTTGACTACTACTTATAGAAATGCTTATTGGTTCCCTTAAGTTTAAATCATGACACAAAAAATTCTCTTTAACTTGAAGTTACTTATAATCTAGTGAAGGGAACAACAAAAAAATTGAACATGTAAATCCTAATTTTTGTGAATCTGACCATGGGATCTGCTGGTGGTAATAAGGTGTGGGAGGTAGTGAATGTGGTTGGCAGAGGCAAGGCCAAGGGAAAGTAATCTCTAATCTGGCTTTAGAAAGGATGCTGAATTGTTGTTCAATGTGCCTTATCTCAAAGATGTGGCAAATCCACCAATCATCCTTCTGGCAGATTTGCTATGATAAAAGATCCAGCAGTGCATATGAAGTTCAGTGTCAGAATATGACAGATAACTAAATTATGGATAGGTAGAGTTGGCAGCTGTGAGACTGGCCAGGGCTCAGGATGAGCTCTGAGACTCCCAGAGAATAACCTTATAAAGCTGGGAAACAAATTAGGTGCTGGGGAGGTAGTCATATGAATTGTAACAGGCTGGGAGCACAGAAAATCTATCTTTTGGAGAAATGGGCAGTCATTGAAAGTGAAGGTCATGGTCAAATATCCATTTAATTTCTTTATTTTTATTTCACAGGCAATCCAAGTGTAGGTAACCCAGACAGTACAGAGAGAGAATGAAAAACAAATGTTGGTAACCTTGTTCTACTGTTTAGAAGTAATAATTTCCTATTCTTCTGCTTATATGGTAAGGATTTGAGAAATACTCCCTAGTGCTTTTTAATATATAGATATTTAAATGTTGTGTATTAAGTTAAAAAAATAACCAAGAGAAAATAATATTAGTGACAAAGGGGGAGACAGGTCTCTGTCCCATTTCATAGCAAGAAGTCAGTAGGTAAAATTTGAGATCATAGATTAAGATCTAGAGGTGAAATCTACTTATTTGGCTATGTGGAGGTCACAATCTGAAAAACAATAAATAGAAATTCTTGAAGATGGTTAAAGTTGTGTTTAGAAATCAAGGTGGAGAATGAATTGGAGAAAGGAGGAAGAAACTTGAATCAGGGTGTTTGAGGCAATGGTGGTAAAGCAAGTTGAAAATGAAGAGGTGCTGGCCTGTAGCAGGGTAATGGGAATCAAAAGGCGAGAGCAGGTACTGGTGAAGTCATGGAATTAAACGTTTTTGGAGGTATTAGAACTGGAAGGCCAAGGCACTGAGACAGATATTCATACATGTGGTGATGTGGCCCAAGATGGTAGGAAAATTCAGAGTGGGGAAAGGCAAAATAATCTTTGAGCACCATTCCAAATCTGTTGTGGAATACAAAGAAGTGTTCTGGAGACCCACAGTCAAGAAGATGAAAGGGAGTGATGAGGAATTCAAAGCTACTATCACAGTGCTCAGAACGGGGGCAGGGGACTAAAGAGAATGCTGACCATTCCTTGTCTCTCAGATACAGTTAAACAGGGCAGTGCTTCCTTTTGAAAGTTATGAGGAAGCTGGTATTTCTTGGGTCATCAAATGTAATCAAGTGGAAGATGCTACCAAACTGTGATGCGTAGGGTTTCTTGAAATTATTTGGGAGTGGAGGGAGAGGTGGGTTAAGTGTTTGGAAACGAGGACCAGGGATAGATAGGGTGGAGAAGGGCCAGATTGATCTGGGGTGAAGCAGACAATGGGGCACCAAGTTAGGAAATAGAAAACTTGATCTGAAATCCAAAAATAATTCTGATGTTTTTTGTTAAAAATGTTTTACATATTCATACCATGAAAACATATATAATATTTAATGTTGATCTTAGAATATTCATTTAGCTATTTCCTGATTTTTGAGTTTTTAATAATCTCACCTTTAATATTGTAATCAATGTTTTCACTTAAATTCCCTAGGCTTTAACAGAGAAAAGGGGAAAGAGAGAGAGAGAGAGAGAGAGAGAGAGAGAGAGAGAGAGAGAGCGAGCATGTGCTTTAAGTACCCTAAGACATGAATTCTGCTTTCTGTATCCTTTTAAACACTCACAGGCATGTATTACTAGGTATGTGCAAATCACTTTTCGTTAAATTCTGTATATTAACGAATAAAAAATACTTAGAAGATTTTCATTGAGTTTGGCTACATTTTCTTTCCTCAATGGGATTCTCATCTTTCTAAATTTATAACTTTGGACCCATTTGATTTACATGAACAAAAAAGAAAAAATTTTATTTGGAGAAGCATATTTCTTCTATTTTCACATAACTCACAAATAGCTAGACATATTTTGTTTAAGCCTTCAAAAGGAATTCCATTTTAGACTAGAGACTAATGTGGAAAATTTGAACCCAAATTATTTAACTTTTTTAAAGTCTTATAACTAGGAAAGAGGGAGAGGGAAAGAGAGGGTGTATATATATACTTTTTTCCCTAGGTGCTCTATATAGTGAATATAGTAAATCTGCAGAATATGTATTTTTAATATTAGTTGAATAATTATGTTTGTTCCTGAAAAACATGCAGGTTAATTTTTTCCCTGGATTTTACAATTTAAATGCAGCTTTTTATAATGCTATGAAGAAAAGCAAGAAGATACAGCATGAATATACATTAGCTCAACACTAAACATTTATAAAATGTGGGGGAGAGCAAAAACACAGACTTGATTCACCAGACAAAATTTCTTATGTGTATAGAACTCCCATGGACTTCAAAGGATTTATTGCACAAAAACCAGACTCACAATATTGGGGAGGGAATGAAAATCTGCCGATAATTGCCAGTTGTAGATTCTCAGCCAATTTTTACTAACTTGGAAGTTGTCCTCTTTGATTTTTTATCAGTGAAAAATGTCTGGAATGAATGGATTTACTTCTGAAGTTTTTCATTTCTTTATATTTCTACAGACTAAAATAATTTAGAAAATCTTTGGACTTTAGAAAATAATGTGCCAATCATAGTATATAGACATAAAGCGTTAATCTCTATATTTTCTTCAGGGCCAAATAAATTTTTTAAATTTCTATATCGTTATTAGAATCATAATTTTAGACTTGGAGAGACTTTGCTTTTTATAGTGTAGCATTAGTTTCTCTTACAGAAAAAAATATGTTTTGAGATGTATCTTTAGTACAGTTTTCACACTTTGTTCCTTTTTCCTGCATAGAGTGTGATGCATTTCATGACTGTAGTCTCCTTTCCATGGGTGAAACAGGAAAATCTTCAAATATCCTCACCATCTTTTTACCTTGCATTTTTTGGTCAATACTTGGCCACATGAGGAGAAGAAAGGTGAGTCAGGATACAGGCCTTAGAGAACAATGCTAGTCTTGTGGAAACTGTCACAGAAGAGATACAGTTCAATCAAGCACATCTTCTATTTTGTTCTTTTGAAAATAGAAATCCATAAAGAAACTGAAAGAAATCTCAGTGTTCAACTGAAGCAATTCTGAAATAGCCAGAAAGAATAAAAGTCATCATTGCTGAATGGTTGCTTATCATTTAGCATCAAATTTGCTGGATGAAATTTGCCCAAGGGAACTATTTTTTTCAGTGTAATTTATCAGTAATGCAGTTAGATGTAAATGTGACTTAGTCTTGTATTATAAACTGCTACTATATGTGTGTTTGTGTGCAATGTTAAGAGTAACTTAAAGGTAATTCAGTGGCAATGGCTTTTTTTTTTTTAAATTAAATTCAGTTTTATTGAGATATATTCACATACCGTACAATCATCCATGGTTTACAATCAGTTGTTCACATTACCATCATAAAGTTATGCATTTATCACCCCAATCTATTTTTGAACATTTTCTTTACATCAGAAAGAATCTAAATAAGAATGAAAAAATAAAAGTAAAAAAGAACACCCAAATCACCCCCCAACCCACCCTATTTGTCCTTTAGTTTTTGTTGCCATTTTTCTACTCATCCATCCATACACTGGCTAAAGGGAGTGCAATCCACAAGGCTTTCACAATCACACTATCACCCCTTGTAAGTTACATTGCTATACAATTGTCTTCAAGAGTCAAGACTACTGGGTTGAAGTTTGATAGTTTCAGGTATTTACTTCTAGCTATTCCAATACATTAAAACCTAAAAAATGTTATCTATATAGTGTGTAAGAATGTCCACCAGAGTGACCTCTTGACTCCATTTGAAATCTCTAGCCACTGAAACTTTATTTTGTTTTGTTCTGCATCCCCCTTTTGGTCAAGAAGATGTTCTCAATCTCATGTTGCCTAGTCCAGATTCATCCCCAGGAGTCATATCCTGCATTGCCAGTGTTGTAGTTTGCTAATGTTGCCGGAATGCAAAACACCAGAAATAGATTGGCTTTTATAAAGGGAGTTTATTCGGTTACACAGTTACAGTCTTAAGGCCATAAAGTGTCCAAGGTAACACATCAGCAATCAGGTACCTTCACTGGAGGATGGCCAATGATGTCCGGAAAACCTGTGTTAGCTGGGAAGGCACGTGGCTGGCGTCTGCTCCAAAGTTCTGGTTTCAAAATGGCTTTCTCCCAGGATGTTCCTCTCTAGGCTGCAGTTCCTCAAAAATGTCACTCTTAGTTGCACTTGGGATATTTGTCCTCGCTCAGCTTCTCTGGAGCAAGAGTCTGCTTCCTCTCTCAGCTTCTGGGCGTTCTTCAGTGTCTTTCTTGGCTGTAGCCCTTCTTCAAAACATCACTCACAGCTGCACTGAGTTCGTTCTCTTATGTCAGCTCATTTATATGGCTTCACTGATCAACTTAGACCCACCCTGAATGGGCGGGGCCATGCCTCCATGGAAATTATCTAGTCAGAGTCATCACCCACAGCTGGGTGGGGTGTATTTCCATGCAAATCTAATCAACACTGATAATGTCTGCCCACACAAGATTACATCAAAAATAATGGCATTTGGGGGACACAATATATTCAAACTGGCACAGCCAGGGAGTTTTACACCCCTGGGAATCAAGAGAGAGAGAGAGAGAGAGAGAGAGAGAGGGAGAGAGAGAGAGAGAGAGAGAGAGAGACACTGAGAGAGAGAGACACTGAGAGAGAGACTGAGAGAGAGACTGAGAGAGAGACTGAGACTGAGAGAGAGACTGAGAGAGAGACTGAGACTGAGACTGAGACTGAGACTGAGACAGACTGAGACTGAGACAGAGACTGAGACTGAGACTGACTCTTAGGCACAATTATATGCAAGTTTAGCTTGTCCTTTGCAGTAACAAGCTTCATAAGGGCAAGTTCCATGACAGAGGGCTCAGCACATCAACCCACCAGTCCTAATGTTTGTGACAACATCAACATCAGTCCAGGTGAGGAAGTCCAATACTTCTGCACTTTCCCTCAGCTAGTGACAATGGCTTTTACAAAAACAACTTTTTTCTTTCCCTTGAACCTGCAACTAAGTATCATTCAAAATCAATCAGCATACATAAAGAGGAGATATATATCTCTATATTACATGAGGCCAAAACAATTATTTGCAGCCTAACAACGAACTAATGCTTAGTTAGTCCACACATTGCGGAACAACTAACTTACTTTATTTTTGTCCCTTGAATTTAAGATTTCTTTCTCTAACCTGTGTAAATTGCAGAATACTTTGGTTTCTTGTAAATACAGCTTTGGTAGGATTTTGCTGCCCCTTTTATCAGAGCCTGACAGCTGCTGTGAGTTCACACATCTGCTGTATTGATGATGAATGATATACATTCCTCTTTCATAACAGTGATGTTGACTGATCATTTCAAGTATCCAGGAAATGGAAGGAATATAAAGGATCATAACATATAGTGTTAAAGGTGGGTTTATCAGTTTTGACAGCGAAACCTTATCAACAGATTCTCTCTTCTCCTTGGTACTTCTGTAATACTTAAAATTTGGCTACAAAATGAAAAAAAAATCAATTTCTTATCTAATTATCCAACTATTCAAAAATGCTGAAAATGTCACTGGCATGGCAAATCATTGCCAGAAAAAATGTTTTGTTAAAAGAATGGCTTTTGTGTATGATGCCTATTTGAAATGTCTCATAATCTAAACTTTATTTATATGAATGTATGTATATATGTATATAGGAGTGCATATGTTTCCGTATGTTTTCTTCTAGGAGTTTTATAATTTTGTCTCTTATATTTAGATCTTTACTGCTAATCAAATTTTTATTTTCTTTACCTTTTCCACTCTTTTCATTTTTCCCCATTTCAAAAAAAAAAAAGTAATTCTATTCTAACACTTACACTGTAAGAAATAATTGGAGTTATTCTTTCTTCTTCTTTTCAACTCATTCCTCCCATCTTATCCACCAGCAAACATTGTTGACCTTACTGTTAAAATACATCCAGCACCTAATTACTTCTCAACTTTTGCATTACCACCACCATTATCTCTCCCCTGAACTATTTCAATAGCTTTCTAAACTGCTTCCTGTTTTCACCCCTGCAGTATATTCTCATCACAACAATCAGCGTCTATTAAAACATAAGCCATTTTGTATCACTTTCAACTCAAAACCTTTTAGTAACTCCTGTTTCACCCTAAATAAAAGCCAAAGTTCTTATTGAAGCCTCTAAGAGCCTACATGATCACATGTTCCATTCTTCTCTAACCAAATTTTCCTTTTATCTTAAGTTTTTTTATTAGAACAGTTGTAGGTTTAAAGAAATCATGCAGAAAATACAATTTCCACATACACACCTTACATAGTTTTCTCTATTATTAACACACAATAAGTGTGGTACCCTTGTTACAATTGAAGAAACAGTACTATTATAATTATACTATTAATTATTGTTCATAGTTTACATTAGGGTTCTTTGTTTGTGTTTTACAGTCCTATGGTTTTTTCAGAAATTTTTATTCCAGCAATAGATATACAACTTAGTATTTCCCTATTTATCCACATTCAAATATATAATACAGTAGTGTTAATTATATTCACAGGGTTGTGCTACCAGAACCTATCCATTACCAAAATTTCCATCTCCCCAAATAGAAATTCTGTACCGATTAAGCATTAACTCCCCATTCCCTACACTCCCCACAACCCTGGTAACCTATATTCTAATTTCTGACTCTTAAGAATTTGCTTATCGTAATTATTTCATATCAGTGAAATCATACAATAGTTGTCCTTTTGTGTCCAGCTTATTTCAGTCAACATGGTATTTTCAAGGTTCCTTCATGTTGTAGCTTCATTCAGAACTTAATTCCTTTTTACAGCTGGATAGTATTCTTTCGTACGTATCTATCACATTTTGCTTACCCATTCATTTGTTGATACTAAGGTTGCTTCTACCTTTCTGCATTTGTGAATAATGCCACTATGAACACTGATGTGCAAATTCCTTTTAAAGTGCCTGTGTTAATTCCTTTGTGTGCATTACCTAGAAGAGACTTGCCAGGTCATATGGTAATTCTATACTTAACTTTCTGAGGAACTGCTAAAATATTTTCCACAACAGCTACATTATTTTACATTCCCATCAAGAATGAACAAGTGTTCCTGTTTCTCCAGATTCTCTCAAACACTTGTTATTTTCCGTTTTTTGAATATTAGCATTTCTAGCAGCTGTGAAATGGTATTTATCTCTTTGTGGTTTTGATTTACATTTCCCTTGTGGCTAATGATATTGAACATGCTTCAATGTGTTTTTTAACCATTTGTATATCTTCTTTGGAGAAATGTTTATTCAAGTCTTTTGACCTTTTTAAAATTGGGTTGTTTGCCTTCTTGTGGTTTATTTGTATTATTTCTTTACATATTTTGGGTATTAAACCTGTATTGGATTTGTAGTACACTAATATTTTCTCCCAATGAGCAAGTTGTCTTTTTACTTTCATGAAGAAGTCCTTTGATGCACAAAAGTTTTGAATTTTGATGAAGTCCCATTTACCTATTTTGTTTGTTTGTTTGTTTGTTGCCTGTGCTTTTATTGTAAAGTCTAAGAAACTTTTCCATAACACAAGATCCTGAGGATGGTTCCCTGCATTTTCTTCTAGGGATTTTGTATTTTTCATTATGTTCAGGTTTTTGATCCGTTTTGAGTTGATTTTTGTTCATGGTATGAGGGAGGGTCCCACCTTCATTCTTTTGTATATAATTATCCATTTTTCCTGGCACCATTTTTTTGAAGAGACTATTCTTTTCCATTGAGTGAAATTGGCACCCTTGTCAAAGATCAATTGGCCATAGACAGTGGGGTAGATTTCTGAACATGGAATGTCCTTGTATTTATTTAGGGTTCTTTAATTTATTTTGGCAATGTTTTGTACTTTTATTTATTTACAAGTCCTTCACATCCTTCATTAGATTTATTCCCAGGTATTTGATTCTTTTAGTTGCTATTGTAAATGGAATTTTTATCCTTAGATTTATGCATCAGATTTTTCATTACTTGTGTATACAAACTATTGATTTTTGTGTGTTGATCTTTGTTCTGGTTTGCTAATGCTGCTTCATTGGAGGATGGCCAGTGGGGTCTGGAAAACGTCTGTGACTGGGAAGGCATGTGATTGGCATCTGCTCCGGAGTTCTGGTTTCAAAATGGCTTTCTCCAAGGGCATTCTTCCCTAGGCATCAGCTCCTCAAAAATGTCACTCTTAGTTACTCTTGGGGAGTTTGTTGTCTCTTAGATTCTCCAGAGCAAAAGTCTGCTTTCAAAGGCCATTTCCAAAATGTCTCTGTAAACTGAAGCTCTTCTCTCAGCCCTTATGCGTTCTTCAAAGTGTCCCTCTTGGCTGTAGCAAGCTTGCTCCTTTTGTCTGAGCTTATATAGTGCTCCAGAAAACTAATCAAGGCCCATGCTGAATGGGCAGGGCCACACCTCCATGGAAATTATCCAATGAAAGATCTCACCCACAGCTGAGTGGTCACATCTCCATGGAAACATCAAATCAAAAGTCTCCAACCCAAACAAAAGAAAACAAGAAAACAACAACACCAAAGTCTCCAACCCAATCAATACCAATACATTTTCTGCCCACACAAGACTGTATCAAAGCTAATGGCATTTTGGGGGACATAATAAATCCAAACCAGCACAATCTTGTACCCTGCCAGTTTGCTGAATTCTCATATTAACTCTAGTAGTTTTGTTGTGGATTTTTCAAGATTTTCTATATATATAGGAACTTGTGCCAGTTTGAATGTATTATGTCCCCCAAAATGCCATTATCTTTGATGTAATCTCGTGTGGGCAGACATATCAGTGTTGATTAGATTATAATTCTTTGAGTGTTTCCATGGAGATGTACCCCACCCAACTGTAGGTGATGACTCTGATTGGATAATTTCCATGGGAGGTGTTACCCCACCCATTCAGGGTGGGTCTAAATTAAATCACTAGAGCCATATAGATGAGCTGACAAACAGAAGGAACTCAGTGCAGCTGTGAGTGACATTTTGAAGAGGATCTACAGCCAAGAGGGACACTTTGAAGAATGCACAGGAACTGAGAGAGGAGCTTCAGCTTACAGAGACATTTTGGAGACAGCCTTTGAAAGCAGACTTTGGCGCTGAAGAAACTAAGAGAGGATAAACACCCCAAGAGCAACTAAGAGTGACATTTTTGAGGAGCTGAAGCCTAGAGAGGAACGTCCTGGGAGAAAGCTATTTTGAAAGCAGAAATCCAGAGCAGACGCCGGCCATATGCCCTCCCAGCTAACAGAGGTTTTCTAGATGCCATTGGCCATCCTCCAGTGAAGGTACCCAATTGTTGATGCATTACCTTGGACACTTTATGGCCTCAAGACTGTAATTGTGTAACCAAATAAACCCCCTTTTATAAAAGCCAATCCATTTCTGGGTTTTGCATTCCGGCAGCATTAACAAGCTAGAACAGAACTTGTCATCTGAAAATAAAGCTTTGCTTCTTCCTTCCCAATTTGAATGCTTTTTATTTCTTTTTCTTGACTGCTTTCTCTGGCTAGAACTTCCAGCACAATGGAATAACTGTGGTGACACTGGGCATACTTGTCTTGTTCCAGATCTTAGAGGGAAAGCTTTTACTTTTTTCATCTTAGAGTATGATGTCAGTATTGGGTTATTTTCATATGTACCCTTGATCATGTGGAGGAAATTTCCTTCTATTCCTAGTTTTGTAAGTGTGTTTATCAAGAAGAAGTGCTGGATATTGTCAAATGTCTTTTCTGTGTCAGTTGAGCTGATCATGTGGTTTTATCGCTTTGTTCTGTTAAGGTAGTGTATTACATTAATTGATTTTCTTATATTTTATCACCCTTAAAATCCCTAAATCCCACTTGAAAATGATGTATAATTCTTTAAATGTGCTGTTGGATTTAGTTTGTTATTAATTTGTTGAGGATTTTTGGGTGTATAAAGGATATTGGAGTATAATTTTTTTTTTCTGGTGATGTCTTTTTCTGACTTTGGTATTACAGTGATGTTGACCTTATAGAATGAGTTAGGAAGTGTTCCTTCCTCTTCAATTCTTTGGAAAAGTTTGAGCATGATTGTTAATTCTTCTTGGATATTGGTTAAATTCACTTGTGAGACCATCTGTTCCTGAACTTTTTTTTTTGGTTGGGAGATTTTTGATTAGTGATTCAATCCCTTTATTTGTTATTTGTTGAGATCTTTTGTTTCTTCTTGGGTTAGTGTAGGCAGTTGGTGTGTCCTCCCCTTAATTTCTGAATTTAGGTGTTTGTTTCCTCTCTCCTTCCTTTGTCAGTCTAGCTAAAGGTTTGTCAATTTTGTTGATCTTTTCAAAATCAAATTTTGGTTTTGTCTATTCTTTTTTTTTAATTTGTCTTTCATTTATCTCCACTCTAATTATTATTTCCTTGCTTCTACTTGCATTTCTCTTCTTTTTCTAGTTCCTCTAGACCTGAGGTTGGGTTTCAGATTTGAGAACTTTCTCCTTTTTAAAATAAACATTTACAACTATGAATTTGCATCCCATAAGTTTTGGTTAGTTGTGTTTTCATTTTCATTTGCCTCAATAGTTCCTGATTTCTCATCCTATACCTTCTTTGCCTATTTAGTTTCTTAAGAGTGAGTTGTTTAATTTCCACATATTTGTGAATGCTCTGTTTTTCCCTCTGTTATTCTTATCTAGCTTCATTCCACTGTAGTTGGAGAAGATATATTGTATGATTTCAAAATTTTGAATTTATTGAGGCTTGTTTCATGACCTAAAATGTGGTCTATCCCTCAAAATAATATCCATGTGCACTAGAGAAGAATGTGTATTCTGCTGCTATTGGGGAAGTATTCAGTGTATTTCTGTTACGGCTAGTTGGTTTATAGTATTATTGAAGTCTTCTATTTCTTTCCTGATGTTCTGTGTAGATATTCTATCCATTGTTGAAAGTGGTATCTTGTAGTCTCCTACCATTACTATAGAACTATCTATTTCTCCCTTCAGATCTCTCAATATTGGCTTCCTATAATTTGGTGTGCTGCCATTAGGTGCATATATATTTATAATTGCTCTGTCTTCTTGTTGAATTGTTCCTTTCATAAGTATATAGTGTTCTTCTTTGTTATGCATAATGCTTTTTGGCTTAAAGTGTATTTTATCTGATATTAGTATAACTACCCCAGTCTCTTTAAGATACTATTTCTGGGGTATAGTTTTTCCACCCTTTCACTTGTGTCTGAATTTGAAGTGATTTTCTTGTAAATAGCATATAGTTGGGTCATGTTTTTTAATCTATTTTGCCAATATCTGCCTTTTGAATGGAGAGTTTAATCCATTAACATTTAAAGTTACTGCTGATAGTGCAGGACTTTCTTCTGTTACTTTGCTATTTGGTCTTTGTAAGTTTTATACTTTTTTTGTCCTTCAGTCCTTCTCTCAATGCCTACTTTCATACTTGGTTGCTTTTTTTGTACTGTACTATTTTGTGTCCTTTCTCATTTCTTTCTGTATATATTTTTCATATCTTTATTTGTGGTTATCATGGGGCTTAAATGTAACATCCTAAATCTATAGCAATAACATTTGGCTTGATATCCAACTACAATAGGTACACACACATTGTTCTTACATACCTCCATCCCTTCATCTTTTTTTTGCTACTTGTTACAAATTATATCTTTATATATTGTATGTCAAGAACTATAGATTTATCATTACTTTTTATGCATTTTCATTTAAGAACCTATAAGAAGTGAAAAGTGGAGTTACATGCCAAAAATACATAATAATAATACTGGCATTAATTATTATCCATATAGTTACCTTTAATGGAGATCTTTCTTTATGCTGCTTTGATTCACTGTCTATTGTGTCCTATCCTTTCAGTCTGAAGAACTCCCCTTAGCATTGCTTGTAGGGCATGGCTAGTGATCACAATCTCCCTCAGCTTTTGTTTATCTAGGAATGTCTTAATCTCACCCTTATTTTTGAAAGACAGTTTTGCTGGATATAAAATCCTTGGTTGGCAATTTTCTTCTTTCAGCACTTTAAATATTCATTACACTGCCTTCTTGCCCCCATGGATTTTGATGAGAAATTGGCACTGAATCTTTTGGACTTTGGTGTACAGAACATGTTGCTTTTCTTTTGTAGTTTTCAGTACTCTTTCTTTGTTCTTGGCATTCCACAGTTTTGAGTCCTATGTGTTGGGTAAAGTAAACTTTGAGTTTATCCTGTTTGGGGTTCTTTGGGTTTCTTAAAAATGCATATTTATGTATTCTGTTAAATTTGGGAAATATACTGCCATTATTTCTTTGAATATTCCTTCTGGCCCCTGTTCTCTTTCATCTCTTTCTAAGACTTCCATAATGTGCATATTGGTATGCTTGATGATGTCTCATAGGTCTCTTAGGCACTGTTTGCTTTGAAAAATGATTTTTTCTTTCTGCTCCTCAACCTGATTCTTTTCAATTGTCTTTTCTTTGAGTTCACTGACTCTTTCTTCTGCCAGCTCCCTTGCTACTGAAAATCTCTAGGGAATTTTTCATTTCAGTTTTTGTAGTCTTGAACTGTAGTATACCTGTTTGGTTCATTTTTAAATTTTCTGTCTATTTTTTGAGACTCTTGTATTGTTCATTCATTGTTTTCCTGATATCCTTTAGTTCTCTATCTGTGTTTTCTTTTATCTCCTTTAGCATATTGAAGATCATTTCTTTAAAATCTTTGTCAAGTATGTCCAAAATCTGGTCTGTTTCATCGACAGTTTACGAATTTTTACCTTGTTCCTTTGGATAGGACATTTTCTGTTTCTTTACTTGTCTTGTCATATTTTGTTGTACACCATTCATTTTAATATTTTAAGGTGTTATCTCTTGGATTTAGTCCCTGTGTTCTCTATCTTTAAGTTCCTATCCAGCTAATTATATGACAGAGATTTTCTTGAGTGCCAGAAGTAAACAAAAACAAACTAACCAGTGCAAAAAAACACTTTTCACAGTCTTTGGAAATTGGCTCTGCTTTAGCTTATGGTCTCCTTCAGAGCTTTTCCCTCCTATCAAGAATATTAGCCCAAGGTGAAGGTCAAGGTCCTCTCTGTCTTATCTAAGCCTTATCCTGGCCTGTGCTTGCTCATGGCCCTTGAAATTCCACAGTTTATAAATGTTAATGCCCTCTCTACTCTCTATGATATTGACTTTCTTCCCATCCTGGGTACTCTACTGTATGACTTAAAGCAGGTAATCCTTGGCCCCAGGCCACTTTGTCTTAATTGTTTCTTACACTGCTTTATCTGTCCACAAGCTGCTTCTGTCAGCAAGGCAAGTTCTGAGAAGGGGAACCAGAGATGGGTTTCCTGGTTCAGTTTTTCAGTCTGCTACCCAATAGATTGGTGCTGATATACAGACACCGCACTATGCACATAGAAGTTACTCTGCTCCCTCTGAGACAGTGCCAGGGACACATAATAGGAACACAGCCTGACTCCACACCATGCTATGAAGTGATAGGGGATGGGCCAGCAAGGGCCAGGAGCTTCTCCTACTGTTTTTAAAGCTGTGTGTGTGTGTGTGTGTGTGTGTGTGTGTGTGTGTATGTGTATTTGTGTTTAAATTTTTTTATTTTGTTCTTTTTTTATTCAGCACTCTCCCAGTTACTCCAGTTCTTTAACTATTTTCTGGCATTATGAGGGTGATAGCTTTGCCAGTTTTTGCTAATTGTTCAAAGATCCTGTGAGGAAATGACACCTGGAAGCCTCTTATGCTACCATTTTGTTGTTACATTGTCTCTAACCTCATCTTCTCATAATGCTATTGCCACCCTGGCTTCAAGCATTCCTCAATCATGCTGTGCCTATTTATGCTTTAGGGTCTTTGTACTTTCTGTTTGTATGAAATATTCTTCACCTAGATTAGATACATTCATGACTAGCTTACTTATTCTTTTAAGACTACACAGTGAAGTTTTCTCTGACCACTCTATCTATATGCTCTCCAGACCCATTGTTGCACTCTATCCTCTTAGGTAATCTGACTTGATTTTTTATAAAATTTATCACCATCTGATGTTATATCTTCTTTTTTTCTAAAACAAAATCTCCATGAGAGTCTAGACTTTGAGATATTCCCTAACATAATTTCAGAGTCTGAAAATGAGCCCAGAATACATTAAGTATTCCATAAATATTTGTTGAATTGAATTTAATACATTGGTTAAGTCTTAGTTTTAGATAATAACTCCAAAATTGCTTTAATGCTATTTGTAAAGCCTCATCAAGGACTAAAGTAATTCAGGAGATTGCTATTAGGACAAGAAAAATACATAGCTTTTCCAACTTGTCTTTTGCAATAGAACAGATGTGGATTTTTTTTTCCAATTTCAATAGTGGTCTTTAATCAATCAACACTTTTCTTGTTGCCAAAGAAAAGTGTACAGAGTGAAAGGGCAACTTACTTCTAAAAAATGGCCTAATATTCTAAGCAGAATTCACTCATTTTTACATGGATAAAATGAGTGCTCACTCCAGTGCTCATGCAGATAAAAATAAAATATATCAAAGACCAAATTTTAGGATGTGTACAATTAAACTAAAATCTCCAGTGGGTAATAGAGATAACGCATTCTCAAATACTGAGAAGAGATTATATTCTTACATGTTCTTGAATTAGTTTCCTATTAATATAATATAATCAATGATTATTTTATGTAATGCGTAATTTTAAATTAGGATAATGAAATAGACCTTCAATACAAGGAATGAGAAAAGATTGATAAACGTATCAGAATATTATAATGTTAAGATATATCTATTTTTTTTTTTTGGCAGCTAAAAATATATGGATTTTTTCTTCCTTCTTTGCCATGGATGACTTCTGAGAAAAATCTAGCAATGAGAGAACACTAAGGTATGTGGTCACAGTAACCTGATTTAGTTCAGAATGTGAGATCCAACAGAAGAAATTTTTGGAAGATCCAAGCACTGTTTTTTGTTCCAAAAAGATACTTTCCTTTGAAGACCCCTCATATACTGTTCTGGTATGTCTGGATGTTGTTGCAGACTGAAGCAACCACTGTGGGGAAATGTACCCATGATTTCACCCAGTATACAAATGACAGCTGGGAGATTTAGTTTGCATATGTAATGATTTGCCACATATGCATAGATTAAACTGTCCCAGGCTGCTCCGATGTTCCATGTAGCATCCATTGTTTTGCTTGGTATTTGATTGTAGAAAGTGGCAGAGTTTGAGAGATTTCTAAACACATGATTTCTACAACCATAATGATTTCTAGTATGTGAAGAAATATTCTCAAGAAAGGACTGACAAATATATGAATGAGCACTGGTCTAGGAATCTGAAGACCTAGATTCTTGGGTTCAGCTCCATTACTCCCTAATGAATATTTGGGCAGCCTCCCTTCAAGCCTCAGACTTCTCATTTTCAAAATGGCAAGAATAAGCATCTTGCTTAAGCGCAATTTGTTGTGAAGATCAAAATGCGTAAGAAAATAATATGTAAAAAAAGATGTTTGTTCATTTTTACATGGATAAGAGGATAAGATGAGTGATCACTCTAGACAACATAAGAACAGGGTCAAAGTATCACCACAACTCCAAGTTAGATTACAAAGTCAATACATGATGGACACAATTAGATATGTACAAAAGGCAATTTAAACATGAGACACTTCTGGTACTGGAAACAAGAAGAGCAAGACAGAACTGGCCAATTTAACAGTTCAAAGTGAGTCAAGAGTAGTTAATTTCAAAATGTTTAAAGAGAAAATGTGTTTTATAGAAAAGGAATTGTCTTTGGGTAGTTTCCTTAGAACCAGACCCTGAGATAAGGCTTCATGTGGAAGCAACCTAAAACATCTAGGGAAGTGTTCCCTAGAAAAAGCAACTAGCAACTAAGAGGTGAGATTCAAGGGAATGAGGTCAAGCAAGAGTGTGCTCTCATGTCAAGTCCCACAAAGGGTAACTGTGGCTGAATCTCAAGTGGAGATTATGTGATTCTATAGGTTACACCTAGAACTCAGGAGTTAAAACTCAGAGAGGAAAGTTGTCAGTCTGCAAAAATGCACCATGCTTAGGACAAACTGAATTTAGGCCATATTTGTAGCATGGTTGTAGAGATGAAAAGATGTTTTTGAAATTCTTTCATTTATTTGCCTGTATATTGTAGCGAATGTGTGTAGACACCTGTTCTAGTTTGCTAATGCTGCCAGAATGCAACACACCAGAAATGGATTGGCTTTTATAAAAAGGGGTTTATTTGGTTACACAGTTACAGTCTTAAGGCCATAAAGTGCCCATCAACAAAGGGTACCTTCACTGGAGAAAGGCCATTGGCATCCAGAAAACCTCTGTTAGCTGGGAAGGCACATAGCTGGCATCTGCTTGCTCCCAGGTTGCATTTCAAAATGGAGTTCTCCAAAATGTCTGCATCAGCTTCCAACGGCCGTCTTCAAAATGTCTGTCTCAGCTCCAGCTAGCTATGAGTGCCTTCTGTCTGAGCTTATATAGTGCCCCAGTAAACTAAACAAGGCCCACGTTGAATGAGCAGGGCCACACCTCTGTGGAAATTATCCGATCAGGGTTACACTCACAGTTGTGTGGGTTACATCTCCATGGACACTGAACCAATAGGTTCCAACCCAATCCACACTAATACGTCTGCCCCCACAAGAATGCATTAAAGAATATGGCTTTTCCTGGGGAACATAAATATACAAACTGGCATAATACCTATATGTGCCACATTCTGAGCAAAGCATGAATGAGTGCCCCAAAGAGATTACCATATGGTGGGAAAGACAGAATTAGAAAAGAATTATCATAAACAAGGATGCATTTATGGTATGCCTGGGACTTTACCCACTTTTTGGTACATGTAAGTAAAGACGCAGCAAAGCAGAGCATAATCTTTACGTGCTTGGTTTCATACTCTGGCTCCATCACTCATTGGCTGTTGAACCCTGGGGAAATTATTCAGTCTCTCTGTTCTTATCTGTTCTTATCCTCACAGTATTCTCTTCTGAGCCATGGAGATAATAACTACCTATTGCTAGTTTGTTTTTGTGATGACTAAATGAGATAATGCGTATAAAAATATATTCTATTTAATATTCAATTTTTACAAGTAAGCTCCATTTCTCTAATTCTGTTTTTACCAAAAAACCTGAGTATAATTTGGCTTCTCATTTAGATCTGCATAGAGGGAGGAAAGTATTGGCTAAAGGAAATGAATGGCTTAGTCTCTTGACAGTTACGTTTTATACTGTAAATCAAACTTCAGCTTTATAGACCTATAGCAAAACAACAGTAAAATGTTAACATCCTCACTGTAATTTAAGGCAGGATGGATTTTGGTAATTAGAGGATCATTTTTTGGTTGTTATTCAGCACAGAGGCTTCCTCACTATAATGGCCTTTTCCATTCTTGAACCAGGTATTAAGTGGTTCACAAGTGGAATGCATCATACTGAGGTTAAAGGCAGGGGAGCTCTAATTTGCCTCACTTAAGAAAGGCTGGAAGTCAAATTCCTTGAGGCAGGAGGACTGAAGGGATGGCAAGAAGGGAGAAGTCAGAGGGAAGGAGAGCTCTTTAGTCAGGTATGGGAAAAATCAATTTTGGGGAAATTTCATGTCTTACAGAGATGTTTGGCATGAATTACTGTGGACATGCAAAGTAAAGCCGCCTCCTCTGTCTCGCCTCTAAAATCTCCAATAATATCTCCTTCAATAATGGAGGCTTTGCTATAAGTAGATTTTTAAGCTGAAGGCAAAGAATTGCTGACTCCAAATTTTGGCATGGGGTTAGAACAGAGGCTGCCTGTGGGGACAGCAGTCATGAGTCATATCGATCATATTTTGTGAGCATAGTTTTCTGAGTCCATCATCTGCTTTCCAATTTTGTCATCACCTAGAGGCTCAGACCCTGGCCTTTGGTCATTTGATAAAGTACATGTCAACCAGTGGGCCATCTCAACTGATACTCTACTGATCATGGGGTTTCTGTACCTGATGTGTAATCATTCTAAGTTTGTTGGTACTGAAATGTACTTACTACTTTTACAAATACCTTTCCTCTCCAGCACTTTTCTCTGGTTTAGGTTTTTTGTAACTCTTTTTTACAGATTATACACAGTAGGAAACAAATCTTTTAGAAAATGAATTTCTGGACTTTTCCTTTAAATATTTTCACAGAATTTACTTTAAGCAAACTTTTATCCTTGAACAGACTTTTAACTTTCTATCTGTACTGAAGAAATTTCTATCTTTGACCTTGTTTTAGAAAATTCTTTAGCATCTCCAAAAAAAATGCATCTGTGATTGTATTGGAGTAGACAAAAATGAAAACAAGGAGCAAAATATAATTCTAGTTCTTATTCTCTGCAAACTGTTCAAAGATTGGTGAGAGGGAGTACAGAAATCTAAGGTTAAACTAATGGTTTCATGCATATTTTAAAATCCTTTTGAAAAGCCCACCTGTGTCTCTAGGCTGAAGAATACATTCAGAACATATTGAATAGTAGATGGAGGAGTAGGAAGAGATGGAAAAAGGAGGCAGAAGTTCTAAAATACTGATGTTAGAGACGTTCAGGGCAGGGTCCCAGAAAAAATCAGGTTTCCCTGTAGCCTTGTTATTTTCTTTACCCCTTCTGCCAAATTGCCAGAGAGATTTCTTCAAGTTTATTTCACTGATCATTATTTTGAAAATTTCTCATGAAATTAATGTGTGGTTAACTCTGTGGTATTTAGATGACCCATATTATAATGTAAATCCTATTACTTCCCACCTTGACCTACTTTTCCCTTTCCCTCAATTCTTGTCTAAAGATGTAGTAGGCATTTATTCTTTTGAGATCCTAGCCACTCCTCCATCTTATTGTGGAAACAATACTTCATTTTGCCTTGGATGAATGGCCATTAGCCATTTTCATCCAGTGTTCTTCCTTGCACCCCAGGAATGTAATAAAATAATTTAGTAGTAATAACCAGGATACCCAATCCTTTTGTCCAGTTACTGGTTCAGAGATGAACTCATGATGCATGTTATACCATAAGAGTCAATTAGATTTAGTTCTGGAACTTAGTTTGAGCTAGTTGGAAAGTAGACTTTCTTTCTGCTGAATTGAATCTTGTGATCCAGCTGTAAATATAAAAGCTTCCAGGAACCATTATGTGGACTCTGAGAATGGAGCCAACCCAGAGGAAAGAGGACACAAAGATGGGCCTCGAGGATATTGTTTAAATCCTTTCAGTTATATGAATCATTAATTTTTTTTTTTTTGAGGACCTCATTGTTTTAATTTTGGAATGGAGACTTCTAATCATGCCATATCTCATTTATATTTGTAAAATCCCCATGCATCTCTGTTTAAGTTATATCATGCTAGTGTATAAAGTAACTCCTTTTATACCATTAACACATTCTAACATTGAGTGGGAGGAAGGAGTTATAGCAGCTAGCCTGTGATCCATTTCTTCCCTTTATGGGGTAAGAGGAATTCTGCTGAGGGGAAGAAAAGGCAGGTGAACATGTCTTATCTCCTTGTCAGTGTATGTTATTTATTAGGAAGAAACCCCTTAACTCTGAGGTTAGTACCCAGGTATCATCTAGAGAAATAGAACCCAGGATCCATGGAACATGGCTTCCTGGGGATTGTCTTGTAGACTCTGCCACTACCTGGACTTGTTGCATATTTTAAATGTTCCTTCTGTATGAGGAGCCCCATGAACATCACTTATAGACCTTATCTATTCTAATCCAGAATCTTGGGAGCTGCCATTGATGTCTCAGATGTCTCTGCTTTGTCTGAGACTTTTGCTTTCCTGAATCTCGAAATTATTTAGTAAAGCTTGATACAAGGTGAGATCTCTGCTCCTGTAAGTTAGCTCAGTGACCTAAATGAACAAAATTTGACTGTGTCTATAAAGATACCCACCAATGGACCCAAAAGGAACAGCCTACCAGGGAGTCCAGTGAAGGTCTTTCTTGGAGTCTTACATTAGCATTAGAATATATTTATTTTGTGTCCCATGAAAATGTGGCTGATTAACAGTTATGGATTCTTCATTAGGTTTTGAATACCTTAATTCATGGAGCAGGGTGTTAAAATGAAACTCATGGCCTTATTTTTTGATGAAGCCTAAAGATTGCAAAAACAAAACAAAACAAAACAAAACAAAACAAAACAATCAAACAACAAACCATCATGGCAAATATGACCACATTCAAAATGATATGCTAAACTATCCGTGAAAGACTTGAAAAAGAGGTGAAGAAAACAGGTTTGGAAAATTTAACCCTTCACTCATCTTGAGAGTATAACAAGTTGGGGTTGAAAGAACTGAAAATTTAAGTGTTACTTTTTTAAGAAAATTGTGGTGCTGTGAGAAAGGACGTATATCTTCCTTATCTCAAGCCAAGTGAGGATTTCAAGATACCAGTTAGAGAATAGGAATAAACTGAATTTACTTAAGTCTGTGGTGACAGGAGAGAGAGAGACCAGTTCGTGGGCAGAAGCTGTACTTCCATCCGTAGCAGGGTCAATGCTCTGAGAAAGTTTCTTGAGACCAGTGTACCCATGCTGAAAGACAGCACTCACTTGGAGCCATCTTAGACCTTGCAAAGAACCGATTGAGTTGAGGTGTCCCCAGCAGGGCTGTATACCTTTGGATTCCCCATGGCTGATGATAGAAACATAAGTAGCAACTTGGAGAAAAATTTCCTTCAAATGTTGTGTGTTGGAGGTGGACATTCTTCTTCAAAGATGCAAAATTATCCAGAGTTCAGGTTTGAATATCTGCAACAGTGAGAGGAAACCAATACCAGCTAAGTTCCATTCAAGTAAATCTTCCTGTTCCCTTATCTCTTCTCCTTGACAATCCATTCTCCAAGCCTGACCCCTCCTGCACACACCGACAAGAGAGATTGGAAGCCAAAGACATCATGGGGTGGTGGTGGTGGGGCAGGGGGAGAAGCTGGCAGAGTCAAAAGAAGAACCTGTGGGCAGCTAGTCTGAAGCAGATAAAGTCCTAGAAGTGGGGGAGAGTGTTTCTGCCCCAAATTTAATTGTTTTTCTTTTTTCATACTGTTGCGGGTCTTACAATATCTCCTGGTGAATTGAAACAACTGTAAAGGTGACTGGAAGTAAGCAGAATACATTTTAATTTTATGAGGGTGAATGAATAACTGGTTTTGGAACCTGAGTTCTCATCCATGAGTCAAGGAAGAGCCACTTCCTAAAGTGGGTTTTATTGAGCAATGGGAGGAAAGAGTAAGTTAGTTTTCTGAGCTTAAAAGACAAAAATGAAATGCTAATGTATAAGTTGGAGTAGGGGGATAGGTATATGTGTATAACTGATTATCCTTGAAGGGTCAGAAATTAAGTTCCCTTCCCCATGACTGAGAAACATGGGCTTGAAATGCCTGGGGTTTTGGCCTCAGCTAGGAGAACTCTGAAGTGTCACATCAGCCTTAGTCCTCCCTAAGGCTGGCTGTCTTTGTTGAGACTGCATCATTGCCCACCATCTTTCCTGCCCCATCCTCCTTCCTTCCTTCCTTTCCTCAGGTGTTGATTCCAAGAGCACTCTAAAAATCCTCGTGCAGTCTAATCTCCATCTCAGAGCCAATCTATCAGGGAACCTAGGCTGTGACATTAACCAATGTGGTTTTGCATCTTGTTCCAAATAAGCAAGAAGCATGCACAACTCGTTGACTCTTGGGTGTGTTGGATAACAATTTGGATCACTTAATGTTAAGGAATACATTTATTTTCTTAAAAGTTCTCAAATACAATTCCTTTAAGTTCATGAGAAATACTTTTTTATTATATTGTCTTAAGTTATTTATTTTATATGGAAGTATTTCAGAGACAATTTAATGCTGCATCTTATGAAATAAAATCAGTTTTTGCCTTCTTTTGCCTTCAAAGACACATTAAAAGGCATAAATCCAATTTAAAAGTCTTAATAGAGAAAAATTCAGTAATTGCCATTTTGTGCTAAATTCAACTCCCTAAATGTTGGTAAGTTGATAATACTTACATATTTTTTGAGGATACAAAACTGATACAAGGTCTTATTTGCTTTCAAGATAAAATAAGACATTTCTCTTCATTAGCCTTTAGATTTATTTATATTTTGGCCAAATGTATTTCTGTTAAGCCATTTGATTTAAATTTTCATTAAGATGACAGAAGATATCAAAGTGACTGCATTTCTAATAAATGTTTGCCACTAAGACATTTCCTATGAACCTGCGAACAGAAGACATGGAAATTTTTTTTCTGTATTTTCCTGACCTGTGGTAAAGAGTTGGAGGCAGGGAGTAGGAACGAGGGAGGAAAATAGTGAGGCAATAGTCTTATCCTGAAGGACATTTAAAAATTCTTTCTCTGAATATAGAAAAAGATGAAGTTTTAAAAAAATAAGTTGTAATGTTTATGATAAGTAACATTTTATTTTTGAATCCATTACTTTAATTATGCATTTACTTTGTAACTAGTAAGTAAAATATAGGTTCAGTAGAAGAATAAAAAATCAATAGAGTGAATAAGAGTTTCCCTAACAAAGGCAAAGAGAACAGTCTTGAGTTTTATTGATCTCTGGAACAGTAGCTCCTTAACCTTGAACTGAGAATCGTAATAGAATTAAGGAAGCATGTTTCCATCCTAGAGACCAGACTTTTGGAGGGCAGCCACTGTGAGTATAAACTGTGAACCTGGCCAACTATTTTATTTCTTATTTGATTCTTGACTCTTTTTGACTTTTGGCATTGAGTGAGGCCTCACTGATGGTGCATTTGTGCATCTGCAGTAATTGATTCTGAGGAGAATTTCTCCAGGGACCCCCTCAGCTTTCTTTTGAACATATCAAGAAGGAACATTCTTTCCCTCCCTGAAGTGCTGAAATAGGAATAGAAAGCCCCACATGGTGGGGCTCTGATTTTACCCTCCACATCTAAAGGCACAAACTGGTTCTAGGTTCAGTCATATGAAAAAAAAAGTCTGAATTGGCTGTCTTTAATCACTCCAGAATTGCATGGGAAGGCACACATGTAATGCTTCATGGGAAGCAAAACGGAATTTTGAAAAGGACAAAGGACTAGGAGCCAGCCGTTGTGGGTTTTTGTCCAGGCTCAGCCCCTTCCTACCTGTGAGTTTGGGCAAGTCACTTAAATTCTCCAATCTCACATTCTCTTTTGGCAAATGAGAGATACTAATATAAAGCTGAGTTGCCATTTCAGTGGCCATTTCAGGGGCAACTGGAAATCTGGATTTTTAGGTAAAATCACCCAATAAAATAAAAAAAAGTGGGTATATTAAAATTGGGTGATTTTACCTAAGAATCCAGAATACAACCACTTTTATTTCTTGTTTAGAATAAACAAAAGGTTTCCACGTTTGTTTAGTATTTGTTTAGGCTGAAGAAGAGTGAGACTTCTTTTGGATAGGCCAAGCATTATTCAATCTTTCTTCGTTAGTCTTCCCTGATCAACTTCTGAAAAAAGTTGACTGCTTTTACTCCCTCATTTTCTCTATTTTTTCAGTCTTCTTATCACACCTCCCAATCTGTCTTCTGCTCTATCACCCAATGAAAAGGATCACAATAAAAACCTCAGATCTCAGACCATGTCAGTATACACAGTGGTCATTTTTCAATCCTTATCTTACTTGACCTCTCAGTAGCATTTGAAAATCTCAACCACTCCCTGTTTCTTGATATCCCCTCTTTCCTTGACTTCAGTGACAAATCATCTTGCTTTCCCCTTATCTCTGTGGATGTTCCTTTTATGTATCTTTTTAGAAAAGATTCTTCCTCTTCTCTCTGACCTTTAAATGTTGTATTTTAAAGGCTTACTCCTATGCCTTTTCCTTTTTTTTGATTCTGTATTTTCCCCATAAATAAATCTTATTCAGGCTCATGAATTCTACCCCTTTTGCAACAAATGACTTCCAAAAATGTAACTCTAGCTCAGATCTTTCCTGTGGGCTAGTGGAGTCAACTGCTTTCTAAATATCTCCTTTTTAGGCACATCTACTTCAACATGCCTAGAACTCCACTAATGTCCTTTTCCCTAAAACCCAGTTCTCCTCTAGTGTTGCACTTCTCACTATGTGGCACTAATATCTATCCATTTGCACAAGTTAGAAACGTAGGACTGAATACTCATTATTTCTCTCTTCCTCACCTGGAATTTCAAATCCATATGCCTACATATCTCTTAAATCTTTCATTTTCATCTGCACTGCTGTCATCCTAGTCCAAGCAACCATCTCGCTCTGTGCCCTCCAATGCATTCAACTGTCAGATTGATTTGTTAAACAGAAATCTGATATAACCTTTGCCTGCTCAAAACCATTCATGGCTTTCTAATTTGGGGGCAAAGACCTTTATAGTTTTACGGTTATGCGACCTGTTTGTCTATATGATCTGATCCCCCTTCCCATCACTAGCTGTGTCATGATTTGCTTTTCACCTTGCAAATTTCCCTCTTTCAGTTCCTAGAATTCACCAGGTTTCTTTCTGCCATCAGTTCTTTGACCTGGACCAAAGATTCTTTTCCTGACACTACTCCATACCCCCACTCCCTTGTATGCATCTTATAGACAACAATGCAAGCATTCCTTCCTCCACAGAAAGTTTCCTGACCCTCCAGACTAAGTTCTCTTCTCCCTTGGTTTATACTCTTACCACATTCTGTATTTTTCTTTCATGGCATTTACAAGAGTGTGCAGTCACATTTGTGTCCTTGTTTGGTTTCTGTGGTCTTCCAACAGTCTGTAAGTTTCACAAGTACCATATGTTTTGTTTATCATTAAATTCCAAATGTCTCGGTATTTAGAAAAGGTTCAGTAAATAGTAATCAATTGAATGAACAAATGGTTTTGAACAAGTTTTAATTTCAGATTTTAATATTTTGCATTTCTTTAGAAATTAAAAAAAGTTTATTTATGATACAAAATTATAATAATCTGATCCATCACCCATCCAGACCTCAGAATATCTTCTCTCCCACATTTTACAATTCGGGAATGCTAATGACTCATTGTCAGCTGTCTTACAGTCTTGCTTTTACACATACTCTAGCAAATTTATCTCCAACCCCCATGTTTGATTGTCATCTACACACTAGGGGCAGGTGGTGTGGTGGTAACACACTTGTGCTTAGGGAACAGACAGCCTCAGTAGAATTCTTGTGTTGACACTTATTTGCTGAATGCTCATGAGCAAGTCACTTTACATCTTTGAAACCTGGTTATTTTATTTGCCTTCCCAGTAACTTGAGTCTATACCTCCTCAGGGTAGATGCCAGCAAATAGCTTTTCTAACTTTTTTTGTAGCTGGGGTGCCAATCTGATACCTGTACAGTCCCTTGATTTGGAAGCTAGTGACAGAGAAGTAAGTATGTCTGGTATTGGTGGGACAGGGAATCCAGCTTCCAGAGGCTACAGCAGCATCTGGCTTTGGTGAGGAGGATCTGTGTTTGTGTGTATGTGTGCAGTAGGGCTATTCCAGGGAAGAAGTGTCTCTAGTGAAATTTGGCCCTTGTGGTTTGCTATGTAGATTCCAAGCCTTCCCGGAACAGCAATAAACTGTCTAACAGCCTTTAATAAATCTCTGTCCTGTCTGAAATAGCAGAAGTAATTTTGCCACAGGAAGCTGCCATTCCTCCCTTGTCTAATGAGACAATTTCTGCCTTGCTTGATGAACTTAGAATTGCCTAAAGCAATTCCCTTGAATGGGGAAAATCATCTTCCATCTCCCTGCTCCCCACCTCCTGCTCAGTGTACCCAGATCTACAGCTAGAATCAGAACTCTGGGGGCTGGGGGTAGATCCATGGACAAAATAAAACCTAGAAGGACAAGATTTCACATTTACGGTTTTTTCAGTTTTGCTAGTTTATAGGAACCAGTTATGTAGGAATAGTCCAAGAAGAGAGAAACATACTTTCAGATTTCATTGAATTTACTGCTGTAAATATCCTTATCAGTGGCTGGGAGTGATTTTAATTGGCTGCAATGCAGATTGAAATGCGGATTTAGTTCTGACCAATGATATTTTGACCTGCCAAGAAAATCTGTTGTAATCCAGACTAGGGCTCAGCAAATCATGGCCCCAGGGCCAAAACTGGCCAGTGGCCTGTGGGTTTTTGCTGTTGTTATTGTTTTACCGCCCATCCGCTAATATTGATTTCTATCTTCTTAAATGGTGTCATTTTAACTGGTTATGTAAGTATCACATAATACCCTTGATTTTGTCTCTTAGCCTAAAATATTTACAGTCTTGTCTTTTGAGAAAGTTTGCTGTCCCCTAATCTAGACTCCAAAATTCATAGAGCTTGGAATGATGGATTGGCTTCGTCTTGCACTATCTAATTACCTTCCTGCTAAATTTGTCCCTCTTAGAGCCCTCTTGCACCAGTTTTCGGTATGACTGCTACCCAAAGGGGTCAGGGAGGAGCATGTCGGAAACACAGGGCAATCCATAAATATTTGTTTCCAGAGCTGCTTTAACAAATTACCACAAACTTGGAAGGCTTAAAACAACTGAAATTTATTCTCTCACATTCCTGGATGCTCCAAGTCTGAAATCAAGAGGTCACCTGGCAATGCACTCTCTGATGGCTCTAGAGAAGAATCTTCCTAGCTGCTGGCAGTAGCTGGCAGCCCTTGGTATTAGTGGCCTGCAGCTGCCTCACCGTAGACTCTGCCTCCATCTTCACGTGGCCTTGATTCCTGCGCGCCTTTGTTTCTGTTCCTCTCTTCCTCTTCTTATAAGAACACTGGTCATATTGGATTCAAGGCCCACCCCACTCCTTTATGACTTCAACTTAACAAATTACATCTGCAAATTTCCAAATAAGGTCATATTCTGAGGATCTGGGGGTTAGGACTTTAACAACACATGTTTTTGGGGGACATAAAGTCACATTATAAACGGGTATGCCAACAGGGATGGGAAAATTTGCAGCCTGTTTTGCAGTCTGCCTCACCAACATAGAAAGTTTTGGTTTGTATCATTCTCAAATTCATGAATATCCTCTGTTTCAAGCTTCTATACCTTTGAATATGTGATTTCCTTTTCTGGGCTACGATTTCACCTTAGTCTTACTGGAGAAATCACACTCATGGTTCAAGACTTCATTTCTTCAGGCTGAATTAATTTTTTTCATTTCCTCTCAATTCTACAAAAAATTGTGCATCTATCACCTACAGCACTTATTGCACTGTGTTTCATAATTAAAGGCCTTTATGTTACTGAACAAGTGTCACCCTGAGGATGGAGATTTCCCAAGTTCTAGCACAATGTTTAGCAAATTGTAGCTGCTCAATAAACCATTATTGAATAAGGTGCACAGCCACTTTATTGCATTTCTTTTTCCTCTGAGGCACAGCAGCAATGAACTCTCTTCTGGCAAAATCTGTCTGCAGGGCTGAGGGATTTTCAGGTTTCTGATAAGTCTTTATATGTAAAGAAGGCTGTCATAGTGCTAAAGGCTTAAACTTTTACTATGCTACTCACTTTTTAATCTAGATTCTAAGAAGTACCAATATTCATGAGTTTATGGGTTTTGACTGTAGACTATTCCTGTAGCACATTCTGACTACCATAATCCTCACCTTTTTTTTTTCTCATATAAGCTGAAATAAATATGAAAGGTAATTCTGTTTTCATCCACTAGTCTGCATTATTTGGGTAGTCATGGCTTAAATTTAACTTTTGTTTTGCCTACATGGACTTCAATATTTTGCATTTTCCTCCTCCTTTTAGAAAAGTGGAAAGAAAAGTGCTCATTTCAACCAATAGATTTCTCCCAATAAACAGCCCAGCACATTCATAACATATGTTTACTCTTTAACCTCTCACTGAACTTGTTGAAATTGGTGAAATACAACCCTTTCCAAAGAATTAGACTAAAAATAAGATTGTATATATTCTAGCATTTCTCTTCCCCGAAACAAATATGAGATATCTTTTAGAATTCAGAGAGCTATTTAGGGACTTTCCCCTTAGCCTAGAGCAGCCAATATATATATATATATATATATATATATGTATATATATATATATTTTTTTTTTTTTTCTTTTTTCCTTTTCCCTTCCCCCAACTTTCCTCCAAATCTGAGCCAAATCAGGTAGTCATGGAGAGGGAAGATTTGCTTTCCTTACCCTCTTTGTGGTAGGAGAATGGAAAATGCTGTGTTGTTCAGGTCTGAGCTCCTGGCAACTGCTGTGTTGGCAACAATTAGGGGAGATTTTGAACTGAATGTCTGGCTGCTGAAAGTTTTTGGATTTGAGGTTTGATGCTATCAAAATATTTATCTGGTCAGATGCAGAAGCGTGCTGTTTAATCTAGGAGGAATGCAAGCAGGTTGTCCTTTACAGTGCATTTCTGAGTGCTCTGCCTTTTTCTATGGTGAAGTTATTGCAGTTGCTCCGTGTGCTTTGAGAAGGGTAGGTCTGGGGACAGAGCATTCTGCCACTTTTCAGTTTAGTCTGTTTCAAACCTTAGAAAGTTTCTGAAGAGATTTCCCAAACGAATGAAACAGTGGTTATATTTCCTGGTTTATTCTGCAAAGTTTGAATTGTTATATTGATTTTAAGCTAATTCTCCAAATAAGATTTCAAAAGTTTCATTTGGGAATCACTTTCAGACACATGCACACACACATGCACACGAAGACCTAATATGGAGCTTCATTTATTTTACTCAAAGTGCTCCCATTGGTTGAAAAATATTATTTCTAATAATAGAGTAGCGTGTCTCAAATTGACCACTATCTTTAGTATTTATTTTCTATTATTTAATTTTATTATTTTAATTGTTGATAAATATATAATACAATGCTCTTCAGATTAATACCTGCCGTCTTTAAGTTTTTGAATGCAAAGATTACGGTAAGTGGGCCGACAGTCTTTTAAGAACACAGACACATCTGAAATGTATTGTCTTTGTTTGTTAAGGAGGGAAAGATTGTCAGCCATACATACAGGGGAAATATCTTGCCAATAGTAAGATGCTTTTATACAAAAGATTGGTCAGGGCCACCAGAAAAGTAATTATAGTATGAAAGAATGTCTCCCCAAAGAGGAACGTGTTTTATTCCCTCATCTTCTGAACACAGACTGTTTACTTTTCCTATAACCCATTTCACTTTATTTATCATTAATTTCATAATACCACAGAGATAACTGGTTCTTTAAATTTTTCCTGAACAAGTTATTTTATTAGGCATCATCAGTCTTCTTGAATTTAGGTTTGGCTTTTTTTGGCAGTTTGGGGATAGAATACTTAATAGCATGAAGCTTTTTGAGGCCAATTAATAATGTTGTCACAATTAGATTAACCTTTTTAAAAAATCTTTGGTAGGCAAATGTTTTTCCACTTATACTTTTAACTCCATACCATTTTTCTGATCATTTTTCTAACAATTTGGTATTTGATGGTTTCTATTTGGTTTATACATTAACAACCAAGGTTGGTCTGCCTTTTTATATTTCTGTGTTGGTTCATATTACTGATGTCTTCTGTCACCTGACAATTTTCCTTGAAGTCAGTACGTAACATTCAAATGGATTAAAAAAGTTTTGTAGACTCAAAATTGCTAGATGTTCATATGAATGGCCAAATGGGGCATGGAATAACCTGAGGACCCATATAAACTGTGACTGTAATTTTTGGTTCCTATACAACCAGAGACTTTTTTTATTTTTTATTTTTTGCATTTTTTATTGTGAAAGATAACATATACACAGAACAGTGATAACTTTCAAAGTACAATTTAACAAATAGAGAGCAACAAATTTCAAAAATGTTATGGGTCACAGTTCCACAATTTCAGTTATTTCCTTGTTGTGAAATAGACATGCTGAAAGGTGATAACTTTCCAAGTATGATTTAACAAGTAGTTATATAGATAATTTCAAAGAATATTATGGGTTACAGTTCCCATATTGTATGTTTGTTATGTCCTTATTGTAAAATATAACGTATATACAGAAAGGTGGTAACTTTCAAAGTACAGTTTAATGAGTAGCTATAGAGCAAATTCCAAAGAATGTTATGGATTACAGTTTCATCATTTCTGTTATTTCCTTCTAGATATTCTAATACCCTAGCATCTAAAAATAAAAAATAAAAAAATAAAAAAAGTGATTAAAATATATTTATATTAAGATTCAGTATTCGTAATCCTTTGTTGAATCCTATCTTGTTTGTTGCTACCCCTTCCTCTAATTAAATAACATTCCCTGTCTTCAGAGATGTCTAGGCAGTGACCAACCTAACTTGTTCATATTGAAAAGGGGTGTCGACATTATGGGGAAGGGGGCTGCATCTGGCTGATGTTCTTGAAGAGGCTGTTGCCTCTGGGTTTTGGGACTTATCTGGCATAGGAACTGTCTGGAGGATTTAAGTTTCTGAAAAATAAAATTAGTGAATGAAACTTTTATAGAGTCTCAGACAGGGACTTAGGTATTTTAGGGCTACTGTTGTTTAGAGCCTGGCATACAGTCAACCAGAGATTAAAAGCATAGACAAATTAGACCAATATTATTCTTTGGTCTCTTTAGTTCTGCTACAGTAGTACATAACAAGACTGAAAACAAAGGCTAATGATTATTCAGAAGATTTAAAACTACCAATGTCTGGAGGGTTTCCAGAAGCTGAAAATCTTAAATGGGAAATTCTTTGTGTTTTCTTACATAACACAATCTGAAAAGAGAACATCTGTGAGTGGGTAAGTAACTTAAGGAATGCTTTATTGAGGTTTTTAATTATGGCTGCATGATGTACCTCAAAATGCACAAATTTGAACTTTTTTCCCATTTTAAAACAAACTTTTGCCTTTAAATTCTACTGCTATCTTGAAGCTTAAAATCTAAGAGCTGACTTTGACTCTGCCTGATCTTCTGAGTCTTACATTTAATATAACACCAATTCTGGTTAATTCTAGTTTTTTGTGTTTTTTTTCAATTGATATTGTTCAAAAACCATACAATTATCCAAAGATCCAAAGTGTACAATCAATTGCCCAAGGTACCATCATACAGCTGTGCATCCATCACCACAATTATTTTTTTTTCAATTTTTAGAACATTTTCATTACTCCAGAAAAGAAATAAAGATAAGAAAAGGAAACTCAAATCCTCCCATTCCCCTAACCACCCTCCTCCATTATTGATTCATAGTATTGGTATATTACATTTGTTACTGTTGAAAGAATTTTGAAATACTATTAACTGTAGTATATAGTTTGCAATAGGTATATTTTTTTCCTATATGCCCCTCTATTATTAAATTCTAGTTATAGTGTCGCATGTTTGTTCTTGTTCATGAGAGATATTTATAATATTTGTACAGTTAATCATGGACATCGTCCACCACAAGATTCGCTGTTTTTTTATACATTCCCATATTTTAACCTCCAGCTTTCCTTCTGCTGACATATGTGACTCTGAGCTTACCCTTTCCACCACATTCACACACCATTCAGCACTGTTAGTCATTCTCACAACGTGCTAACATCACCTCTGTCCATTTCCAAACATTTAAGTTAACCTAGTTGAACATTCTGCTCATAATAAGCAAGCGCTCCCCGTTCTTTAGCCTCATTCTATATCCTGGTAACTTATATTTCATGTCTATGAGTTTACATATTATAATTAGTTCATATCAGTGAGACCTTGCAACATTTGTCCTTAAGTGTCTGTCTTATTTCACTCAATATAGTGTCCTCAAAGTTTCTTCATCAACCCATTTTTTAAGACAGTTTTGTTCACACACCATACATTCTGTCCTACGTAAACAATCAGTGCTTCCCTGTACAGTCATGTATTTCTGTATTCACCACCCTCACCACTATCTATATAAGGACATCTCCATTTCTTCCACAGAGTAGGAGGAAGAGTCAAAGATGGTAGAGAGACAAAAGAAAAAGAAAAAAGAAAGAGAAAAAAAATACATGACAGCTAGAAAGCAACAGTAGGAAAGATAGCATCAAACTAAAGAAGAATAAAGAGTCAGACAACACCACCAATGCCAAGAGTCCTATACTCCTCTCCTATGCACCGCCCCCCACCCCCCCGCACCATATGCATTTAGCTTTGGTGTATTGCCTTTGTTACATTAAAGGAAGCATAATACAATGTTCCTGTTAATTATAGTCTCTAGTTTGCATTGATTGTATTTCCCCCCCAATCCCACCCTCTTTTTAACACCTTGCAAGGTTGACATTCATTTGTTTTCCCTCATGTAAAAACATATTTTATCACAGTTGTTGAGCACTCTAGGTTTCACTGAGTTATACAGTCCCAGTCTTTATCTTCACTCTTTCCTTATGGTGTCCCACATCCTAACCTGCCTCTTTCAGCATACTCTCAATCATCTTTGTTCAGTGTACTTACATTGCTGTGCTACTATCTCCAAAAATTGTGTTCCAAACTTCTCTCTCCTGTCTTTTCCTTTCTGTCTGTAGTGCTCCCTTTTGTATTTCCTGTAGAGCAGGTATCTTGTTCACAAACTCTGTCATTGTCTGTTTGTCAGAGAATCTTTTAAGGTCTCCCCCATATTTGAAGGACAGTTTTGCTGGATACAGGATTCTTGGTTGGTGGTTTTTCTCTTTCAGTATCTTCAATATATCACCCCACTTCCTTATTGCCTCCATGGTTTCTACTGAGAAATCCTTACACAGTCTTATCAAGCTTCTTTGTATGTGATGGCTCACTTTATTCTTGCTGCTTTCAGGATTCTCTCCTTATCTTTGATGTTTGATAATCTGATTATTAAGTGTCTTGGCATAGGCCTATTCAGATCTATTCTGTTTGGGATACACTGTGCTTCTTGGATCTGTGATTTTATGCCTTTCATAAGAGATGGGAAATTTTCATTGATTATTTCCTCTATTATTGCTTCTGCCCCTTTTCCCTTCTCTTCTCCTTCTGGGACACCCATGACATGTACATTCCTGCATTTTGTGTTATGATTCAATTCCCAGAGATGTTGTTGATATTTTTCCATTCTTTTCTCTAACTGTTCTTTTGTGTATATGTTTTCAAGTGTCTCATTCTCCAGTTCCTGAGTGTTTTCTTCTGCCTCTTGAGATCTGCTGTTGTATGTCTCCATTGCGTCTTTCATCTCTTGTGTTGTGCCTTTCATTTCCATAGATTCTGCCAGTTGTTTTTTCGAACTTTCGACTTCTACCTTATGTATGCCCAGTATTTTCATTATATGCTCCATTTCTTTTACCACATCTTCCCTAAACTTTTTGCATTGATTTAGCATTATTTGTTTCAATTCTTGTATCTCAGGTGAAGTGTAAGTTTGTTCCTTTGACTGGTCCATAACTTCATTTTTCTTAGTGTGGGTGGTAGTTTACTGTTGTCTAGGCATCTGGTTTCCTTGGTTACCCCAATCAGGTTTTCCCAGACCAGAATGGGCTCAGGTCTCAGGAGACAATAGTATCAGGTTTTCCTGAGGGTGTTTCTTAGAAGATTGATAGCTCCTGTGAGGCCTCAAGTCACTGTGCTTTTCTGCCCAGCAGGTGGCGCCATCAGCCTGCCACTCCAGATGAGTGTAAGGAGGTGTGGCCCGTGGCTGCTTTCCCCCAGGCTCTGGAGTGTGGCTCTGAATGGAAGGTGGGTAGTAGAATCTTGCACTACCTTTTTCTTCCTAGGGAAGATACACCCCCTGGGGAGATATCATTTGCATTTGAATAGTCTCTCTGACTCTGCTATCCCCACCCTTGTTTGGGTCAGAGCACTGGGAACTGAAAATGGCTGAGGCTTTCTCCACTGAGCCTAAAAAAGGGCAGAAAACCCCCATTCAGGGCCAGCCCACAGTCACCCTCTCTTTCACCCGTCAACCAGAGACAGCACCTGCTTCTCTGGGCTCTCTCTCCCTCTCAGAGAGTTCTTCCAGCTCTCCAAGGTTAGTCATCACCAAAAGCCTCTGTCTGCTTGTTGGGGATTGTACTTTGTATTCAGCAGTGAACATTTGTTAATTGAAAACTCAGTTGGAGCTGGGCTGGGATATATTCACTTGTTCAGAGAGTGCTGCTCTCTAGCAGAGCAAGACTTTTCAGTTTGGGCTGGTGTGGGGGAGGGGCTCTCAGCTCCAGTCCTCAGTTTTTACTTACAGATTTTTTGCTGTGATCTTGGGCATTCCTCCCAATCCAGGTTGGTGTATGATGTGTGGACAATCATGTTTGTCCTCCAGTAGTTGTTCCAGATTATTTACTAGTTGTTACTGGTTGTTTATTAGTTGTTCCAGGGGGACTAATTAGCTTCCACTCCTCTATGCTGCCATCTTCTTCCAATCACACTTTTCCACTTTTGATGCTGGAGCTGGCATTGCCTTCAATGACCACTTCGTCCAGCTCACTTCCTGGTATGACAGTGAATTTGGCTACAGCAGCAGAATGGTGCACCTTAGGTCTGCCTGGCCTCCAAGGAGTAAGAGCCCCTGGACCACCAGCCCCAGTGACAGCATGGGAGGAAGAGAGAGGCCATCAGCTGCTGGGGAGTCCTGGCCCCAAATCGATCCTTCGATTCAGAGCATCACCCATTCCCCACGGCTTCCATCCCTGACCCCCTCTAATTCTAGTTTTGAAATATATTTTAGATTGTCACTTCTATTCCTGTTGCTGCAAATCTCATCAGAACTCTGATGTCAGACATTCATTAGCTTCTTTCCATTAATTCATTTTTCTGTCTTCATGTTATCTTCTTTACGATCATTCTGTATGGATCTTTCCTTCAGTTTAATCTTCCTCAAACCCCTTTCATCAGACTACTCCACTGGAATGTTGGAGTAACTTTTAACTCTTTTTTATTTTTTTCTTCTCCCTTGTCTGATACATTCAGTCAGGTTTTAAGCTCCATCAATTCTACTTTAATCACTAACACTGGGAAAACTAAGATGAATAAGATTGGTTTCCTTACCCTCAAAGAACTCCTTATGTGATTGTGGGGCTAACAACACAATTAAAACAGTACCAGGAATGCCTATGACCTTATGAGCATAAAGGAGGAGGAACACAGAATAACCTACTTGAGTCTAGGAGGAAGAAATGAGGTTAGGACAGGAAGGTATTCTGATGCTCGATGTGAGTTCTGCTTGATCGTATTTCAACTTGTCTTGACTTCATGATTTCACCTTATTCTTCCAATAAGTTTGAGGACAAGCCTTATTTAGTGTATTTATTATATTTGAAATGAAGCCTGTAATAACCTGCTACCAAGTCATCACAAATCTATTTTCCACCACACAGCACTGCCAGATTAGTCTTTTGAATGCAAGTTATGAATATTTGATTTTCCAGCTAACAAACATTTAGTGATTTCCATTATCTGATGCATAAAGGAAATATATGTAAAGGAGTTGGATGCCTGTGTATTACTTAGGGTTCTCTAGGGAAACAGAATCAACAAAAGATATCTGTAAATTTAAGTTTTATAAAAGTGTCTCACTCAACTGTGGGTATGCACGAGTCCAAATTCCATAGCTCAGGCAGCAGACTGGCAACTCCAATGAACTCCTCAGGAAATGCTTCACTGGTCAGAGGAAGAAGAAGTGAAGGTCTTCCATCTGTCTCACTTAAAAGTCTTCAACTGATTGGATTAAATCCAGCTGATTGCATTCTCTCATTGTGGAAGACATGCCCTTTGTTGATGTAATCAGTCACAGCTGTAGCCTATTGACTGATGATTTAATAAACCAGCCTTCTGGTTTATTAACCAACCACAAACGTCCTTGGCAGTAATGATTAGGCCAGTGCTTGCTTGACCAGACACCTGGGTACCATCACCTGGCCAAGTTGACACATGAACCTAACCATCACAGTCTGAAATTATCTCTTTGGCTGCCCCTTTCACTGCTATCCTTTATAGACTGGGTACTCCAGTCAAACTAACCTCTTAATTTTTATTCCTGCTTTCCTACCTCAGTGCTTTCACTGGGCTATTTCCTCTACTTGGGATGAGTTTCCTTCCAACTTCATATCTCCTTTTCTTTTAGTGATTATAAAATGTTACCCTTCATAATTTATTCCCCTATCATCTTTAAAAATCTCTCTTTTTTTTCTGAATTCCCATAAACTTTATTTTTACCATGATCTTTGTGACTAAGGTGTATCTTCCTTAAAAGCTCCTAGTCCTTTAGGTTCCTATATATTTCAATATTCTTTCCATAGTGCTTATGATAACTTGAATATTATAGATAGGAAGTATATTTGATTATTTGAATTTATATTCACAATGCTTCTCCGCTGCCAATCAAATTTATTTCAGTATTAACAGCCCTTTGAAATCTTGCCTCAGATCACCTCTTCTACTTACTTTTTTTCTTCTTCAAGGGAGATGATTTTCTACAGCTAGTAAAGTCACTCTTATTTCTTTTGGAGATTTGCATTTAATATATATAAAATACTTAGCATTCTCTGTTCTTACTGGAAGCATTTAATAAATGGTGATGAGTAGAGTTTCTGGTGTCAAACTATCTGGGTTCAAACCCCAGTCCTGCTGCTTGGGAGCTGGGTGACAATTAGGTAACTTTCCCAGACCTTAGTGCTTCCTTTGTCAAAACAGTGAATTAATAGCATGCACATTATAGAGTAAAACCAGCACAGTGGTTAGCATATAATAATAATAAATAAATCTTAACTATCTATCCTCCTGATTCTTCTCTCCATCTTTATCTCCTTCTCCATCTTAATGAGAAAGAAGGATTCCAAAAATGTTTATTAAATACTTACTATATGCCTAGGCTTCTAATGATGAATTAGACATAGTTATTCCCCTCATCCCTACTCTCCTTTTTTAAGAGCTTATAGCCTCAGCAGAAGACAAGTACCTAAAATCGTTTCTAAAGAATGGACTTGAATGTAGAGATGTTTTCAGTATGTCTGTTTGGGGGTGGGGTTGTGAAATGTAGGAAATTGAGGGATTTTCCATTTCCTTTGTATTGTAGGAGACTGAAAAAGTCTGTGAATGTGCTTAAAGCAATAGAGTTCTGTTCTTTTACAAGCCGTGAAGAAAGTAAATGTCAGTTGGAATAGTCTATTGGGAAGAGGAAAATGACATGACTTGTAACTTAGCAGAGGATCACAGGCCAGTGCTGGGCCACAGTGGAAGTTAGTGATTACTGTACCAATCCATCTATCAAGTATCACTGAAGAGAGAATGAGTAATATGCATAAGACTTGAGAGATAAGTGGCAAAAGAAAATCAAGAGGGAGCTCTAGATTTGATGAAAAGTTCTGGAGGTTGAGTACAGAACTTTTGTTGCATCAGAAGAGAAATCAGTTTAGTTCAACAAATATTTCCTGAGTCCCCACTATGTTCTAGATGATGTATGTAACAAGTGTTTCACTACAGTGTGACACATGCTGTATTAAATGTTTGACCATGGTGAGGTGGGACCTCAGAGCGGGGAACCCTTAGTACAGTCTAGGGTTTCAGGGAGGGTGTCCTGGAGGAAATGATTTTTGAGCTGAGTGTGAAATGTGGCTAGAGTGAAATAGAATGATATAATATTTTGGAACCAGAGCAACCCCTGGCAATGGCAATATTCCAGGCTACAGTTTCCCAGTAGGTTCTTGATTAAGAGAGGAGATTGCTGTAGTGAGGGAGAACTGTGCTGCTCAATATGAGATGGCCTGTCTTAATGGGTGCTAAAGTTTTTGGTTAGAGTAAAATTTATTTTTTGAGTCAGATGACAGACTCCTATTTACATAAGGAAGTGTCTTAGTTTGTTGGTGCTTCTGCAATAAAGTGCTACAAGCTGGGTGACTTAAACTGCAGTTTATTCTCTCATAGGCTTGGAGGTTTTAAGTCCAAAACCAAGGTGTAGGCAGGGCTGTGCTTCTTCTGAATTCTGTAGGGTTCTAGGGGTGGTTTTTCGGAGATCCATGACATAACTCAATCTCTACCTTTGTCACATGGCCATTTCTCTCTTTGTCTGTCTCTTACTGATTGTGTCCAAATTTCCTCTCCTTAGAAGTACACCAGGCATATTGGATTAGGACCCACCCTAATCCAGTTTGGCCTCATCTTAATAAGATCTTCAAAGATCCTGTTTCCAGCAGGGTCACATTGAAAGGACCATGAGTTGGGACTTGAAAATGTCTCTTTTGAGGACACAATTCAATCCATAACAGGGAAGAGCTTAGAATTTGATAGGGAAGAATAAGACTAGAAAAATATGGCCAAATGGCATGTATCTCAAATAAGAGACCATTTTTAATTGAAGGAATGTGGTGGATAGTCATTGTATTTTTTTTTTTATCTTCATTTTATTGAGATATATTCACATACCACGCAGTCATACAAAACAAATCATACATTCGATTGTTCACAGTACCTTTACTTAGTTGTACATTCATCACCTAAATCAATCCCTGATACCTTCATTAGCACACACACAAAAATAACAAGAATAATAATTAAAGTGAAAAAGAGCAATTGAAGTAAAAAAGAACACTGGGTACCTTTGTCTGTTTGTTTCCTTCCCCTATTTTTCTACTCATCCATCCATAAACTAGACAAAGTGGAGTGTGGTCCTTATGGCTTTCCCAATCCCATTGTCACCCCTCATAAGCTACATTTTTATACAATTGTCTTCAAGATTCATGGGTTCTGGGTTGTAGTTTGATAGTTTCAGGTATCCACCACCAGCTACCCCAATTCTTTAGAACCTAAAAAGGGTTGTCTAAAGTGTGCGTAAGAGTGCCCACCAGAGTGACCTCTCGGCTCCTTTTGGAATCTCTCTGCCACTGAAGCTTATTTCATTTCCTTTCACATTCCCCTTTTGGTCAAGAAGATGTTCTCTGTCCCAGGTCTACATTCCTCCCTGGGAGTCATATTCCACGTTGCCAGGGAGATTCACTCCCCTGGGTGTCTGATCCCATGTAGGGGGGAGGGCAGTGATTTCACCTTTCAAGTTGGCTTAGCTAGAGAGAGAGGGCCACATCTGAGCAACAAAGAGGCATTCGGGAGGGGGCTCTTAGGCACAGTTATAGGGAGGCCTAGCCTCTCCTTTGCAGCAACCGTCTTCCCAAGGGTAAAACCTATGGTAGAGGGCTCAACCCATCAAACCACCAGTCCCCTATGTCTGAGGTCATGTGAGCAACCATCGAGATGGGGTAGGCCAATACCCCTGCATTCTCCACAGGCTCCTCAAGGGGGCACTACATATTTTTTTCCTTGTTTTCCTTTTTTTTTTAACTTTCCCTTCTTTGTTAAATCAACTGTATAAAAAAAAATTTTTTTTTAAATTAAAAAAAAAAAACATACAATAAAAGAACATTTCAAAGAGATCATAACAAGGGAGTAAGAAAAACACAACTAACCTAAGATAACTGCTTAACTTCCAACATGTTCCTACTTTACCCCAAGAAAGTTACCTAATATAGCAACATTTCTGTGAACTTGTTCCTACTATATCTATCAGAAATTAACAGACCATAGTCATTCCTGGGCATCCCCAGAACGTTAAATAGCTTATCTGTTCTTCTTGGATTATTGTTTCCCCTTCCTTAATTGTTCTCTATTGCTAGTTCCCCTACATTCTACATTATAAACCCTTTGTTTTACATTTTTCAAAGTTCACATTAGTGGTAGCATATAATATTTCTCTTTTTGTGCCTGGCTTATTTCGCTCAGCATTATGTCTTCAAGGTTCATCCATGTTGTCATATGTTTCATGACATCGTTCCTTCTTACTGCCGTGTAGTATTCCATAGTGTGTATATACCACATTTTATTTATCCACTCATCTGTTGAAGGACATTTGGGTTGTTTCCATCTCTTGGCAATTGTGAATAATGCTGCTATGAACATTGGCGTGCAGATATCTGTTCGTGTCACTGCTTTCCGACCTTCTGGGTATATACCGAGAATGCAAACGCTGGATCGAATGGTAACTCTATATCTAGTTTTCTAAGGAACTGCCAGACTGACTTCCAGAGTGGCTGAACCATTATACAGTCCCACCAACAATGAATAAGAGTTCCAATTTCTCCACATCCCCTCCAGCATTTGTAGTTTCCTGTTTGTTTAATGGTAGCCATTCTAATCAGTGTTAGATGGTATCTCATTGTGGTCTTAATTTGCATCTCTCTAATAGCTAGTGAAGCTGAACATTTTTTCATGTGTTTCTTGGCCATTTGTATTTCCTCTTCAGAGAACTTTCTTTTCATATCTTTTGCCCATTTTATAATTGGGCTCTCTGTTCTATTGTCATTGAGATGTAGGATTTCTTTATATATGCAAGATATCAGTCTTTTGTCAGATACATGGTTTCCAAAAATTTTTTCCCATGGAGTTGGCTGCCTCTTTACCTTTTTGAGAAATTCCTTTGAGGTGCAGAAACTTCTAAGCTTGAGGAGTTCCCATTTATCTATTTTTTCTTTTGTTGCTTGTGCTTTGGGTGTAAAGTCTAGGAAGTGGCCGCCTAATACAAGGTCTTGAAGATGTTTTCCTACATTATCTTCTAGGAGTTTTATGGTATTTTCTTTTATATTGAGATCTTTCATCCATTTTGAGTTAATTTTTGTGTAGGGTGTGAGGTAGGGGTCCTCTTTCATTCTTTTGGATATGGATATCCAACTCTCCCCGCCCCATTTGTTGAAAAGACCATTATGACTCAGTTCAGTGACTTTGGGGGCCTTATCAAAGATCAGTCAGCCATAGATCTGAGGGTCTATCTCTGAATCCTCAATTCGATTCCATTGATCTATATGTCTATCTTTGTGCCAGTACCATGCTGTTTTGGCAACTGTGGCTTTATAATAAGCTTCAAAGTCAGGGAGTGTAAGTCCTCCCACTTCATTTTTCTTTTGTAGAGTGTCTTTAGCAATTCAAGGCATCTTCCCTTTCCAAATAAATTTGATTACTAGCTTTTCCAAGTCTGCAAAGTAGGTTGTTGGAATTTTGATTGGGATTGCATTGAATCTGTAGATGAGTTTGGGTAGAATTGACATCTTAATGACATTTAGCCTTCCTATCCATGAACATGGAATATTTTTCCATCTTATAAGGTCCCCTTCTATTTCTTTTAGTAGAGTTATGTAGTTTTCTTTCTATAGGTCTTTTACATCTTTGGTTAAGTTTATTCCTAGGTACTTGATTTTTTTAGTTGCTATTGAAAATGGTATCTTTTTCTTGAGTGTCTCTTCAGTTTGTTCATTTCTAGCAAATAGAAACATTACTGACTTATGTGCATTAATCTTGTATCCCGCTACTTTGCTAAATTTGTTTATTAGCTCTAGTAGCTGTATCATCGATTTCTCAGGGTTTTCTAAATATAAGATCATATCATCTGCAAACAATGACAGTTTTACTTCTTCTTTTCCAATTTGGATGCCTTTTATTTCTTTGTCTTGCCGGATTGCCCTGGCTAGCACTTCCAGCACAATGTTGAATAACAGTGGTGACAGCGGGCATCCTTGTCTTGTTCCTGATCTTAGAGGGAAGGCTTTCAGTTTCTCACCATTGAGTACTATGCTGGCTGTGGGTTTTTCATATATGCTCTTTAGCATATTGAGGAAGTTTCCTTCAATTCCTACATTTTGAAGTGTTTTTATCAAAAATGGATGTTGGATTTTGTCAAATGCTTTTTCAGCATCTATTGAGATGATCATTTGGTTTTTCCCTTTCAAATTGTTAATGTGTTGTAATACATTGATTGATTTTCCTATGTTGAACCATCCTTGCCTGCCTGGAATGAACCCCACTTGGTCATGGTGTATGATTTTTTTAATTTGTCTTTGGATTCGATTTGCAAGTATTTTGTTGAGGATTTTTGCATCTATATTCATTAGGGAGATTGGCTGGTAGTTTTCCTTTTTTGTAGCATCTTTGCCTGGTTTTGGTATTAGATTGATGTTAGCTTCATAAAATGAGTTAGGTAGTGTTCCATTTTCTTCAATGTTTTGAAAGAGTTTGAGTAAGACTGGTGTCAGTTCTTTCTGGAAAGTTTGGTAGAATTCCCCTGTGAAGCCATCTGGCCCTGGGCATTTATTTGTGGGAAGATTTTTGATGACTGATTGGATCTCTTTGCTTGTGATGGGTTGGTTGAGGTCTTCTATTTCTTCTCTGGTCAGTCTAGGTTGTTCATATGTTTCCAGGAAATTGTCCATTTCCTCTACATTATCAGTTTGTTGCCATACAGTTGTTCATAGTATCCTCTTATAATTTTTTAAATTTTTTCAGGATCTGCAGTTATGTCACCTTTTTCATTCATTATTTTGTTTATATGGGTCTTCTCTCTTTTTGATTTTGTCAGTCTAGCTAGGTGCTTGTCAATCTTGTTGATCTTCTCAAAGAACCAACTTTTGGTGATATTTATCCTCTCTATTGTTTTTTTGTTCTCTATGTCATTTATTTCTGCTTTAATCCTTGTTATTTCTTTTCTTGTACTTGGTTTAGGATTGGTTTGCTGTTCATTTTCTAGCTTCTTCAGTTGATCCATTAGTTCTTTGATTTTGGCTCTTTGTTCCTTTTTAATATATGCGTTTAGTGCTATAAATTTCCCCCTTAGCACTGCTTTTGCTGCATCCCATAGGTTTTGGTATGTTGTGTTCTCATTTTCATTCGTCTCCATATATTTCGCAATTTCTCTTGCTATTTCTTCTTTAACCCACTGATTGTTTAGGAGTGTGTTGTTTAACCTCCAGGTATTTGTGAATTTTCTAAGTCTCTGATGGTTATTGACTTCTAGTTGTATTCCATTGTGGTCAGAGAATGTGCTTTGAATAATTTTAGTCTTTTTAAATTTATTGAGGCTTGTTTTATGTCCCAGCATATGATCTATTCTGGAGAATGTTCCGTGAGCACTAGAAAAGTATGTGTATCCTGGTGATTTGGGATGTAATGTCCTGTATATGTCTGTTAAATCTAATTCATTTATCAGATTGTTTAGGTTTTCAATTTCCTTATTGGTCTTCTGTCTGGTTGATCTATCTATAGGAGAGAGTACTGTGTTGAAGTCTCCCACAATTATTGTGGAAACATCAATTGCTTCCTTTAGTTTTGCCAGTGTTTCTCTCATGTATTTTGTGGCACCTTGGTTGGGTGCATAGACATTTACGATTGTTATTTCTTCTTGCTGAATTGCCCCTTTTATTAGTACGTAGTGGCCTTCTTTGTCTCTCAAAACATCCCTGCATTTGAAGTCTATTTTATCTGAGATTAATATTGCTACACCTGCTTTCTTTTGGCTGTAGCTTGCATGAAATATTTTTTTCCATCCTTTCACTTTCAATTTCTTTGTGTCCTTGTGTCTAAGATGAGTCTCTTGTATGCAACATATTGATGGTTCATTTTTTTTGATCCATTCTGCGAATCTGTATCTTTTAATTGGGGAGTTTAATCCATTTACATTCAACGTTATAACCGTGAAGGCATTTCTTGAATCAGCCATCTTATCCTTTGGTTTATGTTTGTCACATTTTTCCCTTCTCTCTATTAATATCCTTTATTGTACCCGTACTGAATCTCTTTAGTACTGAACCTTTCTCCAAGTCTCTCTGTCCTTTCTTTGTTTCTCTGTCTGTAGGGCTCCTTTTAGTATCTCCAGTAGGGCAGGTCTCTTGTTAGCAAATTCTCTCAGCATTTGTTTGTCTGTGAAAAATTTAAGCTCTCCCTCAAATTTGAAGGAGAGCTTTGCTGGATAAAGTATTCTTGGCTGGAAATTTTTCTCACTCAGAATTTTAAATATATCGTGCCACTGCCTTCTTGCCTCCATGGTGGCTGCTGAGTAGTCACTACTTAGTCTTATGCTGTTTCCTTTGTATGTGGTGAATTGCTTTTCTCTTGCTGCTTTCAGAACTTGGTCATTCTCTTCCGTGTTTGACAGTGTGATCAGAATATGTCTCGGAGTGGGTTTATTTGCATTTATTCTATTTGGAGTTCGCTGAGCATTTATGATTTGTGTATTTATGTTGTTTAGAAGATTTGAGAAGTTTTCCCCAACAATTTCTTTGAATACTCTTCCTAGACCTTTACCCTTTTCTTCCCCTTCTGGAACACCAATGAGTCTTATATTAGGAAGTTTTATATTATCTATCATATCCCTGAAATCCGTTTCAATTTTTTCAATTTTTTTCCCCATTCTTTCTTTTATGCTTTCATTTTCCATTCTGTCAACTTCCAGGTCACTGATTCGTTGTTCAACTTCCTCTAGTCTTGTACTATGAGTGTCCAGAATCTTTTTAATTTGGTCAACAGTTTCTTTAATTTCCATAAGATCATCCATTTTTTTATTTAGTCTTGCTATGTCTTCTTTATGCTCTTCTAGGGTCTTCTTGATAACCTTTGTATCCCATACTATGGTCTCATTGTTCATCTTTAGTTCTTTGAGTAGCTGCTCTAGGTGCTGTGTCTCTTCTGGTCTTTTGATTTGGGTGCTTGGGCTTGGGTTATCCATATCGTCTGGTTTTTTCATATGCTTTATAATTTTCTGTTGTTTTTGGCCTTTGGCATTTGCTGAACTTGATAGGGTTCTTTTAGGATTTGTAGACCAATTGAAGTTCTTATCTCTAATTTATCAGATCTACAGCTTCGTGGAGTACACTTTCTCTAACTAACCTGCAGGTGGTGTCCACGAGCCACCTATTCTCCACAAGCCAGTTCTCCCCTGCTTTGCCTTTTTGGTGAGTGGGGGAGTGAGTCTTGTGGGGTCCAACTGGTGTATCAAGCTTGCGTATGTAGTTGGTGTTGCCCGCCCTGTATATGGGGCGTGTTTCTGGGCAGTCAGGGAGGAGGAGTGGCTCTAACAATCAAATCTCCCTGGTGATCCTAGAGTTTTAAAGCTGCTGCAATAGTCTAATCCTTCAGTTCAGTCCTGCCACAGTTTGTCCCTGCCACTGACCCACAAGTCCTTGGTATTGGCGTATGGCTCCTGAGACTTGCAAGTGGGCCCGTCTTCCAGGCTGTGCACCCCCTGGCCCTCTGTTGATTGATGACTGTGCTATGTCACAGGTGAGTGCCGTCTCCCCCAGGGCAGTTCTGGGCTGCTGGGCTGTGTAGGGAGGCTCCTAGTCAGCTGCAATGATGGCTGAATTGGGCTTTGTTAATTCACACTGCTCCACCTTCCCAACTCTGGGACAATCAGCTGATGTTGCAGGGAAGGCTAATGTCCACGCCCAGTTTTGTGGTGTGTGCCTGTTATTTGAAGCACTTCCGTCACACTGGGTTGTCTGTGGCAGCTCTGGGATATGGGGCTGGTGATGGGCAGGAGTGTTTCCTGTCCACCAGGATGATGGCTGTGAGTGGACACTCCCCTTTTCTTGGGAAGTTGTGGTGTTTAGTGAATTTTCTCAGCCGCTGGGTTATTGCCTTTTGTCTCAGAGCTCTCTTAGTTCTGCTTGTCTTGACCTGCCCAAATTGCAAGTCTTTGAAGCTTTCTGTATTGGGCTTCTTAGAGTAATTGTTTTAGAAAAAGAAAAAAGGATTAAAAAAAAAGGCCCTCCTCAGAGATTAAATGGGTTATTGAAATGCTAAGACACAAAGCAATTAGGGCCATTAAGGAAAGGTCCACAGGGCAGAGAGATCAGCTTTTCTTCGGGATTTGCATATGAGCCTCAGGGCCTGAGCTCTGCCCTTCCCCTTTCTAAGTTCACCAGAACTCCAAAAATCCTCCGCTTTTATTTTGGAGTTTTTCGTGTTGTTTTTTTCTATGCCTGTCTCCTCTCTGCTGGGCTGGCTGCTCTCAGATTCTCTGGTGTCTTGTCTCAATCTGTCAATGGTTGGAGTTTGGATCAGTAGAATGAGTTTCTGATAAGGGCTGCCACTGCAGTTCTCCCTTCTCCTTCCCGTAGCTGACAGCCCCTCCTCTCACGGGACTGAGCCTGGCAGGGAGGGGTGCGGGTCCCCTGGCCACAAAAACTTACAGATTTCGTTGATCTCAGCAGTTCCATGATTTCATGAGTGTTGTATGAAGTATACCCAAAGTCAGACTGCTCTGTGGTGTCCAGTCCACGCAATTCCTGGCTTTCTACCTACTTTCCTGGAGGAGTAACTAAAACATACAGCTCACCAGTCCGCCATCTTGCCCCGCCTCTAGTCATTGTATTTTGGTTCTCACGTTTATTACCCTTGGGGAAAGCACCTCCTCCTCTCTTTCAGGTTTATGCATCTGATGGAGATTGCTCTAGGTGTGAATCTGTGGATGGACAAAGATCTAGCCAATTGTGTTTGTCTCTGCCATCACTGATCATTCCCCTTCTCAAAATTGTTCCCTTGGCTAGGCATTTTGGCACTTGAATATATGGAACATTTTACTGCTCATGGAAGCTCCTTGAGGGTAGAGACTATGTCTTGTGCTTCACCTTCATACTTCCTATTAGTTAAAAGGATACTTACAACAAAGTAAGCAATCAGTAAGTGGCAAATGGCAAAAGTAGAGCCAGTGAGGAACAGAGAAAATGGAAACCACTTTAATTTAGGTGGAAGGAAGATTAGAATGAGAGGGGATGACTAAATTCTAGGACAGATTTAAAGAATTACTGGGTAGGAAAGATCCCAGACAGGCTTTTTTGGAAAATTTAACAGTTCTAGAATCAATTTCAGGTCTTGCATGGTAAGCTACCAAATTACTGATATAAAATATGATAAAAAAAATTTGAGAATTAAGTCAGAAATGCTTGGCTCTGAAGTAGGCTAATAGAGTACTGTCAAATTGCTTTTCATGGAGATCTGTGGGGTTTTAATAAATAATTATCAGGGTTAATTGAATGTTCTTATCCAAGACAATATGCTAGACTTTCCCTTGAGACCATTAGCAACTTTTGGATTTTATTGTGAATAAATATATGAAAGCAGGATGTGTAATTCACATAACTCACTGTCTGTATGTCTTCCAAGGAGTATTTACTATCCTCCTTTTATTTTTCTTTGGTAAGCTATATATTTTTTTACCTTTGTAGAGTGTTGATCTCTTGGTATACAAATCAAGGCTGCCTCATTGTTAGGTGAAGTAATTGGCTTTCATTAAAATAACTAGATAAGCTATATGATGACCTACTCCTTAAAATGATAGCAATTAGTCCTCTAAAATATTCATGCCATTCCTCAAAATTGCTTCTGAAAATACAATCTACTTTACTCCTTTGGCCAACAAATGCTCCCTAGTACATCTGTGTACTTTCTTTCTTAATGCATGCCATTTACATTGTTCCCCTTGTTTAATTATCTGTTCCTATTTGTCCCTTCTAGATATCTAGTCTATGCAATCATCTCTCACTAATGAAAGGGAGGTTCTTAGTTTGTTTTAACTGAGTTCACTAGTTCATTAGCCACTTTCAACAGGTGTTAGTTATCTCACATTCTCCCTAACACGAATTTAAATTTATTTTAAAGAATAAAGCAGTTTATTAAATATTTCATGAGGAGAAGAGGTTTACATTGCTTACTGCCTTGTAGGCTACCTCCCCCCAATCTCTGTAAACGTATCTCTTCTTTTCCTAAAGTTCTTCTCCTAAAGAGGTACCTCATTCCCAGGGGCTCATCCCCACAATTTTCTGCTACCATTTCAGCCTCAACACACCACACTCAACTTGATCACATCATTTAGAAAGAGAATAGCCAAACAAAGGTTTCTAATTTTCCCTTAAGTGTGCTAGTAGAAGTCTCCATTCCAGGAATTTATATATGTATCTCAGAAGATAATTCTTTCATTTTGAGTTAGCTATCTATTGCTGCACAACAAATTATACCAAAAGATAGTGGCTTAAAACCACAGTATTGTGTCTTTAAGATTCTGTGGGTCAGGGGTTTAGTCATGGCTTAGCTGGGTGATTTGGCCAAAGGTTTCTCACAAGGCTGCAGTCCAGGTATTGGAGGAGTTGCAGTCACCCCAAGGCTCAACTGGGAAGGGACCCACTTCCAAGAGAATTTACATGGTTGTTGGCAGGATTCAGTTCCTTGTGGGTTGCTGGACTACAGGTCTCAGTTATGTCCTGGCTGTTGGCCTCCCTTGGTTCCTTGCTAAATGGGCCTGTCCATAAAGTAGTTTTCAACATGGCACCCTGCTTCACCATCCAGAAGAGCAAGAGCAAGTTCAAGTAAGACAGAAGTCACAAGAATTTTATAGCCTAATCTTTGAAGTGACAGCTCATCACTTGTGCTATGTTCTGTTTCTTACAAGCAAGTCATTAGGTCCAGCTCACTGACAAACCAAAGGGATTACACAATGGTTTGAATACTAGGAGGGGATCATTGGAAGCCATTTTAGAAGCCCCCTTAGATATCTTGCCTAGATATCTTGATAACATGTTCCTGTGTATAACTTAATTTATGGGTCTTAATGTACCTAGTAATGCTTGTTTAATTGTCATCATTTCTTTATGTCTCACATTGTAATGTCCAAGAGAGAAATAATTAAGCCTAGTAGCTCACTTTGTACAGTTCCTATCTCAGTTTTGTCAGTTCTACTAAAGGAAGAAGATGATGTCGTCTTCTCTTGTCACCATAAATATGAACTTCAAATAGATAACATAAAAGGATAGGTATGGAGATACATACTTAATCAAAATAAAATAAGGTTCAACCAAGGAGGGGGGGATGCAAAAATGTAGGGGATGATTTATTGGTAAGTGTCCTTTGTTCCGAACAGTAGAATTCACTCTGAATAATCTGGGCAGAAAAATGTTCTATTAAATGTTATTGCCAGAGAGACAGATGTTTCAAAGATGTTGAGTAGCTTCAAATAATTAGTTCAATGTCTATCAAGAAAATAGGAAATGGTAAAATTATTTCACACCTGACTCTCACCATGTTAACACATGTGCATGTGAAAATGCCTCTACTTTTGTGATCTGTAAAATGAAGGAAGAGTATCTTCCCTGATTGCCAGTGCTAAACCCTCTTGGTCTAAGGTAACCTCATATCATAGAGACCCTTTCCCAGTGTCTGTTCTCTAGTGGGAGCTGTATTCTATTTGTATATTTTTGGTTTGAAATGTGATGATTTTTTCTTTGGAAAGCAGTTCTGATAAAACCAGATAAGAGAAAAGTGCAGTATGTTTGAAAGAAGCGAAAATGTTCTTGCCTTTTGAGAAACCTCAATACATAAATAATATTTTAAAGTGAGCCAAACAGCTTCTTGAAATCACACAAATAAAGGAAAATATGTGTGCAGTGCAGTGGAACATTTCTAACCTCGGCTATGAAAGAAGATGAGGAAAATTTGGAACCTGCTGTATTCCTGTTGCATTCCTAGACTTAGGACCCAGTTCTCATTCACCACATATGTTGAAGTACTGAGCCTGGAGAAGCAGACTACAAAGGCATTATCTCTCATAGCTCAACTACTGTAGGGTTAAGGAACCAAAGGACCTTTTGTAGGATGTTTAAGCATTGCATCACAGGTCAAGTCATGCTTTTTTGCTTTGTTTTGTTTTCATTTTCTTTTCCTTTGCAGAGGTAGGTGAAGGCCTGTTAAACATCATTCAGTATGTCTTGAGCTTTACAGAATTTCCACAGGGATGTTAAATTCTTCATCCAAGTGCATTTTTTTCACTGGGTTTTTCCCCCCCTTCCCTTTCATGATGAGTTAAGGAAAAGCCTGTTAATCATCTCTCACAGCCCCTAAATTTTCCTAAGTAGTATATCAAATATATCATTTTCTAAGCAGACTTTTTTTTTTTTCTAAGCAAGGGATGATTTAACCATAGAATAATTGTATTACATGAAAGATTTTACTATGTTCTTAATACAAGAAAAATTGCTCTGCCATGACTACAGAGTCCAAATATGGATAGGAATGCCCAGAAGAGAAACAGTAATTCATGGAGATATGGCATTATCAGGTGCTCTCTTTCCAGTCGAATTTTCCAAGGTGGAATTAGTTGAATCTACCATGACTCATAAAGGAGAAATAGAAGCAATTACAGTTAAGGGCAAGCAGTTCAGGCATAGAGATTGAAGAGTGAAGAGATAAACTGTAGAGAGAATTGAAGGAGCAGAAAAAAATAATTTATCATTGCCAGGCAGTATCTGTCCTAAAACATTAACCATTTTTTTTCCTGCAGCAGATCTCATTTCTTCCATCTGCACTATTTCTGCTCTATTCAGGGCTTTTAAATTTGAGTTCCCAAGGTATGTGAGCTCTCAGAGTTCTGGATCTTCCCTGTAAGGAGAATGGATATGATCTGTGTTTTGTGTGACTCAGTTTAGTTTGCTGGAATTGCAGAAGGATCATTAAAGAAAGGAACTGAAGGAAATGCTTCTGAAGTGGTGATATTTCAGATACTGTAGCAGATAAATGGGAAAAATATTGTGGTCCCTTTTGACACGTACCCTCAATCATACCACGTAACAATTGCTGATTTTATAAGATGGCGACAGAAGGCAGTGTTTCAATAGAATGCTCCAGAGAATACTGTGGTCAGGAGTCATTTAAGTTAGAAAACAAGAAAAAACACTTGATTCTAGGATATTTGGTCATTAAATGTGAAGTTGTTGATAGTGGTGATAGCAGGGGAGTTGTTCCTTGCTAACTGGCAATAAATCATACAGCTAGCTGAACAACTGATGCTCTGAAAGGGTATATTGGTGACATGGTCCCAGATCCTCTGTTATATAATTCCCCCCTTCATTTCTAGTATAATGCAGATATTTCTAAATAAGAAGAAAAAGCTTTTTGAGGTGAAAATTTTTTTCTTAAATATTCCACCCTTTCAAAAATCCATTGAATTTTTTTAGGTTCATGAACAATCAAGGATGATGTAATTCTGCTGCAATAGGATCAGTGTTTATATTTTAGTAATGATGTAACCTGGTCTCTTATGTATCAACCTGCATTGTTTCAGTTCTTTGGCACTGTTAGTACTTTAGACCAGTTGGAGGAAAGCAAACTCAGAAGAGATATGTGAACACAACTGGGAAATGTTCTCGTCATACTGGAAGCAGGTGCTTTTGAATCGCTTCATGTTGTGCAGGAAAAGTAAAATAGCAAATACTTAAATATGGGAAGTTTAAAGGGAAAATTATATGTTGGTGAAATATCCTTGACATAGTTAAATTCAGGCAATTAAATGTTTAAATTAGGCTATATCTGGTAGCTGAAGAATAGATTTATTCTCAAACATCAATTACCTGTCAAATGAATCTGTCTTATGCGGACCATTTTCAGTTTATGGGGGGTTGGGCAATCTAACCAACTGTTTTGGTTCTTCAGTTAATAGTGATCAGAATAAACCTGTCTTGTAAACTTCTTCTGCTATAGTAGTGCCCAATAACCTTACATTTTAAATGTTGATTTTTCTTTTTGGTTGCATGTTGCTGATGGTCAAATTTCAAAAGGAAATGGTTAGCAAATGTGTAACATTTGGCAACATCTCTGCTTTCTAGTTAGGAGAAGCTATGAGGTTGCTGCTAGTACTTCTTGATTTCTAGCTGGTTTATGGAAGAGAACTTTTCCTGCTATATTTTGTTAGTTTCTTTTCCTGTCATAAGCTGAGACAGGAAGTGCTGGAGCCCATGGAAAAAATGAAAATAAAACAAGCAAAATAGTATCTTTAAATTTTTGGAACATTTGCAAATGTTTCATTTATGTCAAATTTTCGGTAGATTGGGCACACTATTTATATGACTCTAGCTTTCTTAAAAATGTTTCCCTGAACATAAGAAAATAAATCTTCAACTGGAAGCCATCAGTCTCTTTAAATTATAATTAGTTATGTTAACATTAGATCAACTTAAAAATACCAGTTATGGGTACATAATTCCCATAAGAGGAATTTTGATTGAAATTTCATGGTAAGAGTTTAAACATGGGCAAAATAGTTTGTAGAAATAACCTATTTAACAAATCATGGCAAGTAGTGAAAGTGGAATCACCAAACATTTTGGCATTTGGATGTTTATAATCTTTCATACTAAGATCCTTTTTTAAAATTAGGCATTACATTGCAGACATTTGGAAGAAAAAGATCAATATAGATCTTTCAGCCTTCTGCTTCTCCATAATATTCTTGATTGAACTGATCTCATGCTTTTTTCTCAGAGGAAGATTCTTTGACTCTGTATTTATTATTGCAACTGAACAGAGCAATGGAAAACGTTAGATGCAATTGCAGATACAACCAGAAACTGCAGCAGATATTTCATTTCATATGTCATAGATTTTTCAACTTGGGTCATTTCCTAAGTATAATAGGAATAATTAAGATGAGTTTCCTATTCTCTTTAGGAATAAACATTTTCCCTTTCAAGTTCTACTATAGCTTGTCTGATCCAGAAAATGATATGCTCATACCTAAGGCTTAAGCATTTCCTAGTCAAATATCTTTGAAACACTGGACAAACCAATATGACAGAGTGGCTTGAAGCAAAGGCTAAATTTTCTGCTGAAAAACAGGATCTAACCAGATTCCTAAGTGGAATCAGAGAGGGGCAGAGAGGTCAAAGGAAGCACAAGTGCTACTTGAAAAAAGGAGTGACCCTTTGAGGGTGGCTTGGATACTTGTTGAGACTCCAGACACACTGCAATCAGAAAACCAACATTAGCCCAGACAGGATGTATGAGTCAAGGATATCTAAAGGAGATGGAATATGTGGCTTACAGACATCTGCAGCTTTCCAATTGCTGGGCTTCATTTGCGGTCCATGCTGCTGATGGGAGCGTCCTGGAAAGGAAACATAAACAGCTTAAATTGAGTATCACAGCTAACGACTCACATGTGACTTTCTGAAAAGATGAGGGGTCGAACGATCAGAACCAATGGAAATCCTAAGTTGGTGGAGCAGAAAATAAAAGAAGGATTCTTGGCACAAAAGAACAGAGGACAAAGGGGACTCTGCCATATATGGGTCGGAGACAAGTCTTTCAGGCAAAATTCCTGTCATCTCAAAGCTCATGCTGCACAGACGGCTGTATTGAATTCCATTCAATGCCAAAGTAGTACCTTAAGCCAGTTTATCTGGTTTGGCTTTGAAGTGGCAATAAAAGCCAGGAAGCCTCATGACCTGGGTCACTTCTAAAGAAGTTGTTTTCTTTTAGCTTTTCCCATTTTAAGAGCAGCTACACTTGCAGGTATGTGCAGCAAGGAGTAAGAGGACATTTACTAACAGTGGAAATGAGACAGTAGTTCAAAAAACTTCCAAATGTATTGCAGACCTGAGCTTTAAGGAACCACAGTGTGAAGAGTGGACACAGCGGTGTAAAGCGAACATCTTTGCAATCAGATCCACTACACATTTAGAGAAAACTCTTTGTTTTTACTCTTCAGAGACCTTGTTCTGTCCAAATGACATGTGGGATCAGAAACTCCATTCACATAGAAAGAGAGTGAACAGTGCATGAAAATCAAACCCTGAGTGATGGGAAAATTCTCATTTTGCAAGCAGAGGTCTTTTAACTTTTTGGCAAGTAGTTTTTCTATTTGGATGCATTCTACTCCGACTAGTCCTTTTGGGAAATTTTAAGTGTCAGAGTTACCTTCCACAGAAATTTTGAAGAAGGACACCATTTCTGAGATGGTTCAAAGTCAGCTTTGGAAAGAGTTACTCAACAGTTGTAGTTTTTGGAAAATGTAACAGCCATCATTTGTGAACTTTCCACCTTATATATTTTATAGGTTTTTCTTCTTCTCATTTTATTTCTGCTAAAATATTTTGGCCCATCCACTACTTATTATATACAGCAGGCAAAGGAATATGTAATATTAACATAAAGTTGGTTTCTAAGTTTTAATTTGCTTTCAGGAAAAGAAACTTACAAAGGAAGAGAGTAAATCAATTGATTAATTAATATATGTTCTTTTTATTTATCTGAGAAATCCAGTGCCCAGAGATTCCCATGGCAGTCTTCCATATAGTGGAATGCTGTGCCCATTGGTGGAGTATATTTTACTGGATGGCAGGGTTTTGTAATACCCCTCTAAGTCGGTCCTGTTCTCTAAAAGAAGAGCCCATTGTTTTTGGTTACTTAACTTCCTAATCACGAACCATGCAAAATTGTTTATAATTTGTTGCTTTAAATTTTACATTGCCCTCATCCACAATGGCTGCTCTCTCTCTTTGCCCTCTTATTCCTAATCCTCATATTAATAGACTAAAGATTATAACCCTTTTCTACAAAAATACTTTCAGTATTTCCACTAATAGAGTTTTCCATAAAATCATACCAGAAAGACATTGAAATGATCAGCACGGTGAATTAAATTGCTTTTTGCTGACTCTGATTTACAATAGCTGATTCTAATTTCTTTTAGGTTCTGGGGATGAGGGCCCTTTACTATCTTCATGACTTTAAGCCTGGATCTGACTAACAACAGACAGATGGATGAGGGGCTAGGAGCCCATCTTTCTCTGTGTATTTGTAGAGGGTCCTAGGTCAAAATCTCTGATGATCTAGAAGAAGATTTTTGTTGCCTACAAAATATGTGACAGGCTCCTGAAGAGGGCATCCAATGGGAAAGAAAGTCTAAATACTTCTATGTACTCTGAAGTAATTTACTTAGAATCAAATCAGCAAAGATTTTAATTTCTGGGTTATTAAGTTTTCAACATCAGGTTGATTTTTGCCAGACAATGTTATTGAGCAGAGAGGATTTTTCTTCCATCCTAAGTATGATGTTTCTTTTTGGAAAAAAATTAGAATTCCCAGCACAAGGTAGCACTGTGGGAGTTTGAAGTGAGCTAGTATTTTGGCAAAGAGTACATGAGAAACTCTTCATGGGTATTTCTGGTTCCACTGGGGAGTAATACCAGAAATGTGGTGCCTCAGTCTGCTCTCACAGGGCTTGAGGCTGGAAATTCACACACCCACAAAGTTTAGATAAGAGTAGACCAAGAGCCTGGCCCTTGTGGAAGGGATTTCCACCTCTGGGTGGATCTCCATCTCCATCAGTGCCGATGTCTGTGCTGTACATGTCTTGCTCATTGCTGAGAGGAAACAGTGAGAGTGTTGGAAGAAAAGCCAATGAAAAGCAAACCTCTCTTTGCACATTTTTTTCCCCCAAAATTCAGGTAAAAGTATTAGCATACAACAGGTAGAATTCCCATTGACCTGGTTCTAGTCTTTCTTTGAGGAGAAATCACAGGCAATACTTTTTTGGAAGGAGGTAGTTGCATATAGATTCTTAGTCCAGCTTTATCATTAGCAGCAGTGATTCCTTTTGCTGCGTTGATCACATGTGGAGAGAAGACATATCTTCATTGAGCTAGAGCTTTGTGTCCACAAAGCTAGGTGCAAAATTAATGACAATAGCTCACATTTATATCACAATTACAATGTACGAGGGCATGTTGTTAGCACACTAATACTTACTAGAACATAGATGAAATGTTGCAGCTCTTATTCCCATTTTGCAGAAGAGAAGAGACAAGAAGGATGAAAGATTTGCACAGTCACACAACTATAAGTGAACAAGTTGGGATTTAAACCCAGGCATCCTGGCTCCAGAATTTATGTTCTTAACCACTAGGCTATGCTCTGTGTGTGTATGTATGTGTATGTTTTTCAAATAGGGCTTTCCTAGTCATTGTTTAACAAAGGATTCCATCCGAGCCTAGAGTGTTTTAGAGAATGATGGAATCATATTGTGTAAGAATATATTCTCTGTGAATAAAGAATATATCTTCACTTGTTTCCATATGTATATTGATCATATACATAATGACAAAGAAATGTTTAAAGTCTCCTTGGATTCTCAAGTGTTCAAGCATTGCTAATATACTTCAAGTTTATTCATTTTTACTATTGCTTCTGGATAGCATTTTATTTTTTTTAAATCTTTTTGCACAACATAGCTATTTGTAAAAATAATTTTATGGAAAACACAGGTGACAAATATTATTTGATGTATAGGGTAGAAAGGAAGTATTTATCTTCTTTCACTGATTGAGAGCTTCTATGGGTGAAGATTTATGCTCAGCTCTGGGGAGATTCACAACTGAATCAGACCTCCGAGCTTTAGGGTCAGAGAAATGGTGCTTAATGTACTTTATTTTCAGATCTCAGTTTTCTCATTTATATAACAGAAATGTTAGTAATACTTTTCAGAGTGTTTGCAAAAGGCATGTATATGATGTTTCTTGAACAAAGTAAGGGTTCAAAAAAATGCAGCTGCACCTCCTTCCATCCGCATTCCTATTGCCATTTTCCACTGTCAGATTTAGTAGGGGAGAGAAGACAAAGAATCAGATAACTGAAGCACATGGTAGAGAATGGTGAATTTACAATTTGCAGTATAAATGAATTGCAATTGGAGTTGAGAGAATGAAAATATGTGTTTTGGAATTATTTCCATAATTATTTCTGCATAATTTCAGCATTACACAGACTCTGGCTCCCTCAAGAGATCCTCAGAAACCAGAGAAAATATATTGTTCATGAGAAATTCAGTTAAAATTAAGCTTAAAATAATTGAGATTATTGGGTAGGATTGAATCACTTGTTTGAATGGTTTTTGCAGTCTAGACTTCCTGTCTATCTACTGAGGATGAATCTTCACATCGTTGATTACTTTTGTTTGGCCCTAGAAGACTCAATAAAATTTCCCTCCTAACCCCAAAGAAAGGAGTATGAATTGTAGATATTTATTATAGAAATGAGAAAAAAAAAAAAAAAACTAAAGTAAATGAACACAAAATAAGAAAAAACCAATAATTTTGCACCTGTACAAATTATAACTACTATTCAATTTGGATTAAAAATAAAATCCTTTGAAATAGAATCTGCCATCTCCTATCATTTGCAATTTAATAATAAATATGAACAAATATGTGCAATATAAGAAATAAAATTAATGAAATTCATATTCTAAGAATAAATGTAAACCAAAATAAAATTAATTAAATCCATATTCTAAGAATAAACGTAAGACAAAATCTGAAGGACTCCTGACTGCTTTGTTTTCTTTGCACAGTTGCTATGCTAGTTACAGTATGAGTAGACAGCTGAAAGAAGGACTTTTTTCCCTTGAAATTGACGTAAAGGGCTTTCTTCACACTTTAGTCCTTTCTATCTACAGCTATTATGCCTTAGGAATGAAAAGGCTGAGTTTTCAGGTTGATTGTCAATGGTAAACACTGATTGGAATTTACAATTATGTGCTTTTTGGTTCTTTCTACACACTGATGGCAGTGTCTAATATAAATGAGCTCTGTTTTGCTGTTGAGTGTCAACAATGAGGTGTAATTGAACAGTTAGAACCACTGCTATGTATAAACCTGAAAATTGTGAAAGATGGCTCAGTATGCAAGTGATGATGATGATGATAACCATTTCCAAGTACTTACTCTTTGAAAAGTACATTTCCAGTTGTTTCAGGTATAATTTAATCCCCACTATCCCCTAGGAAACTAAGGCACAGAAAATTTTAGTAATTGGCTTTAAGCCATAGATTTGATAAGTAACAGATTGAGGCAGTCTGGTTCCATAGCCCAAGGTTTGACTTCTACTAAACTCTTGACCACTACACAATATTGCTTCTCAAGTAAAAAGACTGGGTATTCAGTTGGGTGAGGAATATATCTCGCTGAAACTTATTTTGGGGTTTGGAGTCAAAGCTGGCAAAGGTGCTTCTGGTTACCACCTCTAAATAGTTCTGTGATTTAGCATATTTTTACATTCTAGACTAGAATAATGAAATACCAAAATACCAGTGGGATATGCCAATGTGGGCTATTTTGCATGAAGACTATAATCCATTTTTCTCTGATCTTTACCTCTTTCCCATCCAAGTGGGGCTGGAGAGAACTTGGATTAATAGCAGGATCTTCCTATTCTTGAAACATGACAGAATTGTCTGCTCCAGTGAGACCTGGTAATACAGAAATCCCTCCTTCCATTTGGGTCCAAATAGAATATTCCTTATTACTGTAAAATGTGCAACCAGTAGCTGCCTTCCTCAGCTACTTGGTATAGTTCCAACATGGGAAACAGTGACTCTGGATTGCTCTTTTTATATCCTTGCACATCTGTGGAGGACATTCATTTCTCTTAACTCTGGATTTAATCTTTCCCAGTAGAAGAGATCTGCCCTTAAACACTTAGAAATGCATTCTCTAGTTTATGGGTGATGTATTCTATGCATTAAATCTGAATTTCATACAAAATAAATCTTTCAACTGTATTTAAATAACGGAGTATAAGACTGGAAAACTTTATTTAAACTGGTTACCCTAAGGACCTAAGAAATGTCTTAATTTGGTAATTATATCTTAAAACCCATATTTCTGTTTTATATGTTTTTTTGTGTGTGTGTCAAAGTACTGGATAAGGCTCTGAAGCTATGATTTTATTCTTTATGGAGATACAGCATAAAAGTGAAGTCAAGTATTAAACAACTAATTTCACTGTTAATTAGACTACTGGGTAAGGAAGACTTTTTTTATTCAGAGAGAATGTGCAAAGGATCTGTGACAGAAAGAAGTATATTATACTCAAAGTGGTCAGAGACATAAGTAGGGGACACCTTTTAGATTGCGCTAATGGATTTTGATTTGAAAATAACAGAAGTGGGGAAAGTATTGAAAAATTTTGAGCCAGGAAATGAAAAGATCAGATTTTATGCTTTAAAAAATCTTCTGTTTGTAGGATGGGGAAAATTTTGTGGGAAGAAAAGAGTAGCAGCAAGGGACCTGTTATAACTGGTTTTGAGTTTGAGGTAGCTGGGCACCAAGTGATTAAGACATTTGGAGTAAGATTTTGTAACCAGACTATACAGGTTTGAATTCTAGCCCACTCATCTGCAAGTTGTGTAACCCTGAGAAAGTTACTTAATTTCTCTAAGTCTTAGTTTCTTCATTGGTATAATGGGGATGGCCCTACTAGTCACCTGATAGTGTTTGTTAAGTATGACATAAGGTGATGCGTAAAAGGTTCTCAGTCCAGTGCCTGGCAAGAGTTGGTGTCATCATTAATGTGATATCAGAGGAGATGTAGAGGGTGGATTCTGTAACTGATTGCACTTAGAATGGAGGGTGACTCTCAGGTTGAGACTTGCCAAACTGGGATGACAGAGGGAAGAGAAAAGGTCCAGAATGATGGTAAGTTAACTTTTGAATATTTTGAATTTGAGGTGCCTTTGAGTCTTTTATATGGGGATGTCTAGTGGGTGGTGTACGAATCCATCTCTAAGAGTCATGGTTAGGAATAAAAGCTTGAGAGTTGCCAGCTTATAGAGTGGAGTGAGAAGAAAGGAGTGACTGCTCTCCCTTCTCTGGGACTTCATCACCATGCTCTCTCTTCTCAGCCAAAATGTGCCTCTGATAGCCCCCTTAATATGATTCACTGTGTTTTAAGCCCAATGGTAGTAAAATAACCAGAAATACTGGATTATTACAAAATAATTCAATTGTTATCTCTAATCTAAAAAAATTAAACTTAGATGAAATTGAGGATATTCTTTGTTAGTATAAATCCTCACAATGGCTCAAGAAGTAAAAAGCATGATTAACTAAACTCATGGAAGGAGATGAAAAAAAATTCAAGAATTACCATTAAAAATGCCAAAAGGAAGTTTCTTCTCCTTTTGAAGGAACAAATAATTCACATTCTACAGAAAATGGTGGGAATATACATTTGCACACCTTCTTTTGAAACAAACTGGCATCTTGCAAAGCTGAAGTGCACATGCCCATTGACCCAGAAGTTCTGCTCATAGGTATATCCCTAGAGAAGCTCTGTAGCTGTGAGTGAAGAACCGTATATAAGAATGCTCAAAACAGCATTGTTTGTAAAAGCCCAAAACTGGAAACAACTCGAGTATCTACCAGTAAGAGACTGGAAACATTACTATTTTCATTATTATTTTGTATCATTGCATCAACTAAAGTTAATTTCAAAGACAAAACATGAGTCAATCAAGGAAGGTGCAGAAGAATGGGATAATGCCATTTATGTAAACTCTGAAAATAAAGAAAACGTAAATATATGTTATCTAGAAATATATATATGTAGTAAGAATGTAACAAAAAGCAAAGACTCATAAAAAAAAAATCTTGAATAGTGCTTACTCTTGTAGTGGAAGAGGAAGAGGGATCTAACTGTTGCGGGGCTCATAGGGGGCTTTGCAATATTGGAAATGTTCCGTCTCCCAAGCTAATGGTAGATCCAAGGGTTTTTGTTTTATTTTTTGTCACTCCTTATGCAAATCTAAAACTGGGTTTTTAAATTTATATCCTAAAATCCTAGAATAGTGTTGTAAAGTTTCATAAAATCTTTAGTTTTTCATCTGAGGAACATGAAACTGGTTCATGGTATATCATTAAATGATAGGGCCTTATAATTCCAAAGCTCATGATACATCCGGTGTACACTGTGCGTATTTTTCCTCTGAAATTAGAATGGATCCGGAAATGCTAACATTGGGAATTTTTATGTTAAGACAACAGAAAAATGGAGAAAATTTCAAAAATATTCAAAAGGAGATTTAGAGCTAAAACGAGACTCAGAGGACATCTAGTCAATGGAAGCCCAAGGCAAGTAATGCATCTTTCTCAGGAATAGTCAAGAATGCACAATTCAGTGGTGGCACAAAGGGGACTAAAATAAAATCCCTGGGCTTCCAATCTAGGACTCTAATATAAAAAATAGGCTGAATTTGTTTTAATATATTTTTCCATGTTTTTTTCTTTTGTATTTCAGGATTTTGTCTGCCCAAGAGGGGAAAAGTCCAAAACATATAAATAGCATTGAAAACATTTCTTTTTCCTTAGAGACTCTAAAACAAGGTGAAATTTATAGATTAACCTGATCACACTAAAAGCTTTTAAATATCCTGTTTATCCCCTATTTTTATACAATGGGTCTTTCATAATTTTCAAAAGGTATGTGGAGATCGTAAAGAGTTATGCTGGCCTGGTAAGGAGGAATGTTTTCTCTTGGACAGATAAGGATCAGGTTAGTATTAGTGGTGCCAGAAATAAGATATAATTTCACTTCAAAACTTGAGCTATGTTGATCTACCTATCCTCATTACATGTAGCCATTTATAGCAGTCAAGGTCGGCAAACTGATCTTCTGCAATTACTTTCCTGCCATCTTAAAAATGTGATTGCACTTAAGCAGGGCACATAATATTCAACAGCATCTCCAAATGAACTGTTCATACCAAGAGCAACACAAATGTAACTGCTGGCACAAGGCTGCATATTTTTCAAAGGAAATAAGGCAATTACACGGCTTCTTTAATAAAGTGAGGTACTCACAAGTAAATGGTATTTGACCTAAGGTGAGAACCTTATATTTACTTGGAGTATGGAAACTGCATTTTTTCCTATTATGCTACTTATATTTATTTTTTCATCGAGTACATGGGAGAAGTTTTGTATTCCAAGCATAAAAATCATTTTCCTTTTGACCTCCCACTTTGTTCACCGTTAACTTTTAAGAATAATTATTCCAAGGTTTGAAAAGTACCATGGTTGATCTTTGGTCAGCACTGACACTTGTTTTGGGAAATAAAGGAAAAGTGGTTCAGGGTATGCGTATGCAAAAATGTTAATGTACATTTCGTTAAAATGTTTTGGATGTAGACAGTTTTTTTAAGACAAAACTTCTTATCCACATACCCCAAATTGTGTAAGTTCGTTTTTTCCAAATTCAAAATGAAGAACTGAATTTGCAGATAAAGGTTTTCATAGTAAGTCAGTATTCTGTCAGTGTAATAAGATAGAAGTTCTTGGATTGCATGCTATTCAACAGTCTCATGAAATAGATCTGAAACCTGAAGCGTGGGGCAGGTATGATCTTCTGGAAGATGCTGGCAAAGACAGACCAAACCTGTTCCAGCTTCTAAAAAAAAAGAAATCACAGTTGTAGAAAGAACTGACCATTAGAAGTAAGAGAATATCTTTCAACACAATTTCAAAACACCTACTTCCCTCTGTATATCTTCACTCATACACAACTTTTTCTTTATTCTTATGAAAACTATTTCTTAGAGATGACACATAATTATGCTTACTCTAGATTTCCCAGCATCTTAGCTCTATCAACTAAAACCTTTAAAATATATCAGAAGTATTTCAAAGTGCTTAGATACCCTGAGATCAAAATAGTTATAAATGTAAAATACTATAAATGTATTTATTTGAGACCCAGACTTAGACTATATAAATGTCTCATCCAACTTTTTAGTGTTCATGATGACAAATTGGAGAATGTAGAAACAGAACGAGAAACAGAAAAATAGTTTTTATTTCTATACTGCCACCTCTTGTATTTCACAGTGATTGCCAGTTGGGTTATCCTGCTTGTTTTCCCTTTTTATGGGAGATGGTGGTAAAGCCAGAAGTAATCCTATGAGCCATAGAACAGTTAAACTCATGCAAACCTTTCTTAGGCTAAAACATTAAATGTGATCATCTCAAAAGAAGCCAAATTTTTCCATTCCGAGGAGTAATTTCATAAAAAAGCTCAAATGGTTAGCATAAAGTTATCTGTCACAGTGACTGTTCAGGAGCTATTTCTCAAACACATTTAAGTTAATAAAGGCATATTAGAAATTGAAATTGTAAAAAAACAGATGAACATGGCTCTTTCATTATAGTCATGATTGAGTATTTACATAATTGCTAAATGAATACTTCTTTTTAATGTGTTTGCTATTATATCTGGTACACTTAAAAAATCTATATAAATATAATCCTACTACACCACATATCTAGGTGCTAAATCACGTGAAAATGAATGTCAAACTTTAATAACATCAATAAGAAAGGCCTAGAAAGTGAATGTAGTATGTTTAATTAAAAAAAAAGTACCTACAGAGAGTGATTAATAGGTATAGGTCAAAGAAAAATGTATGGGGAAGGTAGGTTAATTTTTTGAAAGCTTCCTCATCATAGAGCTTGCTTTTTCCCCTTTCTATCCTTCACTTTATTATGTAGGCTGTCCCATTTCGCTAAATAGGAAATATAATATTCAACATATTCAACAATGTCTAGTTATTTTGCTTGAGCTATATTTCTTATGTCCTAATTATAGTAAACAATCATTAACTTTACTATGAGGATGAAAAACATTCTAGTTGAGTTATTTAAGCATCATTGTTGATTATGGAAACAGAAATATTGTTTCTTTAGGTCCATTGCCTAAGAGAATGTCATTGCCACATTGACACTTCCCTATAATCCCTACTATAAGTGGTTAGTCACAGGAACTTTATTTTTGTCATACTTTTATTCTTTTAAAACAAATTGGCATATGCTCAAATGTGCAGCTCTTTAAACAGCATATAAAGAAGTTCAAATGAAAGTCAGATTGTCAATATATTTATTGGCAAAATGACAATAACCTATTACCTTTCCTGGAGAACTTTCATTTTCTATGAGGAATTCAGTGTTCTTTCAAAAAAAATTGGTTTATAAGAGTTATTCAAAGAAAATAAAATTGTAGAAGTTAAAATTCTCAAAGCTTCCCCAAAGCATTGATTATCTATATAGTTTCCAACAACCAAGAGTAAAATCGAGTTACTCTTAGGAGTTACCCTACCAAGTAAGCCAGATTATTGGCTCCATTTAAACCACAGGCACTTCTGCTGTCCCTCCTGATGACCTAAATTTTTAGGGTGATAATTGAAGACATATGATACTTGCTTTTGCCTGTATTTTTCTAAAAAGCACTCTGAAAAATCTTTTTTATTTTTTTTAATTAAACAACAGGCATAACGCTAGGCAGTGCAGGCATGTAGTGGTGACCAAAACAGTCCCAGGCCCTGACCTCAGTTTATATTGGCTACTGGGGAAAATAAAGAATTTAACTAGTAATTACAGTAAAGTGTGATTATTTTAAGAGTGAACTTGCACAGTTTTGTAGGAAGACATGTGAGGAGGGGTGTAACCTAGTCTAAGGGTTTGGAAAGTCCACGAAAGGAATTAGTTTTTCTTTTAGTCTGAATCTGAAGGGACACTGTTTCAGTAGAAGGTAGCCAGGTAAATAGGGGAAGGATTTGTGGAAAGTGGACAGAAAGGAGACAGTGTGGGGAAGGCCACGGTTGAGACAGCCTAGCAAACTCAGACAGCTAAAGAAATCCAGTGTGCCAGGAGAGCAACCTGAGATGAGCTTAAGTGAGGTGCTAGATTTGGAAAGCTTTGTAAATTATGGTAAAAGTAGTTGGAAGTCACTGAACAGTTTAGGTAAAGGTAAAATGATAAATATGTGTTTTACTAAGGTCACTCTAGTTGCAGTGTAGACCAAACAATTGAGTGACCAAATGTTTTTAGCATTCACTATTATTAGAAAGAAGTTTTGAGCACCTACCCTTAATTCATTTTTTGTATGTGTGTATGTTTGTATATATTTGTTCATGTATTTATGTATTTCTAAATTATGTAGCTGTAATCCTTTATTGGTCAGTATATCAAAGTGCAATGATTCATTTAGGTTAAAATTCATTATTAAAAACAGATGGGTAGTCTTTTTAATTATTTCAGAATTTTTGTCTGATTTCTTGTAAAATTTGACCTGGTAACTAGGCTAAAGAAAAGTTAAATATATAATTTTCAGTTCTGATATTTTCTATTGTTTACAATACTTAGAGTATAGTTATTAATTTCAATTCACTGTCTTTTTCAGGAATATTTTGAAGCCAATTGTCATTTTGTGAAGATTAAAATTTAGTAATATAATATATAATCTACTTAGCAAGTTGTAATTACCTACTTGTATTGCTAATTACATAAGTGTGTTTTCCTATGCTAGAATTTTAATTCCTTAATCATAAGGACTGTGCTTCATTCAACTATTTTATCCCTAGGAACTAGAATGGTGGCTTTAGAAAACATGTATTTGCTTATATATTTTAATAAATTAAAATATATTATTGTATTATATTATATTACATTATATTCTAACATTAGTGTGTTGGAAACAAAAAAAAAACACACTACTTTTGGCATACTATTGATTCCTAGAAATTACATGAATCAAATTGCTGGTGTCAGTCTATTTTGGGTGGATTTAATTAAATTCAACAAATATTTACTATGGAGTATTATTTATATATTTATATTAGCATTAAAAATAGAAATTTGTGGAAGAAGTATAAGATTTGCTTAAAGAAAGACAAACACATTATAAGAATGCAGAGATTAGCTTTATGGGTTATTTCTATATTTCAGATTCCATCTAATTGAATTAATTTTATTAGATATCAGAATAAACTTAGCTCACTAAATGTCTAATATGACACTGTGAAAACAAATTTCTAGACATCATAATCACTTACAGTTGCATGAGTATCCTGTTTTTACAGAGCAACAGACGCTGATTTCCATATGTCATGCTCCTTTAAAACTAGTGTATGGTATATATACATACACATATAAACACACATCTTTCACCACTTAGTCATACTTTAAAACTTCATTTTGTCTACATCCTTTTTCAGGAAGTCATATCTTATCTTCTTGTATGCCTGCTCGTTTTTGACTGAATGCTAGGAACTGTACATGAAAAGTTGGGGAAATACTTTGAAACTGTTTTTCCAAAGAGAATTTACAGTTACGATAGCCACATTTCAAGGGCTCAATAGCCACATGTTATTAGAGATTGCTGTGTTGGATAGTGCAAAATAAAGCATTTCCGTTCTAGTTTGCTAATGCTGCCAGAATGCAAAGTACCAGAGATGGATTGGCTTTTATAAAAGGGGGTTTATTTGGTTATACAGTTACAGTCTTAAGGCTGTAAATGTCCAAGGTAACACATCAGCAGTTGGGTACCTTCATTGGAGGATGGCCAATGGTGTCTGGAAAACCTCTGTTAGTTGGGAAGTCACATGGCTGGCATCTGCTCCAAAGTTCTGGTTTCAAAATGGCTTTCTCCCAGGATGTTCCTCTCTAGGCCACAACTCCTCTTCAAAATGTCACTCTCAGTTGTTCCTGGGGGCATTTATTCTCTTAGCTTCTCTGGAGCAAGAGTCTGCTTCCAATGGCTGTCTTCAAAATGTCTCTCATCTGCAGCTCCCATGCTTTCTTCAAAGTGTCCCTCTTGGCTATTGCTCTTCTTCAAAATATCACTCTCAGCTGCACTGAGTTCCTTCTGTTTGTCAACTCATTTATATGGCTCCACTGATCAAGGCCCATTCCAAATGGGTGGAGCAACACCTCCATGGAAATTATCCAGAGTCATCACCCACAGCTGGGTGGGACGCATCTCCACAGAAACACTCAAAGAATTACAACCTAATCAACACTGATAATGTCTGCCCACACAAGATTACATCAAAGATAATGGCATTTGGAGGACACAATACATTCAAACTGGCACATTCCACCCCCTGGACCCCACAATGACATTATCTTTCCATATACAAAATACATTCATCCCACAACAATATCACAGAAACTTAAATCATTTCAGTAACAATAGTTAAGTACAAGATTCCATCAGAATCGATTATAGGCGTGGTCAGTCCTAAGGCATAATTTTCCTTTAGCTGTGGATCTGTGAACTTAGAACAAGTTATGTGCTTCCAATATACAAAGAAGAGACATTCATAGGATAAACATTCCCATTGCCATAAGGAGAAACTGAAAGGAAAACAGGGTTAACAGGACCAAAACAGTTCCTAAAACCTGCAGGACAAACTCCATTAGATTTCAAAGTCTGAGAGTCATTTACAGAATGACGTTGCATCCTTGGGGCTTGAGAGAACAAGAGTCTAACCCTTCCTAAGGGCCTTTGTGGCAGACCTTTCCTCTTCAAACGCTAGGGTTAGTGCTCCAACATTGGGGAGACCACCTTCTCGGCCCCACCCTCCTCAAACATTGTGGCAGCTCCCAGATTCCCTTCCATCTCCGGGGCACACACTCAACCCCTTCAGAACAGTGTGGTGGAAGCCAGGCTCTCCCCAGTTCCCTGGGAAAGTGCTCCACCCTCTTTGGGGCCTGGGGTGACAAAACTCTTTGGAATCATTGAGGCAGAATGCCCACCCTCGACCTCTGGGGCAAACTCACCCTTTCCATGCGTGTGGGCCACTCCGCTCTCCCAGCCCAAGGCCTCTTGACTCCAGACCTCAACCTCCATGGCTCTGTCTTTGATGATATTTTTCCTTCAGTTTGTTCCTTGTCTATCTCCTCCAGTCCAGACTGGCAATGGCTCTGTCTATAAAGATCTCACAAAAATTCTGTTGGCTTTGCATGAAGCACACAGGGGTCAAAGCCATCAGACAATAGGACTTTCCACAAATCCTTTCTGCTTAACTCCTTTTCCAGTCTTGGCTTGTACTGAAATGGTGGCTGGGTTCCATGTTTGTTTACATCCTCATCTGAGCTGAGCTGTAGCTTCTGGGATTCCACCCCCTGGAATCTCATAATTTTCCAAGCCATCAGCTTCTGGTTTCTTTGAACCCAAGAGTTCAGTTCTAAGTTTATCTCTCTCCACTCGCATTTTACTATAAGCTGCAAGGAGAAGCCGGGGTACATCCTTCACACTTAGTCTGGAGATCTCTTCAGCTAAGTGTTCCAGGTTGTCGCTTTCAAATTTTTCCTTCCATCTGACACCAGGACTCAATTTTGCCAAATTCTCTCCCACTTTAAAACAAGGATCACCTCTCTTCCAGTTCGCAACAACACATTCATCATTTCTGTTCAAGGCCTTGTTAGAAGTATATTTAGAGTCCATATTTCCACAAACAGTCTCTTCAAAGCAGTTTAGGCCTTTTCTATCAAGCTCCTCACAATTCATCCAGAATCTTCCCCTTATCCATTTAAAAAGCCATTCCAACATGTTTGGTATTTGCAAACTCAGCAGCACCAGCAACCCACCTCCCTGGTGCCCAAATCTAGTTTGCTAATGCTGCCAGAATGCAAAACACCAGAAATGGATTGGCTTTTATAGAAGGGGGTTTAGTTGGTTACACAGTTACAGTCTTAAGGCCATAAGTGTCCAAGGTAACACATCAGCAATTGAGTACCTTCACTGGAGGATGGCCAATGGTGTCCGGAAAACCTCTGTTAGTTGGGAAGGCACGTGGCTGGCATCTGCTCCAAAGTTCTGGTTTCAAAATGGCTTTCTCCCAGGACGTTCCTATCTAGGCCACAGCTCCTCTTCAAAATGTCACTCTTAGTTGCTCTTGGGGCATTTCTTCTCTCTTAGCTTCTCCAGAGCAAGTCTGCTTCCAATGGCTGTCTTCAAAATGTCTCTCATCTGCAGCTCCTATGCTTTCTTCAAAGTGTCCCTCTTGGCTGTTGCTCCTCTTCAAAATGTCACTCTCAGCTGCACTGAGTTCCTTCTGTTTGCCAGCTCATTTATATGGCTTCACTGATCAAGTCCAACCCCAAATGGGCAGAGCAACACCTTCATGGGAATTATCCAATCAGAGTCATTACCCACAGCTGGGTGGGGCACATTTCCACAGAAACACTCAAAGAATTACAATCTAATCAATACTGATAATGTCTGCCCACACAAGATTACGTCAAAGATAACAGCATTTGGAGGACACAATACATTCAAACTGGCACAATTTCCATCAGCACAGAAAGTTCTACTGGACAGAGCTGATTTAATTGATTTGAAGTTTAGCCAAAAATTGTCATGCCGGTCACTACTCTAGAGTTTACATATATTATCTCAATGAATTCCACAACAATCTCCTAGAATAAATATTACTGTTAGTCAGACTTTAATGATGGAAAATGAGACTCTAAGGTCAATCTGTCATAAAAGCCTCCATATTCACCACTGTGCCAGGCTACTGAAGCACCTTTTTTTCTGTTATTTTCTTTACTGATTACATTTCTTTAATATATTTATTAATGATGATTCTCTTGTCAGTATTTTTATTTTATTTACCTTTACTGTCTCCCTTCAAACATAAACTTTATGTGCATGATCCCCAAATCTGTAAGCTTCAGGATATATCTCTTTCTTAATCTTCCTATTATTTTCAATATATTTCTACCTGAACTCTAATGTCAAATTTGATATGAACAAGTGTCTCTTCCTGTGTCAGTTAGCTATTGCTTCAATAAGGAGTATAACCAATTACCCCAAACTCAGTGACTTATTTTGATTGATTACTGGTCTGCAGGTTAGCTGGGATAGCTCTGTTTTAAGCTGTGGGTAGGCTGTGCAGAGCTCTAGAGTTTAGATTGGTTCATGGAACTGTACATTCCAATATGCTAAGGGATGGAAAAATGGGAAAGAGTGTCACAGTCCTCCATAATTCTCCAGCTTCTTCTTTTCCCATCTTCTCAAATTCTGTAAACAGATCCACCCATTTCTAGGTATTCAAACTCAGAATATAAAGATGTGTTTCTTCTTGCCACCCCAACCTTTGCTTCTTTTGTTATATGATTCTCAATTTTTTCTCATGACACCTCTATATCTGCTCCTTCTGTATTTAGACTCCCGGCATTCTTTTGTCTCGGTTTAGGAGCTATCTGTAAAGGGCAACAGCTACCTGGCATACTCTGCTTATGGCAATCATAGGAGTGCTGAAACATGAGTGGAAACCATAAGGCATCCCTTAAAGCTTCATTTGAGAACTTTGACATGGTCATTCTCAGCCACATTTTATTGTCCAAACAAGTCACAAAGGTGAGCTCAATATTAACTAGACTGAGAGGTAGATTCTGCCCTCTGAGGGAGGTTCTGCAAAATCCCTTCAATTGTCAAGGAACTATACAGTCCAACACAGGAGGGGATGGAAAAATGGGGAAGAGTGGCACAGTCTTCCATAATTCTCCAGCTTCTTCTTTTCTGATCTTCTCAAATTCTATAAAGAGATCCACCCATCTTCTAGTTATTCAAACTCAGAATATAAAGGTGTGTTCTTGCCACCCCAATCTTTGGTTTTTTGTTATGTACTTTTCAATTTTTCTCAAGACATTTCTATATCTGATCCTTTTGTGATTAGACTCTCAACATTTCATGCTTAAATTATTATTTCATTCATTTATCTGAACTTCCAGGCTAATTTTTCTCTCTCCAATACACCAAACACATATACACTGAAATCAATAGCCTGAAAGACTAACTTGACTGTATCACTCTCCTAATCATATAAATTCCCATTCCTTACCTAATCAAGTTTAGGACTTAGTTTGGCAATCAAGGAACATAATTTGATCCAACATAATAGCTAATACTCATATAAATTGTTGTCATTTTAGCTATTTAAACATCTGAATTTTAGGTCTTCTTTCCACTCCGCTTATGCTGCTGCTTCTACATGGTTTGTTTTTACCTCTATCAAAATGCTTGCTGTCTTTTAAGTCTTAAGATAATATCTGCTCCATTGCTTTTTGCCTGATGAGTGCAGCTCATCTGGGCTCCTAAGGCATTTTAAAGAATGGTATGACAGTTTTTACAAGTTGTCTGGCCTTGTAGTTTCCTTTTATAATTCTTATGTCTCATATGAAATTGTATGCTACTTTGGGCAAGGGCAACATATTCATCTTTTATACCTCACTGTGGTTTCTGCATGTTTTGTAAAAAGTTCTATAATGAATATTTTTTAATCTAAATGTTTATTAAAGAAATTAATGTTTCCATGGTTTTCAGAAATTCTCCCTAAAGTCTAGAGTAAAAACTATGCATAACTTTATGCGATGGGTAATGTTGAGTTGGAGGTGAAGAGAACATTGGATAGATCAATCCTTGTTAATATTCACATGTTCCCAAAGAGAAAGACACACAAACGCATTCTCACACACTCACCTACACATATACACATCTAGAAAAGGGAATGTTAATTAATCAGGTACAAGGTAAAATATAGTCTGATCTTAAGCCAGCTGATTGAAGAAATGAGTGCCATGCTGTGATGGTTAATTGGTTAATTTCCTGTGTCAGCCTGGCTAGGTTGTGGTGTCCTACTGTTTGATCAAGCAAGCCCCGACCTGATTGTTACTGTGAGGGTATTTAATAGATGGATTTAAGTGATCAATCAGTTAATTGCATCTACAGATCATTACATCTACAATCAACAAAGGAGGCTGCCGTCAGAAATGGGAGCAGTCTTCTTATCCAACCAGTTGGAGGCTTTAAGCAAGTATTGAGGATTCAGCTGTTGGAAAGAAGAATTTCTTCCAGCCTGCTTTTCATGGGGAATTCAAGTCACTTCATCAGAATTTCCAACTTGTAGCCTATTCTATGGAATTTAGTCTTGCCAATTCCCAAGGTCATCTGAGCAAATTCCTATAATAAATCTCTTAATATTTACATATATCTCCCCTGTTGATTCTGTTTCTCTGGAGAATCCTGACTAATACAAACAGTGAGAACTGACGGTAACATAGAAAAGATAAGGAAAGAATGTAACAGACACTATGGTTCCATCAGTGCTTTAAATAAACCAAGAGAAAAGACAGAAAAAGGACATTGAAGATATCACTTTTGGCGATACAGCAGTGAGTTTTAAAGTATCTTATTTATTTTTAAGCTAAAAATACACTATCAAACTTCCAAGTGAGTAAAATATCTCCAACTTGGAGCTCAGAGATACATAGCTTTTTAAAATGGAGCCATTTAAAAATTAATTCAAAACCAAGGCCCATTCATTTTGGAATTGTGCTTTCAGAATTTCTAACTTTTTGCATAAAATTAGTTTATTTGCTTTTATATTAGAACATTAAAAAATTCTTAGAAAAGTCTTAAGGTCTGTCCTCTCACCTCTCTACTGAAGAATTTCTCTTTAGAGATCAAAGAAAGAATAATGCATTTCCTGCCTTTGATGAAAACCTTGCTGTTACTTTTTCATCACATAGACAAAGAACATTAGATCAAAATGATCAGGAGCAAATCCCTCTGGACAGCTGCCATTTCAAACCTGATGTACTTTGGCTTTGATAACAAAGAGGGTGAGAGAGAGAGGGAGAGAGAGAGAGAGAGAAAGAAGTGTTTGAAATATTGCCCTGATCATGTCACAACTGCTGAAAGTTTTTATATTTAGAGCTATCTTTATAATAAAAAATGATTGATGACAATGAAACAGGAATTTATAAAATTAGCTTTTATATTTTGTAGATATTGAATGAAAATATTTGAAAATACTTTAAGTCATAAAAAGAAAACATGCATAAAATTTTATTCCCATAAAGGAAGAAGGATATTATTATCTGAACAGTGATTATTTTATATTTTGTTACCTTTATACATCTTGCTTGGCCAATCAATAATAAAGTCCTTTTGAGTACATATTGTTCAATAGTGCAATGTAAGAGTACAATGTCAAGTTGTTATACAGCCATGTAGCATGTGAGTCCCTGGATGCAAATATATTTTTTTTTTTTTTTGGTTTTTCACAAAGCTGGCAGAAAATAAGTTAAAAAATGAAAGCTGCTGAGTGGTTTGGCTAACTTGTAAGTAATCCTTCCTATTTAATTTAATTCTTTTCAAATTAATTTTTTTTTTCTTGTAGCTCTGAGCTTCTGAGACCAGAAAGGGAGTGCTGAAATATAGTGTTGGAGGCCAACCAATGAAGTATACCTGATTAAAGCAACTTTTTTTTTCAGATTTCAAGGAAAATCTCTTTATAATTTCATACGTGACTATACTTTATAGTGTTGTAGTTTATAACTGTAGTTTACAAAACTCTAGTTTTATAGTTTATAGTTTCATAGTTTTATACACCTTATAGTTTGCTTATTTTTCATCTTTTCCTGCTTTTACCTATGAAGAAATCAAATAAAGAGGACTAATTTTATGTTTTTAAAAATATAAAAATACCTAAAATAAAAAAAATATAAAAATCCTCACCAGTGCAAAGAAGATGTAGGGACTCAGGCGCAAGGAATTAGCAGGACAAGTATGATGAAGTGGAATAATTGCAATAAGCAGATAATTAAACGTTTCCAAGGATTAAAAGGGAAGAGAAAAAGTAGGCTGGTAATCAGTGCATGACCTCGCTCTAGCCACAAAGTGAAATGAAGAAGGCTTAAATAAGAGCTGAATGTCTAATTAAAGGTCCTTAGAAAACATTAATGTGAATTGTATTTGATACCTTGCCATTTGTAGGCTATAGGTGTAAAAGTAAAATGCTTTGTTAAAACCAAGTTTAACCTAAATCTTGAGTACAACCTTTGACATTTATCATGAAGTTATATAGGCAAACATATTCTTTAAAATATATTATCTGCTTTATATCTTTACTAATATTTTAATGCAAGTGTCACTAATATTTATCACAACGTTTCAGAGAATATTAAGCATAAATAGAGTGCTACTCTCTCAATTTATTTATATTATAAAGCCTAACTTGTCAGCAGGGTACCTGGACCCCAAGTATTCCAATCATCTGAAAGTAGTTGCTGAATTGGCAGGACGAGAGCCTGACAGGAAAAGGGCCAGATTTGCAGATACAAACTTGTTAAATGTTGGCATGTACCAAGAGGAATCTGCAATTTATTTGGAGATGCCAACAAAGCAAGCTTGAAATACTTATCGTATAAGCAAGATAATTTATTGTTCGATCCATTTGTTTACTGACTGCATTCAATGCTCTATACTCTAGAAGTTAGGGCAGTGGACAAGAGTGGCTAAAATCTCTGTTTTCAGGGAGCTGACTTTTTAGCTACCAAATAATGGGTTTTAAACTTAATTCTGAGCTTCAGAGTAGACTGAGATGGAGTGGAACTGGAATAGTTAGGTAAGGTTTTTAAGATAAAGGAAAAGGCATTAAACAAGAAACTCCAGAAAGTAGGACAATATATGAGATGGTTAAGAAATAGTGCAAATTTGGAATGAGTAAGCAATCTAGCCAGGTAGAAGGTGGGCAGCTTGTGAAGTGCCTGGAAATCTTGCCAAGTGACTACAACTCTGATACAAGATAAACCATAGTGGGATTTTGGTGTTGATTTCACACAATTGTAAAATAGTACAATTAATACAATTTTAAAAACTGTATTCTGGTTTGCTGAAGCTGCCAGACTGCAATATACCAGAAATGGATTTATTTTTACAGTGCGGGTTTATTAGTTCACAAATTTACAGTTTCAAGGCCATGAAAATGTCCCAATTAAGGCATAAACAGGACCATATTTTCTCTGAAGAAAGGCCAGTGGCATCCAGGGTTCCTCTGTCACATGGGAAGGCACATGCCTGCTGGTCCTCTCCCAGGTTTAGCTTCTGGTTTCCATGGTTTTCTCCTAAATGTCTCTGTGGGTCCTTCTTGCTTCTTCTGGGGCATTTTCTTTCTAAGAGACTGAGCCTCTCTCCTGGTTTTAGTTTCAATGGGTATCTCCAAAAATGTCTCTCTTAGCTTCTGTGGATCCTTCTTGCTTCTCCTGGGGGCAAACTTGGGATTACATATCTTAGTTTCTCTGAGCAATCTCCAAAATATCTCTGGCTTTTATCCTCTCACGGAAGACTCCAGCAAGGGGATTAAGACCCACCTTGAATGAGTGGGGTCACATCTCCATGGAAACAACCTAATCAAAATTTCTACCCACAATAGTCTGCCCCTACAAGACTGGAAATTAAAGAACATAGGTATTCTTATGCACTATATAGATATCCCTTTTTAAGTTTTAGTATATTGGAATAGCTAGAAGGAAATACCTAATACTGTCGAACTGCAACCCAGAAGCCTTGATAATTGAAGTCGGTTGTATACTATGTAGCTTACAAGGGGTGACAGTGAGACTGAAAACCTTGTGGACCACACTCCCTTTATCCAGTGTATGGATGGATGAGTAGAAAAATGGGGACAAGAGCTAAATGAAAAATAGGGTGGGATGGGGGGGATGGAATGATTTGGGTGCTTTTTTTTACTTTTATTTTTTATTCTGATTCTGATTCTTTCTGGTGTAAGGAAAATGTTCAAAAATAGATTGGGGTGATGGATGCACAACTATATGATGGTACTGTAAACAGTTGATTGTACCTCATAGATGACTGTATGGTATGTGAATATATCTCAATAAAACTGAATCAAAAAAAAAAAGAAAAGAAAAGAAATAAAGCTCTCCAATAAAATAATGACATGGGTAAAAAAAAAAAAGAACATTGACTTTTCTAGGGTACATAAAAGATTCAAACCAGCATAGATTGCTTAGAATTAATGACATTAAACAAAATAGTGAAACTAAATATTAATATATATAAAACAAAATAAGTAAACATATTCCAAACATTAAGTAAAGAAATACATTTATAGGGCATTTAACATTAAGCTCGTATTATTGTTTCAATATAAATAAACAAATAATATTAATGTAAGAGTCTCAAAATATTAAAAGTAAATGTGGCCAATTTAAATAAACATGAAAACTGGAAAATGAAACATTTCTTATTTTGCTTTAAAAGGTATCTTTAAGCAAATATATTAGTGGTATCATTGATGAGGTTGTGTAGATTTCCCTAAATGCTTAAAAAAGTGCTTTTTTATCTTACATTTGTCAAAGGAATGGAGAAGAGATAGTTATGACATGGCCAGTTTGCTTTGACTCTTTCTTCTTCAATAATTCTATCTCTTTTTTGATAACTTTGAGAATACTTTTGTGAATAGCCATCTCCCAACTGCTTTTTATCAAACTGCAAGTGCACATTTTGTTTTAATGAAAGCATTTCTGATTTGCATTTGTTTTTAGTTTAATCATGAATGAAAGCAGATTCTCATGTACATGACTATATCCCTTTCAAAACCATCATATTTGTACTCCTCTTCCTTTGAAAGTCCTTGAAAAGAATAAGAATTACTCTTGCAATAGTCATTTTGGTTAATCAATTATTTTCTTCTTCCTCTTAAAATTTATAGTTATAGAACACTTTTTAAATTAGTTATCTTTTGGTCAGTTCTAATTTTAAGGTTATTAACTGTGGAGTATTTCTGAAGAAAACAAAATTCATGTTTTTAAAATGCCATTTTTTTTAATTCAAGCATACCATGCTAAACTGTGGTGCCAAAAATTATTTATATAATCACTAGCTTTGCTGAAGTTTTGGAATTTGGTGCTACAAGGAAATGAAGTGTAAATGCAAAAAATATGATTAGGAAAAGAACAAAACATTTTTTTGAAGGTGTTCAGAGACACCTAATTCTGCAGTAGAATATTAGATAAATTGGGGAGAGGAAAGGAAGACCAACCAGAAAAATGAAATCTGAGTGTGAACTTGGGTGAGGGTGTATGAAGTGCAAAACTAACAGTGCTCCAAACATAGCTTAGTTTATGGTGGTGACATTGAAGGCTGTGGACAATTCTTTTGTTAAGGGTTTAAATATGTCAAGTGAAATTTGCATCTCTAATTAGTATTAAGTGATTATAAGTTTATATTTAAATGTAGACAATTTCTCCAGTCAAAGGTCACTAATGTATGCTTTGTTAGAGCATTGTTTTTATGTTTGGTCTTTTAATTAGTTGTCTAAGTAAGATATTTACAAATATACATGAAGATGATAGATATGTATGTATCTTTAATCTCAGTAGTTGCTACTTTTCATTTACAAGATGCTGTGTAATTCACACAGTGCTTCTAATCATTGGGGCCGAGGGGGACTTATTATTTACCATCTGTCAGTTACTATGATTAGACACTGGATATATAAGAGATAAACTGATTGGTACTTGTCCACTCAGGAGGTTTAGAAAAATGCAAGTAAATAGTTGAATAAACATATAATTATAAACCGTGGTAATGGTGATAAGGGGATAATAGGACGCTACAATAGAGAATGACCAGAGAGACTCAGGAAGTGATTAGTGAACTGCAATCTGAAGAACTGAATAGGAGCTAGCCAGGTGAAGAGTGGGGGTGGGGCCAGTTGTGGGAGGGGCTTACAGGCCAAGGGTCCGGTTGGGGTGAAGGCTGGAGGCCTTAGAGTTATTTTAGAGGAGAGAAATCCAGCATGTCTGAAACATGGCCAGTGAGGGGGGATCACAGGAGAAGTTGAAAAGGTGGGTCAGAGTCAGGTCATGTGGGTTCTTTAGGCCATATTAAAGAATCTGGGATTTATTAGAAGCTATTAAAAGGTTTTAAGGAAAGAAGTGACAATGCGGTTTGAGTTCCTTTAGTAGACTCTTAATATTTGATAGGACAATTTAGTAAAATTGCTGTACACTGTTTATAAATAAAAAAATATTTTGTGAATTGAACTAAGCCCAAGATGGCATATTGCAAATAATTCATTTCTGAGTGCCTTAAAACATAAAGCAAAGCTATCTTTCCAGTTTTGATAATTTCAAAAATTATTAAAGGTAATCTTACTTTAATTTCTGAGAGATTTTTTGAGTAAGCACATGTAATTTTTGTATCTTCAAAGCAAAGGCCCTCTACGTGTTTCTGATGGTCTTAACTAAAGGTTAAATACTGGATTGCTGAATAAATTGATCTTAAACGTGTGAATTGAATGTCTACAGGGAAAATTTACTCAGCTGTGAAACACATTAATTGCAGTGTTGGCAAATTGGCATGTATAAGAACTAGAGATGAAAGTGCAGGGCTGGTATCTGTGAATTGTGGACCTGGGCTTTTGTAAGTTGGGCTTGTCTTGTCTCAGCCTTTGCCTGCAAATCACAGAGCACCTGAAAAAGCTGACAATTGCCTTGTTATGTTAATTGATGCAGGAAATCTCAATGTGTAATTGCAAAATCTACTTTAAGGATTTGTCGTAGTTGCGTGTTTTATATGATTATAGTAAGCCAGACATTGCCTCTGCTAGATATCTTCAAACTTTATTTTTGTTTAGCACTGCCTAATAGCATTTTGAAAATAGATGTATTCTCTTGCACATTGTTAGGTTGACTTCTAAAAGTTATTATTAGAGTTAAAAAATGCAAAGGATATAGTTTCTGGTACATTATAAATTTTGGGATTTTAATATAAAATGGTTATAGCTCCTTTACAAATGTACCCAGTGCCATCTAAGAATCGTGATCATTTGATTATACTCATGGACGCCATTTAAAAAATACATGAAAAGCTCTTCCTTAACAGCTGAAGAATTTATAATGGTTCTTTGCTTCCTGGAAGTCTTATTTACATTCTATTCCCTTCTGGACTTTTTAAAAAATGTAATATTTTTCATGATTAAAGCCTTTTATTGATCACTCTATCATAATTCTCTGCAACAAAAATAACAAATATTTTGAAATTTTAATAGGTTATTTCTTATTATAATATGGCTCTGTGTAAAATTATTTCATGATTGAGTTATAATCATAATTAATTATGAGTGGTATCCAATATTTTAATATTTATTCAAGTACATTTTATAGGAAATATCTCTTTAAATGAAATTGATTAGAAAAGGGTTTGTGTTGCTTTGTTTAAAGGAGGCTTTGATGAAAATAAAATGTCATATTTTCTGTGTGTTTGATGTCCTGGAGATTTTTATAACTTTGAAAAATGTGTCATAGTTACACCTCCTTTCTCTTCTTAAATGGGAAAAGGGCCATTATCAGTGAGTTGAGAAAAGAGACCCATGGCAGAGCGGATCTCAGCAGATCAGTTTTAGGAAAGTACCTCCAAGGAAACTGGGTACCCTGAATTTAAATCCTTAAATCCACTCTTTCCCTTGGCAAGTGACGTTTTCTCTTAGGAAGTCTCCCGTCTCCAGAGCATGCTACCCTCTAGCCACTGTATTGAATTTAACCATTTAATGTTTACATTCCCTCTTTGCAGCATAGTAGTTAGATATCAGAAAGTGATTCCCAAAACTGATTCCTGAGACAATATAGAAAAAGAACATACATATACTTATGTACATATGTATACAAATATATGTATTTTAAATGCAGTGATATTAATTCAACACCTCCAGTTCATTTTATTGGGTTTAAAAATGGATTAATACTTTTCTCATGTACAGGTAGAGCTTTGTTTTTGTTTTAGTGGAAAACATGAACATTTATTAAGCTGCCTATAATTTTGCATGCAGAATTATTTTGTTATTTTTTAATAGTTAATGCTGGTATTTTTCATATAGTGTAGAGCAGTGTAGCTTTGGCCATGGGTCTTCATTCTGTTTGATGCTTTGATTTTCAAAGCCTGTATCTGTCTTTAATCCCCATACTGATTTTCCCATTGATAAAACAGCAGTAATAATGTCTCTTTGCCTTGCAGAAATACTATGACAAGTCATTGATTTTTTTCTAGGTTTTTAAAACACTTGAGTGCCTTAAAGAGATATTATATTTAAATATGGCTAGTTTTTCCTACTTGTGCCCTTTTCCAAAGTTCAACCTGACCAATATGCCTCTTCTCTTTGTGCATATTTCCAATAAGCTTGTTGAAATGTGAATGAAAATTTGCACACTGCCTACTATTCATCAGAGGAAATATGTAGAAAGCCCACTGGCCTTTATATCTGTACAGGTATAGAACCAGCTAATGGTTATGAAATGAATGTTGCTCAGAATATAAAATACATAGAAAAATGAAATTCCAACTAATTTAGTATACTGTGAATTTTATTTTAAAACATTCCTCTCTCTTTATATAGCTTTTATTTTATCCCAGTCTTCCCAACATCTTAATGTGAAAGTCTATTAATAGGCAAATAAATAGGAAGCTTCTTTATTTATTTGGCAATCATTCAAACTTTCTATTGTTTATTAATTTTCTGGACTGGAATGCAATAAGTCTTATCAAATACAATTTTATTTTATTTTTAAAGAACAACTGTTTTTGCAAATTAGCAATAGTGGCATTCTTGCATATGGTAGTTTGTGGAAATTTAGAGTCAATGCTTGTATTTTAGTTTCCTGGATGCTGAAAAATACAATAAAATGGGTTGGTTTAGCAATAGGAATTTATTGGCTCTTGGTTTCAGAGACTAGAAGGCTTGCTTTCTCCAAAGATTGATATCTTCTGGCTGGCCGGCAAACTTTGGGGCTCCTTGACTTTTCTTTCACATGGCAATGCACATGATGGTATCTTCTCCTTTCTCTTCCAAGTTCTGTTGAATTGCAGGTTTTGGCTGCAACCTGTAATTATTCTTTCTGTGTCCAATTTTCTTTCCTTATAAGGACTTCAGCCATATTGGATTAGGGCCACCCTCATTCACTTTGGGCACAACTTAGCTAACATCTTATAAGGTCCTACTTACAAATGAGTTCACACCCGCAGAAGGAAGGGTTGGGATCTGAGTATGCCTTTTGGGAGGGATGTGACTCAATCTGCAACAGTCTGACCTTTAGACCCCCAAAAGACATGTTCTTTCCACATGTAAAATTCATTCATTCTATCACAACATCGTGAGAGCCTTAAGTCATTTCAGTTACAAAACTAAGTAAAGAGTCTCATTAAAATTGGTTGTGGGTGTGATCCATTCTGGGTAAAAATTCCACTGTTTATGATCCCGTGAAAACTAGATAACAAGTTAACTGATTCCAATATACAGTGGTGGGACTAGCTTGGATAAATATTTCCATTCCAGAAGGGAGAAATTATGTCTATTTCCTTGGCTTATAAGGACTTCAGCCATGTTGGATTAAGGTCTACCTTCATGCAGTTTGGACACACCTTAACTAATAATATTTTAAGAGGTCTTATTTATAAATGGATTCACACCCATAGGAGCAGGTGTTGGGATCTGAGCCTGCCTTTAGTGGGGGACATTATCCAATTCCTAACAGCTTACGTTAGGATGTGTGTGCATGATTGCAGGTTTACCTACAGGGAAAATGGATAATTTCCTGTTGAACTCCTACTAAAGGAGAGGGAAAACAACTGCAAAGATAGAAGTCAAGCATAATAGTGTGTCATTTAAGAGGCAGTCAATACATGTGGTTCTAATGTTACTAGGTATTACTCACTAACAACCTATTTCCCTATAAATATGAGGAAAATGGAATCTAGTTAACAGCATTAAACTCAAGCAAGAAAAAAAGAGAGAAGTAATCTAATAATAAACAGTTACTAGGGTAATATGGAAAGAGTTCTGCTGAGGGATTTACAGTCATTAAAATCATTGCAACAATAAATGTGCAGATAAAAGAATGAAAGGAGCTCTAATGACAAATAACGTTTTGCATATCCTACTATTGACTATTATTAACCATGCAACAATGACTGTTTTTCACATTCTTTATGCCATCTTTTTAACTACCTGATACCTTTTCCTTATAGAGAGGAAGGATTTTCACTTTTTGCTTTATTTTTGGCTCTGATTACTGACAAGGGCACCATAAACCTATTGTGGCAAATCATGGTATAATACACTCAGTACCATGCAGAGAAAAGCCACTAACACTAATCACAGCAAAACATTGAGGTAATCTTTGAAAACTTTGAAAGAGATTAATGGATTGCTAATATGGCTTGCCTATGACAATCCTGGTTATGCCTCTTGTCCAGGAATAATTATGAATAGCTGCTCCTCTTCACTCTCTAATATGGAAAATAAATGCTTTAACCACCCTACTTATAAGTGCAAAGAAAAACCATACCTGGCCCAATAAAATACAAAGTGCTTAGAAATAAATTTATCAAAGCTTATAGAATATGAGCAGCAGTTGAGCAATGAAAATAAGTACTGTTTTCCATTTTATTAGCATGGCTTATCAAATTAATTTGAATACTCCAGTTGTGATTTATTTACATTATGTATATAAATCTTAAATAGTTATTTATCCAGATTATAAAAAAAGCCATTACAGATTATGACACAAACTATTGTTATGTGTGAAGGAGAAAATTTACCGTCCTTCATATTCACATACAAAATTAAGAAACTAATTTTGTTAGTATCTGTATGAGTTTTTCAAGGCTCTGTAGATTTACATTTTCTTGTCTCTGAAACAGCATCAAGCTCAGAAAGGATAGGCATGTTCATCTGCTTAAAAAGTTTTTAGGCTAACAGGAGCCACAAAATGGCAGATTAGGAAGTTTTACAAATTACTCTTCTTTCTTCTAGAAAAAATGAAAGAGCTGGAAAAGAGACTGGAATTAACCAAGTGGTAGCTCAGAAACCAAAATGAACATTTAGAATAACTACAGGAGTGCCAGAGGAAGTGAGTACTGCTCAGAGTTCAGCTTTTGTAAGTGAAAGTTTAAAGATTTCTGTTAAGAGCAGAAATGAGACAAGGATGCCTGCTTTTACCACTACTATTCAATATTGTATTAGAAGTTCTTGCCGAGCAATTAGGCAAGAAAAAGAAACAAAAGATTTCCAAATTGTAAAGGCAGAAATTAAACTATCATTATTTGAAGACAATATGATCTTATATATAGAAAACCCAAAGGAATCCACAAGAAAACAATTAGAAATGAAATATGAATTTAGCAAAGTGGCATGGTACAATGTCAATGTGTCAAAAAAACAAAACGAAACAAAACAAAACAAAAACAGTTATTTCCCTGTATACTAGCAGTGCACAATCTGAGGAGGAAATTAAGAGTACAACCCATTTAAAATAGCTTCTAAGATAATAAAATACCTAGTAATTTAAGATACTTAACTAAGAATACAAAGTCAGGTATTCTGACAACTACAAAACACTGATGAAATAAATTGAAGACAGCCTAAAGAAATGCCAGATACCCATTCTCATCAACTGGAAGAGTTAATACTGTTTATATCAATAATACCCAAGGCAACATACAAATTTAATGTAATCTCTACTAAAATTCCAGCAGCCTTTTTCGAGGAAATGGAAAAACTGATCCTCAATTTTCATGTAATTGCAGTGGGCCCCAAATAGCCAAAACAATCCTGAAAAGGAAAAACAGAAGAGTTGGAAAGCTCATACTTCCTGATTTCAAACTGTATTATAAGTGGAAATCAAAACAGTGTGGAAGCAGCACACAGATAGACAAATAGATTGGTGGAACAGAAATGAAAGTCAACACATCTATGGCTGATTGATTTTTGACAAGTGTGCTAAGTAAATGCATTGGGGAAAGAGTAGTTTCTCACAAATGATGTTAGGAAAAATGGATATCTATGTGTGGAAGAATGAAGGTAGACCTGTACCTCACACCATATATAAAAACCAGCTCAACATGTATTGAGGACCTAAATATAAGAGCTAAAAATTATAAAAATTTGGAAAATGATACAGGGGGAAATTGCCATGACCTGTGATTTGGCAATGGACTCTTGGATATGACACCAAAAGCATGAGCAGCAATAGAAACAATAGATAAGTTAGATTTCATCAAAATTAAAAACTTTTGTTCATCAAAGGAAATTATCAAGAAAGTGACATGACAACCTACAGAATGGGAGAAAATAGTTGGAAACAATTTTCCAACAATGTAAATTAAGGTTTAATATTCAAGAGATATAAATTACTCCTACAACTCAACAGACAAAAATGCAATTAAAAATGGGAAAAGGACATGAATAGACATTTCTCTAAAGAGATGTACAAATAGCCAATAGCACATGAAAAGATGCTCTATATCATCATTAGCCATTAGGGAAATTCAGATTAAAACCACAATGGGATATCACTTCATACCCAAAAGGATGGCTGTTCTTTAAAAAATGGAAAATAAGTTTTGGAGAGGGTCCAAAGAAATTGGAACTCTAGGGCATTATTGGTTGCAATATAAAATGTTGTATCCACTGTCTAAAGCAATATAGTGGTTTCTCAAAAAGTTAGATAAAGAATTTGACCCAGAAATTTCACTTCTAGGTATATACCCAAAGAGAGTGAAAACAGGGTAGCAAACAGATGCTTGTATACCAATTTTATAGCACTATTATTTACAATAGTCTGAAGTTGGAAACAATCTAAATGCCCATCAACTAATAGAGAAACACAGTGTGGTACATACTCACAGTGAAATACTATTTGGCTGTAAGAAATAATAGTTATTAGACATGCTGCAATACTGAAGAACCTCAAATACATTATGCTTAGTGAAACAAACGAGATATGTAACAACAGAAATTGAATGATGTAACATAAGGTGTGACTAGAATACTGAATTTTCAGTGACAGAGAGCAGATTAGAGATTACTGGGGATGAAAACATGGGGAAGGGAGAAAGAGGAAGTGTATGTCTGTTCAAAAAAGATTTCATTATTTTTGTCTTTGATCCATAATCACTGATAATTTTTCTCCTATGATATTAAGCTTTTTATTGTATAATTGATAGAATGGGGATTGTGTAAATTTTCATATCAATTTGTATTTTTTGTTCATTAAATATCATTTAAATGAAGGTTGAAAGAAAGTATCATAAATATCATTTTTGTTGACTCAGGGATATATCACATTCTCACATTCTCAGAGACATTCTTGCTTTTATCCTGCTGCATAGCACTTTGATTAGGTGCAGAGGTTCTGGATAGCGTCAGCCTGGTTTAGAATTCTGGTTGTCTCACTTCTTAGAGATGTGACCTTTGAGAAATTAACCTCTCAAAATCTCAATTTTCCTATCTTTAATACAGAGTAGTTGGAAGGATTATATATTATAATGCATAAGCATTGTGCTTGGCAAATTGCAAAATTTCAATGGTTATAAATTGAAATTTTTGTTATCAATCTTATTTTATCCTCACATTTGTATCTGTTGGGAACATCACATCCCTACTTAGAAAATACCAAGTTGTTCTGTTGCTTGCTCTTCTTAATTCTCAAGGGGCAAGCTGAGAGTCTGGAGCTTTCCAGAAGCAGGAATGCCATATTTAGCAATGAAAATTGAGGAATTAACAATTAATTTTGAATTTCAGATAAACAGTAAGTAATTTTTGATATAAATACTTCCTGTATTTGATCTGGTTACTTTATCCTGAAAGCTATGCTAACATGCAGTAGGATACTTTGGTGGTGCACACAGTGGGCACTTGGACAATAATAGGATAGGATGGGGGAACTAAAATCAGAGGGTAGAGGTTAAATATTTAATCAAATAAGGTGTTATATAAAAATAATTATTTTTTATTTAACTATGACAGTAATCATAAATTGATTTGAAATAGCCAGTTATATTTTGATATGGAACAACACTGAATGCTATTTTTAAAGACAATTGGAGAAATAGAAAAGGAATAAAGATATTATACTATATGGTGGTGGCCAAAATATAAAAGTTTTTTTTTAATTATTACAGAAAGTCTAACCATGCCTATGATCAAGAATGGTAGCGCTGTTTTCATATTCAGTTCTGCTTCTTATTTTCCAGGCAATTAAAAGTTTCCTCTACTAGGATTCAAGTGATTTCACATGTAATACTGGTTGACTAAGTCTACATTCATACAGATATTGTTTAGTATCAGATAATCAAATATTTGCAGTCCTTACGACAATATAAAATAATCTTTGGGTTACCAATACATACATATCAGTCACATTCTAGAGTTGCAACAGCTCTTAGAACTGAAATAATAGAGCTATAAAAAATGACAAAACTAAAATCTTCCCATCACCTGAATACTGAATTAAATTCATGATGACCTGAAATGTCAGTCTAGCATTTATGGACTTTATATGCTGGTCACATATTATGATAATAATGCATGTTTTGTTCACTCGTTTGACTTTAAGCAGTATTGCATCTGGCTTGATCTAGAGTGGAACTATAAAATCCAAATGCTCCTTTAACTAAAAATAAAATGTGCACAAATAGATGCTCATTATTTAATCTAGATTATCCTAATAGAACATTTAAAAACAATTAATCTTGTTTGTTGAAAATAATGACATAAAAATCTGTACCAAGTTGTTTCAAGGACTTAACTTTAAAAATGAAAATCCTAATAAATCAGCGATTTGCTGCTCTTTCCTAAATATAAAAACAACCAAATTTTCCTCAAAATTCAAGAATATAAGAAGGGAAATATAATTAGTTTAAGTGACAATAGTAAATAGCTTTGCTTCTAAGAATTACTTCTTCAATTATAATTCATTATCTTTATCATAAACACAAAATACCTTTGAAGAAAGAAAAGGAGTATGAACATTGGTATTGTAATTTGGTTATAAGTATAGCCCTTGGGTTTATCTACAGCTGTACTTAGAATTGCCCCAATAACAAATAGGTTTTTTCTCTTGCAATCTTAGAAGCCATAGTGGAAGAGGGAGGGGAAGAAGGGAGAGGCAGAAGTGGGTGATAATGTCTTTTTTGTCTTAGAGAAGTTGTGAATTTACAAAACAAAAATGTGTATGTGCTGGTTTGGATATATTGTGTCCCCCAGAAAATGCCATGTTCTTTAATGCAGTCTTGTAGGGGCAGATGTATTAGTATTGATTAGATTGGAATCTTTAATTTAGTGTTTCCAGGGAGATGTGACTCAATCAACTGTGAGTGAAACATTTGATTGGATAATTTCCATGGAGGTGTTATCCCACCCATTCAGGGTGGGTGTTAATTGGATCACTGGAGTCATATAAAGGAGTTCACAGACAGAAGGACCTCAGAGCAACTGAGAGTGACATTTTGGAAGAGCTGCAGCTAAGAAAGGACAAAACACCCCAAGAGCAACATTTGGAGAATGCCGTTTTGAAACACAACCTGGGAGCAAGCAGATGCCAGCCACATGGCTTCCCAGCTAACAGAGGTGTTCCAGATGCTCGTGGCCTTTCTCCAGTGAAGGTGGCTGTTGTTGATTCCTTACCTTGGACACTTTATGGCCTTAAGACTATAACTTTGTAACCACATAAACCCCCTTTATAAAAGCCAATCCATTTCTGGCATTTTGCATAATGGCAGCATCAGCAAAGTGCAACAGTATACAATACAAGATTCCTAAACACCACCCCACCAACAACAACATGCATTGGTTGGATCATTTATTACTAATGGTGATGTACTTTTTTTTTAACTGTAGTTACCTGTTATAATTGATGAAAGATTTTTAAGATAGTTCTATCTATCATCCATTATTCATATTAGGTGTTTTCTTTCCCATATACCACTCTATTATTATCACCTTGTCATATATTTGTTATAAGCCAAGAAAGAACATTCTTATTCCTGTTCTATTAACTATAGTCCATCTTCTACAATAGCGTTCACTTTACTATACAGTCCTATGTTTTATCTTTTTATTTTTATTCTAATAAAAAGTTCAAACAAAAATTTCCTCTTTTAACCACATTCACCTCTATAATTCAGTGCTATTGATTACATTCACAATAATGTGGTACCATCAGCACCTTCCATTTCCAAACCTTTACCATCCACCTAAACAGAAATTCTGTACAAGTTAAACATTAGCTCCCCATTCCCTAACCTTGTAACCCATACTGTAGATGCAGACTCTATGAACTTGCTTGTTATAATAGATTCATAACATTGAGATCATACAATATTTGTCCTTTTGTGTCTGGCTTATTCAATTCAACATAACATCCTCAAGGTTCATCCATGTTTTTGCTTGAATCAGGACTTCATTCCTTTTTACAGTTGAATAATATTCCATTATATGTATATACCACATTTTTTAAAAAATCCATTCATCAGTCAATGGACACCTGGGTTGATTCCATCTTTTGGCAACTGTGAGTAATGATGCTGTGAACATCTATATGCAAATGTCTGTTCAAGTCCCTGCTTTCAGTTCTTCTGGGTATATAACTAGTAGCAGAAGTTCTGGATTTTGTGGCAGTTCTATATTTTGCCTCCTGAGGAACCACCAGACTGTCTTCCACAGTGACTGAACCATTTTACATTACCGTCTGCAATGAATGATCATTTCTATTTCTCTGTATCCTCTCCAACACTTGCAGCTTCCATTTTTTAAATACTGGCCATTCTAAGAGGTATGAAATGATATCTCACTGTCGTTTTGATTTGTATTTCCCATATAGTGAGTGATGTTCAGCATCTTTTCATGTGCATTTTAGACATTTGTATATCCTTTTTAGAGAATGTCTATTCAAGTCTTTTGCTCATTTTTAAAAAAATCTATTGGGATTATTCACATACCGTTCAATCATCCAAAGATCCAAAGTGCACAATCAGTTGCCCACGGTACCATCATACAGCCATGCATATATCACCACAATAATTTTTTCCAAGTTTTAGGATATTTTCATTACTCCAGAAAAGAAATAAAGGCAAAAAGGAAAACTCAAATCCTCCCATACCCCTAACCACCCCCTCTCCATTATTGACTCATAATATTGGTTTAGTACATTTGTTACTGTTGATGAAAGAATGTTAAAATACTGTTAACTGTAGTACATAGTTTGAAATGGGTATATTTTTCCCTATATACCCCTCTATTATTAGGTTCTGGTTATCATGTCATACATTTGTTCTAGTTCATGAAAAAGATTTCTAATATTTGTACAGTTAATCACACAGATTGTCCACCATAAATTCACTGTTTTATATATTCCCATCTTTTAACCTCCAACTCTCCTTCTGCTGATGTGTGTGACTCTAAGCTTCCCCTTTCCATGACATTCACACACCATTCAGCACTGTTAGTTATTTTCACAATAACATGCTACCATCACTTCTGTCCATTTCCAAACACTTAAGTTCAACCTAGTTGAATATTTTGCTCATAATAAGCAACTGCTCCCCATTCTTTAGCCTTGTTTTATATCCTGGTAACTTATATTTCATGTCTATTAGTTTACATATTTTAATTAGTTCATATCAGTGAGACCATACAATATTTGTCCTTATTTGTCTGACTTATTTCACTCAATTTAGTGCCCTCAAGGTTTCTTCATCAACCAATTTTTTTTAAGATGGTTTTGTTCACCCACCATACATTCTGTCCTAAGTAAACAATTGATGGTTCCCTGAATAATCATGTATTTATGCATTCACCACCATCACTACTATCTATATAAGGACATCTTCATTTCTTCCACAGAGAAGGAGGAGAGTCAAAGAAGGTAGAGAGACAAAGGAAAAGAAAAATAAAGAAATTTTAAAAAGACAGCTAAAATGCAACAAAAGGAAAGATAGAATTAAACTAAAGTACAATAAAAGAGTCAGACAACATCACCAATGCCAAGACTTCCATACCCCTCCCTTATATCCCCCCTCTTATAGGCCTTTAGCTTTGGTATATTGCCTTAGTTACATTAAAGGAAGCATAATACAATGTTTTGTTAACTATAGTCTCTAGTTTTCCTTGATTGTATTTTTTCCCCAATACCACCCCATTTTTAACACCTTGCAAGGTTGACATTCATTTGTTCTCCCTGATGTAAAAATATATTTGTACCTTTTATCACAATTGTTGAGATGCTAGGTTTCACTGAGTTATACAGTCCCAGTCTTTATCTTTACTCTTTCCTTCTGGTGTCACACATGCTCCTAACCTTCCTCTGTCAACCATACTCATGGTCATCTTGTTTGGTATACTTATATTGTTGTGATACCATCACCCAATTTTGTGTTCCGAAACTCTCACTCCTGTCCTTTCCTATCTGTCTCTAGTGCTCCCTTTACTATTTCCTGTAGAGCAATATGTTGTTCAAAAACTCTTGTCATTGTCCATTTGTCAGAGAATATTTTAAACTCTCCCTCATATTTGAAGGACAGTTTTGCTGGATATAGGATTCTTGGTTGGCAGTTTTTCTCTTTCAATATCTTAAATATATCACCCCACTTCCTTCTTGCCTCCATGGTTTCTACTGAGAAATCCATACATAGTCTTATTAAGCTTCCTTTGTATGTGATGGATCACTTTTCTCTTGCTGCTTTCAGGATTCTCTGTTTGTCTTTGACACTTGATAATCTGATTATTAACTGTCTTGGTGTAGGTCTATTCAGATCTCTTCTGTTTGGGGTATGCTGTGCTTTTTGGATCTGTAATTTTGTATGTTTCATAAGAGATGGGAAATTTTCATTGATTATTTCCTCTATTGTTGCTTCTCCCCCTTTCCCTTCTCTTCTCCTTCTGGAAGACCCATGACACTTACATTCATGCACTTCATGTTGTCATTCAATTCCCTGAGATGTTGCTCATATTTTTTCCATTCTTTTCCCTATCTGTTCTTTTGTGTGTATGATTTCAGGTGTCTTATTCTCCAGTTACTGAGTGTTTTCTTCTGCCTCTTGAGATCTGCTGTTGTATGTCTCCAGTGTATTTTTCTTCTCTTGTTTTGTGCCGTTCATTTCCATAGATTCTGCCACTTGTTTTTTCAAGCTTTCAATTTCTACCTTTTGTTCGCCCAGTGTTTTCTTTATATCCTTCATCTCTTTTGCCATATCTTCCCTGAACTCATTGATTTGGTTTTTTATTTGATTTAGCATATTTCTTTGAAAATCTTTAATTGAACATTTCATTAAAGTGAAACAATATCTCAACTGTATGTTGATTGAGGTATAAGTTTGTTCCTTTGACAGAGCCATATCTTCGTTTTTCCTAGTGTAATTAGTAGTTTTCTGTTGTCTATGCATCTGGTTTCCTTGGTTACCCCAATCAGATTTTCCTAGACCAGAAAGGGTTCAGGTCTCAGCATGGGGTTATATTCTGTTTTGAGTTTTCCTGAGGGTGTGTCTTAGAAGATTGACAGACTTTCCTGTGAGGCCTCTAGCCACTGTGCTTTTCCTAACCTGCCCAGCAGGTGACTCCTCTCAGCCTGTCACTCCTGACTGGTGTAAGGAGGTGTGGCCCTTTAGTTTCTGTTTTGGCTGTTTTCCCCCAGGCTCTGGGGTTTGGGTTCTGAAAAGAAGGCCTGCACTAGAGCTGGGTCCCACCTGCATCCTCTTAGGGAATATACACCCCTAGGGATTTATCTTCTGCATTTGAATTGCCCCTTTGTCTCTCTGACTCTGTTATCTCCACACCCTGTCTGAGTCAGAGTGCTGTGAGCTGAAAAGGGCTGAGGCTTTCTCCACTGAGCCTCTCAGATTGAGAGAGAGAAAAAGGGAAAGAAAGTCTCCTTTCAGAGGCAGTCCACAGCCTCCCAGTTTCACCCATCAGAGAGAGCACCTGGTCTTCTGGGCTCCCTTTCCTGGGGCACAGGCATTTTTTGGCTCTTTAAGGTCAGTCATCTCTAAAGCCTCTGTCTGCTTGTTAGGGGTTTGTCTATGTTTGTAGCTTGTATTCAGCGGTCCATATTTGTTAATTTAAAACCCCAGTTGGAACTGGTCTGAGCTATAGTCACTTGCTCCAGGACTGCTGCTTTCTCCTACAGTGAGGTCTTGTAGCTCAGCCTGCCATGGGGAGAGGGGATCCTGGCATGTTTCCCCAGTTTTTACTTACAGACTTTGTGCTGCAATCTCAGTCATTCCACCCAATCCAGGTTGGTGAATGATGTGTGGACAGTCATTGTTGTTCCCCAGTAGTTGTTCCAGATTACTTAGTAGTTGTTCCTGGTTGTTTATTAATTGCTCCAGGGGACTAAGTTCCACTCCTCTCTATGTCACCATCTTGCCCCTCTCCTTTTGCCCATTTTTAAATTAGGTTGTTTTTCTTTTTTCTTGTTGAATGTAGGACTTATACATATTTTCTAGATATTAAACCCTTATCAGATATGTGGTTTCCAAATATCTTCTCTCATTTTGTAGGTTGTCCTTTCAATTTCTTGACAAAATCCTTTGATGCACAAACACATTTAATTTTGAGGAGGTCCCATTTATTTCTATTTTATTACTTTTGCTTTGAGTATAAAGTCTAAGAAACCATTGCCTACCACAAGATCCTGAAGATGCTTCCCTACATTTTCTTCTAAGAGTATGATCCTGGTTCTTTTCTTTAGATCTTTGGTCCATTTTGAGTTAATTTTTAAATAACGGGTGTGAGATAGGGTTCCTCTTTTATTCTTTTGCATATGGATATCTAATTCTCCCAACACTATTTGTTGATGAGACTATTCTTTCCCAGCTGAAAGGACTTGACAGCCTCATCAAATAGCAATTGGCCATAGATGTGAGGGTCTGTTTCTAAACTCTCAATTTTATTCCATTGATCAGCATATCTATCCTTATGCCATTACCATGTGTTTTTGACCATTGTAGCTTTGTAATATACCTTATATCAAGAACTGTTAATACTCCAACTTCTTTCTTCCCTTTCAAAATGTTTTTGGCTAATCAGGGCCCCTTACTCTTTGAAATTAATTTGATAATTGGCTTTTCCATTTCTGCAAAGCAGGCTGTTGGGATTTTGATTGGGATTGCACTGAGTCTGTAAATCATTTTGGGTAGAATTGACATCTTGATTATGTTTAGTCTCCCAATCCATTAACATGGAAAGTCCTTATATTGTTTAGATCCTCTTTGATTTCTTTTAGCAATGCTTTTTAGTTCTCTGTGTACAGGTCCTTTACATTCTTGGTTAAATTTATTCCTAGATATTTGATTCTTTTAGCTGCTATTGTAAATGGAATTTTTTTCTTGATTACTCCTCAGATTTCTCATTAGAAGTGTAAAGAAACACTACTAATTTAGGGGTGTTGATCTGGTATCCCACCGCTTTGCCGAACTCATTATTAGGTCTAGTAGCTCTGTTGTCAATTTTTTTGGACATTCCATATATGGGATCATATCATCTGAACATAATGGAAGTTTTATTTCTTCCTTTCCAATTTGGATGGCTTTTACTTATTATTATTGCCAAATACTCTAGCTAGAACTTCCAGCACAATATTGAATAGCAGTGGTGATAGTGGACAACATTATCTTGATACAGATCTTAGAGGGAAAGCTTTCAGTCTTTCACCATTGAGTACAATGTCAGCTGTGGCTTTTTTTCATATATGCCCTGTATCATGTTGAGGAAGTTTCCTTCTATTCCTACTTTTCTAAGTATTTTTATCAAGAAAGGATGCTGAAATTTGTTGACTGCCTTTTCTGCATCAATCAAGATGATCATTTTCGATTTGTTAATGTGGTGTATTACATTAATTGATATTCATGTGCTGAACCACCCTTGCATACCTGGGATAAAACCCCACAGTGTATGATACTTTAATAAGCTGTTGTTTTCAATTTGCAAGTTTTTTGGAATATTTTTGCATCTATATTCGTAAGAGGAATTGGTCTGCAATTTTCTTTTCTTGTGGTGTCTTTATCTGTCCTTGGTATTAGGGTGATGTTTGCCTCATAGAATGAGACAGGTAGTGTTCCCTCCCTTCAATTTTTTTGAAGAGTATGAGCAGGATTGATAGTAATTCCTCTTGGAATGGGATTGGTAGAATTCACTTGTAAAGCCATTTGGTCATGGGCTTTCCTTTGTTGGCAGGTGTTTGATAACTGATTCAATATCTTTACTTTTAATTGGTGGTGTGGTCTTCTGTTAGTTGTGTGTTTCTAGCAATTTGTCCATTTCATCTGGGTTGTCTAATTTGTTGGCATACAGTTTTCATAGAATCCTCTTTTGATCCTTTTTATTTCTGTAGTGTCAGTAGAAATGTTTCCCTTCTCTTTTCTGATTTTATTTATTTGCTGCTTCTTTATTTTTTTCTTTGTCAGTCTAGCTAAAGGTTTGACCATTTTATTGAGCTTCTCAAAGAATGAACTTTTGGTTTTATTAATTCTCTCTATTGTTTTTTAATTCTCAATTTCATTTATTTCTGCTCCAATCTTTGTTATTTCTTTCCTTCTGCTTGATTTGGATTATGTTGCTGTTCATATTCTAGTCCTCTAGGTGTGAAGTTTGGTCTTTAATTTTAGCTCTTTCTTCTATTTTAATGTAGGCTTTAGGCCTATATATTTCCCTCTCAGCACTGCTTTCACTGCATCCCACAAGTTTTGATATGCTGTTATCTCATTTTCATTTGTCTCAAGGCATTTACTGATTTCTCTTTCAAATTCTTCTTTGACCCAATGATTGTTTACGAGTGTGTTGTTTGACTTCCCTATATTTGGAGATTTTCCTGTTCTCCACCTACCTGTTATTGATTTCCATCTTCATTTCATTATGTTCAGAGAAAGGGCTTTGCATAATTTCAATCTTTTTAAATGTATTATGACTTTTTTGTGACCCAACATGTGGTCTATCCTGGAGAATGATCCATGAGCACTAGAGAGGGAAGCATATCTTGCTGTTTTGTTTTGCAGTGGTTTGGATATGTCTGTTAGATTTAGTTCATTTATCAGGTTATTCAAGTTCTGTCTTTCCTTATTGATCCCCTGTCTAGATGATCTATCTATTGATGAAAATGGTGTATTAAGTAGATGTAGGGTATTATTATGTAGGTGTCTATTTCTCCCTTCAGTTTTGCCATTGCTTGTCCTGTGTATTTTGGAGCACCATGGTTTCATGTATAAATATTTATGATAGTTATTTCTTCTTGGTGGATGACCCCTTTTATTAATATACAGTGTCCTTCTTTGTCTCTTACAATAGTTTTGCATTTAAGTATTCTGTCTGTTATTTGTATAGCTACCCTGGGTCTTTTTTGTTTGCTGTTTGGGTGTAATATCTTTATTCAACCTTTAACTTTCAAACTGTTGGCATATTTGGGTTTATGGTGAGTCTTTTGTAGACAGTATATAGTTGCATCATAGGTTTTTATCCATTCTGCCAATCTGTCTTTTGATTGGGGAGTTTAATCCCTTGGCATCCAATGTCATTAGTATAAAGGCAGTATTTACTTCAACCATTCTATCCTTTGGTTTTTATATGTCCTACTTTTTCATCTCTCTTTTTACACTTTCAGTTACCCTTACTGATAATCTTCATTTTTACACTCTACTCCAGCCTCTCTGGTATTTTCCTTTCAATCTGTAGAACTCCCTTTAGTATTTTTTGAAGGGAAAGCCTCCTATTGATGATTTCTCTCAGTTTCTGTTTATCTGTGAATATTTTAAACCCTCCCTCACATTCTGTGTCAGTTTGTATGTATTATGTCCCCCAGAAAAAGCCACATTCTTTAATGCAGTTCTGTGATGGCAGACATATTAGTGTTGATTAGGTTGCAACCTATTGGTTCAGTGTTTCCATGGAGATGTGACTCAATCAGCTGTGAGTGAGACCTTTCATTGAATTATTTCCATGGAGGTGTTGCCCCACCCATTCAGGGTGGGTCTTTATTGGATCACTGGAGTACTTTAAAAAGAGCCACACAGGCCTAGACACAGAGTAGCTGTGAGTGACATTTTGGAGAGCAACTGAGAGTGACATTTTGAAGAGGAGCTGTGGCTAAAAGAGGATAAAATGCCCCAAGAGCAACATTTTGGAAAACACCATTTTGAAATGCAACCTGGGAGCAAGTGGATGCCAGCCACGTGCTTTCCCAGATAACAGAGGTTTTCTGGATGCCAGTGGCCTTTCTCCAGTGAAGATGCCTGTTGTTGATGCTCTACCTTGGACAGTTTATGGCCTTAAGACTGTAACTTTGTAACCACATAAACTGCCTTTATAAAAGCAATCAATTTCTAATGTTTTGCAAAACAGCAGCATTGGCAACCTGGAACAAATTCTAAGGACAGTTTTGGCAGATAAAGAATTCTTGCCTGGCAGTTTTTCTCTTTCAGTACCTTAAATATGTCACACTTCTGGGGACCCAGGGCCTGGGCCCCTCCCCTCCATAGTGAAAGTGAGTTACTTCACAGAGCTGCCTGCTTGGCTGGGACAGACTTTAAAGGCCATAAAACCTCCCAAGGGGTGGGGTGGGGGAGAATGTCCAAATAGTATCATAAACAAAGCATTGAAACTCCCTTCCCCTGATCACTGTTGATAACAAATCTCCACACACCTGTGTCAAAATACTATAACTCTGTTCTCACCCCCTATGAAATGTGTTTATCCTAAATCTTATAAACCACCCCCTGGCAACCCCCCTCTGTTGAGTGCTAATTTCCATCTTTCCCAGATGGCCACCACTGTGCAACCATGTCTCCTGTTCATAAGTCCCATTAAATTCACATCTGACTCCATTACTGGTATGTTCTTCAGTCTTGACTGAACTGGGTTGGAAAAATATCACTGCCTTCTCACCTCCATGGTTTCTGATGAGAAATCAGCATTTAGTCTTATTGTCATTCCCTTGTATGTGATGAATCTCTTTTCTCTTGTTGCCTTCAGGATTCTTGCTTTATCTTTGGCATTTGACATTCTGATTAGTCTGTGCCTTGGAGTAGCTATATTAGAATTTGTTGTGTTTGGATTATATTGTGCTTCATGTATATTAATGTGTTTCATAAGAGTTGGGAAATTTTTAGCCATTGTTTTCTCAAATATTCTTTCTGCCCCTCTTCCTTGCTCCTTCTTGGACACCCATCACACATACATTTGCATGCTTTGTGCTGTCACTCAAATGCCTGAGACCCTGCTTAATTTTTTTCCATTCTTTTCTCTCTGTTCTTCTGTCTGTAAGATTTGGATTGTCTCATAATCTAATTCACAGATTCTTTCTTATGCTTGGTTACATATTCTGTTATGTGCCTCTAGTGTATTTTTAATCTCTTCTACTGTGTTTTATTTCCATAATTTCTGTCACATTTCTTTTTATACATTGCAATTCTTCTTTTTGCTCACACATTGTCATCTTATATCCTTATCTCTTTAGTCATATTTTCCTTCATCTCTTTCAATTGTTTTAGGAGATTTGTTTGAACATCTTTGATTAGTTGTCCCAAATTTTGAATCTTCTCTGAAGTTTCAATTTGTTCCTTTGATTGGGCCATATATTCCTGTTTCTTATTACGGCTGTAAATTTTTTGCTGATGTCTAGGCATCTGCTTATCTTGATGAGTTTACTCTGAAGGTCAGTTTCTCTGTTTTGCCTACCTAGGGTTTCATTGTTGATTGGCTTCATGTTAATGCTCTTCTTTGATACTTGGTTTAATTTATTCTAAGCCTTTAGAATAGCCTTGTTTATCTGATCAGATGTTTTTAACTTCTCTTAATCTGATTCTTACTCTGGATTGTGGTACAATTTTTAAGATTGTTAAATTGTTTCTTCCCCAGGAGAAAACTTTCTTTCCTCTGTCCCTTCCCTGGGAATCTTGATCTATTCTGTTTGTTTTTCTTAGGACTATAGCTTTTGTTTGTTTGTTTGTTTTTGTTTTTTTTTAACTCTCCCTTCATTGTTTCTAGCTGCTTTTGCCTTGAGGGCAAATTCTGGGAGGAGGTAACCCCAGAGAGGACATTCCAAGGTCAGTACTTCCAAACCAGAATAGGGCCAGGTACCCATGATGGAGGTGTACACTGACTTCAAAGTGCCCTTGGGAGAGGGTCAGGAAAGATGCTGAAAGCCTTTTTGATGGTTCCCTGAAGCTGCTCTTTCCTGGCCTGTCCAGTAGTTGGCACCCTTTGGTAAACTGTTCCCCCAGCCCTAAGGAGGCACTGTGTCTTTGAATCTACACTGTCTCCACCCCTGTTGGGCATGGGGTTGAAATGACTGCCCCCCTCTTAGTCCAGGGTTGAAGCAGTAGGTCAGAGCTGGGATGCAACAATCCAAATTTGCTAATCAAAAGCCATGATCAGTGCTCAGCCATGCCTTCCCCACTGTTCTCAGTGAAAAAGATTTTTATGTCCCATTCTGGCAACAGCAGCTATCCAGGACCTGGATCCTGAGGCAGCCAGATGGGAGAGTAAGAAATGGGTACCCACAGCCTCTGTGCTGAGCACTTTACTGCGGTTTCTCAGTCTCTTCCTCCCACTCTTCTCTGGATGGTCTACAGTATTTTTCTGGCCCCCAGAACCCAAGACAGTCATTTCAGACAGTTTCTGCCTGTTTGGTAGCTGTTTTAGAGGGAGGAGTGAGTCTTGGGCCTCCTTACCCCACTTTCTTTCCCAGAACTCTGTCTTCTCACCTGATGACAGCTTCTTAGCAGAGAAAACTGCCAAAGAGGGTAGCAACTTCAGTGAATAATGATGATAATGTAAAGGGTTATTTCTATTTTGAGTTACATGACAGAGCATCCATGAGGTGATTAAAAAAAAAAAAAAAAAAAACACACACACCAAAGGAATCATACTGCCAGGAAATTCTCAGCAAATATAAAAAACAGCATCAAATTAGAATATGATATTACATATAGTGGAATAAATCACCTTGCTTTTAAATCAGGTTGCTTTCTATCCCATGAGATGCATGATAATGAAGGTTCTGTTTTATAGTAAATCTGCCTACATCTGAATCTCAGCACATCCCTCTGCTAGCTTTGTGACTTTGGGCAAATTATCAAATTTCTCTAAACCTGCTTTTTTTGTTTTGTTTTATTCTTTTTCATTTGCAAGATGGGATAATAATAGCCCATGACTCATTATTGTGGTCATTAAATGAAATAATGCAAGCAAAGCACGGAATAGAGTCTTAATAAATCTTAGCTCTTGTGATTATGATAGTAACATTAGTATTTTCTGTAAAGGTCTCATGCTCAAAAATGAAGATTAATATTATTCTTTGCCCTTCTTACCCCACATCATGTTAGTAGTAACAATGAGATAATTTGCATGTAAACTCTCAGTGACTATAAGCATTAGCTGCCATTACTGAAATTTTATAAAACTGAGATGTTTTAAAAATAGAATGGAATAGACTATGGAAACAGTATGATCATTCAAATTTTGAGATGAGATTCTCTTGTGAATGCTAACCCAACTTATTTCAGAACATGGGAAAGCCAAAATGAATTCTTCAGTTCATTACTAGACTGTAATGTTAGGGCAAAGATAGCTGTGAAAATGGATCTTTCCAGCTGTCCTTTCTGTCCGTTCCTCCTTTGGATTTATAGGTAAACTTTGAAACATTACAGGGTCCTTCTTTAGATACAGTTCATCTACTAGCCCATTAAATAAAATTAGCCTGAAGCTGGAATCAATATTTTAGAATAGATAAGGCTCCCTCTCCCCCATCCTCTCTCTCTATATATATACTGCCCCTATTCCTGGGGACAAATTCATGTGCAGAATGGTTATTTTGCTTCCTGTTTCACAAAAAACTCCAAAATTTTTACCATTTGTCTATTCTATTCTATTCTATTCTATTCTATTCTATTCTATTCTATTCTATTATTTCTACCAGGATTTATCCCTATCTCACTCTCCACAGAAATAAACCCCTGACATCCACTTCATTCATTTACAAAATATTTAATGAGTGCCTGCTATGTGCTTACATTTTGCATTAGATGCTGGAGATAGCATGGTTGGACACTATGTGAAGCCACTGGCTGTAAAGAGTTAGTGTAGTGGGTGTGTGATGGAACCAAATATGGTAAAGTGCATACAGGGGCCACAGGAACATGCAGAAGTTGCACACTACAGAACATTGTCAGAGAAGAGCATGGTGGCTAAAATATTTATGGAAGGAGTATCTTCTGTCGGACATTCAAAGACTAAGCATTACTCAGGTGAGTGGAGGTCTGGTGTGTGTTTCAGGAGAATTGGAGTCTGTGGTAGGAAGAGTTCCAAGCCAAGGAAATAGCTGATTTGGTGTCCCATAGGTGAGATAGTACAGTGTGTTCAAGGAACCAAAAAAACTGATTCAGCTGGAGCAGGGGACAGAGAGGAAGAAAGGTAGAAAGGATAAGAACAAGAGATGAGGCGGAAGAGGACAGCAGTGTCAAGTCAGGAAGGATATTGCGTACAATACAAAGAAACTTGGATTTTATTATTAAAAAAGACAAGGGTGGGGGGCAGTTGCTGAGCCTTGAAAGATTTTTATATACTGGAGTGGAATGATCAGATGTATGTTTAGAATCTTTTAGTGTCAGAATAGGAAAGTTAACTGTAATTCATCAAAACTGCGAGAGGAAGACTTCTGAGGAGAAGGTAATGGTAATTTAATTGAGCTAAAATTGTGCCCTGAACTAGGACAGAGTGTGTGGTGGGGGAAGGGGCTGAGAAATGAGACAGGTGTGAGAGATGGGGAGAATCAATTAGATTTAGTAATTAATTGGATCTGGTAGATTGGGAAAGGGAGACCATAAATTCTTGTATCAGCTAGATTTAATACAATGCCTTATGGATATGAATGTTCTTTACATTCAATAACTACTTTTCTTATTCTGAAAAGCCTGCTAACACAGACAGATAGAATTGCAACTTTTAATTCGTCCTGTTATTTTTGCATTTGACACATTTGACATGGGTATAATCGTCCAATGCTTATTGCAATTCTATTAGGTTGACAGATAAAGTCAGAATGATTGAGACACCTTTCTCATAAAGCTGATAGTCTTTTGGGAGGCAATGGCAAGTAAGTAAGCAATGGAGCAGGAAAAGCACAATCAATGATGTATTTGCAGAGTTTTAGACAGGCACTTGAGCATGTAAGGAAGAGAGCCTTGCTCCAGATATCTCAAGCAATTGGCATTTACTGTCAAAACGCACGTCCTGGAACTGGAATTGGAATTTCAGAGATATTGGCTTCTTCCTCCCTCTCCACCTCTCCACTATGAGGCACATGTACTCATAACTTGCTTATGCCTCTTTCTGTGCATCTGGGTCATTATCCTCCTATCTTCAAATATGCTTCTACTTTTTATCTCTGCTTCTTCAAACCTTTGGCTTATAGAAGCCCATTAAGGTCCCTCTGGCCCTGCTTCATAGCATAATAGGACACTTGAGCTATTGCTAATGACTTTCCCCTCAGTATTTCTCATATTTAAAATTGTAAACAAGAGTCTCATAGTCCCATCTAACATTTTTACATTGGCAATATCAAAGATCCCTGAAAATCCTATGCTTCTGCTGCCCTTGGGCCTCTAGTCTAATAATTTGGTTGAAAGAAAGTCTGTTAAAGCCACATGATCCAGAATTTGCCCACTAAGGATTCAAGGCTGTGTGGAGGAGGTGGAAGTAGTGGTGTGTGTGTGGCAGGCTTTCTGAGGCTCAGCTTTTTCTTTATACAGCATGTCATATTGTAGCAGAGGAGTGGAGCATCCAATATAAATTGTGTGTGTGGTGTATGTGTGTGGGGGGGAATTGCAGATGTGGAGGTAGGTGTGTATGTGTTTGTGTGAGTGTGGTTGGAGGAGAGGAGGCTGGAGTAAGGAAAAATGTCCCAGAGGAGATAATACTTATGTTGATTCTTGAACAAAAAGAAGGACGTAAAGTGGTGAAAAAAGGACACACCCTTGTTAGTGGTCATTTCAATTGCAAAGGAATGAAGGAGTGAGAAGCAAGTCGTTTTCCTGAAACTGCAGAGTCAGGAACTGATTTTCCTTCATTTTAGCTAGCTGAAGAAATTTAAACAGTTGTCTCTAGCAGTGTTTCTCAAACGGGAGTCTGTGGCTCTTGAGGGAGAGATTCAGCTGTTGCAATGGAGCCACAAAGACTAGCAAGTTATAACTTCCTTTTCTTTGTTTTCAAGTGAAAAGGCAATAGAAGAGATATTGCATTTCCTTTTTCCATTTGCTTTTGTTTTTTACATTTGTTGATTTCCTTTAGGCTTCAGAAATGATTTTATTTTGATGGCTAAATAGGGATTAAAGTAGCAAGCTGACCTGATGATGTGTTTTATGAAGACTACCCTATTTTAAGAAAACAGCTACATCAACCAGGTCAATCATATGAGAAATATGAATGAAACCATGAGAACAACATAATTGCACCATGTCAAGCTGAAGGAGAACATCTGTAAACATAGAATGTGGAAGAGTGCTTGCAGCACATAGCCTTGGAAACTCCAACCCTCTGACATAGCTGCTTAACGGCAAGACTACAACTGTAGGAAAAACCACAGCAGCATGTAGCTATAAGAAGAGAGGTAGCTTAAAACCAAAAATGTTCTCCAATGAAAACAAAGGCACTCCAAGAAACACAAGCTGGAGAAGCACAGCCACAAAAATCATGGGACTCTACGAAGTAGTTTCTATAAAATACTCCCTTAGCCTAGAAAACGGGATTAAGAGAGAAGCTTGAGTCCAGCCCCATCTGAATTTTCAGGAAGTTTATACCACTAAAGCAGTAGATCTGTGGTATTCAAGATTTTCTCTATGAGGATTGCTCATAGAGAATCTCCTAGAATAAATAACAAAATTTAATCCTTGTTGACATATAAAGTGTGCCAGCCTTACATCTGGCACTTAATAATACAGTATAAATTTTCATATCAATGAAGGGGATTAATCTGTGTTTTTAGTTCATAAAGATGTTTTACTTAGATATTTTAGCTCTCAGAAAAGAGTTTTCCTTTGAAAATTTAGGCAATCAACTTCTAATTAAAAAATGCCTCCCTCAAATAGGTGATGACATATCATTTCTAAACATAGATTTATATAAAATATTCTTATAATAATATTCTATGGTGGTCAATTTTATGTGTCAACTTGGGTAGAATATGGTGTCCAGTTGTTTGGTCCAACAGTGGCCTAGATGTTGTGTGGAGGTATTCTGTAAATGTGATTAGCTTCTTCAATCAGTTGACTTTAATTAAAGGACATTACTATGAATAATATGGGTTGGCCTCCTGCAATCAGTTAGAGGCCTTAAGAACAAAGGACTTATGGATTTAAGGATTTGGGGCTCAAGACTTCAACATCCACTCTTACTAGATTTTCCAGCCTCCTATCTGGCTATGTGTTTTGGTTTCACTAGCTCCCACAATCATGTGAGCCATTTCCTCAAAATAAATCTCTTCTATATAGTTCTCATACATCCCATTCACTCTATTTTTGGGGGGATATCTGACTAATATATACCATCCAAATACAGATTTTTATAGAATAATACTTAGTCTCATCAATAGTATATTGATAATCTTCTATTAGAATACATGAGCTTAATTCTGGGGAAAATGGGGTAAGGGAGAAGGTTCTGTGTCTCTTGATGAATTCTTGAGACTTGTTGAATAAAAATGATTGAAAGAAAATCGTTGAGTAGTTTCTTACTTTGTCAGGGCTGCTGTAACAACGTAACACTGATTAGTTGGCTCTGGCAGCGGGAATTTATTTTCTAGAAGTTCAAAATCAAGGTGTTAGCAGGATCTTGCTTCCTCTGAAGTCTGTAGAATTCTAGTAGTGACTTGTCAGCATCCGTAACTCAATGTCTACATCTGTCACATGGCCTTTTGTTTCCTTCTGTGTCCTACTATTGATTTAGTCCAGTTTTCTTCTGCTTATAAGGACTCCAGTCATATTGGATTAGGGCCAAATCTGATTCAGCTTGGCCTCACCTTAACTAATAACATCTTCAAAGATCCTATTTACAAATGAGTTCACATCCACAGGCCTAGGGGTAGGACTTGAACATGTTTATGTGGGGGACATGATTCAATCCATGACAAGTAGGAATGGGCACACACATATTTTTTAATTTGTTTGGTCCAAACAAAATAATAATATGGTCTCAGTTACCTGTGTAGACTTGCAGATAATTGGGTTAGGAGAGATTAGACTCATCACATAGTGTAATGCATTTTAACACATGTATACACCTGTGAAACCATGCCAACTATTGAGTTAAAAACATATATAACACCTCCCAAGTTTCTCATGTCTGTTTGTAATCAGTCCCTTCTTCCTTGCTCCCTGCCCCACTCTACCACATCTCCAGGCAAGTACTGATCTGTTTTCTGTCACTATAGATTGGTTTTCATTTCCTACAATTTTATGTAAATGAAATAATCCACTATGTATTCATTTTCATCTGGCTCCTTTCACTAAAATTATTTTGAGATTCATCCCTGTGTGTATGAATATTTCACTATTCTTCTTGAGTAGAATTTCATTGTATGGATATTCCACCATATCCATATTCATAGACTTTTGGGTTGTTTCTAGCTTTGGATTATTACAAATAAGTCTTCTATGAACCTTCATGTGCATGCCTTGGTATGGACAAATGTTTTCATTTCTCTTGGGTAAATGCTTAGGCCTGGAATGGATGGGTCATGTGATAGGCAAATGATTTGCATTTATTTTCAAACTGCCAAAATGTTTTCCAATGTGCTTATACTGTATTGCATATCAAACAGCTGTGTATGTGACTCCTAGGTGCTACAGCCCCTAGATTTTCATATGTAAACCTTGCATTACTTAAATAAATCCCACTTCATCATGGTGTATAATAATTTCTTTACTGTGGATTTGATTTTCGAGTATTTTGTTGAGGATCTTTGTGTTTGTATTCATAACAGATATTGTATTATAGTTTTCTTTTGCTATGTTGTCTTTGTCTTGTGTTGGTGTAAGGATAATCCTGACTCATAGAATGAGCTGGAAAATGTCCCTACCTTTTCTGTTACTTGAAAGTGTCTCTGCAGAATTGCTATTAGTTCTTCTTTTAATGTTTGACAGAAAAGCCATTTTGATTTGGGTCTTAAATTTTCTATGTGGGAAGTTTGAAAATTACTAATCCAATCTCCACTGTTACAGGTTTATTCAGATTTTCTATTTCTTCTTGAGTGAGTTTCAATAATTCTGTATTTCTGGAATTTTTGTTTCATCCAATTTATCTAACTTGTTGGCATATGGTAATTCACAGTATTACTTTAAAATACTTTTTATATCTGCTTGATCATGGTTATAGCCCCTTATTCATTATTGATTTTGATTCCTTGATTAATCTCTCTTTTTCTGTTGGTCACTCTAGTTAAAAATTTTGTCAATTTTGTTGAGCTTCACAAAGAACAAATTTTTGGTTTCTTTAACATTCTCTGTTGGTTTTCTTTTCTCTATTTCATATATATCTAGTCTATTTGTTACTATTTCACTTCTTTTGTTTGATTTGGATTTATTTTGATTTTCTTTTTCTAGTTTCTTAAGGTAAAGGACTAGGTTATTGCTTTGATATTGTTCTTCTTTTTCAGGGTAGGTATTTACTGCTGTAGATTTCCATTTGAGTACCAGTTTAGCTTCATCCCATAAGTCTGGGTATGGTGTATTTTTGTTTTCATTCATCTTAAAGTACTTTCTAATTTCCCTTGGGATTGTTTCTTTGATCCATTGGTTGTTTAGCAGTGTGTTGTTTAATTTCCACGTATTTGTGAATTTCCCAAATTTCCTTTTGTGATTGATTTCTATTTTCATTCTGTTTTGGTCGGAGAACATACTTTGTATAATTTCAATCCTTTTACATTTATTGAGGCTCATTTTATGGCCTAACTTATGGTATACCTGGAGAATGTTCCATGCTGTCTTGAAAAGAATATGTATTTTTCTATGGTTGGGTGGAGAGTTCTATAAATATTTGTTAGGTCTAGTTGGTTGACAGCAGAGTTTTAGTCCTATGTTTCCTGTTGATCTTCCTTCTAGATGTTTTATTCATTACAGGAAGTGGGGTATTGGAGTCTCCAAATATTATTACTTTATACACTTTATACTATCTTCTAAAGAATGTGAGAAAAGAAAAGAAAGCAAGGGTATATTTATAGAGTTTGCTATACTAATCTTCTTATTTACCATTTCTGATCTTCATTTTCTACTATAGATTCTAGTTACTAACTATTATTGTTTATATACTTCAATATTGATTTGCTGCTACCTGCCTCACTTCTGCTGCTATCATCAAAGAGATTTCATTTTCATATGTTAAAGACCTAACAAAATAATTAAATACATATTATTTTGTGCCATTACTTTTTTAATTACTTAAGAGAAAAACGTGGAAGAAGTATGCAATATACTGTCTTTCATAATGACCTAGAAATTAGATTTTTCCAGTATTCTTTGTTTTTACCCCCGCTGTGGATTTGAGTTACTGCCAGTTTGTGAAGTTCATCCGTGAATATTTTAAACTGTCCCTCATTTTTGAAAGATGGTTTTGCCAGATAAAGAATTTTTAGATGGCAGTTTTTCTCTTTCACTTCATTCTCATGTACATGGTTTCTCACTGCCTTCTCATGTACATGGTTTCTGATAAGAAATCAGCACTTAGTCTTACTGCAGTTCCCTTGTATGTGACAAATCACTTTTGCTGATTTCAGAATTCTCTCTTTATCTTTGGTGTTTGACATTCTGATTAGTATGTGAATTGGAGTAGGTATATTAGGATTTATTGTGTTTGGAGTATGCTGTGCTTTTTAGAGACAATATTAATGCCTTTCATAAGAGTTGGGAAAGTTTTAGCCATTATTTCCTCAATATTCTTTCAGCCCCCTTCCCCTTCTCTTTTTCTTCTGGGACATCCATGATGTCTCTTTTTATATGTTTCATGCTGTCATTCAAATGCCTGAGACCCTGATCAATTTTTTCCTTTCTTTTTTCTATTTATTTTTCTATCTGTAATATTTTAATTGCTCTAACTTCTAATTCATTGATTCTTTCTTCTGCCCTGTTCAAATCGGCTGTTGTATGCTTCTAGTGTATTTTAAATCTATTCTACTGTGCCTTTAATTCCCACAGTTTATGTTATGTTTCTTTTTATACTTTCCCATTCTTCTTTATGCTCAAACATTGTCTACTTATATCCTTTATCTCTTTAGCCATATTTCCTTCATTTTCTTGAATTGATTTAGGAGATTTGTTTGAACATCTTTGATTAGTTTTTCCCAACTGTATCTCCTCCCAAGTTTCAATTTGTTCCCTTGACTGAGCTGTATCTTCCTGTTCTTCGTATGGCTTGTGATTTTTTGCTGATGTCTAGGCATGAGATTCTCTTGATGGGTTAGCTCTGAAGGTCCATTTCTCCCTCTTATCTAGGGTTTTATTGTTGATCGGCTTTGTGTTAATGCTTTTCTTTGATGCTTGGTCTAACTTATTCTTGACTGTGTTGAACTGTTCAGATTTTTTCACCTCTTCTTCATCTGATTCTTGCCCTGGATATGTGGTGCAATTTTTAAGATTGTACTTTTTGTGGAATTGTTAACCTCCTTTTCTCTGTTCATTCTCTGGGACTCTTGATCTGTTCCATTTGTTTTTGTGCAGATTTTTCTTCCCAGCTCCTGTGATGTGTTTAAATACTTTCCCTCACTCAGCATCCCGTTTTCCATACACTTTAACTTCTGGGACTTTGCTATCTTCCTGAAGTTCAGTTTAACTTCCCCTTTTTTGTTTCTCTTTGAGGCTTTCCTGCCTCCTGTTTCTTCCTTGTTAGGGTATCTTGCCCAAGGGAGCCAGATGTTGTCAATCCAGAAAAGTGGGTCAGCTAACAGGAACTGGATTTGTCACAAAAGTTATTACCATCCTTCCTATGGTAGTCTCTTCCCTCCCACCCCCAACCCCCAAAGCCCTTTTGTATGCAGCACTCCTCAGCAGCTCATGTTCTGTCCTGGTGTCTGTGGACTTTATTCTCCATGCCCTGGATATGCATTGAGTGTTAACTGTCTGCTGTGATTTGTTCTGTATTCTCTGTCCATGGTGAAAGGGATCTGGGATTGTGCTGCTTCTATGGGGCTCCTGATCCACATAGGACTGAGTAAGGGTGAAGGGAAATGGAAACTGACCATCAGTCTGGGATGGAATTCTACCTGAGATTTTTTTCTGTTTCTTCAATTCAGTGTTTGTGGAATCATTCTCCAGTCTCTACCATCCTCCAGAATTCAAAGCAGGTGGAATTTGTCCTTTTATTCACTAAATGTCTGGTGAATATTTTTTAAGAGATATGTACATTGTCATGTTAATCCCTACTCTTTAAAATGATTTCTAAAAAATTTTCTCCCATTATATGGCTGTTTTTTTGGAGGAGATGTGCCAAACTCCTCACTTTTGGTCTTCTACTTGTTTTTACATGCACCAATTCCTGCCCCTTTAGCTTCTTAGAATCTAATTCCATCAGTCCATACCAACTGCCACCCCCCTCTTAATAAAATCTTCAGCAGAATTCAGGGTCATTCATCTTTATCTTGAAGATTTTATCACTCAGCTCATTTTTCCTCCAGTACTTTATTGTGGTTGATTTCATTATCCTTGTAATCATTCTTCTATTTCCCTGTCCTCTCATTTCTCTGATCTTTCCTCCTCCAGTGACCTTGATCACACTCCACCCCAGCAATACACTACCATGATCACACCATAGACTCTGTTGTTTCCAATCTCTAACCCATCCCATCTCCATATGCTCAATTTTAGCATCTTTTCCATTTCCCACCATCTCCTATATTTCTAGCTAACTCCCTCTAGTCCCCTGACATTCAGTCAACCACACTGTAATCTCTAATTCATTGAAATGAATAGGTTTTCTTTGCCACTCATACCAATTTTATCTTTGTTTCTCTCCTATTCCAAATTAATTGCCATGGTCTGTCATTATAATCACTGATTTGTAAGCACCTTCACTTCCCTTGCCCCTTTCTTTCTGTAATGTACTGCTCTTGCCTAATTTCCAATTCACTGTCTTATCTGAGTCTGCACTTGAGCACTTTAATATCTTGGGAGTAAAACCACAACCATGATAAGGGGTTTCTAATTATAATTTTAAGAATATATTTCCACAGTCCAATTGCTTCCCATTCTCCTAAGTGACTAATCCTGTTTTCTCAAATTCCAAAATATTTCCCTTCTTCCCATATTCTGAAGATAGCTTGCCTTATTATTTACTGAAAAAATAGAAGCAATCAGTATCATACATGTTGCCCTAACTATAAATATATTAACCTATCCATCTTGGTAACCATCTTGTAATGGAAATTAGTGTAAATTCCACTTGTGTCCTAAAAATTATATCCTCTTCCATTCAAAGACTTTGTTCATGTAGTTATCCTCTCCTTCTGCATTTTTGGTTTCCCCAACAGGATTATTTTAAATTAGCATACATATAGGCTATTATATCTTATGACTTAAGGAAGCTCTTTCTTTTTCCCATGTGTCTCAACAACCACTGCAATTTTTTTGTTTCCCTTTACAGTAATACTTCTCAGTGTAATTGTTTACAATCAGACTCCATTTACTTTCTTCCTATTCTCTTCTGAACACTTTACAGAAACTTTTATGTTCAAAAGAGCTCTTGTATACCTGTAAACACCAGGTACCTGAATAATTGATTTTCTGTTCTCCTCATGCTACTTTTCTCATCTGTAGCATGTCACATAATTGATTACTTCTAACTTCTTTATATATTTTGTTTTTAACTTGGCTTCCAAGTGAGGATTTCACTGCCTCAGTTTTCCAAAATCACTTGCTCTTCCTTCCCAGACTTAATAAGTGGTTATTTTTCCCCTTCCTAAAATTTAAATATCAGAGTTTGTATGGCATCAGTTATGTCTTCTTTTCTCTTTTTGTACCCACTCTCACAAAGCTGCCATACAGACCAATGGCTTTAAATATAAAATATTAACTCACAAATCTTAAATTTGTATCTCCAGCCCAAACCTCCTCCCTGAACATTAGACTCATATATATATATTCAATTCCTTCCTTGACATTCTCATTTGTATATTTAATAACCTTCACAAACTTAACATTTCCAAACTTAAAAATTTCCTGCATATCTGCTCCTTCCATAATGTTGCAAATTCATTCTTCCATTTCTCAGGCCATTATCCTTGGAGCCATCCTTGATTCCTCTCTTTCCATTATAAGACATGTTTAATTCAGAAACTCCTTTCAGCTTGTTTTTTTTTTTTTTGAAGTATAAGCAGAATCCAAACACTTCTCGTCACCTCCAGCACCAATACACCATTATCCTCACCTAAATTATTGAAAACTCTTAACTGTTTTCATGCTCCCTACAGTCCTTTTTTACACTGTGCAGTCAGAGAATCATTTCAAAACAGAGGTCAGTTTATGTCACTCTTTTGCCAAAAATTGTCCAAAGGCATCTTATTTAACTCAGAGTGAATGAGTTTGTTTCTTTTTCATTCTCTGAAGTAAGTGGCATATTTTATTGATCCTCAGCTTCTTTAGTAGACTAGTAATAAAAGTTTTGTATGTATTATCAAGATATCTGACTATTAGGGCCAAACAAAGCCCTAAGTTAGTTTGCTTCCTTTTCTTCTGATTCATCACAGTATCTCCCCTTCCACCAGTACTCTTTTTCCTCATGATCTACCACCCACTTCCTAGTTTACTTCATTCAGTTCCATCCACTAGTTTTCTTGCCATTCCTTGGGCACGCTAAGCATGTGCCTCCCACGAGTCTTTTGTCTTCTGTCTGGACTATTGTTTTTACAGGCATTCACTTGGCTCTCTCCCTCCCTTCCTTAGGCTCTGCTCAAATATTATCTGAAAGGCCTTCCCTGACTATCTTTAGCAAAATAAAAAACCTTTATTTCTCTTTATGTTTTCTTTTCTCTTACTCTGTTTTATTTATCATTTATTATCACCCTAAATTTTATATATGTATTTTTGTGTTTTATTATTTTTTGTCTACTTGCTAGAATGTATGCACTCTCACAGCAGAAACTTACTTTTGTTTGTTGCTATATCTCATTCTCTAGTGACTAAAATAACTTTTTGCACATAGAAGAAGCTCACATTTATTTACTAAATGAATAAATGAATTATTGGTTAAATGAATAAATGCCTCAGAGGGAATTCTGTGTATATGCTAAAACATATGCTAGAGTATTTTTTTCTCTAGTCTAGTGCAATAGGGACATCTAAAGGTATAAAGAAGCCTAAACAGTCAAGGCTAAACATTATAACATTATAAGATTTACTGTGGTATTTTCAATGGGAAGTATCTGTGAATCTGTGAGTACAGTGCCAATAAGTCATAAAAAAACATAGGCTAACATGTAGCCTTTCTGATAATCACTTACCTAATTGTACAAGGTAGATAAAAATTTAGATTATGCAAGGTTAAAAGCAATGTTACTTTTATTTCTTAATTTTATAACTGAAAGACAGTTACCGAGTGTGAATTCAGTGTATGTTAAGTGCAGTTTGATTGTTATACATGAAATAGCCAAAACAAGTCCTTGTTTTCAAAGATTTCAGCTTATGGTTGTTACAAATCAAAGCATATGGAGCAACTTGAGAAGCAACATGTGTGAGTATCACAATGAAAATATAATGAACAATTAAACCAATACACCATAAGGAATTGTTTATCATATACAGAATTATCAGATATATTTTGAGACTATCAAACCAAAATACACATGGTAGAACACTAAATACAGAATAGAGAGGAAAGGTAAACTAATTAAGCATTTATTGAGAACTTACAATGTACCAAGTAATACGCCATGCACTATATAATCAAATATGAAAAAAATACAGCATGTCCCTAGTCTCATGGTGAAATAGACACATAAATTACTTACTGTTAACAATGGGAAAAATTCAGTGGTAAAGATTTCACCAAAGTATTATGTGAGGACAAAATATATGAGCCTTTTTTTAACCCAGGAAGTAGTAATGTCAGGCAAAAATGTCACCAAGATATCTTAACAATATTAAGTCTTCCAACCCATGAAAATGGGATGTCTTTCCATTTATATGGTATGCTTTAATTTCTTTCAGCAATTTTTTATTGTTTTCAGTGCACATGCCTTTCACCTCCTTATTAAGTGTATTCCTAGGTATCTTATTCATTTAGATGCTACTGTAAATGGAATTATTTTCTTAATTTCTTTTTATGATTGTTCATTACAAGTGTATAGAAACTGAACTCATTTTCATGTGTTGATTTTGTGTAGCGTATCTTTGCTATTCTTTGGGATTTTCTCTATATAAGATCATGTCATCTGTGAATAAGACAGTTTTATTTCTTCCTTTGAAAAATGGATGCCTTATATTTCTTTATCTTCCCTTTTGCTCTGACTAGAACTTCCAGTACAATATTGAATATCAATGGTGACAACAGGCATCCTTGTCTCATTCCTGACCTTAGAGGAAAATCTTTCAGTCTTTTACCATTGAGTATGATATTAGTTGTGAATTTTTCATAAATTCCGTTTATCATGTTCATAAAGTTTCATTTTGTTCCATGTTTTCTGAGTTTTCTATCATGAAAAAACAACCTAAAGATTAAATTGAACCCTTATCAAAATGCCAGAAGCCTCCTGTAAAAATGGAAATGCTGATCCTCAAATTCATGTGGAATTGCACGGGGCTCTGAATAGCCAACATAATCTTGAAAAAGAAGAACAAAGTTGGAGGACTCACACTGCATGATGTAAAACCTTAATACAAGGCTACAGTAACTAAAAGAGTGTGGTGCTAGCATAAGGCTATATTTATAGACCGATGAAATAGAGTTGAGAGTTGAGAAGCAAAACACATGTATCTATGGCCAGTTTATTTTCAACAAGAGCAGCAAGTCCATTCAATGGAGAAAGAATAGTCTCTTCTACAAATGGATCTGGGACAAATGAGAATGCACATGCAAGAGAATGAATTTGAACGCCTACCTCTCACCATATACAAACATTAAGTCAAAGTGGATCAACAACCTAAATATAAGAGCTAAAACCATCAAACTCTTAGTAGAAGACACACAGGAAAATCTTCATGACCTGTATTATACAATGGATTCTTAGATGTGAAACTAAAATGATGAGCAACAACAAAAAGTTAGATAAATTGAACTTCTTCAAAATTCAAAACTTTAGTGCACCAAAGGACATTATCAAGAAATTGAAAGGACAATTTATGTGGTATACAGAATATATAAAGAACTCCTATAACTCAGCAAAAAAAATGCAAGCAACTCAATTAAAATGTGGGCAAAGGACTTGAATACAAATGAACAATAAATACAAGAAAAATTCTCAATGTCATTAGCCATTATGGAAAGACAAATTAAAACCACAGTGAGATACTGCTTATTTTACACTATGATGGCTATTATTTAAAAGATGGAAAATGACAAGTGTTGGTGAGGATATGGAGAAATAAGAACCCTCATATATTGTTGGTAAGAATGCATTCTCCAGAGAAAGAAAACTGAACCAACAGGATATACAATATGTGTGCCTGCAAATATTAATGGGTTCATGGAACCATAGGATTGGCAAGTCAGAATTCCATTCCTTAGGGTAGGCTGCAAATTGGGAACTTGATGGCAATATTGAATTCCCCAGGAGAAGCTGGCTGGCTGAAGTAGAGATAGAAATTCTTTCTGACTTCTGAAATCAGCAGTTCTCCCTTTAAGGACTTTGACTTATTGGATGGGACTTCTGTCATTGCTGAAGACATCTCCTTTGCTGACTGTATTACTAATCAGCCATAGATGCAATCAATTGACTAATGATTTAAATCAACAAAATGCACTCATAGTAACAATAAGGCCAGTGCTTGCTTGACCAAGCAAGTGGACACTATATCCTATCCAAATTGACACATAAAATTAACCATAATGTCCTCCCGTTGACAATGTGGCACTCATACAGCACTCCTTAAACCATACTTAATCTCTAAATACAAAAATATGGTTATACTTTTGCCTAACATAATTCAATTGTCCTGCATACCACTGAAAATCCACTTAAAACTTTCCCCAGAAGAGGATGCAAGTCCTTGAGTAACGTTCACTCTTAAATTTGATATCCTATAACTTAAATACTGCAACATAACATATAACTTATGTTATTTAATAAGGAGAGAAGATAAGGAAGAGAACAAAGATGTTTGCTTTATGTATATATATGAACTTACTCATAGTAAAACAAGGAAGAAATACAGTCATTACAGTTCTTGTTTCTACAACTGCTCATGTGGTCATAGCTCATAGTTTTAATGGCCTTCTTACAATAACCTTTCTATATTCCCTTTACCCTCAGCAAGTACCTCAGCTGGTCATGGTTCTTTGCCTGGTGGGATGACCCAAACCTTCATTCCTGAAGCATCTGGGCCATGAGTAGTCTTTCTTTTTTTTGGCCTGTTGTAGTCTTTCATTGGCTTTAATCACAGGACATAGTAATACTAAGAGATGCCCTAAGTAATGTCCTGTCCAGGCAAACTCTTCTTTACCTCCATTGTGTAGGAGTAGTTACACTTCCCTTTGATAATCAGGACCAGTCACCTCAGACAGCACAGAAATTTCCTTTTCTGCCTATTGATTCAGAGGCATGAGGAGCCCAAAGTGGTTGAGTGGCAGTTTTTACTTTCTTTTCTTTACTTTTAATGAAATTATTGAGTGTTTCCTTGTGGAAACACTCATCCTTTTGAAACTAAGATCTGTGAACAAGCAGAGCTTAAGGTCACAGGGACAGGAAGCAATTTTTTTTCTATTGAATCACTAGGGCTAACAGTGAGTGGCAGTTCCATTTTCATCCTTTGATCCTGGACCCATGAATCCTGGTTATGGGAGAAATAACACCAGAGAGGAGATGATAATTTATAGAATGTGTAGCCTCCTGGAGAAAACTGCCCAAGACCTGCAATGTAAAGCTGTCCAGTTGGCACTGAATTTAAGCTTTCAAAAAGGCCATTCCACCATTATATCAATCCAGCTGCTTCAGGATAATAGGGAACCTGGTAAGAACAGTACATTCCATGAATATATGCCCATTGCCACACTTCATTTTCTGTAAAGTGAGTCCCTTGATAAGAAGCAGAGTTGTGTGGAATGCCATGACAACAGAAAAGGCATTCTATGTGTCCACAAATGGTAGCTTTGGTAAAAGCATTTCATGTAGGGAAGGTAAATCCATATCTGGAGTACATGTCTATTCCAGTAAGAACAAAGCTTTACTCCTTACATGATGAAAGTTGTCCAATGTAATCAACCTGCCACCAGATAGCAGGCTTATCACCTCAGGAAATGGTGCCATATCAATGAATGTGCTGGTCTAAGCCACTGGCATATTGGGCACTAAGTGAAGGCTGTAGCCTAGTTGAACTTCGTGAGTGGAAATCCATGTTCCTATGCTCTAAGATAACTTCCATCCCTACCACCATGGCCACTCTGTTCATGAGACAATTGAGCAATGACAGGAGTGCTGAGGAAGGAGGCTGACTTGTGTTCACAAGATGAGTCATCTTATTCCCTTTGTTATTAAAATATTACTATGCTGAAGTCACCCTCTGGTGAGCTTTCACATGGAACACAAACATATACGTTTTTAGCCCATTCAGAAATGTGTATCCATATAACTGTCACACAGACTTCTTTGTTACCAATTTTTTAATCATGCTCCTTCCAAATCCCTGCCCATCCAGCCAATACATTGCCCACAGCTCATGAATCACTATACAAATATACCTCTGGCAGTTTCTCTTTCCAAACACAATGAACAAGCAGGTGCACTTCTACCCACTGGGAGGATTTCCCTTCACCACTGTCCTTCAGGGTTGTCCCAGAATGGGGTTGTAGTGCTGCAGTTATCTGCTTTCATTTGGTACTTATATAATGTGCAGAACCATCAGTAAATCAAGGATTTCTCTTCTGCAGTCAAGTGATTGCAGGGAACTCCTAAAGAAGTCAGCTGTGGGCTGGAAAAGAGGATATGTGGCAAAAGTGGGGACCATTTGGGCTACTTTCTCATGTAACTTACTTGTTCCTTCAGGATTTTCTGGAGTCCAAACTCATATATGCACTTCCATTTGTTGATGGAGTACTGTTGTGGCATCTCAACTTTATGGGTTGGTAGGTCAGACAATATCCAGTTCATGAAGGGAAACTCAGTTTTCAAATTTACTTGATGACATATGGTAAAGCATCCAGCCTCTGCTGATGCCCAGTAGCATGCTAAAAGCTGATTCTCAAATGGTAGGTATTTATCTGCAGAGGATGGCACACTTTGCTCCAAAACTCTAAGGGTCTGCACTGTGGTTCTCCTACAGGACCTGCCATTGGTTCTGAACTACATGTCAATTTGCCACTGAAACTTCCAGCACCTTTGGATCATCTGGATCATCTGGCCCAAGTGGCAAAGCAGCTTACACAGCAGGCTTGACCTGTTGCATAGCCTCCTCTTGTTCTGATTCCTAGGAGCTTTTTGAGTCAGTTATTTGGCAGCAGGAGCACACCCAAATGAGGAATACGTTGACTCCAAAATCCAAAGAGGCCAACTAGATGTTCTGCCTCTTTTTGAGTTGTAGTTGGGGCAGATGCAGCAGCTTATCCTTCCCCTTAGAAGGGAAATCTCAACATGCCCTATATCACTAATTGGCTAGAAATTTCACTGAGGTGGAAGGCCCCTGAATTTTTGTAGGATTTATCCTCTACCTTCTGAAAGACAAATGTCTTACCAATAATTCTACAGTGGTTGCTAATTCTTGCTCACTAGGTACAAAGAGCGTAATGGCATCAACATAATGGGATCGTGTGATGTCTTGAGAGTGGTAAAGGTGATCAAAGTCCCTGTGGACTAGATAATGACATAAGGCTGGAGAATTGATATACCCCTATTGTATGACAGTGTGGGTGTACTGCTTGCCTCCTCCATTGAAAGAAAATAGTTTCTGCTGGTCTTTACTATCAGTCATTGAGAAAAATATAATTTCCCAGATCAATAACTGCATACCAGGAACCAGTGGATATATTGATTTGCTCACACAGTGATATCATACCTGGAACAGCAGCTGCAATTGGTGTTGGCTCCTGGTTAAGTTTAAGATACTCCATTGTTATCCTCCAGGATCTAGCTCTTTTCTGCACTAGGAGAGTCCAATGGAGATGTAGTGGGATTAAGCACCTCTGCATACTTCAAGACTTGGATGGTGGCACTAATTTCTGCAATTCCTTCAGGAGTGCAGAGTTGCTTTTGGTTTATTATTTTACTAGGTAGAAGCAATTCTATTGGCTTCCACCTGGTGTTGCCTACCATAAGAGCCCTCACTCCACAAATCAGGGAACCAAATCCAAATTCTGCAATTATGCATACCAGAACTGGGGAAATAACCATAGAATGGGTTCAGAGACCTCCAGGACCCATTGTGAGATGGACCTGAGCTAAAACTGCATTCATCACTCTATAAGCCTCAACTCTGACCAGTGGACCACAGTGATGTTTTGGGTTTCTTGTAAGTAATCTCAGTTCATTGCCACTGTCTAATAATCCCTGGAATGTCTGATCGTTTACTTTTCTCCAATGAACACTCACCTGGTAAACTGCCACAGTTCCCTTTGGGGGTATGCTGGGAAGAAGAGCAACAATTTAAATTTTTGGCAGTGTAGCAGGTTCCTTCCACAAGGGGACCCATCCTTCCCTTGATTCAAGAGGCCTGAATCTGTAATTTTCTCATGTCTGGGAATTGATTGAGGGGCCATGATTCTCTTGTAAACCCAAACATTTATCTACTATGAAAGTATATGAGATTGAAATTATAACTAGGCAACTTGGTGACTCAAGTTAGATTTTTTTTCCCTTGACCTAGAACTCTTCTGATGTTACATATCAAGTAAGAATTTAATAGATTGCTCATCTATTTCACTTCCAGGAACCCATGATTAACTTGTCAATGCTATAGGTCTCTGTGAGGCATACTATTCTGATTACTGCTTTGATTCTCCTGTCGATTATGGTAGCCACACCCACCTTGTCTTTGGCAATAAGTTCTGCCACTTGGCTCCTACCAACCTGGGATTCAAATATCTTGATTGTGTTTAAGTATCCAAGTTCTGTGCCAGCAGTTCCCACAGTAATATTTCACCTAAAGAAAAGAACAGCCACAGAACTCTTCAGGGATGATGGACTTGCTATTCACAAATTTATAAATAAGATGTGGCCTCTTATCATTCCTGTGGTTGTTGAGCATGTCCTGCATGATAAATTGACTGTTACGTCCCAGTCTATTTAAGCCTTGGGAGCCCCTCATCTATATTATACAAGGGCAGTCCTGGCATTTCAACTTCAGTTAATGTAGGCCACTTTTTGTTCCAGGCTTTAATCAACCATCCAGTTAGTGCCCCTTCTAATCCCTTGAGGTACAATTTTGAATCCAGAATCGCTGTTTAGTGGGCCAATATCAATAAATTCAGCCTGATACAACTTTATATTCCTTCCAGAATTATCCTAAAACTTTACATTCATTCCCACACACAGTACCCTGATTTCTGTCTCTATAAATTGGAAAAATCATGCAGTTCTTCTGCAGTTATAGCATACCTCCTCACAGGTCAAACTTTATACCTACCCTTTTGGGTACTGTCGGGCCTTCAGTCTTACAGTTCTGAAAGAAAAGAGGGGTGGTTGGGGTGGGTCATGGGAGGAATTAGCAGTGTCTTACAAGTCAACTACCTCAGGGCATTCCCTGGTGAAACAGGGTTAATCTCTTCAGATGGAGGTGTGAGGGCTTTTCAGGGAAGGGAGTTGCAGGTTTATCAGGCACAGCAGGGTTAATATCTTCATATGGAGGCAGGGCAACTGGCTCCTCAGGGAATACTGGAGGTTGGGGGGCTGATTCCTCCAGGCAGACTTTTACTTGTGTATCTGGCAAGGAAGACTTAGTGGAATCTTGGATTTCAATGTCCCCACCTTCATCATTATCAGTCCATATGTCTCAATTCCAATTTTCAGGATCCATTCCTTCTTAGTCAATGCCCTCACTTGAACAGCAGATACTCTGCAAGTTTGGGAATTCAGTTTGCTTTGTAGTTCAGCCACTTGCACAGTGACTTTGGATCTGTTTTACAGGTATCTCAAGTTTGCAGCTAAAAGAAGTAAAAATTTCTTTAAAGGCATATGTGGAAATGTTCATGTCCTTCATATGGCACTTGATTTGGGAATTTGAAGCCCTGAGCATATCCTTTTCTTTAAATGTATCTGGTATATTTAAGAATAAGTAGCCAACATCATACTTTTTACCTCTACAGTATTCTGTTAAGGCGTCAAATGCATGCCACCCAAAACCTTAGAAGTATTGGAGTAGCAGTATCCAGTGGTGATATTTTGCATATCTTTATTAACAGTTCATGCCCTGGATTGTCAGTGCTCTTGCAATCACTGGAAATAGAGTCATTCATGCCTTTTAAAATAATCAGAGTAGAGAACTTATTCCAAAACCCCTGAACCAACTAAGAATTTTCACCCTTATAATTCTGTTTCTCAAAAACAGCCACACTCTATGTTCCTAAAAGTGTACTAGTCAGGGTTCTCTAGAAAAATAGAACTCACACAGATTTATTATAGGCATTGGTTCACACAACCATGCATATTGAAAAGTGTGAATTCTGTAAGAAAGGCTGCAAGTTTGGAATTCAACAGTGACACTGAATTTCTCAGGAGAAGCCACAAGTTAGGATCTCCATTGAAAGTGATGAATTTCCCTGGAGAAGCTGAATTTCTGAAGTAGAGTTAGAAATTGTTCTTTCCAACTGCAGAAATCTTCACTTCTCCTTTTGAAGGATCTAACAGATTGTATGAGGCGATTCTTCATTGATGAAGGAACTCTCCTTTATTTTTGTAGATGTAATCAGCCATAGATGCAATCAACTGTCTAATGATTTAAATCCATGAAATACCCTTACAGTAAAAGCAGGCCAATGCTTGCTTGACTGAACAACTGGACACCATAACCTGGATGAGCTGACACAGGAAATCAACCATCACAATAGTGGAGAAAGTTACCCAACATTGTCAGTGTTCTTAACATCACTGAGTTGTACAATTAAAAATGGTTAAATATTTTTACTATGGGTAACTTTCCGCAATATAAAATACCAAAAAAAAACAAACAAAAAAAAGTGCTACCAGAGCTGAGGTTGAAACATTGATTAGAATCTGATAAGACAAGAGAAAGTGTGTGTGTGTGTGTGTATTCCAAAAAGAGAGAAATAGGTCAGGTGGAGCTATTATGTTGGGGGGAACACAGACATTTGGTTGTGCTGAAGTAAAACTCTAGAGATATCAAAGAAAAGAAGAAGTCATGGGCCAGACTGTGAAGGGCTTTGTAAATATTGTTGGAGAGCTTGATTCTCTTTTTAAGCATTGAATTGAAATATGGACTATGGTGCATTTCTTCTTTAAGTCTCCTGTTATACGGCAGTGAGAAGGCAGAAGTTGCTGCTCTCAAGGCCAAAACCTAGTTCAGTATCTCAGCTCATCAGATGATGATGTCTATCAGACCCAAAAATACAAAACAGACAAAACAAACAGAGAACAGAAAAAACAAATAACCAATAAACCAAAAAAGAAAAGAAAAAGAAAAAGAAAAAGAAAATGATGATGATGTGGTGTGTACTGGCTCTTTATGTCCCTGTAGATACTGGTGTAAGGCCTGAAGACTGTTATGTCAGTTTGAATGTATTATGTCCCCCAAAATGCCATTATTATCTTTGATGCAATCTTGTGTGGGAAGACATATCAGTGTTAATTAGATTGTTATTCTTTGAGTGTTCCCATGGAGATGCAACCTACCCAACTGTGGGTGATGACTCTGATTGGATAGTTTCCATGGGCCTTGATTAGTTTACTGGAGCACTGTATAAGCTCAGACAGAAGGAGTGAGCTTGCTACAGCCAAGAGGGACACTTTGAAGAATACATGGAAGCTGAGACAGTAGCTGCAGATGAGAGACAATTTGAAGATAGCCATTGAAAGCAGACTCTTGCTCCAGAGAAGCTAAGAGAGGACCAACGCCCCAAGAGCAGCTGAGAGTGACATTTTGAAGAGGAGCTGTGGCCTGGAGAGGAACGTCCTAGGAGAAAGCCATTTTGAAACCAGAACTTGTAGCAGATGCCAGCCACGTGCCTTCCCAGCTAACACAGGTTTTCCAGGTGTCATTGGCCATCCTCCAGTGAAGGTACCTGATTGTTGATGTGTTACCTTGGACACTTTATGGCCTTAAGACTGTAATTGTGTAACCAAATAAACCCCCTTTATAAGAGCTGATCCATTTCTGGTGTTTTTCATTCCGGCAGCATTAGCAAACTAGAACAGATTTTGGTATCAGGAGTGGGGTGCTGCTGAATTTGCAAACACCAAACATGTTGGAGCAGGTTTTTAGATGGATAAGGGGAAGATTCTGGAGGAATTGTGAGGAGCTTGATAGAAGAGGCCTAGACTGCTTTGAAGAAACTGTTGGTAGAAATATGGACTCTAAAGATACTTCTGATACTTCTGATACTTCTTGAGCAGAAATGACGAATGTGTTGTTGCAAACTGGAAGGAAGGTGATCCTTGTTTTAAAATGGCAGTGAATTTGGCAAAATTGTGTCCTGGTGTTGGATAGAAGGCAGAATTTGAAAGTGACAACCTGGAATATTTAGCTGCTGAGATCTCCAAGCAAAATATAGAAGAAGTAGCCTGGCTTCTACTTGCGGCTTACAGTAAAATGCGAGTGGACAGAAGTAACTTAGAACTGAACACTTGGGTTCAAATTAACCAGAAAGTGATGGTTTGGAAAATTCCAGGCTTCCAGGGGGTAGAACCCCAGAAGCTACAGCCCAACATGAGCATTTAACAAAACATGGAACCCAACCACCATTCCAGTACAAGCCAAAATTGGAGATGGAGTTATCCAGAAAGGATTTGTGGAAAGTCCTATTGCCTGATGGCTTTGATCCCTGTGTGCTTCATGCAAAGCCAACAGAATTTTTGTGAGATCTTTATAGATGGAACCGCTGCCAGTATGGACTGGAGGAGACAGACAAGCAACAAATTGAAGGAAAAATTTCTTCAAAGACAGAGCCATGGAGGTTCAGATCTGGAGTCAAGAGGTCTTGGGCTGGGAGAGTGGAGGAGCCACATGCATGGAAAGGGTGAGTTTGCCCCAGAGGTTGAGGGTAGGCCTTCCACCTTGATATTCAGGAAAGATGCTGCCAACCCAGTCCTCAAAGAGGATGGGTCATGTTCCCAGGGAATTGGGGAGAGCCTGGCCACCACCCCACTGTTCTGAAGGGGTTGTGTGTGTGCCCCGGAGATGGAAGGGAATCCGGGAGCTGCCCCGATGTTTGAGGAGGGTGGGGCCGAGAAAGTGGTCTCCCCAGTGTGTGGATATGTTGGAGCACTCACCGCAGTGTTTGGAGAGGAAAGGGCTGCCACAAAGGCCCTTAGGAAGGGTTAGACTCTTGCTCTCTCAAGCCCCAAGGATGCAACATCATTCCGTAAATGACCCTCAGACTTTGAAATCTAAAGGAGTTTGCCCTGCAGGTTTTAGGAACTCTTTTGGTCCCTTAAACCCTGCTTTCCTTACTGTTTCTCCTTATGACGATAGGAATGTTTATCCTATGACTTTCCCTCCTTTGTCTACTGGAAACACATAACTTGTTCTAAGTTTCACAGATCCAGAGCTAAAGGAGAATTATGCCTTAGGACCGACCACACCTGTAATTGATTTTGATGGGATCTTGTATTTAACTATGGTTATTGAAATGATTTAAGTTTCTGTGATATTGTGATGGGATGAATGTATTTTGTATATGGAAAGATCATGTCATTTTGGGGTCCAGGGGATGCAATGTGCCAGTTTGAATGTATTATGTCCCTCAAAATGTCATTATCTTTGATGTAAACTTGTGTGGGCAGACATATCAGTGTTAATTAGATAGTAATTCTTTGAGCGTTTCCATGGAGATGCGACCCACCCAACTGTAGGTGATGACTATGATTGGATAGTTTCCGTGGGCCTTTATTAGTTTGCTGGAGCACTATATAAGCTCAGACAGAAGAAGCAAGCTTGCTACAGCCAAGAGGGACACTTTGAAGAATGCACAGAAGCTGAGACAGTAGCTGCAGATGAGAGACAATTTGAAGATAGCCATTGAAAGCAGACTCTTGCTCCAGAGAAGCTAAGAGAGGACCAACACCCCAAGAGCAGCTGAGAGTGACATTTGGAAGAGGAGCTGTGGCCTGGAGAGGAACGTCCTAGGAGAAAGCCATTTTGAAACCAGAACTTGTAGCAGATGCCAGCCACGTGCCTTTCCAGCTGACGCAGGTTTTCCAGATGTCATTGGCCATCCTCCAGTGAAGGTACCTGATTGTTGATGTGTTACCTTGGACACTTTATGGCCTTAAGACTGTAACTATGTAACCAAATAAACCCCGTTTATAAGAGCCAATCCATTTCTGGTGTTTTGCATTCCAGCAGCATTAGCAAACTAGAACAACCGTGCTTCTGAGAAAAACTGAAACTAAGGTCTATGCTGGGTACCTGGGGATCTGTCACACTAAACACCATGAGAAAGAGAAAGAAGGAAAACAGCCACTATAAAAGTGCAGTGGGTCTTTTATTCCTGGTGGATGCTGGCATGAGACTAGAAGCTATTGCAGTGAGAAGGCTGAAACCAAGGCCAGAGTCTATGTTGTGCCATCAGGGATCTGCCAGTTCAGGAAATGCCCATACACTGAAGGACAGAAAAGAAAATAAACAGCTAAAGAAGATGGACCAGTTTTCATATCCAGGTGGATGTTGGTGGGAAGCTGGAAATGCAGCTGCCCAGAGAGCTGAAACTAAAGCCAGCTTCTGATTGGTCTCTCAGTGATCCCCTAGACCAACCTTGCCACTCAATCCAAACTTTTAGAGGATGAGGTTTCCCCTGCCGGTCCTGACCCTAGCCAGCTGCTCCCAGAATCCTGGCCATGTTGCTGCAGTCACAGCCATCTACAGCCACTGCCTTGGGGCATGGCAATGGGGACAGTCAGGGATTCATATTTTCATTTACAAAAGCTGAACTCTTAGCAGCCTCTCACTTCCTCTGGCACTCCTGTAGTTGTTCTAAATGTTCATTCTGGTTCCAGGGTTACCACCTAGTTAATTCCAGTCTCTTTTTCCGGTTCATTTATTTTTCTGGTGGAGGTAATGATTTGTAAAACTTTTTATTCTGCCTTTTTGTGTTTGTAGTTTCCAATTTAAATCATTTTAATTAACATTTATATTCACAAGTTATTTGTATTTGATTCATACATCCAAGTGTATATGATGAAACCCTTTTTACTCTTTCAAATGTATACTTAACACAACGTGGTGAATGAGTAGACAAAGGAGGTGAAAGAGAGGAGTTAACAGGATTCTGAGTAAAAGAATTGCTCCTATTGAAATAAAATTCTTAGTGTCATAAATTATACCCAGTAATATTATCCTGAAAACTTGGGTTGGGATGCTCCTTTTAGTTTCCATGACATTGAAGAATATTAATTATTTACTAACTTATTTTCCATCCTGTATCTGTTATATTCATAGATTTTCTGCCTATTGTCTCTTTAATATGGACATTCTCTAAGTTTCAATCCTTATTTCTCTTCTTATTTCAATCTATTATATTTCCATTTATGTCTGGAATTTACTTTGATGTCTTCTGCTGTATCTCTAAAATTGGCTCCCACTCAACAGCTAAGCATTTCCTTAATATCTTGCCTCATATTTTTAATTTTCTGCTGGAAATCCTTACCAGGGCATCCATGAATGACCCTGAGAAAAACCCTGAAATCTCTGTCAAAATTCTATCTCAACAGTTGCCGAGCCTCATCTTCTCTTGAATTCTTTGCTTAGTCATTGTCACCTCCATCTGTGGTCCCCAGTAAAGAGCTGAGTCCAAAGAGCCTCTATGATGTCTCCCATATTTATCCCTTCTTTACTTTCCTACTATCCCTCTGTAGAACATGATATTAGTATTCATGAATAGGGCTCTGAGACCTTCCTCCTTTTCCCTCTTTCTTGAATTTATCCCATCATAGCAACCTTATTTACTATAGCTAGAGTTAATACTTTATAAAATATGGCTTTGATTAGTCAAATATTTTTTCATGCCATTCTACAGGTGTAACAGCCAACACACCAAAATGAGGACGGTCAGGGATTCATGTTTTCACTTACAAAAGCTGAACTCTTAGCAGCCTCTCACTTCCTCTGGCACTCCTGTAGTTGTTCTAAATGTTCATTCTGGTTCCAGGGTTACCACCTAGTTAATTCCAGTCTCTTTTTCCAGTTCATTTATTTTCCTGGTGGAGGTAATGATTTGTAAAACTTTTTATTCTGCCTTTTTGTGTCTGTAGTTTCCAATTTAAATCACTTTAATTAACATTTATATTCACAGATTATTTGTATTTGATTCATGCATCCAAGTTCTTCCTCTTGTATTCTTCACTTGAAGTCAAGACATCCCCAAGAGAATGTAAGCTACGTGTCTGTTTCATTCCATGGTGTTCTAGTTTGCTAATGCTGCTGGAATGAAAAACACCAGAGATGGATTGGCTTTTATAAAAGGGGGTTTATTTGGTTACACAGTTACAGTCTTAAGGCCATAAAGTGTCCAAGGTAACACAACAGCAATCGGGTACCTTCACTGGAGGATGGTCAGTGGTGTCTGGAAAAACTCTGTTAGCTGGGAAGGCACGTGGCTGGTGTCTGCTCCAAAGTTCTTGTTTCAAAATGGCTTTCTCCCAGGATGTTCCTCTCTAGGCTGCAGTTCCTCAAAAATGTCACTGTTAGTTGCACTTGGGATATTTGTCCTCTCTCAGCTTCTCCGGTGCAAGAGTCTGCTTTCAACAGCTGCCTTCAATCTGTCTCTCATCTGCAGCTCCTGTGCTTTCTTCAAAGTGTCCCTCTTGGCTGTAGCTCCTCTTCAAAACGTCACTCACAGCTGCATTGCACTGTGTTCCCTTTGCCCGTCTGCTCATTTATATGGCTCCACTGATCAAGGCCCACCCTGAATGAGTGGGGCCATGCCTCCATGGAAATATCTCATCAGAGTTATCACCTGCAGTTGGGTGGGGCACATTTCCATGCAAATCTAATCAGCACCAAAACATCTGCCCCACAAGACTGCATCAAAGAATATGTTTTTTTCTGGGAGGTATAATACATTCAAACCGGCACACATGGTTTATCCCAATCTCCTAGAATAGTATTTACCATCTAGTAGGTCTTAAATAAATACTTGTTGAACTAAAGAATGAATGTATGTACAAATAACACCATTTCCTATCTCTAATCACAATAACCAAATTTTGCATATTCCCAAAATGTTTCTACATTCTCCTCTCTATGCCTCCTATCATGAATTTCCTCAGCTTGCATTATTTTTTGCCTAGGTTACATGTCAATAGCTTCTTACTGATGAATGTTTTATATGATGAATACATATAACTTTGCCATTTCCCTGTTTAAAACTTATCAATTGTTCCCTGGAATAAAGTTCAGGAGTTTTAGCCTGACATCAAAACTCTCCATGATCCAGACTATTCTTAGTTTTGCAGAATCATATTTTTCTTCTCCCTTAACTTTATGTTTTGCTTATTGACCTTACAGTTTTCTTCCTATACTTCTTGTCACCTAAGAAGACCACCTATTTTCCAGGACTGAGTTTCTGGGACATGGGACTTTGAGTGCTAAAATTAAGAAAATTTGGGGAAAACTACAACCACCCTAACACAACACTAGGCAGTTTCTAGCCTCTGTGCATTTAATCCACAAGTCACCTCTCCCCAGCATTGGATGTCTCCTCCTCTTTGCCTTTCAAACCCCTACTGATCCTTTAATCTCAGGTCAGGCAGCACTTCAAAAAACCCTGGGCCAGGATAATCAAGCAGTGATTTCCTAAAGATCAAAATCTGAGTCTTGTTTACCTTTGAATTCCTAGAAACCCTTAAAATGCTTAATATGTATTAAGAAGTTAATGACTATGTATTAAATGAGCAAATTATTTTACAAGAGAATAAATTTCAAAATCATAGTGTCAAGGGCAGAGCTGAGAGCGCTGAGCTGAACTGCCAGGTGGTAAAAGTAGTTGATTAAGACAATCAAGCAAAATGGAAATAATAGTGAAGTCTTTAATCATTTACTGTGATGGTATAAGCAAGAGACTAACCAGAGAAAAAGTGTCAGCTCCCTCTGTTTCAATTAACCCCTTGGAAAGGCACCACAGGGTGAGGGCCAGTTGGATTTGTGCAGTCGGTGCAAACATGGGGCCATCTCACTTCCTGGGAGACCTGAACAAAAGGCTTCTGCAGTTTTATGGATCTGGGGGCTGGAGGTGGGGTAGGAGTAGAAAAGTACTGAGTACTGAGCCAGAGTGGAGAAAAGGGTCTTCAAGGACTCCCCCTCCTGTCCATTATTAGGAGGTCTTCGCAGAGACCCCTGAGGACAGCCTTGGGTTAGGAATGTAGAGATAGGTAAGAGCACGACCAGTCTTGGGCCTGAGCTTATGAGTGCAACTCTCTTCCAAGACTGCAGTGTACTAGCTGTGCACAAGTCTGTGTGGGGAGGGCAGCTTTCCCCCATTAGGCCTGCCAGGTCAAGCCTTTGTAATTATTTTATGGCCAATCTGAGAAGTCACAAATTGGATTTTGGCCAGGAGCCACACCATTCTCATAGTGTGACTTTCAAGACCCATCCTAACCCTTAATTCATTTCCACTCAGTTCAGTTAGAGTCAAGAAAATAAAATTCAATCTAAGATTTATGGAGTGTCTATGATTTCCAAGGCTTAATCCTCCTCTATATTACTTTCTATTATTTAACACAATTGATCCATTTTTCAAATGTGCCATGTTTTGCCTTTACCAAAAGACCATTCTCAAAATATGCCTTCCTGCATCTCTGCCTCTCCAAATCCATTTTATTTGTTGAGGTTCAGATTAACTACAACTTAAAGACTGGTTTGATTATAGTCCGAAGTAATCTCGTTAATCTTGTACTGTCATAGCAAATCGTTCAGAACTTTCTTACATTCCTTGTCTCAGTTTGAACTATACTATACTGTTTGTAGTCTTTGTCTTTTTGTCCTTACTAGATTGTAATCCCTCATCTCTGCATCTTCTTCATTATCTATTTCAATGCCTTGAATATTTCAGAGCATTTTTCTTTTATTCTCCTATGATGTATTAGGAAATTTCTTTTATAATCACTAAAGGTATTTCAAAAAATAATTTAAAGAATTCTTTTTGATTATTTAGTGACTAAAAGTAAAATTTGCTTCCTTTCTTTGAATTTAAAATTGAATTCCTGTATCTTCTTTTGTAAAGCATTACCTGGAAACAATATTTCAGATGTTTTGTCTTCTCCTAAATGTCACATCTCTTCTTATACTATATCTATAACAACATCACATAAATGCAAAAAAAAGAGAGACATCTTTATTACTTAAGAAAATCAAAGTTAATATTTTGTAATTTGAATATACTATCCTTTATACTAGTGGTTAAGGCTTGGAAAATAATTGGGGAACAACAAGACACTCTTAATTTAAAAATATTTAATGGAGGTAATTTACTGTCTGAAAAATGGATTGAAGATTTTTGTTTTATCAGAATCTTACTTTAAAGTATTCAGCACATTCCCATATAATTCTGTTTTTTTTTTTTAAGTACCTTGTGAACTTATACTTGCCTTTTAGATTTTCTCATGTAAATAATTTCCCCTTGAGGTAATGTCAGCTATGTTGAGGCCTTCACTCTTCCTTGAATTCCCAGTTTAGCCTTTGTACTTTTCACCCATTCAATGAGATGACGGAATCTGTCCTTTCACCCCCATCTGCCATGTAATTATGTGCTAATCCCCTTCATAAAGACATTGACTTAGCCATTTATTTTCCTTTCAGACAAAGAGTATGTCATCCTCGCCAGGTAACATGTATAGAAGAAACAGCCACAGATTACATGTGAAGAATCCTGACTGGTAGCAGTTCTGTTGAAATATGAGTCTTCGCTATTCAGAGGAATCAGCATGGATTAATATCTGCACAGTCCTTTCTTTAAATAAATCATGTGACCTACAGCACTGGTTCATATGCTCAACCAGGTCAGCAAATCTGTTGTCATGCAAAACGCTCCGTCCTACTGTGTGTTTCCTGGAATGAACCTCATGGAATGTGAGTGCTGCACATTTCCCTCCAGCTTGTTCTTAATTCAGGGTCAGTGTGCTCATGAACATTTTTTAAAAGTCTGGAGGTGCACATTAGCTCAAAATAAATTATTCCTTCTATGAGTGACTTGCAGAGTAAACTGAATTATTGAGTAAATTTTTCTGGGAGGAGGCTTAACAAACATAATATGAAAACTTTCAGGGATGAGAACTCTGCTGGGAATACGTGATACCCGATTTAAGGCATTTTCAGGATAGCTATCTAAGATGGAGCCAAATAGCACAGTAAATTAAAACTTGATAGGCATTGCAAAAATATTTTTTAAAAATTCTTAGGAATGTGGAAGCTTAATTTTGACTGGGAGAATCATGGAACAGCAGTAGCAAAGACATGGAGGACAAGCAATGAGGTAGGGCAATATTTATCCATGGGGCTTAGAGAATGTTATGCTAATTACAGACATGACAAAGCAAGAGGAATTTCTGGTTAAAAGGATTTCCTTTTAGATGTGCTAAGTGTGATTTTCTCATGAAACATCCAGGGATATCTTTTCAGCATGTAGATATAAAAGCAAAGTGGAGCTCAAGTAAAAGATTAGGTAAAGATATATAAATATGGTGGTCAACTGAATTGGCATATTGGTTGAAACTTTAGGGACCAAGAGATCATGAAAGAAGATGGTATTAAGATTGGTAATTTACCAGGGGACAGGGTGGAGATAAGGAACAGGGAGTTAGGGCTTAAAATGTACAGTTTCTATTTGGGACAATGGAAAAGTTTTGGTGGTGGGTGGTGGTGATAGCAGGACAACATTGTAAGCATAATTAAAAGCCATGAATTATATTTTTAAATGTGGCTAAAAGGGGAAATTAATTATCTTTTTAAAAACTAGAGAAACAAAAAACCCAAATGTCAAACAAACAAAAATAATTGAGAAGTAGATAGTATAGAGGTTGTGAAAAGGAAACAAAAATACAGATCAAAAAGCAAACAAACAAAAACCACAACCTTGGGGATGGGTATAGTGAAGAGAAGGTGAAGAAATCAGAGTTAGGAAGAAAAGTGTGAGAGTGTAAGAGTACAGTGTGTTGGAAATCAACAAAAGTTGTGGAGCCTTGAGGAAAGGACAGGGTTGTAAAATTCAATCAGTTGGAAGATAAGGACTAAAAAGTGATTATTATACTTGGATATGTGGTGATGTTTCAGAGATTAGGTTTCTCACAGTGCAGGGGAGAAAGATTGTATGGAACTACAGGATAAGAAAAGGAGCAAGTAAACAATATTATTTGAAAAAGTTTCTTTGAAAAGAGAGTAGTGTAATAGACTTGCGTGAACAGCAGAAATGGAAAGAACACAGAATTTTGTCTTTATCAATTGAAAATATGAGGTCACATTCTTTTATTTTTCTAATTCATCTTCTGGCTCCATTGTATAAATGTAGTTTTAGTTCATGATTTTTTTTTAAGTGGCCTGTACCACTTTTGCATGGTTATTCTTTTGTGAAGGTGCTGCTTATATCCCTTTCATGTGATGTTGTGCCCTTAGGAGGAACACAACAGAACTTAAAGCCTGGCTGCTGTACTGGACTGTAGACTTGCACAGTTTCCAAGTATGTCTAATACAAAAAAATTTAATGTGGACTTATTTGGCCAAGAGTGTGATTGCACCCCGCCTCTGTGCTTTACTGAATATGTATCACTTCTTTTTATCCAAGTATTTCTTTGAGGAATTCATAGAAGAATTTACCTTCTTTTTTTTTTCTCCTAATTTGTTAGATACCCAGCTTTTGGGTTTAAGAGTTCTAAATTTTTAAGATCAAAATCCAGCAAGTATCTTTATTCCACCCAGAAAGAGATTTTCTGTGACAAGAAATGAATACAACATGGATATAAAAATTACACTCAGGGAAGACAAGAGCAGAAAAAGGACGGAAAACTTCCAGTCACATTTTTTCCCATTTTGCTCAGAAAGCATACAATGTTTTAATTAAAATTGAGAGAAATTTTCTTCTCCAGGCCTCAGGCATCTGAAGAATCATGGAGGCCTTTACAACTTTGGTGACAGATTTTTTGAAAGCTTAGAAAATGGCTTTATTAACTCTGCTTGTCCTCTCCACAGCCTGAAAGCAGCTTCTTCCACTCTTTGAAGCGTCTGTCAGCCCCGCTGCCAGGTGTGACACAGACCTCATCCCTGGCTGAGATTGTCTGTCTTTGTGTTTGTGCTTCAGGGCATATTTCAAAACTGGTAGATCAAGTTCTTGGTTCAGCCAGTCTTTAAAAACAGATCATTTATAAATGAACCATTCCAGCTCTGAGAAAGAAGTATTTGTTGGCGACATTATTTATGGCATGTTCTGATCTTCAATTTTCTCTATAACATATTTTACATAGTTCCTGGTTATAATGTTGAATTATTAACTGGATTTTATAGAGAAAGGAAGATAATTAACACTTAGTTAATTTTTTTTTGCTTTGATTTATCCAGTATGTCAAGGAAAGCAATGAGGATCTACTTTTGCAGAAAAGATTTTTAAAAGTGTGATTCAAAATCCGTGCTATAAATATATATCACATAAATTCTCACTGTCCTCTGTTGTGTATAACTTGAGAGAAAAAAAAAATGGCCCTGACGTAAAATATTCTGTGCTTTTGCTTTTCAAAACAAAAGAAGATTCCAAGAAAATGATTAAAGGTTAAAATGTACATAAATTTTTTTTAAAGATAGGAAAAGTTAAATAATAATCTGTTTTAAATACTTTCTAAAATAGAAAAACAGGTAAGAATTTTCTTTGCTTTAAAAGGAATGACATGAGGTAGAAATACCTTGGAAAATTAATGGTAAGAAGTAGGTAAAGTCAAAGGCTAAATCTTACTGAGATTTACTAATTCTCTTGAATTTTAAAAAAACTAGAACAGCTTTAAAACTCTGTCTGCTTTGCCCAATATATGAACCATGGGAATCAGAGATTTGTTTGCTTCAACAGATCAATGTGATTTTATTTTTTTAAATATATTTTTCTATCTGTTATCAATAATTGTGAAAACCACAGTTTATTTTTAAATAGGGATGAGATTTCAAATCTAATTGAGTGAATTCTAGGGAGTCAAAAGAATTATTTTTATCGTAGCTTATACTTTACCCAGAATGTCAATTTTTGAATGAGTGCTTTAAATTTTTAGACTTGGCTGCTATTGTAGTTGAGTTGTTGCTTCTGAACAGTGGCTTTACAAGATTCAGTTGTGAGCCATGTGCCAATCATGTAAATGTGTATTGTAAGGCAATCTTGCCAGTACAGTGATGAGGAATTTAAACACAAATACTGTTAAGGAAAACCAAAAATCTTTCTTTCATACCAAAGTTTATTGAAAGAATCACCTACAAACCCCAACTACTGTATATGCTTCCTTATCAGCTATCAGCTATCAGCTACTCATTATTATTATTATCATGTAAAATTTTTAACCCTTTGTATCTTCTAGAACATTGAACTGAAGCAATGTGTTATGACATGTTGACTCTTGTCATTCAAAACTTCATTGTGAATACTAATATAGGGAATTAATCTAAGATTAGTTATGAATTTTAAGAAATTCCTGACCCTAAACAGCACAGATTTTCTTGGCAGCAAGTCTAATAAAATTTCTGTAAAATAAAATAAATTAAGCAGAAAAAGCTGACATCTGACTTTTGCATATTTTTAACTTTTTATCTCTCTCGTTAATATTGAAAACCTGCCAGGGGTGGTAAATTTCCAGTAATATGTTTAAATAACTCTTTAAGTTCTCACTTTTAAACTTTTTTTTACACGTGTTCTGATTTTTGTATAATTATAGCCTTTTTCTTAGAATCTGTCCAGTTATTTTGCTCATTAGATTTTCTTCTTTGATCTTAACTGTTATTTATAGGATTTAAATGTATTGCAAAAGATTTCAGGGCTTAATTAAATATGTCACAGATTTTTTTTTTCCTCTGAGGTTTTGGAAACTAGATATCTACATTACCCAAAATCAGCTGTTGTACTCATAATTTAAGAATGAATAAAATAAAGATTGTAAATTCAACAAACATTTACTGAATAACTACTGTGTTCATGGTTCTTTGTTTAATGCTAAAAATACAAATAGAAAAAAGTCACTCAGGAAGCTCAGAATGTAGTTGAGGAATTGTATCTTAAACACAAGTCGGAATAAGCTACTGTCATTATATAAGGGTTTCAAGATGATTGAGAAGATTAAATAAAGACAAATCTGAAGGAGATGTAATTTGAACTAGTGAGGGGTAAGTAGAATTTGACATGAGGTCTTGGAGTGAGAAAGAGATAGCAAAGATTCCTGGAAATGACTCAAGTATGAGTACTGTTTCAGAATAGGAAAACGATGAGGGTGCATTCTTAGGAAAGCATAGTTGTATTATTGGATACTTATTGGGAGCAGTGGGATGTAAAGTTGTGAACAAGTAGAGACCATGTTGCAAAGGACTTTAATATCAGATTAAATGTACTCAGGAAGGTAGTTGAAAGTCCTTAAAGAGAGACCTGATAACTTAAAAAACAGAAAACTGGACATTGGTGTTTTCAATGTATTAAAGCAGAAAAGCCTGCAACCAAGAAAGAATTTATGAGGATTTACAGTAAGCATTGTAGTTTAAGTGGGATTGGCAAGGGGATATTGATTTAAAAACACTGTGGGCATAGACCCAAGATGCATTCTCAATTGTGTGAATGTGGCCTCAAATGTCGTAAATGATCAAAGGTATGTCTGGGTGAATGAGCAATAGAGGCATTTTGAAAGAAATAGAGAGGTCAGAAGGAGGAGCTAACTTTAAGGGAGAACATGGAGAGTTTTGATTTGTTCATTTCGTATTTGTGACTGCCATGGAGGCATCCAGGAGACAATGTCCAGCACTCGGGTGAATCCACAGGGCTGGAACTTGGGAGGGAGGACATTTGGATTGGAGATTAGGATTAGGGAGGCATTTCTATAGACAAAATTGCTAAAGATCATGAGAGTAGATGAGATAGCTGAGGAATAGTGTACCAAGAGAAAAGACATGCATACTGAGGGAATTATATAGAGAAATAGGTGTTTACAGGGGGGTGGAAGGAGTGCCCAAAAGAGTAACTAAAAAAGAAACATCAGAATCACAGGGGAAAAAATGTTCAAATGAGCCTGCATTGGGATTTGGAGAAAGATAAACTCTAGAGATAACAGGGATGATAAGAACTGGGAAGAGCCTTAGAGATTAGGAGGTCAATGTTATATGAATAAAGGGCCTTTCAATCGAGTAGTGGAGGAGAAGACAGCTCACAGGAAGGTCATAGAGTGGGTAGTGTGGCCGTAGGAGTATGGATGTAGACACTTTCAAATGGCTGAGTTATAGCTTGAAGAAGCTGCAGAGTTGAAGGGCTGCATCTGTAGAAGTGCATTCATTACATGAGGATACCTGCACATGGGAGAAAGAACAAAAGGAAACTACAGAGTGAGAGGACGTGAGAAAAATTAGAATTTAATGACAGAGAGATCCAGAGTACAGGCAGATGAGCTAGCTAACAGAGCACCATTTCTTTTTCTGAAACTACAGAGAGAAAGTGAATATGAAGGGGTGTGTGTGTGTGTGTATATGTGTGCACGTAAGTGGATATTTTTTTCTTCTGCAGTTGATGGCCCTATGTAGGAGACCCCAATCACAGCAAAGTAGGGCATAATGTTCTGCTGAGATTGATACAATCTGGATGGGATTGGGGATTTGTGGAAAAGGTTTTTAAAGAAGTCATAAAATCAATCGAAGACTACACTGAAGATGTATGTTACTTATTGACTTTGATCACTATTATTTTTCTACTTCATTGGTGTTACAAGCTGTGATTATTCAACAACAAAAAAATAACCTAGTAAGTTTTTAGTCAATCTTAAGAGTGAAGAAAAGAGACTATGTATATTTTCTGATAAAACTTCTGACTTTTTTTCCTTTTCGTAATTTTGGCCTGACTTTTAAAATATTTTGCACTGAAGTTTCCTTTGTGCATATACCCTATATGTACTTACATACTTAGTTCTTAGAACAGGGCAAGCCACATAGTAGCAATGTAAAAAGAAGTAGCCTTATAATATGATTATAATATGATTATCTATTTAGATATGTAACTCTATATAAATAAAACCATATACTTCATAACCTTGTACATGTATGAGCATACTTTCTATAATAATTATAAATTTAAATTATATATATAGTCTAAATTAATTTTCCTTCCAAAACCCATTAATTATTATGATTAAAATTATTGTCATGATTTATCAGTTCTTATAAGGAAATGTTATTAAATATGTTAGAGACATTTTACTAAGATTTAAAAATTTGGACATCTAAAATTACACACACACACAAGAACACACACACACACACATACACCTACATTGTTAGATAAAATTTAGTGAGGAGATACATTAAATAAGACCTAAAGATAATTTTCTTTCTTGACCTTTGAGTTGGAAATACTTTGGTACACTCGCACTTTCCAAAAACTGCATTTAAACATGAAAGTAAAGATTGATTGTACCATAGTTTAAAGAATCAGCACAAATAATTTATTTAATGTTCACAAATATCCAGTTCTTTTAAACTTCTTGACTCACAGTTATCTACATTTCTCAGTCCTCTTTGCATCTAGGTAGGACAATGTGATTAAGTTTGGGTCCACCTAATGTGGGAAAAAAGTGACAGACTCTTGCATTTCCTGTCCCAGACATACAACCTCTTCCATCATCTCTCTAGTCTGTTTGACTAAAAGGAAAGGACTCAAGATTTGGAGTTGGAAGGAGAGATGGATTCCAAATCCCTGAGACACTGCTTGGAGGAAAGCCACCTAGAAGAGAAACTGATGAGGGTCATCCCTTTTGGATTTTGTGCTAACAAGAGATAAATATTTGGCATGCTAAGCCACTGTAATTTTAAAGTTGTTTACTACAGCAGCTAACATTACTTATCCTGACTAGTACAAAATATCTTGGAAAAATAATTCAACTCCTCACAGGAAAGTGGTTTGGTATTTTTGTAGATTGGTGCTTTCCAAACTGAACTCTTTGAATAATCGTCACACAAAAATAAGCCTGACAAATATGGGATAAATAAAGTTAAGCATATTTATTAACTCTAGGACTTCTTGAAATATAATGACACTATGAAGCTTCAAGAAGGAAATATAATATCTATAATCCTAACTGTATTTATCCATTGAAAATTTGATGTGAAAATACCTTTATTAACATATTCTAGAACAATGCTCTCAGAAGACAGTTTGCACAAGGAAAATAGCAGTAAAATGAATTTACCAAACAAGGTAATCAAAAGATCAAATGGTTTCAGTGGAGCATAATATTATATTATATTCAGATATACTTTTCTGAGATTATCTTGGAAACAATAAAAAATTCCATTGAAAATATTTTATTTTTTATTATGCCTATTAATGTTACATAGTACCCAAATATGAAAAGATTCCTGGGATAGGTTGAATTATATATTCTAGATAAAAACATGTTCCTAATTTTAATCCATTCCGGTGGTATTTGTAAAACCACTGCACATAGGAATTTTAGAAGAAATAGCTTTTAGTTAAAGTGTTGCCAACAGTATCAGGATGGGTTCTAATCATATTTTGTAGGTCTTGTAGAGAAGACCACATAAAGAAAGCCACGTAATAGAACCCAGAAGAAAATGAAAATGCTACCATGTGAATTGCCCTGTTCAGAAAACCAAGGACTTAATGATTGCTGGAGCCAGCCCCAGAATATCAGTCTTTGAGAAGAAAACATCACTTTGCTTCTACTTTGATTTTGGTTGCCTCCTAGCCTCAAAACCATGAACCAATAAATTCTTGTTGCTCAAGCCAACCCATTGTAAGGGATTTGTTTTAGCAAATGGAGGCAAAGACAATTACTTCAAAGAAATTGTATACAGTGAAGACAAATGATAAACTCTAAATACAAACAGTAATAAAAAAAAACAAATATTCAGAGGTGGAGCAAAATGGAAGCATATGGAGATGTGGAATTTATTTAGTCCACTAGAGCAACTAGTAGATAGACAGGAACAGCTGGTAAATAATCTGAAACAACTGTTGGGGACATCCATGACCAGACACACATTGTATACCAGTCTGGAATGGATGGAACAGCTGAGATTTCAACATAGAACTGTAAGTAAAGCTCTCCAAACTGTAGAGCTGGGACCCCTCCCCCACTGGCATGGCAAGCTGAGTTGGAACACTTCCCTGTGAAAAAAGAAGCAGTCTATTGGAGCAAGGGAATGTAACTCAACCAAGCTCCAGTTGTGGTTTTAATTAACAAATTTGGACTACTGAATATGAACTACAAGCACAGATAAACAAAGAGCAAGCAGGAAAGGAACCCTGAGATCTCTCCTGGCTGAGAGGAAGCAGGACAGATGGAAAAAGTAGCAATAACAAATAAATAAAAACAGAGGCTTTGGAGACAGTTGAGCTCAGAATACAGGAAAACAGCTGTGTCCCCAGAAAAGGAGCACATAGAACTGGGGGGTACCAACTCTGGTGGACTAGCAAAACTGAGGGGCTGGGGACTGGCTCTGAAAAGGGGATTTCTTTCTTTTTTCTTTTTTTTTCTCTTATTCTAGGTAGCTCATTAGAGAAAGCCTCAGGCATTTTCAATTGTGAATGCTTACCTAAGCAAGGGTGGAGTTATGAGAATCAGAGAGATGGAAGAAGTCAAGTGTAGGAGATAATTCCATACAGGGCATATCTTCTCTAAGAAAAGGGGTCAGGGCCCAGCTCAAGTGGATGCCTTCCCTCAGAGAATTCAGACCCCAGGGACTAGGGAAAAAACAACAACAAAAAAACAGATACAGCTTAAGCTTGTCTTCTGACACCCTTGGCTCCTAACAGGGACAGGGTCTGCTGAGAATTGAAGGCACCACACCTCTTTACAGTGGTGAGGAGCTGTGGGCTGACAAGTGCCACCATCTGAGCAGGATAGGAAAAGTACAGAGTCCAGAAGCCTCACAGGATGGTCTGACCACCTTCTGGATTTCATCCTCAGGGAAACCTGATATTGATTACACCCTTGTCCTGAGACCTGGGCCTGTCTGTTTTGGGGAAATCTGATTGAAGTAATCAAGGAAACCAGATTCCTAGGCAACAAAAATTACAAGTCACATTAGGAAAAACGAAGATACGATCTTGTCAAAGGAACAAACTTACACTTCAAATGAGATACAGGAGTTGAAACAGCTAATTAAAGATGTTCAAACAAGTCTTCTAAAATCAATGAGCAGAAGGAAAATGCGGCAAAAGAGATGAAGAATATAAAGAAGACACTGAGTGACCATAAAGATGAATTTGCAAGTTTGAGAAAATAAATGGCAGAACTTATGGGAATGAAAAGCACAATAGAAGAGAGGAAAAACACGATGGAGACCTACAGTAGCAGATTTGAAGAGGCAGAAGAAAGGATTCAGTAATTAGAAAACAGGACATCTGAAATCCTACACACAAAAGAACAGATAGGGAAAAGAATGGAAAAATATGAGTAGGGTCCCAGAAGAAGAAGAGAAGGGAAAAGGGGAGCAAAAACAATAATGGAGAAAATAATTACTGAAAATTTCCCATCTCTTATGAAAGACATAAAATTTCAAATCCAAGAAGCTCAGCATACCCCAAACAGAACAGATCCAAATAGACCTAACACAAGACACTTCATAATAATTAATCAGATTATCAAATGTCAATGATAAAGAGAGAATTCTGAAAGCAGCCAGAGAAAAGCAATCCATCACATAAACAGGAAGTTTGATAAGACTGTCTGCAGATTTCTCAGAAGAAACCACGGATGTGAGAAGGCAGTGTATGACATATACTGAAAGAGAAAAACTGTCAACCAAGAATGCTATATCCAGCAAAACTGTCTTTCAAAAATGAGGGAGAGTTTAAAATATTTTCAGACAAACAGACACTGAGTTTTTGAACAGGATACCTCTCTACAAAAAAGGGAGCACTACAGGCAGATAAGAAAAGATGGGAGAAGGATGTTTGGAGAAGAATGTAGAAATGAAGGCTATCAGTAAGGGTAAAAAGAGAGAGAGAAAAAATAAAAACAAAATAAGGTATGGCATATAAAATCCAAAAGACAAAATGGTAGATAGCAGGCATTATGTTGAGAGAATTAGCCAGAAACAGAAGTACAAATATTGTAAGGTATCACTAATATGAACTAGCATTAATGAATGAACCTTGAAAGTTAAAGTTGAGAACCTAGGTTATCTGGAGATAGAAATAGGATAGAGTTGAGGCATCTGATGCTGAAGGAGTACAGAATGTTCAACAGGATTGATTGTATAGATCCAGAAACGGATAGCATTAATACTGTGTGATTGTAGCACAATATTGTAAGTACTCTGAACAAAGGTGAATGTGAGTAGAGGTGAAAGAGAGATGCTAGGGTCATGCATGACACCAGAAAGAAAGATAGAGGAAAGACTGGGACTGTATAACTTAGTGAAGCTTAGAGTGGTCAGTGATGGTGATTAAGTGTACTAATATAAGAATCTTTTTCATGAAGGAGAACAAATGAATGTCAACATTGCAAGGTGTTGAAAACCAGATGGTATAGGTGAAAAATACAATCAATGCAAGCTAGAGTCTATTGTTAACAGTAGCTCTATAATATTCTTCCATTAATTGTAACAAAGGCAATAAACCAAAGCTGAATGTCTATAAGAGGGCAATATAAGGGAGTGGTATGGGATTCCTGGTGGTGGTGCTGTATGACCTTTTCATTTTATTTTATTTTATCTTATCTTTATTTTTTTTCTTCTATCTTTTTTTATTCATTTTTTTTCTCCTCTTACTCTTTCATTGTGGCAGAAATGGAAATGTCCTCATATAGACTGTAGTGGTAAATGCATAATTATATGATTATACCAGGAATCATTGCTTGTTTACTCAGGATGGATTATATGGTGTGTGAATAAAACTATTTAAAAAATAGAGGGATACAAGTGCTGGAGAAAATTTGGAGAGAGGGATGTACCTATTCATGTTGGTGGGGAAGTAGAATGTCGGAGTCCATCTATTGTGGTTCCACAGGAAGCCAAACATAGGGTGGCAACCCTGTAATTGGTGGTATACTTGGAGGAACTGAGAGTGTGACACAGTGGACATTTGCATACTGGTGTTTGTGGCAGCAGGATTCACGATTTGCAATGGATGGAGGAGGCCTAAGTGTGCATTGACTGATAAACCAAATGCTGAACTGTGGTGTACACATACAATGGAATATTGATCAGCAGCAAAAAGGAATGACTTTGTGAGGTACGCAAGTAGGTGAATGGAACTTGAGGACAGTAGGTTGAGTGAAATAAGCCAGAAATGAAAAAACAAACATTATAACACCTCACTAATATGGACTAACAATAATGTGCAAAGTTTTAAAATTGAGTCTGGGAGCATGGGTTATCAGGGCAAGGCTTACATAAAGGTTCCTAGATTGGAAGCTCTTATAGCAGTCACATCTGTTCATGAGTTGTAACAGTTATTTCTAAATTCTGAGATGCTGAGCTGTTTGTGTGTGACCTGGTCAGTCCCTGGAGCTTTGTGTGTCTGTGTGGTGCCAAGGACTTGGAGTCAGATTTTAGCAGCTGTGAGTGTCAGCATTGCCCCATGCAGCAACTGTTAAAGACGTTGAAAAGGAGATCAGGATTTGATTGAGAAATGAATGAAATGGACTTGGTTGAAAAATGGGTGGATCAGACCAAGGGTAGAGGATGATATTAACTGTGTTTTCAAACTTTGACTTCTGTTTGGAACCAAAGGAAGAGTTGTTTATTTGGTGCAAATCTATATTTTCAGTAGCATACTATGTAATTTAACATGTATAGTCAGTTTACTCAAACACCATAATTACATGGAATCTTGAATTGGGAATGAGATCTGGTTGTTTTGTACAGGTTAGTGTGAAGCCCTGATACATCCCAGAGTACTTTGGGCAGAGAAAAAAAGTATTTGCAAAGCCCATTGAGAGACTGCAGAAAAATGTGGAAGTATTAAACTTTCCCAGTTGGGGAATTCCTGATATTCTCGCAAACACTGTGGACTACCAGTTTAGTAGACTAAGCCCTCAATCTTGGGGCTTGCCCTTAAGAAACTTGTTACTGCAAAGGAGAGAGAAAGCCTACTTATAATTGTGCCTGAGAGTCACCCCCAGAGAACCTCTTCTGTTGCTCAGATGTGGCCTCTCTCTCCAGGCCAACTCAGCAGGTAAACACACTGCCTTCCCCCTTATGTGGGACATGACTCCCAGAGGTATAAATCTCCCTGGCAATGTGGGATGTGACTCCTGGGGATGAGCCTGGACCCACCTTCTTAGGATTGAGAAAAACTTCTGGAGCAAAAAGGGGAAGATAAATGAAGCAAAATAAAGTGTCAGTGTCTGAGAGATTTCAAATGGAGGTGAGAGGTCATTCTTGAGGTAACTCTTATATGTTATATAGATATCCCTTTTTAGTTTTCAGTTTATTAGAATAGCTAGAAGGAAATATCTGAAATTGTTGAATTGCAGTCCAGTATCCTAGATTCTTGAAGATGATTGTATAACTATATAGTTTACATGGTGTGACCCTGTGATTGTGAAAACCTTATAGCTCACACTCCCTTTACCCAGTATATGGACAAATGAGTAGAAAAATTGGGACAAAAAGTAAACAAATAATGATGGGGGAGGATTATGGAATGTTTTAGGAGTTCTTTTTTACTTTTATTTTTATTTTTATTTTTATTTTTAAAAATAAAAATTGATTATGGTGATGAATGCACAGCTATATTATGATACTATGAGCAATTGTTGTATACTTTGGATGGTTGTATGGTATGTGAATATATTTCAGTAAAATTGCATTAAAAAATAAAGAGTAGGAAGTGGGAAGCATTTGAAAGCATTAAGAAAAAAAGCATATTATAATCCGAATGTGAAATGAGCAGTCAGGTATGACAATATACATGTGAAGACCAGCCATATTTTTATGTATTTCTGCATTATTCAAAACATTTTTTAGTGTTGTTTAAACAATTATACTCTCAGTGATTAGTTAGAGAGAAAATGGGTTACAAGATAAGGCTATCACATATTCTATTTTTAATTTTGTGAGTTTCCTGTACTTTTCTTTGTACAAAAAAAAGCACTATCATTTCTTTACTCAAACCTATGCCTCTGAATGTCATCCACTGCCACATTTGACACTCTACTAAGAGGGAAAAAACTAATTATTCAGCCAATTATGGTGACAATTCTCTCAATTCCAGTTATAAGCGTGATGGAATTTTAATGATAGAAACAGCAAAGAAATATGAAAATTCATTCTGATACCTTCTTATTGTTGACTGACTTATCTAGACAATGAAAATATATATTACTTTATAAACTTCCTCCAGCAGGATAGTTCCCAGTTTGTTTTGGAAATTTTTTTTTTAACTTTATAAATAACCCTCTTCCATTTTCCTTGTAATATAACATGTTTCTTCTATGTATTTTACAGTCTTCTTCTAGGTTTTTCTTTTTCTGTGAAACTTTCTCAATTGTATTATACAGCTTTGAACCCATGAGTTAAAACAAACACAATTGAAATTGATAGTTCTGAAAGTAAGCAATTCTTAAACCTTGCAGTACTATGCAGTTAGGAAGGAGAGGAAGATATGATAGGGGTCAGGGAGAGTGGAATTGTAGGAATACTAACTGTAGATTGCTAAATTATACAGATATCATATAACAGTAATTCCATCATTGATTGATAAGATACAAATCTTGAAATTACAATAAGGAATGCTGAAGGTGCACCAGTAGTCAATGAAAAACACTCTGTTAAAGAATTTGCCTGTAGAAGGTCAGTACAAAGTCTTATTATAATCAATGCTGTTATTTGTAGCTTAGCTTGATTGGAATTGGATGATGAAATAGCAATTTCTAGGCTATGCATTTTTCTGCATAGTTTCCTTTGAAAAGTCACATTGCATTTTAAATAGTAAAACCAAAGTGTGATGGTTAGGTTCATGTGTCAGCTTGGCCAGGTGATAGCACCCAGCTGTCTAGTCAAGCAAACACTGACCTAACAATTGCTGTGAGGACATTTGAGGCTGGTTAATAAACCAACAGGCTGGTTTATTAAATCATCAGTCAATTGACTGCAGCTTTGACTGATGACTCACCAAAGGGCGTGCCTTCCACAATGAGAGAATGCAATTGGCTGGATTTAATCCAATTAATCAGTTGAAGGCTTATAAGCAAGACAGATAGAGGACCTTCACTTCTTCTTCAGCTGTCCAGTGAAGCATTTCCTGAGGAGTTCGTCGAAGTTGCTGGTTCGTTTCCTGAGGAGTTCATCGAACACGTTCATTGAAGATACCAGTTCATTTCCTAAGGAGTTCGTCGAAGTTGCTGGTTTGTTTCCTGAGGAGTTCATCGGACGTCTTCCTTGGAGTTGACAGTTTGCTGACTGCTCTACAGAATTTGGACTCATGCATACCCACAGTTGTGTGAGTCACTTTTACAATTTGGTAGTCAGAGACACCTCTCATTGATTCTGTTTCCCTAGAGAACCCTAACTAATACAAGCCAAGGACATGCTGGTCTCCTTAATCAATCTCAGGGTTACAGTAATCATTGTCTTAATTTCTCAAGTGCTGAAACTCCATTGACTTCCAACTTCTGGCTGCTCCCTGTGGCTTCTCTTCTGTGTTCAATATCCTTTCCTTATAAGAACTTCAGCCATATTGAGTTAAAGCCCACTCTCATTCAGTTTGGATACACCTTAATTAATAATATCTTCAAAGGTCCTATTTACAAATGTGTTCATACCAACAGGACCAGGGGATGGGACATGAGCATGCTTTTATGGGGGATAAGACTCAGCCCCAAAGAGTTTGCCCTTCAGACCCCAAAAAGATATGTTCTTCCCACATGTGAAATGCATTCATTCCATCAGAACATCCCCAAAGTCATAAGTCATTTCAGTAACAATGCTAAGTATAGTTTCATCAAAATCAATTATGGATGTGGTCCACCCTGTGGCCAAATTTTTCTTCTGTGGACCTGTATAACCTAGAAAACAAGTTATTTTCTTCTAATATACAATGGTGGGACAGGTGTAGGATAAACATTCCCATTCCACAAGGGGGACATTGGAAGGAAAACAGGGGTTGTGTGTCTCAAATAGGTCCAAAACCCAGCAAGGCAAACTTGATTAGATTTCAAGGTCTGAGAGTCATCTATGGATGGACGTTTTGTCCTCTGGGCCCCACACTTTCCAAGCATTTGCCCAGTGGCCATGCTTTCTCCTATCACTGGATGAAGGTCCTACCATGTCTGAGCATCAGAATGGCATCCAGGCTCACCACAAAAGCACAGGTCTCACTATTTCTGAGCAGTGGAGTGGTGGCACTTCTGTGGAACAACAGGGCACAAGGCCCACCCCCCTCAAGTTCAAAGAGAGATGGCTTGTTCTCTCCAAATGTAGGGGTTGACCAGCCTTTTCCACACAGATGTGTGGGCCTGCTCTCTTGCCTTGAGGAAATATTTTCAGTCCAGACTTTTGCACCCATGGTTCTGCTATGAAACCATTCTTCCTTCAATTTGTCCCTTCTCTGTCCCTTTCAGTCCAGGGTGGCAATGGTTCTGCTCATACATATTTCACAAAAATCTTGTTGGCTTGGCATCCAGTTCACAGCAATCCAAACCACAAGACAATAGATCTTTTCACAGATTCTTCCTGGATAACTGCATTTCCAATCCTGAGTTCCACTGAAATGGCTGATAGAATCTACGTTCAGCCACACCCTCTTTAGCAAAAGGCTGTTCAGTTAACTCCTCCCAGGAATGCTGTTTTCTGGGGAGTCACTTACCAAAAGCTCTATGAGGTCCTGGATAAAGCCTCTCCTGGCCTTCTTCTCCAAGTACACTTTCTAGATAAGAAGAGAATTTTCCAAATCATCAATTGCTGGTTCCTTTGTGCTTAAAAGTTTAATTCTCAGCTGATCATTTTCCTTTCTCAGTTTGCTATAAGCTAAGAGGAGAAACCAGGTGGTACCTTCCACATTTAGCTTGGAAATCTCCTCAGCTAAATATCCAAGTTCACTGCTTTCAAGTTCTGCCTTGTATCCAACATCTAACACGATTTTGCCAAGTTCTGTGCCACTTCATAATGAGGATCACCTTTCCTCCTGTTTCCAGTAACACAATCATTTCCTTCTAAGTTCCCATCAGAAGTACTTTTCATATCCATGTTTTTATGGAGTCTCTTCAAAGCAATCTAGGCTGTATCTGTCAAGCACCTCACAATTCTAGCCTCTACCCATTACCCAATCCCATAGCTATTCCACATTTTTAAGTATTTGTCTTAGAAGCACACCACTTTCTGTTACCAAATCTTTTAGTATCCCAGTTGCCAAAAAAAATATCACACAATGGGTCAGATTAGTAGCAGGATATTTTTGGCTCATGGTTTTCAGAGACAGGAAGGCTTGTTTCCTCCTGTAGTTGGTATCCCAACAATCTTCTGTGTTTTTGGCTTTACCATCACATAGCAGTGTACATGGGAACGTCTTCTCCTCTCTCATCTGTTCTGTTCTGTTGACTTCCAGCTTTTGGATGCTCTGTGTGACTTTTCTCCATGTCCAATTTCTTTTGTTTATGGACCTCAGCAATATTGAATTAAGCCTATTCTCATGCAGTTTGGGTGCACCTTAACTAATAACATCGTCAAAGGTCCAATTTAAACCCAGTTAAATGGGTTAATTTCCACAGGACCTGGGGACGTGACATGAACATGCTTTTTGTGGGCGGCATGATTCAATCCCCAACACATTATAAATACCAGTGTTAATACATGAATATTCTGTTTCATAGTCTCCATCAGAAACATGCTTTTTGAAACCTAATTAAACATTGTATTGGAAAGATAGCAAGTTCAAGTTTAGTAATAGAGTAATGTTCTAAGCATAATTAACCAAGGAATTTAGAGACAATCTAGAAATTAAAATTTTGTTTAAAAAAATGTTAAAAACTTTCATGAGAGAGTTGACAACTTAAATTTAACCAGTTTATAAAGTCAGAGATTTTGAGATATGAATAGAGACTGGGACTCCAGTCTCCTAATTAGTAATTGAATCTCTCTGTAATGTTTCAACAAGTGGTTGGTGAAACTCCTTCAATACCTGAAATAGTCTTCTGTAGGGTGAATACTTCTGCCTGCCCAAACAATCTGTTTCGTTGGGGAACAGATGCACTTACTTGAATACTCTTCCTTCTATTGAACCTAAAATCTGCCTTATTGTTTCAACATGCAATAATTTCAATTCTGACTTCAAGTGCAATTCAGAAGAAATCTAATCCATCTTTCACATACTAAACCACCGTATATCCAAATACAACCGTCTTGTGCCATTGAAGTCTTTCCTTTTCCTTTTTTAAATATTTCCATTTCTTTGAAACTACGTTTCTTCCAACATTGATCCAGTTATCTCACTATACCACCCATGCACCTGTGTATGCTATTTTTTTGTCAAGCCACCTTTCAAATAGAAGTTTCTGGAATTTGATGCAACCCTCCAAGTGTGATTTGACCCAGGCAGAGTTTTATTTTGTCATTCTCTGACGAGTGTCATACAGATGCTACAGTTGTAGTGTAGTCTTCCTTGGGCACACTAAATGGCAAAACTTGCAATCAACTTAAATATGGACTATTAAGCTATGTCTCTATCTTCTTATACTTATGAAAATGAGTTGTTGACAAGGAATGAAGGATATTATATTTATATCTATTCCAATTTGATATATTTATCCAATTGTTCTAGACCATTGCCTCTTTTTGCTCCAACTCCAACAACTAGTGCAGGAGTCAGCAATGTGACCTGTGGGTCAAATATGGTCCACTTCCTGTTTTGTAAATAAAGTTTCACTGTAACACAAACATGCTTATTTGGTTATGCGTTGTCTATGGTTGCTTTCATGTTACAACAGCAGAGTTGAGTAATGCCAAAGTATGACCCACAAAGCCTAAGTATTTAATATCTGATCATTTGAAGAAAGTGTTTGTCTACCTCTGAACAATTATACCAGCTAATCCTTCCAGTTTCTGCAGATTTAATAAGCTTACATTGCTATCCTCATGAAGAATAGGGATTAAAAGGTTGGATTGAGTAGGATCACTAAAGTCAAATAATCTAGTTGTATATTCATAAATAATCATTATTTTTGATTGAATTTGTTCAATTTGATGTGATCCCAAATAAGTAAACTGACAACCAGCTCTCATTTCTTGATAAAAGGATGAATTACCTTTTTGAAATGCAGGGCTACTCTATCTTCTACACTCCCAGACATTCTAGCACTCTAAAATTAGAAACGGCATTATTTGAAATGACTTCTTAGTGAGTCCATGCTTGCTTTTAGAACTCATCATTTTCCTTTCTAAGTGCTTGTACGAGCCCATTTTTTTTTTTTTTCAAATGTACTTCTCAGAAAACAAGTCCGTGTAGAATCTTGAACAAAAACTACAAAGCCAAATGACTTGGTGAAATACTGCATTCTATAAGTTCTTTTGGGAGAATCCTAATACACACAATTATATTGAAGTGTCTGAAATATTTTACAGTAACTATACTTATTTAAGTTGATTCAGTACATTTCTCCCTCACAGTATTTGATAATAGCACCTCATTTTCATAAATATTATTGTTCAACAACTTTGGTGGAAGAAACTTGAGAAAAGTTTGTAAAATTCCCAAGAGGAAGAATGTAAACTCAGCCTCAGATGTTGAAAGACTATTTTCTGTGGGTGTTGGAAGTGAGTGGAAGTTAAGCAGGAATTATTTGAAGTGTGGAAACAACTCAGAACTTAAAAAATTGATACAGGTTCATTTTAAGAAGGAATCTTGGTTTTGCTCTGTTTTACCTGATTTTACTAGGTTGGAGTGACATTTCTAGCAGTGGTGCAGAATGGATAATTCTTTCCTTTGTGTAAGAGCAGTTAACTAGTGACTATTATGGAAATAATGATAGGCATTAATGAGGGAGCAAAATATATTAGAAATATAACACTTTTTATGAGGGGTGGAGTTATTTCTGATTTATTTGCATACCCACAGCTCATTATCTTGCAAATAGTAGCTACTCACTAAATTATTGTTGAATAAATCAGCAAATGAATAAATGCATACATTTCATCATGCCAGGGACCTACCCATGTTACTTATAAGATAGAAATTTTTCACTGTTTTAAGTTATTTTACTTTCAATGAATCTAACTGGAAGTGAGGAATCCTCAAAATATAAAATGGAAGAAATATGTTACCCCATTCTTTACCAAAAAAAAGTCACCTTAATACAATCAAAGTTGTCATGTTCCGTATTTCTACATTTATATACATAGAGGGCAGGGCTTGAGGATCAAGCTATATTATTTCTATGATTGAACAATAACTTATGTAAATATGGAGCATAAAATTCAGAAACAAAATGAAAATCTCTTAGATAAGGGCATGCAAATTACCCTCAAAACTACCTTGGGAAATGTAATTTTAGTGCCTTATTTTTAGTTGAACATATGAGTACAATATTTTAATTAAAATGCATATTTAAACATATGCTTTAGAATATTTGTCATAACTAGCACATTTTTTTGCTTGCTGCCTCGGCATCCATTTCACCTCAATAGTGACCTTTGGCCTAGTTAATCCACAGCTTTCTGCCCTGAGGCCGAAACTCCCCAGAGCTCAAACCCACTTCTGCAGCCACCACCCACACCACCCACATGCCTCACCCAGAATCCACAACTGGCCCCAAATGATAAGCTAACTATCCCTATTGCCCTTGGACGTCCTGTCCCTTTTCCTTTTTGCACACATTTACTTTAAACTAATGCATCCTTGACTTCTGAGGGAAATCTGCTAACCTCCACTCCTGGACCAGGATAAAGGCACAAGCCCATGGGGTCCCTCTGGCTCACCCCTGCTGTTTGAGCCATTGGAGTCATTTGGGCTTCCTGTTGACCCTTCAGAGCTCCCTCTCCATGTGTGACCTGAAGTAATAAGATGTCTTTTCTCATGCGTTATGGCCTTGGTTTTCCCTTGTGTCACATCTGACATTTACCTGGACCCAAATTTAAAATCCAACTTAACTACGTCAAAACAATACTTATCAGATCACAGTATACTTTTTAGAAACCCATAGTAGTAAAGAAACCTATCTAGTCTTTTGCTCTTCTAAATAACATTTTAATTATTTGCTACTTTATGAAACAAGAGTAATTTTTTCAAACCACCTATGTACATTTTGAGTGTCATATCAAATTCTAATGGGAATGCATTTGCGTTTTTACTTGAATCTAAATTGTTTAGTGGTTGGGCTATATAATGGTTTGGGTTTTTTTATTTCTTTTTGTTTTAGAAACTAGATTGCTAGAGGCTTGTAGCTTGGAAGGTCTTATAACCTACTATAAGAAATTTATTATTTCTGACTGATTGCAACATCTCATGCTCCACTGGTCTTTAAAATTGATTTGACTAATTAGTTTGGCTAAATAAAAAGTATATATGGTTTATTTCACATACTCTTGTTACGACCATTCATTCTTAAAAAAAATCCATGTTGTATTTTAGGTATTACCACTTTTTAGTAAGAATTATTAGGTAATCCTTTTTGTTTCTTTTTTTTTTCATTCCTATATATCATATACTTCCTCAGTACTAGGCTTCGCCATTTTATTATGGCAAGTTTTCCCTCTCCACCTTAAGTTTTATTTTAAACTCACTTTGTCAGATAAGAAACTTCCCAATCAATTGGTTAAAGCACTTATGATATAATACCTGTTTATATGTTGGTTTTTCCCACTACACTATAATCTACTTCAGGTCAGACACCAAGCTTTATTTATCTTAGTATCTTCAGCAATTTCCACAGTATATTTCAATTAGCAGTTTTTAAAAATAATTTTTAATATTCAGGAAATGATACATACAAATAAAAAGTCTTAGGGCAAAAGTTAGCAAGCAATGAAGACCCAGCAAATATTAAATAAGTGGGGTGGGGGGTACTACCTCAGTCTTTAGATGAGTCACTGATTGCTTTGTCAGAAACCCTGTGTACTTGTTAGTCACAGTTTAAGAATATAAAGATTTATCTTCAAATCCATCAGCACTGTTGTTCAGTCACCTCCCTAGATCAGGGCTTGGGAGCATGGGCTCTGGAGCCTGTCTGAATTCACATCTCCTCTTATTCACAGTGTGACCTTTACCAAGTCATTGAATCTGTCTAACCTAAATATTCTCATCATAGGGTTATTATGAGGTTACATGGTTACAAAGCCCAGTACATGCAGTAATGACTCAAAAAAACAAAACAAAAGCCCAGTAAGCTATTATATTACTTTCTCATCCAAACTCATAACTGGTTTGTCAGATTCATACTCTAAGAAGATAGAGCATTCAAACACCAGTACTTATCACATTTGGGGGGAATATAATGATTCTTTAAAACCCTAGTTGTCCATGAAACAGCCTATTGTGTTATGTAATACGCCTTCCCCAAACCCACCACTGGGAAGCTTCACAGAGGAAGAATTCCTGTTCTCTTCTTTACATATTTTTCTTCCTCTTTTCTTTTTATATGATCACATTTTTGACATGGTTTCTCTCCAGCTCCTCCTGAGATCTTACAACAGACATCCATTCTCTCATATCCCAAAATAAACACTATCATTATTTTGTTATACCATTTTACAATACTGCTAAAGGCTGCTTTAACACAGGATCCTTAGCCCTATTCCTCCACAGGATAATAGCTATCATGAGTCAGGGTATAGTTTTCCATTCGTATTTATGTTACATTAGTGTTGTGTATGTAGGTCCATGTGTGCCTTTTTTATAAGAAATAAATAACAGTTATTACTGTGATTTTTTTACATGAATATTGTATACATCCTCTTTATGTTTCCATTTTTCCCCTTCAAGTTATGTCATAGAGATTTCCAAAAACTAATAGTTATGGGTACCATATCTATTATTAGCAATGTCAATACTCATATGAGCAGTGTAGCTATGACCATTAATGTTGATACCTTTGTCTCTAATAATCCATTATGAAATCCAACATTATTCCATTTAACTGTTCTGTAATTTTGGTCTTATTAATACATCCCAATTTATGTCAAACCTCCTTTTGTTTATTTATGGACCATTATATTGTTTACAGTTTTATTTAGTAAGAACACTATAATGATATAATTTCTCCTGATGCACATATATGACAGTTTCCCTAAACTCCAGAATCTATAATATATATCCAAGTAGAATCTCCCAAGCATATGATATGCCTGCTTTATTTTTCAATTAATTTTTCTAAAAAATTAGAGTAGCTGTAGGTTTACAGAAAAATCAGGCAGAAAATACAGTTCTCATATACCTTCCCCCACAGGCAGTTTTCCTTGTTATCAACATTTTGCATTAGTATGATAAATTTGTTACAACTCATGAAACATATTGTTCTAGTTTGCTAATGCCGCTGGAATGCAAAACACCAGAGATGGATTGGCGTTTATAAAAGGGGGTTTATTTGGTTACACAGTTACAGTCTTAAGGCCATAAAGTGTCCAAGGTAACACATCAGCAATCGGGTACCTTCACTGGAGGATGGCCAATGGTGTCCAGAAAACCTGTTAGCTGGGAAGGCACATGGCTGGCATCTGCCCCTAAGTTCTGGTTTCAAAATGTCTTTCTCCCAGGCCGTTCCTCTCTAGGCTTCAATTCCTCAAAAATGTCACTCTTAGTTGCACTTGGGATATTTGTCCTCTCTCAGCTTCTCCGGAGCAAGAGTCTGCTTTCAACGGCTGTCTTCAAACTGTCTCTCATATTCAGCTCCTGTGCTTTCTTCAAAGTGTCCCTCTTGGCTGTAGCTCCTTTTCAAAACATCACTCACAGCTGCACTGAGTTCCTTTTGTTTGTCAGCTCGTTTATATGGCTCCACTGATCAAGGCCCACCCTGAATGGGTGGGGCCACGCCTCCATGGGAATATCTCATCAGAGTTATCTCCTACAGTTGGGTGGGGCACGTTTCCATGCAAACAACCTAATTCAAATGTTCCAACTTAATCCCCACTAATATGTCTGCCCCACAATATTGCATCAAAGAATATTGCTTTTTCTGGGGAACATAATACATTCAAACCGGCACACATATTATTCTAATTACATTATTAGATACAGTCTATAGTTTAGACTAACTTCCACTCTTTGTGTTATACAGTTGTATGGTTTTTAAAAAGATTTAATATGGTAACATGTTCACAGCCTAAAATTTCCCACTTTAACCACTTTCAAATATACAGTTCAGTGGTATTGATTACTTTCGTAATATAGTGCTGCCATCACCACCACCCATTACCAAATCTTTTATGTCAACCCAAACAGAAGCTCTGTACCTAATAAGCATTGCCTTCCTATTACCTGCACCCACCCTGATCCCTGTTAATGTGTAGTCCAGTTTCTGACTCTATGAATTTGCATACTCTAATTATTTCATATAAGTGAGATCATATAATTGTCCTTTTGTGTCTAGCTTATTTCACTCAACTTAATGTCTTCAAAGTTCATCCATATTGTAGCATGCATCGTAACTTCATTTCTTTTTATAGTTGAATAATTTTCCATTGTACATATGTACCACATTTTGTTTATCCATTCATCAGTTGGTGGACACTAGGGTTGCTTCTACCTTTTAATGATTGTGAATAATGATGCTATGAACATTGCTGTGCAAATATGTGTTTGAGACCCCGCTTTCATTACTTTTGTGTGTACACCTAGAAGCGAGATTGCTGGGTCATACGGTAATTCTATCCTTAATTTTCTGAGCAGTTGCCAAACTCTTTTTCCAAAGCAGTTTCACTGTTTCACATTTATACCAACAATGATTGAGTGTTCTTATTTCTCCACATTATCTCCAAACCCTGTTATTTTCTATTTCTTAAATAATAGCCATTATTGTGAGGGTGAAATTGTATCTCATTGTGGCTTGATTTGCATTTTTCTAATGGCTAGTGATGTTGAATATTTTTTAATGTTTTTAATATACATTTTCTGGCCATTTGTATATCTTTTTTAGGGACGTGACTGTTCAAGTCTTTTGCCCATTTTTAATTGGGTTGTTTGTCTTTTTGTTGTTGAGTTGTAGGATTTCTTTGTATATTCTGGATATTAAAATCTTATCAGGTACATGGTTTCTGAATATTTTCTCCCATTGAGTAGGTTGTCTCTTTATAGTCATGATAAAGTCTTTTGATGTGCAAAAGTTTTTAATTATTGTGAAATCCCATTTATCTATTTTTTGTTTTGTTGCTTGTGTTTATGGTATAAAGTCTAAGAAACCATTGCCTAACACAAGAGCCTAAAGATGCTTCTCTGTATTTTCTTCTGGGGGTTTTATAATTTGGTTCTGATATATAGGACTTTGATCCATTTTGATTTGATTTTTGTGTGATGTGAGGTAGAGATCGCCTTCGTTTTTTGTTTTTTTTTTTTTGGCAAATGGAGATCCAGTTATCCCATCACCATTTGTTGAAGAGATGACTCTTACCCTATTGAGTGGACTTGGAACCCTTGTCAAAATCAGTTGGCCATAAATGTGAGGGTTGATTTCTGAACTCTCCATTCAATTCCATTGAACTCTCTAGACTCTCAATTCAATTCTGTTGGTCTATATGTCTGTCTTTGTGCCAGTACCACACTGTTTGTATTGCTTTGGCTTTGTGATAAGTTTTAAGATTGGGAAGTGTGAATCTTCCAACTTTGCTCTTTGTTTTCAAGATGGCTTTTGCTATTTGGGGCCCCTTACTATTCCACAGAAATTTGATGATTGCCTTTTCCATTTATACAAAGAGGCTGTTGGAATTTTGATTGCAATCACATTGAATTTATAAATCTCATTGTGTAGAATTGGCATCATAATGATATTTAGTCTTCCAATCCATGAACACCAAATGCTTCTCCATTTATTTATGTCTTCTTTGATCTCTTTAAGAAATATTTTGTAGTTATCTGTGTACAAGTCCTTCATATCCTTCATTAGATTTATTCATGGATATTTGATTCCTTAAGTTGTTAGTATAAGTGGAATTTTTGTTTTAATTTCTTCTTCCTATTGTTCATTACTTGCATATAGAAATGGTACTTATTTTGGGGTGTTGCTCTTGTACCCCATCACTTTGCTGAATGAATTTATTAGTTCTTTTTCTGATAGACTTTTTAATTTTATTTTTTCAAGATTCTCTCTATATAGGATCATGTCATCTGCAAATAGGGAAAGTTGTATTTCCTTCCAATTTGGGTGCCTTTTTTTGCCCATGGCTAATTTCTCTGGCTAGAATTTTCAATACAGTTTTGAATAACAGTGATGACAGTGGGCACCCTTGTCTTGTTCCTGATCTTATTCCTGGTTTTCTACATGTTTTTATCAAGAAGAGGTTCTGGATTTTTTGAATGAACTTTTCTGCATCAATTGAAGTGATCATATCAATGTAGTGTTTTGCATTAATTGATTTTCTTATGTTGAGCCACCCTTGCATACCTGGGATAAATCTCACTTGGTCATCATATGTAATTCTTTTAATGTATTGGTGGACTTGGTTTGCTGTTATGTTGTAGAGGATTTTTTATCAATATTCGTAAAAGATGTTGGTCTATTATGTTCTTGTGTTATCGTTATTTGGCCTTCAGATAAGTATGATACTGGCTTTAGAGGATGTGTGATTTAGGATGTGTTTCCTCCTCTTCAATATTTTGGAAGAGTTTGAGCAGTATTGCTATTAATTCTTCTTGGAATGTTTGGTGCAATTCACTATTGAAGCCTGGGCTTTTCTTTGGTGGGAGTTTTTGATTACTGATTCAACCTTTTACTTGTTGTTAATCAGTTGAGATCTTCTGTTTTTTCTTGAGTCAGTGTACATAGTTTGCATGTTTCTAGGAATTTGCCCATCACATTTAGGTTATCTAATTTTTTAGCATGCTTTTAGGTTATCTAATTTGTCAGCATACAATTGTTCATAGAATCCTTTTATAATCTTTCTGTATAATCATTTTTATAATCTTTTTCATAATTTTTTTAATCTTTTTTATATAATCTTTTTCTTTTTTTTAATTTCTGTGGAGTGGTAGTAATACTCCTCCTTTTACTTTGATTTTTGTCATTTGTGTCCTCTCTCTTTTTCTTTGTCATTCTAGCTAAAGGTTTGCTGATTTTATTAATCTTTTCACAGAACCAACTTTTCATTTCATTGATTCTCACTCTTGTTTTTAATTCTCTATTTCATTTATCAGCACTCTAATCTTTGTTATTTGCTTCTGTTCACTTTAGGTTTAGTGAAACCTAAAGTTTTACTTGTACCTTTAGGTTTGATGGTAGGTCTCTGATTTGAGGTCCTTCTTATTATTATTTTATTTATTTATTTATTTATTTTAAAGGGTGCCATGACCAATGATTACCAGCTGCCCTAGCAACAAAAATTGTGCTTCCAAAATCTCTTGATGTTGATATTGATTCCGCATGAAGAGCAACCAAGGTGCTCTATGTGTGCCACTCATGACAGAAGCCCTTTCATTTTCTTCTTTTCTTAAGGTGTGCATTTAGAGCTAAAAATTTCTTTCTCACAACTGCCTTTGCTGTAACCCATAAGTTTTGGTATGCTGTGTTTTCATATTAATTTGCCTCAAGATACTTCCTTATTTCCCTTTGATTTCTTACTTGACCCTATAGTTGTTAAAGAATGTGTTGTTTAATTTCCGTATATTTGTGAGTATTCCAATGCTCCATCTGTAATTGATTTCTAGCTTCGTTCCATTAGGGACATAGATTGTACATTGTGTGATTTCAAAGTTTTTATATTTATTGAGACTTGCTTTGTGATGTAATATATGATCCATTCTGGAGAATCACCCACGTGCACTAGAGAAGAATGTGTATTCTGCTGTTTTATGTGTATTCTGCTCTTTGACCTGAATCATTTCAATTGTCTTATCTTTGCATTTACTAATTCTTTTTCTGCCGGGTCTATTCTCCCTATGAAATCTCTGGGGAATTTTTTATTTCAGCTAATGTGGTCAACTCCAAGATTTCTGTTTGGTTCCATTTAAAATTTTTTATTTCTTTATTGAGAGTCTTGTGTTGTTTATTCATCATTTTCCTGATATACTTTAGTTCTTTCTTATGTTTTCCTTTAGCTCTTTGAGTATATTGAAAATATTTTTAGAAGTCTGTCTGGCATGTCCAAAGTCTGGTATACTTCATTGATGGTTTCTTAAGTTTTATCTTGTTCTTTGTATGGGCTATCATTTGCTCATATTTGTTTGTCTTGTAAACTTTTGTTGAACATAGTACATTTTACAATTTTAAAGTTTTAATTCTGGAATTTAGTCTCGGAGCTGTCTGTTCTTTAAGTTTATATTCAGGTTATGGTATGACAAAGATTCCTTGAGTGTCAGTAGCTAACAAAACAAATAAACCAATGCAGAAAACACCATTCCTAGTCTTTGCAAACTGGATCCATGTTTGGTGGTGCTCCCCTTCAGAGTTTAGCCCTTCTACCAAGAAGATCAGCCCAAGGCAAAAGTGCAGGTTCTTTTCTGTTTTCTCTGAGCCTGACTTGCTCTAGAAATGCATTTGTGGCCTTAGGAATTTCTCCATTTGTAGGAATCTGAATGTCCCCCCTCCCTATGAAATAGACTTTCCTGCATCCAAGGTGGTATATTGTAAGTCTTGAAATTGGAAGTCCTTTGCTCCGTGTCACTTAGATTTTATTGTTTCTTATACTTCTTTGCCGGTGAGCAAGCTGTTTCAGCCTGAATGTCAAGTTCTGGAAGGGCAAGCCAGAGATGAAGGTCTTGCTTCATTCCTTCAGGCTGCTGACAGAGAACACCTATTATGCACATAGAGTTTACTGTACTCCCTCTGAAACTGGGTCAGGGAGCAACAATAATATCACAGGTTGGCACCAAACCACCCAGGGGATAGGGTTGGCACGAACAAGGGATCCTACATTTTTAAAGTTATGTTTTCTTGATTTAGCCCTCATATGGTGATTGCAACTTTTTATTTGTTTTCCAGAGTTCTGAGGAAGATGGTTTTGCCAGTTTTTGCTAGTTGTTCAAAGCCTCTGTGGGGGAACAGAACCCTGTAGTGCTTTATGTGCCTGTCTCAGTTGACCAGGTTTGCTTTGCAAGTTCTGAATTTTACTGGATGACTGTTCTATTCCTTATTTCCCAGATCACTTTTGGTCTAGGCTGCTTTAGTATATTTTAATGTGCTTAAAGACAAGGATACATTAGCAAATTTTTTTTTGTATCCTTGATACCTAACACAATGTCTGACACAAAATAGGTTCTATTCAATTAGTTTTTTTGCTTTGTTTTGTTTTGTTTTAATTCTCTTAGCTGTCAGTAGATAGAATTCAGAGAAGCCATGAACTTGCTTAGGAAAACTTACAGCTGTATTTTTCTAATATCTAAATGAAATGGTTCATTTATTTTGATTATAAATATAGGGTAAAAGAAAACAAGTAGTAGTATCAATACTGGAGATGTTTTTCACCCATTGAAGTCACAGATACTTTCATTTCCCCTTACAGCTATAACAGATGTCTCAAAATATCTCTTAGATTTACCTCTGTTTTGAAATTATGGTAGTTATTAGATTGACCTATAACTGACTACTTAATGCCTTAATAAAGAACACACATATTAGTATATCACTATTTAAAATATTTTTGATAACTATATTTCAGTATGATTAATTCCTTTGTAATCCTCTGCATTTTTATATATTATCTTGTTAAGGAGATCTAGGATTCACTACAGGTTTATCTGAAAAAAGGTTAAGAACTCCATTCAATGTTAGTTTTTAAACCTTCCCCTTCCTCTTTTTCCTCCTGGGAGATCTTACGTGAATCTGTTTATATACACAGGATTGTCAAGTCTGGAGAGACAATTTTTTTAATTGAAAATGAAGCAATATCATTTTGTTGTTAGCCTGATATTAGTTTCCCTATTTTTGCTTAAGCCCTGATTTCCTTGGAGATCACACTTCTTAAAGTGTAAATAGCACAGTCACACAATTCAAACTATCATATTATGGCTCTCAAATATAAGTAGAAATAGAAGGAAAACATAAAGGATTTGGAAAGATACATTGTTCAGTTTCCATAGTAACAGCCCACTTAAGAAAACTATCTCTTATTTTAATCTCTGTTTTTCTGCTTATTGTCTTGTAATTCTTTTAAGTCTGATTCTTTCAGGTGGATATTATCATGTTCCTAAACTACTGAGTGATTTAAGTTTTTAAATTAAGCTATATTGTTTCTAGTTGCAGTGACTCAGTTTTAAAGAAGACATATCTTTCCTATTCACTACAGAAAATGTTTAGTCTTCTCAACCCAGGCCATTGTAATTGCTACTGTTGATGCCTAGGACAAACAGTCCTCCGTGTCAGATTATTTTACCAGGCAACAACAGCTAGGAAACTAGCACTCTCAAGTAGAATTTTTAGTACTTTCACATTTGAAACTTTAGACTTAAGTTTGCACTTTGATAATTCAGTGGGTCTTAGTCTCCAATTGAGACCTTGTGCTTTGTGAACTTAGAAAATTGCACAAAGTTAGTCCTAATTAAGCCTCTCTTCCTTGGGTCCACATAGTCATGTGATATTGCACACATTTTCATTGCTGCCTACCTTCTCCAATCTCTCTTTCATTGTTTTTTCCATTGATGACAGCTCCTCATTGATGACCACGGTATATGCCTTAAGCCAGATTCACTGTTAGCACATATAGCTTTGTCTTCACTTTGAAGACGTGGAGGAGGGGGATATAGGGCATACTCCACTGAGAATTCCAGACAATTACTTTTCTATCTTTATTTGAGATCCTTGACACAAAATATGATAATTTTAGCCCTTGTAGGTTGTCACTTACCAACTACATCTCCCCTCTCTCACCGTTCATTTTGCATTTAGGATTTTGACTTCAAGCATATGTTCTTTTATTTTCTTGGGTGTCTCACATCATCATAAGTGACTTCATTGCCTTTACATATGACTCATCCTAGTTCCAAATTTTATTTTGTGTCCTGAATCTAAAATTTCACCCATAGTCAAACTTAGCAGCCCCTTCTTTAGTAATAGACCCCAAACATTGTTATTATTTTAACTGACACATCTATGAAATTTTAAACTCTAATAAACAAATCTTTCATCATACTCTTCTGTCATTTCAGAATGACAAACATTCCAGACATTCTTCTTCCATCTCCAGCTTTTGTTTGTTCTTTTTCTTCAATCTCTGTTCATTTTCTTCAATCTCCTGGACCCTCTTTTTTCTCCACTAACATTGAGACTTTACCTTCATGATTTTCTGATCTGGCTGATACATCCTGAATTGATAATTCAATCTTTTCCATGTCAACACCTTCAAAGCTTTCAACCTCTAGTTTTCTAGAATACTTTCTCTGAAAACTTCTGAACTTGAATCATTTCTACTGCTGACATTCTTTACCTCTATATTTACAGTGTTGGTACTGATTGGGGAAAACTGTATTTTTAATGTGTAATAGTGTCTCTACAAATATATAATTGTTATTGGCTAGGGGATAAAGTTTAACATCTCAGCAAATCACAAAAGGACTCCGAGATGTAACCACTGCTTATCTTCTTTCTAGGCCAATGGTTCAGTGATTCTTTCTTCATATTTCTGTCAAGAATTCTGAAGGGCCTGATATTTCAATTGCAAACAAACAGCTTATTTTGCTACAGTTTCATGCATACTGGCAGAAAACATGTTCCACTGGATTAGAGACAGATTTTTATTACTACTCATGACACAGTAAGCAGCATGATTCTCAAGTATGCATTGGTTCTCTTTGCCTCACAAACCTCTGGGGCATTGCAGGAGAGCTCAAGTGGATGCTGTCCAGTCCATTTGTATCCCAGTTGAGGTACCCTGAGCTTAGGGAGCTATATACCAAAAATAAACATGCCTGACAAGGAGGCACTATCTCTATCTTCCAAACTATGCAAACCTACCATATACTGCAGAGGGAGACACAATCCCCATTTCAGTTGATAGTAAACAAATCTGTGCTTTGCTCAAGAGGGGAGTTCTGTCTGTATTTTCAAGGCAATTTGCTATAGAAGCATCCTCAAAAAAGATAGTTCAGAACAAAAGAATGGTTAGTACCTCTCTAGTATGACAGGAAAATATATGAAAGACCTATGGGGTACTGTCTCTCAAAATTTCCAGTGTATCAACCACATCATATAATCTACACTTGTCTTAAAATACCTTCTGGATCTGTGTCTGTGTGTTGTTCTTATCTCCCTTCTGACTGAAATATACTTCTTACCTGGTCATTAATCCTTACCTGGTCATTCTGAAGAATATTATTCATCATCATTCAATGGTATCACCTCTAAAATATCTTTCTTAAATCCCCCTTTCCATCTGCCCCCTACATCACTGAACCAGTATATCCTCCTCAAGTTTCTGGGATAACAGCTACATCACTCTATTGCCCTTATTTGTTTAAATAACATTTTCCCTCTACTAAAACATAAAGGGACTATACCCGATTTGTCCTTCTAGACCCCAAGTAGCATTATGCTTGCCATAGTAGCTACTGGATAATTTGTTGAAAATAAGAACTTCTGCCACATGCTGGGGATAAAGAATTTCTATTTAATTCATATTGTTTAATAATTTTGATAAGGGCACAACATGAATAAATTTGGTTCTCATTTTTCCAAATTCATTCATGCTGACATCCAGTAAAATAGAATTATTTGGTGAATCAAGGTTCTACAATGGTGTCTATAGGGGTCATTTTTATGCTTCTTAAAGAACACAATTCTTACCGTTTTTTCCCAAGATCACTAATTTCCTGGAATTTAGCTGTTTCTCACCACCTCTGCTTTTACCACCTTTGTCTGAGGCATTATTACTTTTACTTGCTTTACTTAGCCTTCACACTTGCTATTCTGCTTCTACCCACACTCTTTAAAGTCTCATTACAGTGGTCAGAGTGGTCACTTAAAAATGTAAGAGAGTGATCACTTAAAAATATAAGACAAGATCTTATCTCTCCACTGTTCAACATCCTGAAAATGTCCCCCCTTTTTCTCAGAGTAAAAGCCATATTCTGTTCAATGGCCTGTAAAATGTTTCATAATCATGTTGCCTGCTTCCTGTCTGACTCCCTTTGCTACTAATTTCTGCCTCATTTATTCAGCTCAAACTGATCAAGCATGCCCTCTCCTTGGGACTTGTACACTGTCCATTTCCTGTGACTGAAATGCTCTTCCCCAGATAATCTACATGGCCAACCAGTACTCTCCTTCAAGTCTTTGATTAAGTCTGATTAAGTCACTAGTTAATGAGTACCTGCTTACCTAAGGATTATCCTGAACACACTATTTGGAATTGCAAATTGGGCTCACACTCCGAGCACTCTTAACCTCTCTTACTCTGCTCTTTTATTTTATTTTTCAGTAACGTTTTTCACTTTGTAACATATTCTAGAAGTTATTTGTTTTACATGTAAAACTTACAAGTTCATTGTTTATTGTAGTTTTCCTCCAGAAAGTAAGCTTCATGAAGGCAGAGATCTTGGTCTGCTTTTTCGCTGATGATTATCATGAATTTAGACCAGTGCCTAGAACATAGCAGATGGTCAGTAAATATTTGTTCTCTGAATGAATCAGTGAATGACTCAATCATATTTATGTGACTGCCACTGCTCTGCTACTTTATGTTGCTGCCAATCGTAAGAGGAGAAAGTGGAGGATGGAGTGCAGATAATGGTGATCTCGCATAAGAACACATTGGGAAGGCTGAACTAAAAGCACATTTCAGGCAATGTGAGACCATACTTGATCGCCACTGAGGACCATGTGGTAGTGATATGCAGTGACCTGGGGCTGCCACTGCAAACTACCTGTGTGAACTGGCCCATGTTGTATTTGAATATATCTTTCTAGAGAAGAGGAATTGGTACACAAAACAGAACCACTTTTAACTACATTAAGTATGCTGTTAAATGGCATTCTAATCATTTAAGTGTTCCTATTCCTTAATTACATATAAAATGAAAGTAATTTTTACATTTTTCTCATAAGGCAAGTCATTTATTTCACACATTGCTTCTATCTGTGACTTTACTTTCCTTCGAAATTGTATAATCTGGTTCTTAACTTTGTTCTGATAACTGTAGGAGAAACCAGAACAGAAATCTGTCTTGAATGAACAGCAGCAACATATGAAACAGGGTGTGGTTTCTACTGTATTAGATAATTGTGTCTTTGGGTATTACAAGTCAGGAAGCATAATTCTGAGATCATAATTTCTCAGGGTATATGATTTTCCACTGATAATGTATTGGAAGGACATAGGCATGTAGTGATGAAGGTGGCAATGTTGATTCTTCAGAAATTTAATTTTACTCTACTAGGTAGCTAATTATCATGAATCAGTTAGCAATAGCACAGATGATGTTTTATCATGTTTTATAATATTGAGATTCCTTTGCAAAGTTGACTCAATTGTTTTTCAGATTTCCCCAACCTTTCTTCAAACAAGAAGTCAGATTAATTTTTAACTTTTAACAGCATTTAAAAAAATAAATACCTTTCTCCTTTCCTTTTTTTATTTCATAAAAAACTATGAAAAAATATTTTAATGTTTATTTTACTTTCATCAAAGGAAGTTTTATTTATTCTCCAGATACTACACTAAGGAATTGTAATTAAATACATTGTTGATTTTTCTGTCTATAATTCTTTCATGTGTCCTATTCTTTAAGTACAAGTTACCAAGTTTAATTACACAAAACATATTCATATATTGTGTCAATTATCTATCCAGGATAAAGCTGAAAAGACATTATAAACAATGCCTGAAATGAGACCAGACAGATAATGTTTAGCAGTATTAGGAACAAGTTTGTACATGAACATGCTTCTGCAAGCAGCTTGGTATTTAGATCTAATGAATATTTCCTACTTGGAAAGCAAGTTGCTGAATATTCTTCCTGGCAGGGTCTTCCCGGTGCTAGACACATCATGTTTTTCCTTTGAAAGTTCTTTCATAAAGGGACTGGTGTTTGCAAATGAATTTGAGCTAATTCTACAAGCTGGGCTCTGTTATTGCACACTAGAGAAAAATAAACACGGAATTTCATCCTTTGTGAAAATGACCATCCTTAAGTTCCTTCTTTTGTCAAATGGTTTCTTTTCTTTTCTTTTCCTTCCTTCCTTCCCTCCTTCCTTCCTTCCTTCCTGCCTTCCTGCCTTCCTTCCTTTCTTATTTCTGGATTTTAGGAGTCAGAAATCCCTCTTCTTTCTCTGTTCCTCCTATAATTTCTAAATGATAAGATCATATTTATATACTGGTAAAAGTTCCTGCTTCTCAAACAACGTAGAGTGTTGTGCTTAATAGAGGGGACTTCTGCTTAAGGCTGCACTCACACTAACTCAAAATAATTAGGGCAGTGGTGTAAAACATAAGGAGAAACGTTTTGTCTTATTATTGTTTTTCATTAGTTGCACAAGATAATCCATTGATTTAGATCCAGCTGAAGGGATCTAAACAGACTCCTAAGAGCTGAAAGCTAGTCTTTCAATATGGCCGTGGGAATTCATTTTCAAGAAGACCATGAGCAAGGCTTTTCTTGTTATTGTTATTTCCTTTTGGTGGTCCAAACAGTCAAAAAGTTTGGTGGCAATTATTTTAAAATAGTAGAGCACTGGTTAACTAATAACAATAACAGTTACGAATCATTAGGGATAGTACAAATATCCTTGTGCATTAGGTGCAAAATCTGTAACTGATCATTAAATTAGTGAGGACAGATGAGTGATTTGCTCCAGATCCAAGAATTAAGTCAGTGGCAGAAATGAAATGCTCTGCCTGGTCAACTAACCACGGGGCTGGAGACACGGTCTGAAGACCTTAGGGTCTTCCAGGAAAATCTTCAGTCTAAAGCAATGATTGCTTCCAAGATACCCCTGATCTTAATAGTTCATTTTCTGCAAGAATGCACCAAATGTATAGGAGTTGGCCTCTTGTAAGGCAATACATTCCATTGTTGGGGAGCTCTAGCTTTTAGAGTTATTTGTAAAGTTGAACTGAAAATAATCTTCCTAAAGAATTCATTCGTGTTCAATTTTGCTTGTCTGACAAATATTTAACTAAATTAATTAAACACCCCACTAAATACCCCACTATACTGTCAACTAATCCAAGTGTGAGATATTTTTCATAGTTCTTAACATCTTCTCCTTAGACTTGGCTTTGCAATCAACTAAGTTTTAGTCACTTAATGTTCCTCAATCTGAATTTAGTACTCTGAAAAATGAGGCAATTAGATCAAATCAATGTTTCCCAACTTAAATGGTACTGCAAAGTAAATGACAATGGTAATACATACATTAGAGGAAGTTTGGAGATAGCTGAGTAAGTAGAGGAGGAAGATCTAGCTGCAGGTGTAATAGTCTACCTTGTGCAGTCTTGAATCAGAGGGAGAATCAATTTTAGTTTCTAAAATGTTGTGATTTTGTTGGTTTTGAAATCTACCTACAACACTTTTAAAACTGTTTTGCTGGTTTATATAGCATTGTGATATTTATATTGAAAATAATCTTTTCATTATTTCAATGATTTTTAAAAAGATGTGTAAAGTTAATGTTTTGTCTTTAGAAGGGCAAATGTGGAAATATTTACCTCTAATTTGAATTTTCTTTTTATTTTTTTAAAAATTGTATTACTTCTAATGTAAATTATTTGGGGCCATTATGGTTTTGTATTGAAAGCTTAAAAATTGTTAAATGTTTGATAATACACACTGGAGACATGTCTTTGACTGCAGTTTATTTTCTTTATTAAATTCTTCTTTTCCTTTATAAAGCCTGCAACTCAGATGGACCTTAAGGAAGTCAATGTGGCAAAATTTTCCATCAGTGCTCATTCCTTGCTATGCATCATAATTCCGTACTAAAGGAAAGCCCCCACTCAAATTTCATCCATGAATCCTTTCCTAAGAACTAGTCACTGTCTCCTTTGTGTGTCCTGACTATTCTGTACCTATTTCTTCTGTATTGCACATATATGTTTCTACTGGAATTGTTTGTCTTTCCCACTAGATAACTTGGAGTAACAAGTTTTGTCTCTTTTTTTTTTTTTTTTTTAATTCCTGGCATATTTGTAATTTGTGGCCCCTTCCCCTGCCCCCCACCAACTTGGGAAAGGAGATACCTTGAATGACCTGCAATACATTTCTGAATATAGTATATAAACTTTATAGGGAATAACATAACCAAGATATACAAAAGGAAATGAATCAGAAATCCTAAATGAAGTGGGATATGACTCATCAAATGGAATTTAAAATGAATACTCCCTTTTTATGAAGAAAACACACAAAGCAAAGCATGTTAAACTCCAAGGCACAGGAAGTGAGCAGAACAACGGGGGGAAGTGGAGTATAGTAAAGGAAAGTGTAGAGAATGCCTAATTTTGCTAATTGTAGTAGACATTGTTTACGTTTTTATTGTCTTTGTTTTATTTGTTTATTTGTGCTGCCATGCTTCTGAACTCCCTTACTATGCTGGGAAGTAGCTCACTGTGTTAACCTTGGTGGAAAGGTTCCATTTCTATGCACAGAAGCTGAAAATCCCACACATGTGGTCCCCTTCACTTGCAGCCAGGATTTGGTCACATGACCTGTTCTTGAACAAACAGGTGACCCTACCTAGGACTTTGAATCTAGAGGAAAGGGATTTAGAGATGGTGCAGAGGCAGTGGCATCAACCCCTGGTTTCCCATGACAGCAGAGAACTTGGGGTAGTGACTGTACCATGCTGCATGCTGAGAGAGGCATTTGTGCCTACTAATGTCGAGGGTGCAGTGGTGACAGTGGAGTGGCCTTCCTGTGCTGTTCTCATGGGCAGACTTTGGCTGTAAACGTTTCTGATTACTTTTTTTTTAAACTTTTTTTTTTTAATTGAGATTGTTCACATTTCATACAATTATCCAAAGATTCAGAGTATACAATCAATTGCCCATGGTACCATCATACGGCCATGCATCCATTACCACAATTTTTTTTTGAATTTTTAGAACATTTTCATTACTCAAGAAAAGAAATAAAGACAAAAAAAGGAAAAAGAAAAAAGGAAACTTAAATCCTCCCATACCCCTAACTACCCTCCTTCTATTATTGACTCATAGTATTGGTATAGAACATTTGTTACTGTTAATGAAAGAATGTTAAAATACTACTAACTGTAGTAGATAGTTTGCAATAGGTATGCTTTTCTCCCTATATGCCCCTCTATTAGTAAATTCTAGTTATAGTGTCATACTTTTGTTATAGTTCATGAAGGAGACTTCTAATATTTGTACAGTTAATTACAGACATTGCTCACCACAGGATTCACTGTCTTATACATTCCCATCTTTTAACCTCTAACTTTCCTTCTGTGACATATGTGACTCTGAGCTTCCCCTTTCCACCACATTCACACACCATTTAGGACTGTTAGTTATTCTCACAAAGTGCTACTGTCACCTCTGTCCATTTTCAATCACTTAAGTTCAACTTAGTTGAAGATTCTGCTCATAATAAGCAACCGCTCCCCATTGTTTAGCCTTGTTTTGTATCCTGGTAACTTATATTTTATGTCTATGAGTTTACATATTATAATTAGTTCATATCAGTGAGACCCTGCAATATTTGGCCTTATGTGTCTGAATTATTTCCCTCAATATAGTATCCTCAAGTTTTCTTCATCAACCCATTTTTTTTAAGACAGTTTTGTTCACACCCTGTAAATTCCATCCTAAGAAGACAGTCAGTGGTTCCCTGTATAGACACATATTTTTGTATTCACCACCCTCACTACTATCTATATAAGGACATCTCCATTTCTTCCACAAAGAAGGAGGAAGAGTCAAAGAAGGTAGAAAGACAAAAGAAAAAGAAAAAAGAAAGAGAAAAAACAAAACAAAACAAAAATGACAGTTAGGAAGCAACAAAAGGAAAGGTAGCATTAAATTAAAGTATAATAAAGCATCAGACAATACCACCAATGCCAAGAGTCCCATACCCCTCCCTTATGTCCCCCTCTTATATTCATTTAGCTTTGGTGTATTGCTTATGCTACATTAAAAGAAGCATAATACAATGTTTCTGTTAATTATAGTCTCTAGTTTGCATTCATTGCATCTTTTCCCCAATGCCATCTGTGCCGGTTTGAATGCATTATGTCCCCCAAATGCCATTATCTTTGATGCAGTCTTGTGGCAGAGGTTATCAGTGTTAACTAGATTTCTTTGAGTGTTTCCATGGAATGTGCCCCACCCAACTGTAGGTGATAAATCTGATTAGATATTTCCATGGAGGCATGGCCCCATCCATTCAGGGTGGGCCTTGATCAGTGGAGCCATATAAATAAGCTGACAGGCAGAGGGAACTCAGTGCAGCTGAGAGTGAACTTTTGAAGAGGCGCTATAGCCAAGAGGGACACTTTGAAGAAAGCACAGGAGCTGCAGATGAGAGACAGTTTGAAGATGGCTGTTGAAAGCAGACTCTTGCTCCAGAGAAGCTAAGAGAGGACAAATATCCCAAGTGCAACTAAGAGTGACATTTTTGAGGAACTGCAGCTTAGAGAGGAACGTCCTGGGAGAAAGCCATTTTGAAACCAGAACTTGGAGCAGATGCCAGCCACGTGCCTTCCCAGCTAACAGAGGTTTTCCGGACACCATTGGCCATCCTCCAGTGAAGTTATCTGATTGCTGATGACATTTTGGACACTCTATGGCCTTAAGACTGGAACTGTGTAACCAAATAAACCACCTTTTATAAAAGCCAATCCATCTCTGGTGTTTTGCATTTTGGCAGCATTAGCAAACTAGAACACCATCCTATTTTTAACACCTTGCAATGTTGCCATTAATTTGTTCTCTCTCATGTAAAAACATGTTTGTACCTTTTATCACAGTTGAGCACTCTAGGTTTCCCTGAGTTACCCAGTTCCAATCTTTATCTTTCCTCCTTCCTTCTGGTGTCCCACATGTCCCTAACTTTCCTCTTTCAACCATACTCACAGTCATCTTCAGTGTACTTACATTGCTGTGATACCATCACCCATGATTGTGTTCCAAACCTCTCACTTCTGTCTTTTCCTATCAGTCTGTAGTGCTCCCTTTAGTATTTCCCATAGTGCAGGTATCTTGTTCACAAACTCTGTCATTGTCTGTTTGTCAGAAAATATTTTAAACTCTCCCTCATATGTGAAGGACAGTGTTGCCAGATATAGGATTCCTGGTTGGTGGTTTTTCTCTTTTAGTATATGAAATATATCACACCACTTCCTTCTTGCTTCCATGGTTTCTACTGAGAAATCCACACATAGTCTTATCAAGCTTCCTTTGTATGTGATGGATCGCTTTTCTCTTGCTGCTTTCAGGATTCTCTCTTTGTCTTTGACATTTGATAATCTTATTATTAAGTGTCTTGGCATAGGCCTATTCAGATCTATTCTGTTTGGGGTATGCTGCGCTTCTTGGATCTGTAATTTTATGTCTTTCATAGAGATGGGAAATTTTCATTGATTATTTCCTCTACTATTGCTTCTGCCCCTTTTCCCTTCTCTTTTCCTTCTGGGACACCCATGTCACATACATTTCTGTGTTTCATGTTGTCATTCAATTCCAGAGATGTTGCTCATATTTTTCCATTGTTTTCCCTATCTGTTCTTTTGTGTGTAGATTTCAGGTGTCTTGTTCTCCAGTTTCTGAGTGTTTTCTTCTGCCTCTTGAGATCTGCTGTTGTATGTCTCCATTGTGTCTTTCTTCTCTTGTGTTGTGCCTTTCATTTCCATAGATTCTGCCAGTTGTTTTTTTGAACTTTCAATTTGTACCTTATATTTGCCCAGTGTTTTCATTATACACTTCATCTGTTTTGCCGTATCTTCCCTAAACTTTTTGAATTGACTTACTATTAGTTGTTTCAATTCCTGCATCTCTGTTGAAGTGTAGGTTTGTTCCTTTAACTGGCCGTAGCTTTGTTTTTCTTAGTGTAGGTTGTAGTTTTCTGTTATCTAGGCATCTGGTTTCCTTGGTTACCCCAATCAGGTGTTCCCAGACCAGAACAGGCTCAGATCTCAGAAGGGAGCAATATTCAGTATCAGGTCTCCTTGAGGGTGTTTCTTAGAAGATTGACACACCCTGTGAGTCCTCAAGCTGTTATGCTTTTGCTAACCTGCCCAGCAGGTGGCACTTGTCAGCCTGTCTCTCCTGACTGGTGTAAGGAGGTGTGACCCCCTTAGTCCTTAGTTTCTGTTTGGCTGTTTTCCCCCAGGCTCTGGGGTCTGGTTCTGAATGGCAGGTCGGTAGTAGGGCTGGGCACCACCTCCTTCCTCTTAGGGAAGTAAAACCCCTAGGGAGTTTTCATTTGCATGTAAATAGGCCCTCTGTCTCTCTGACTCTGCTATCTCCAACCTTGTCTAGGTCAGAGAGCTGCGAACTGAAAATGCCTGTGGCTTTCTCCACTGAGCTGCCCAGGTTGAGAAAGAGAAAAAGGGACAGAAAACCCCTCTTCAGGGCCAGTCCACGGCCCCTCCAGCTTCACCTGCTGGCCAGAGATAGCACCCTGTCCTCTGGGCTCCCCCTCCTGGCACAGAGAAGTCCACTGGCTCTTTAAGGTCAGTTGTTACTTAAAGCCTCTGTCTGCTTTTTGGGGATTTGTAGCTTGTATTAAGCCATCCACATTTGTTAATCAAAACCCCAGTTGGAGCTGGACTGAGGTATATTCGCTTGTTCAGAGAGTGCTGCTCTCTATCACAGTGAGGCTTTGCAGTTCAGACTGCCCTGGGGGAGGGGTTCTCGGCACTGGTCCACAGTCTTTACTTACAGATTTTATGCTGCGATCTCAGGCATTCCTCCCAATCCAGGTTGGTGTATGATGTGTGGACAGTCATGGTTGTCCCCCAGCAGTTATTCCAGGTTATTTACTAGTTGTTCCTGGTTGTTTATTAGTTGTTACAGGGGGACTGACTCACTTCCACTCCTCTCTATGCCACCATCTTCTCTGATTACTTTTTGAACTTGTTTTTTCAGTCTTCCCAGTGATACAGTAAGCTGCCTAATTTCTTTTCAAAATAATTGTTCTGTTTCAATTAGCTAGAGTCTGCTTCTATTGAATGCAAGTAAGAACACCAACTGATTCAGTAATTACCCAAGATAAATCACTTTTTAGGTACCATTTTATTGCTCCTAAATAGCAACATTAGAAAAATAGTACTAGTAAGATTGTACTAAACTGCCTTCATTGACAATCTGCTGCTGGCAATGAAAACTGATATACAAGTAACAGCCTGATAGATTTCTAAACTATTTTGACCCTCCAAAAATAAATTTTCTCAATTAAAAAATTCAATTTCAATTTCCTAATTTACAGCCCTGATATTTCAAAACAAAGAGAATCCATGTGTGGAACTGTAGGCTAGAATCATAATGTTTTATTTATTAACTCAATCTCAATGAATATTGCTTATACTTTAAGACATTGTTAAGAATGGGGATATCAAGATGAATAATCAGTGGCCTCTAGTAGAACAAGATAGAGACATTTATGTTCTGTAATATTGAAGAAACAATATGGCAAATATATTTTGGGTCATTATATTTATATAATTGTAATAGTAATATTCTTGATCCATAATAGTATCTAGTAATATTCTTGATCCCAATACTGGGAATTAGTATTGAAGGAAGAATAACAGGAAAAAATCTGCATAGAAATATTCATTTTAGCACTGCTTAAACTGTAAATAAAATAGGTGGGATAGTAATTAATACTGCTCAAAAACATTTCCTTCCTCCCTTCCAGGCATATGGTAGTATTAAATAAATGATGGTGCTTATAACATAAGTGAAAGAAGCCAAGTTGTAGCAAATTTATGTGTGTTTATGGGCAAAGACATAATAATATGAAAAAATATGAAAAAAAGAAAATAATTTGGGGATAGCAGATGGGAATGTAGGTAATTTATTTTAATGTTTAAAATTTTTACATAAAATTTTAAGTATGTAAATTACCCAGTGCCCATTCAAAATATTTCAAAAATAAATACACGTTTCTCTAAATTGTTTAAATATTGTAAATGAAAACCTTTGAGCAATTATTTTTAAAATTGAATAGAATAAGTAATTGAAAACACATTTTTGCATATTTTCATTAAAGTTTTCAGGTCTTGGCTTTAATTTATACCTTGCTAATTTTGTTCTTTACCTGGATCTATAGATTTTCACTTCATTTTCAACAGGAACATGCTTGTAGTTTATAAGTCAAACTGGTACTTCAGAAATATTTCATTAAGGATTTTCACTAAGAAGAAAAAAAATATTTTATTCATAGCAGCAGCATTTATGGAATCCTTGATTTGGGCATGTGTATTTAAGATCCTCTAATGGCTTCATGGGGGTGAATTGTATAGTGGGTAATCACTACCATGCATTCGTCCTTTATTAATGGGCACAGTATTTTGGAATTTGAGTAGTGAAATTGCATTTCCATCATTAGCTTCTAAAAACATGAAGGCAGGTCTTTCTTGCTGATGAATGAACTACAATCCTATATTTTCTTCACTTAAACATTTATAATGAGTTTATTAGTATAATAATAAGTGAGTTATGAAGATTAGTATTTTTAGTACATGAACCAAAGTTAATTTGTTTATAGAGTTTATTGAAACCGCAATTCAAGGTGCTATGAAATCTTTCTGCCATGTTATACTTGGCAGTGTCACAAAGTGTTTATTGTTTGTGAGCAGATACAGGTAGTTGTCATTTCTGTTTTGCAGAAAGCAACCTTCACTCAGTGCATTATAAAATTTGTCATAGGTAAGTTGTGGCTTTCATTTTATTTTTCCTTTTTTTATAAATTTCTGTTTCATTGTTATCAATTTAGCTTTTGTGGACTCTTTACTTAATCCATAGTTTGAAGGAGATTTGTACTAATAGAATTTTGGGGCTTTTAGACATCTGCACATGAATGCTCTAACCCTCAAATTTTCTTAGTGTGCTGGTTTGCATATATTATGTCCCCCAGAAAAACTAATATTCTTTAATGCAGTCTTGTGGGGGAAGATGTATTAGTGTTGATTAGATTGGAACCTTCTGATTAGGTTATTTCCATGGAGATGTGACCCACCCAACTGTAAGTGATAACTCTGATTAGGTAATTTCCATGGAGGTGTGGCCCTGCACATTCAGCATGGGGCTTGATTATCCACTGGAGCCCTATAAAAGCTCAGACAGAAGGAGCTCACTGCTAGCTGCAAGTGAGAGACACATTTTAAAGATGGCCATTGGAAGCTGACACTGACATACTGGAGAACACCATTCTGAAATGCAACCTGGGAGCAAGCAAGATGCCAGCCATGTGCCTTCCCAGCTAACAGAGGTTTTCGGATGTCATCAGCCATCCTTCAGTGAAGGTACCCTGTGTTGCTGCCTTACCTTGGACACTTTATGGCCTTAAGACTGTAACTTTGTAACCACATAAACCTGATTTATAAAAGCCAATCCATTTCTGGTAGTTTGCATTCCAGCAGCACTAGCAAACCGGAACAGACAGTGACACTAGATTCTTATCAATTATTGTTTTTTACTGCAAAATTGGCCATAAAGTGGCCACTAAGTGGGAAACAGTAAAAAAATGCTAATCTCTGAAGATGAAACTGTGCTGTCTTAGAAATCTTTATATGACATAATGAGTACACTGATTTAATCAGCTTCCAATTCCTGGTATGTAATAGGAAGAATTTAGACCTTGTGATTATCTGACATTAGGCAATATATAAAAAGTAATTTTAAAAATCATGTATTCTATGTTGAGTTCTGCTCTGACATCGGTCTAGTGGCTGATTGGCTAATTTTACATTTGGCCAAGTTCTAGGTAGTTATTTTGAATGACTACGCTAAAGAAGGAGAGCTTTTGTGTTTTCTGTCTTTGAACTGTCTTCTCCTCTCAACAGCTCCATAGGATTCTGGGGCTCTCAAGTTGGATGGAGATTTCTGCTCATCATATCTACAGAGGCCATGCAAATCCAAATGTGGCAAGTATCACACTCTTAGATATATTTCTTAAGGAAAGAAACACCTTTTTTCTTTCACCATCTCTTTAAGATACTTTTACTTATGAACACAAAAGCAAGAGTGAAATACCATGTGAATTTCTGTCTTTGAAATATGCTTTACTTTGTAAAAATTGAAACTAATTAAACAAAGATTAGCCCCTTTGTGTCTGCTCTGTAGTTCAAAACTGAGAATGACTGCAACTTGCGTATAATTCATAGCTTGTTCCAGTGATTTAGAAATGCTCATATTAAAATGGAAGTCTATATTTAATGATTTGTTACCACCTAAGTGATCTGAACATTGACAGAACATGAGTCATAGGGTGCAATTTTATAATTTTAATTTTTCTCGTATCAGCTACTATAAACTAACTGTGCTATTTTCCCCCTTCTATATATTTTATGGTTGCCAATTAGCTTAGCTTCTTTGTTTACTATTAGATACATATATTTAAAAGACCTGCTATCACTTTATTCCTCAAAGGAGTTTCATTTCTTTAATTAATATTACAAAACTCCTGATTTCCTTCAAAGATTTTTTTCCCGTTCTCCTTCCATCCCAGTTTAGCTTGCTACAGGCAACTTCTTAAAGTAGAAAAAGGGGACTCAGTCAGTTTCTTCCTTCTTTGTTTCTGGCAGCTCCTTACTCCACTTGCCAGCTTCACCTTCTGCCTGCCAAGTTTGGTAAGGGAGGGAAAAGGCTTGGAAGACAGCCTCCATGCTGGGGTGGTTTTCTTGGTTGTGGCACATTTTTAAAAGGACTCTGTCACAGGCAATTGTAGATTCTCCTGTCAATGGGAGTCTCTCCTCTGTAATTTTCTCGAGACAAATAAATGCCTCTTCTTCAGCTGGGCCCTCCCGTTTCCACTGTCATCCGGTGGACTAGGTGGTGCTCCTCTTTGTGGTGTGGTCTCCTGGCCTCTCCAGGACCTGTGGTCTCTGCAGGATTGCAGTTAACTTCCTAGCTACCGCCTCTGTTCTCCTTGTACGTAACTATAAATGGCTTCTTGAACTTTCAGCTTTCCCCAACTTTCATCACACACTACTACACTATGTTCCACAAAGTCCATGAGATACATACTAAGTTTTCTGAGTGACCCTCTTGAAGTTCTGCTGGACTCTTGCCTCCAGCCCTCCCTCATCAGGGTGGGGATGGAGGGGGACACACAGCACAATGACAATTCTTTCTAAAAATATTTATTCTTCAATTTCCTTGCAGCATTCTTAGTTTTTGCTTGTATATCTTGAAGATATTTGTTGGGTAAAGTTCACAAAACTGGTTTGACACCTCTATTTCAGCTCCCAAGTCAGTATAGCACCTCCTTTTGTGATCCTGGAATAGTATGCACCTATTTTCTTGGGACTTCAGTTGAAAAAGAGTCATAAAAAATCCCATTTTCACATTAAAAAGCAAAATTTATAAACTGAAAGTGATAATGGTATGTATCTACAATTGGCTAATATATAGTTGAGCATTTAAAGGATTAATAGCTCCTTATTATTATATCTACTATATGATACCATAGAATCAGTTGCAGGAAATTCTATGTAGCCACTCCACTTTGGAGCAGTTTTACTTGTTATTATTCGCACGACATTCACTGAACAAATGTCTATTGGACACCTCTCAGAAGGCAGGCACTCTGCCAGGCATAGGCAACATGGAGGTGCCCTCATATTATGGTGCTATTGCCTAAGGAGGAGACACATTAAATAACCACAGACTAATGTAAGCTCATAACTGTGACAGGTTTACAAATGGTTGGTATACAGAGGAACAAATGGGGCTTTGACCTGTTCAGGAAGTCTGTCTTGAGGTGAAAGCAGAAGATACAATAAAAGCTACCAAAGAGAAAAATGGAAGGAAGATTGTTCTAGGTTGAGAATGTATGTGCAGTGTCTTCATGGAAGTGGGTACATAGAAAGTAAGAGGGCTTGAAAGAAGGTCATTGTGGCTGGGTTGGAAAGAACAAGGGGAAAGTGGTATGAGTTGGGGTCAGAGGAATAAATTTAGGCTGTGTAATGGTTTGAGGCTGTATGTACTCCAGAAGATTATGTTCCTAAAGCTAATCCATTCCTGTGGGTGTAGACCTATTTGGGTAGGATCTATTGATTAGGTTATTTCAGTTGAGGCATGCCCCAGTTGGGTCTTAATCCTCTTAGCAGAGACCTTTATAAGAGGATAAAAGAAAGAGAGAAGACACAGAAAAAAAACCCAGAGAAGCTAAGAGAAGACACACAGAAGCTCTGAAAGAACATCATAGAAACAGAGAGGAGATCACTGCAGCCAGAGCTGGGAGCAATGAAATCCCTGAAGAAGGGAGAGACCAGTAGATGTCGCCATGGTCTGGCCATGTGACAGAAAAGCTAAGGATTACCAGAAGCCAGTCTTCAGGGAGAAGGTATTTTTTGTTGCTGCCTTAATTTGGACATTTTCATGGCCTTATAACTGTAAGCTTATAAGCTAATAAATTCCCATTGATAAAAGCCAGTCCATTTCTGGTATATTGCATTTCAACAGGCCGTATATTACAGGGTTGTGTCTGCTCTGATAAGGAAATTGTCTTTCAACTAAGAGCAAAATGATGACATTGAGCATTGTGGTAGGAGGAATGGCCTCCTGAAGATGTCCACACCCTAATTACTGGAAGCTGTGACTATGCTATGTTATATGACAAAAGGTCTTTGCAGTAGTAATTAAGGTTATGGACCATAAAGTTGAGAGATTATCCTGGATTAGATGGGTGGTCCCATTCTAATCATATGAGCTCTTATAAGCAGAGGCCTTTTATCTAGCTGAAGGCAGAGATATACAGCAGAAGGAGGAGTTAGAGGGATTCTACATGGGAAAATGATGTGACTCACTATTGCTGGTTCTGCAACATAGTGAGACACATAAAGAATTGGCCGCTAGGAGCTAAGGGTAGCCCTTGGTAGACAGCCAGTAAGGGAATGGGGCCTCCTCCTTTCAACCACAGGAACTGAATTCTGCCAACTACTTGAATGAACTTGGAAGTGGATACTTCTCCAGAGATTCCAAAAAGAATTTTTGCTGCTGACACCTTAATTTTGGCCTTGTGATATCCAAAGCAGAGGAACCAGATGAGCCATGCTTGGCCCAGGCTTCTGACCCACAGAAACTGTGAGATAATGATTTTCTTACTTTGCTTAATTTGTGATGGCAGCAGTAGAAACTAATATAGCCATGAAGGACAATTGGAAGTGAGTGGTGCCAAGCAGAAGCAGGGAATCTAGGTAGAAATGCTGAGAAGGTAATGTAGTAAACAATATGGATGAATGAACACTATGACTTGGACTAGGGTGGTGGTACTGATAAGAAGCAGAATTATTTGAAAAATAATTAGAAAATAAAATGTATAGAGCACAGTGATGAGTTGATTATGAGTGGAAAGAAAGAGGTGTTTCAAAGACATATCCAAAGTTATTAAGCTTATTCAACTGATTGGCTGCTGTTACTTTTCACCAAGTCAGGGAATACTGGGGGAATACCAGGCATTTGGGGTATAAGGATGGGGAAGGGAATCCTGGATCTCATTTTGGAAATGCTGTTTTTGAAGTATCTTCAAGACAAAAGATAGGAGACAGCATGTAGGTAATCAGATATACTGATCTGGAATCCAGAGGAGAGGTCTATGATGGAGATATAGATTTGTGAGATGTCCAACTGTCACGTAAGGGGAGCATAGAAAATGATAAGAAAGCAGATCCTCACTTTAAATTTTGCTGAGGATGAGACAAGAAAAAATCCACCAGATATAAAAAAATGGAGTTCAAGGAAAATAAAGAGGTATAACATTGGAATTTGAATTATGTCTCCCACAAAAGGTATGTTCAGGTACCAACCTTTGGTCCTGTGGATGTGAATCCACTGTAAATAAGAACTTTGAAGATGCTATTAGTTAAGGTGCACCCAAATTGAATGATAGTGGACCTTAACTCAATATTGATGCAGTCCATATAAGCAAAGGACATCACACACTGAAAGAGAAGTTGCATAGAACAGCCAGAAGCTGGAAGTTAGTGGAATATGGAGGATAAAGAAGATACCACCATGTGCATTGTCATATGACAGAGCAGTCGAGGAACCTCAAAGTCTGTGGGCCATCAGAAGATCCTGTCCCTGGGGTGGGAGAGGGGAATGCGAGCCTTCTAGCCTCTAAAACTACAAAGCCAATGAATTCCTGTTGTTAAGCCAACATATTATATAGTATTTGTTTTAGCAGCCAGGAAACTAAGGCACATGATGTCATGGAAGTAAGGAAAAAGAGTGTATCAAGAAGGGACTGGGCAACACAGTTGAATGATGCTGAAATACTAAGAACAATAAATTCTGAAAAATAACTCATAGATTTGTTATCATGGAGATCTTAACAAGAATTAGTTTGGTGGGTAATAGGGTACAAACCAGATTAAATGACTTAAAGGGAGTGGAAAATGAAGAAATAAATGCAGAAACTATGACAAGCACCCTGGCTATTATCAGGAAGAAACAATTTGCCTTGAACTGAGACAATACCTATTGTCATCCCATGCACTCAGTTTAAATAGAGTAACAATATAATTCCTCATGAACTCCTTATTAATATTCAAAGATTTATCTTTCTTCCCACTCCTTTAAATTTCTCTTCTCCATACGTAAAATTTCTAATTATAACACCTCTTATTTTCCTCCTTTTTTCTTTTTATTCTTTCAATTCTTTTTGTTTGTCATATATGGCCCACCATTCAGATGAACCAAATATATTTGGCTCCTGATTTTGTCATCTTCACATTAGCATGTAGCTACATGTTATCCAAATAATTGATATCCATATTGATGATGGAAGTGATAACAATCTTAAGAGTGATAAAAGTTTTAAACAGGCAAGACAAGGACAAGACTTGTGGCATGCTTCTAGATAATTTCCTTCACACTGCATCTTAAAGAAATTAAAAAGGAAATGCACAAAACAAAATATACTCATAATTATACCTCCCAGACAAGCACTATTAACACTTTATATCCTTTCCAATGTATTTCTTTATATAAAAAGCATGTGTCTCTACCATTCTAAGCTAGAGAAAATTCATACATTTAAATTCTTGGTAGTGAGCATATCATCAAAACACCAAATATCCTTCTTTTACCAAAAGATTAATTATAAATGAGGGGATATTTTGTAGAATATTATAACTATTCCTCCTATTTATTTTATTTATGATTATTTAGGCAGCAGGTAACTGCATATTTTATCCACATTTCCTAGGTCTCCCACTGAATTGCTTCCACTGAGTTATGCTTTCATTCATCGATGAAGTACATAAGTCACCACTGTACAAAATCTGTTGCATTACTTGTCAGAGGTTTTTGAGGAGATCATCAACTAAATTATCCACAAAAAGGATTTTTATAGCAACAAGTGGAAGAAAACCTTTACTTCTCTTACAGATCTGTTTTATTTTAAACCATACAAGATATGAATTTTATAACCATTTGAGTTTTTCTTGAATTTCTCTCATTCCTTTTCTAGCCAGGAGTCTCAGTACCAATTCTGTAGGAATATTTTGTAACTGTATAGCATCCTTTGGCCTAATCTCTATACAGGCATGCCTCAGAGATTTTATGGGTTCAGCTCCAGATCACTGCAATAAAGCAAATATTGTAGTAAAGTTAGTCAAATGATTTTTTTGGTTTCTCAGTGCATATAAAAGTTATGTTTAAAACACTCTACTTGTAGTATACTAAATATGCAGCAACATTATGTCTAAAAAAACCAAAGTATATACCTTAATTTAAAAAGATTTTATTGCTAAAATATGCTAACCATCATCTGAGCCTTCAATGAGCGGTAATCTTTGTGTTGCTGGAGGGCCTTGCCTTGCTATTGATAGTTGCTGACTGATCAGGATGGTGGTTGCTAAAGGTTGAGATAGCTGTGACAATTTCTTAAAAGAAGACAACCATTCAAGTTTGTTGCACTGACTGACTCCTCCTTTCACAAAAGGTTTCTCCATCACATGTGATGCTGTTTGATAGCATTTTACTCACAGTAGAACTTCTTTCAAAGTTGGAGTCAGTTCACCCCAATTAGACTCCACTTCTAATTCTAATTCTCTTGCTATTTCCACCATATCTGCAGTTACTTTCTCCAATGATGTCTTGAATACCTCAAAGTCATTCATAAGGGTTGGAAACAACTTCTTCCAAACTCATGTTAGTGTTGATATTTTTACCTCCTTTCATGAATCATGAATGTTTTTAATGGCATCTAGAATAGTGAATACTTTCCAGAAGGGTTTCAATTTACTTTTCTCATATCAATCAGAAGAATCACTCTACATGACAGCTCTAGTCTTATGAAGTGTATTTCTTAAATAATAAGACTTAAAAGTAGAAATAACTCCTTGATCCATGGGCTGAAGAATAGATGATGTGTTAGTAGACATGAAAACAACATTAATCTCATTGTACAACTCCATCAGATCTCTTGGGTGATCAGGTACATTGTCAGCGAGCAGTAATATTTTGAAAGACATTTTTTTTTTTCTGAACAGTAGGTCTCAACAGTGGGTTTACAATATTCACTTAACTGTGCTGTGAACAGATAAGATGTGCTATTGTCCAGAATCTGTTTTTCCATTTATAGATCACAGGCAGAGTAGATTTAGCATAATTCTTAATTGCTCTAGGATTTTCAGAATGGTAAATGAATGTTGGCTTCAACTTAAGTTCAGCTATATTAGCTTCTAACCAGAGAGTCAGCCTATCCTTTGAAGCTTGAAGCCAGGCATGGTGGTTTGAAGCTGTAGTCAGTCCAGAAAAAAATATGTTCTTACATTTAATCCATTCTTGGGGGTACGATCCAATTGCAAGTAAGCCCTTTTGGTGAAGTTCCTTCCATTATGAAAGGGTGTCCCACCTCAGTCAGGGTGGTCTTAATCCTATTACTGGTGTCCTTTATAAGTGGAGTAAAATTCAGACAGAAAGAAAAAGAAAGCCACAGGATGCAAGAGGCTGGACTTTGACAAAACCCGGAAAAGAAGGGAGAGACCAGGAGATACCATCATGTGACTTGCTGTGTGACAGAGGAGCCAAGAATTATTAGAAGTCAGCCACAAACACCTCAATCTTTGGGAAGAAACATCTCCTTGATGGTGTGTTGATTTAGACTTTCTTTTAGCCTCAAAACTGTAAACAAATAAATTCCCATTATTTATACCCACCCATTTCATGGTATTTTCTTGAGTAGCTAGAAAAATAAAACAGTAGGAAAGTAAGATGGTATATTTTTCCAATATTAGGATGTTTTGTCTATGAAGAAAATCTGTTGTTTATTGTAGCCACCTACTTCAGTGAAATTAGTTAGATCTGCATAACCTGTTGCAGTTTCTCCATGAGCACTTGTTGCTTCACCTTGCACTTTTAAGTTATGGAGATATCTGGCTTCTTTCTTTAAATCTGATGAACCAACCTCTGCTAGCTTCAAACTCCTCTTTTGCAGCTTCCTCACCTGTCTTAGCTTTCATGGAACTGAAGAGAATAGGACATTGCTCTGGATTAGGCTTTGGCTTAAGAAAATGTGGTTGTTTTGATCTTCTATCCAGACCACTCAAATTTTCTTCATATCATCAGTAAAAGTATTTTGCCTTCTTATCATTTCATGTGTTCACTGGAGTAACCCTTTTAATTTCCTTTAAGAATTTCACCTTTGTATTGACAATTAGGCCAACTGTTTGGTGCAAAAGACCTAGCATAGGCCTATCTTGGCTTTTCATATGCCTTCCTCACTAAGCTTAATCATTTCTAGTTTTTGATTTAAAAGGACATGGGACTCTTCCTTTCACTTGAATACTTAGAGGCCATTTTAGGGTTATTAATTGGCCAATTTCAATATTGTTGTGTCTCAGAGAATAGGGAGGCCTGAGGAGATGAAGAAAGATGAATAGCTAGTCAGTGGAACAGTCAGAACACACTTAACAGTTATTGATTAAGTTTACCATCTTATATGGGCACAGTTCATGGTACCTCAAAACAATTACAATAGTAACAGCAAAGATCACTGATCACAGGTCACCATAACATAATAATGAATGAGTCAAAAATTGTGAAATTTCCAAAATATGACACAGAGGCACAAAGTGAGCACATGCTGTTGGAAAAATGGTGCCAATAAACTTGCTCAGTGCAGGATTGCCACAAACCCTCCAATTTGTAAAAAAGAATGCAGCATCTGTGAAGTGCAGCAAAGTGAAATGCAATAAAACTGGGTATGTCTGTGTTCCAGTTTGCTAATGCTGCCAGGATGCAAAACACCAGAAATGGATCAGCTTTTATAAAGGGGGTTTATTTGGTTACACAGTTACAGTCTTAAGGCCATAAAGTGTCCAAGGTAATGCATCAACAATCGGGTACCTTCACTGGAGGATGGCCAGTGGCGTCCGGAAAACCTTTGTTAACTGGGAAGGCACATGACTGCTGTCTGCCCAGGAGTTCTGGTTTCAGAATGGCTTTCTCCCAGGATGTTCCTCTCTAGGCTTCAGCTTCTCTCAAAAATGTCACTCTCAGTTGCGCTTGGGGCATTTGTCCTCTCTTAGCTTCTCTGGGGCAAAAGTCTGCTTTCAAAGGCCATCTCCAAAGTGTCTCTGTAAGCTGCGTCTCCTCTCTCAACTCCTGTGCATTCTTCAAAGTGTCCCTCTTGGCTGTAGCCAGCTCACTCCTTCTGTCTGAGGTTATATAGTGCTCTAGTAAACTAATCAAGCTGAATGGGCCATATGTTCATGGAAATTACCCAGATTTATCACCTACAGTTGGGTGGGTCACATCTCCATGGAAACACTCATTCAAAGAATTACAATCTAATCAACACTAATAAGTCTGCCCACACAAGATTACATCAAAGATAATGGCGTTTTGGGGGACATAATGCATCCAAACCAGCACAGTCTGTATACTGTTTACCTGTGGTGACAATCCTCTTATCTAGCTAAATTTCCATGGCTCTGATTTATATGTTCTGTGTTAACATAAACCACTTTGAATCTATTTTATGTAGCAGAGGGTACATCTAAATAAAAGTCAATGGAAACATAATATTCTAGAATTCATAACTCTTTACTTACTGAGGGACTGTTGGTTGAGGAAGTCATACATCTCATCATCTCTAATTTTTAGAGAGACCCTAGTTTGTTTGAATCATGGTTCTATCCAGATTCACATCTTTGATCTTATCCAGACTTCCTGGTTACTCATCACCCTCATTGCTAAGGATAGTGCCTGGTACACGGGGGTGCTTAAGAAATGTTGACTCTCATCCCCTTCTCTTATGGAAAAGGACACACTAGACACACCTGGATTTTTTTCCTCTTCGCATTTCTTGATTACAAGGTTCAGTCTAAACATTATTGTATGAACTATGATTTGCCTCTGATTTTGTGACCTTTTTGTGACCATTTTTATAGATTAAAAAATGTCATTCATTAAACATAGAATTGCCTTTTAAAGCACTAAGAAACATTATTTAAAATTTTCTCTACATTTTTTTCCTTGAAATTAGAACTTTTGACTTCAAAGAAAATTGTGGAATAGAAGAGAAACAAATTGCTACTTAAAGTTACCTTAAGACATGCTATTCAAAGCCTTTATGCAGATAAAGACCTAGAGTTGAGTTTTTAAATTGAAGCTGGAGAGAGTTTAATTTCTTTTCATAGAAGATTATTGAAAAGTTGTAGATGTAAGAATAATCCTGGAAGGAATAAAGAGGAGGAGAGATGGAGAGGAGACAAAGAGGAACAAACAAGATGACTGAGAGAGGCTCGGGCACTACATACGTGGCCTGGCCAGTGAAAAGTCCTCAAGGGTAAGGTGGCCAAATGACTTTTTGGGAAGAAGGGCAACTAAGTTTTAATTTCAAGTAGTTTCTAATGTGTAGTATAAATCACCTTCTTCCCCCTTATTTTCGTAAGGTCTTCTATACGCATATATAGTTTATGTGTTCACATATATGTGAATAAAGGAAAATGAATGAAAATGAATTATGTATTTATAATTCCTTGGTACAGAACAGAGATCTGGATAATCCAAACTGATGGTGTAGTGTGTCTGAAATGAGTTCTGTTGTCAGATGTCATAATGAGACTAAAATTGATGGGAGTTGGACTTTCCACAAACCACACACAGCAGATTCTTCCACTGTTTCTGTTATTATCTGATCTTTACGGAAGAAGTATGATTGTAGCTGATACTTGGCTCATACTAGGAAGTAATTTCAGCAATTTCAAAGTAAGTATATCCAGGATCAACAATCACTCAGAGGGTACTTAGTGAATTCTCATTAGCTACGTATACTGTGTTAAGAGTCTTAGTGATCACAGAAAACAGCTTGGGATGACATGAATGATTCATGAGAAGCAGTTTGAGGATAATTAAATGGTAAACTGTATGTGACTGGAAGTTTAAGAGAAGTCAGAAATAATTTTATTTATAATACCTCTTTTGGAGTTTCATAAAGCTTGACTCTATTATCTATCCTTTTCTTTACCTGTAATGTTTGACCTAAAGTTTTCCTTTGATGGTCGGAGTAAGCTACTTTAGATATGAATATGCTTACAATATGTCCTGAAGGTCTTTTAATAGATGTTGAACTGAGAAAAAAAAAAAAAAAAAGGTTGCAGGAACAGTGGAAAATAAGAATGTATTTAAATGCAAAAACACATTGAATGTTAGATGTTTTTGAATTGAAAAATCAGGCTGATTAATGTCTTATATTACTTGTTTTTTAAAAAATGGAAATAATCAGTTTATGGTCCCAGCAGCCTCCTAATTTTATAACTGACAATCTCTAACCGCTCAGCAGCAATTAGGAATGAAAGAAAACTGAAATGTTTGGAGGGCAAGGAAGACAATATTTTTTCAAATAGCCCTGACGTGAAGCAACTGCAGTATTTGAAAAGATGGCCAGGGTCATTCTAGGTCAGCCAGATTTATGGTTTTGGAATCAGAACCCTGCAGAGTCATTTTTGGATCATTCATTGTGTTTTCCAGCAAAGTTTTCGTCAAACTTATGGCAGCAAATTTGGCTCCAAGAATAGCTTTCTTTGATATATTTAAAAATATACTCATGGATTTCTAAATTTCAGTGGTATTCAATAAACTAAGATTTAATGAGTGTGGCAGTGATGGGGAAAGTTTGCTTAGGATGATATCACCAAGGAATACCCTTACTCTGGGGGTGACTAGAAGATTAAATTTGGCTCAGAGACCAGAGCACAACCTCTTCCATCTAACTCTAGCAACAGAGGCAGCTGTAACTTCCTCCTTTTCCAATCATCTTCTCCTTTATTCCTTTACCACATCTCTTATTAGCATCACATTCTCTCATGCCTGTTTTCTTACTTCGCTTTGATTCTTTTTCCGTAATCCCCTATGTATATATTGACAGACCAAAATGTAGACGACAAATTTTAATTTTAAAATGCCCCCAAAAAGAGGGACACTATTTCTTCACACGTGGGCACCCCTTTCTTGCCCTATATTTCTTGTGGAATCAGGAAGAGGTTGGACACAGCAGCTAGTAGAAGTGGTCAAGATTTCTGGGTAAAATGATGTGAGATAATGATCCCTCATATCCAATAATGCTAACAATTACTGATTGTCACTCCATTGCCAAATTGCTATAGAGAAAAAAGAAGTGTAAATGTGCTACAGAACCTCAAGAAAGCCACATTCTACTTGGGACATCATTATTAATACATTTAAAATTAAATTTAAAATAAAGGTCAGAAATTCCAAATTTATAGGGATTTTGTGCTGTTTGTGCTCATGATGTAGTTGGAGTGAATGCAGGAGACATATTTTTCTTGAGGAAAGAAAAAAGTCTGTAGAGTTTTCATAGGTAGAGCCCGCAGGGCAAATTACATGTTTATTAACTTGCTTCCTGTGGTGACAAGGTGGAATCCTGTGGAATTGCAACAGACTGTGAGCAAAATTGGATGTGACTGTGGTATTAAAAACTCAAGTCTTTCTCTGTTTACCAGATTCTGGTCCAGTAGGAAAAGGTAAACACCATTTCCAATAAATGTCATTTGTTTTAAAGGCAGAGTTGCGCCACTGCGGAGAAAATAAAGGCTATGTCTACTGGTACATTTCATTCTGAATCTGTGAATGGGAAGCATGTGTCTTACGTCATCTCATATATAATAACAAGCTTCATGCCCAGAGAAGTATGAATACTAACTTCCTTGCAACACTGAAAACACAAAAACACACACTCAAAAACAGTCATCAGGAGATTAGTGTTGCCAAAGTCTCCGTTGATAAACCCCCACATTTAGCAAGGCTAGGGCAGAAAGGACAGTTTGTTAAGGCCTCTTTCCAGAATCAGGCCCAGACAGCTGTCCTATTCTCTGATTACCTTCCAAACTCTTGCTATTTTAAGGAAAATTGAAGGGCATTTGTCAGATAGCACATGGAGATATGGGAATTGTTGCATTAAACCCCAACACCAATACTGCACTCCCAGCTTAAAGGTATTTACCACTTTAAGCCAGGTCTTGTTTTTACACTGTTCAGATGCATAGTAGATGGGCAGCAAGTCCTAGTTGGCATTTAAGAAATGAAATCATATGTATTGGTTATGTCATCAAAGGGAGTGCCATACAAATGAGGCACAGGGGAATGATGCAGAGTTGAAAGGTATTTCAAAGTAAATTGTCTTTTCAGAGGAAAACCAATTAAGAACACTGGAGTCTCAAAGTGTATAGAAGTGGAAAATGTTGCTCAAAGATGCTGTTTGATGGTTGTCCCAGGGCACTCAGTGGGTACAAGAGAAAACAGAATTTTAAAGGAGTAAATTCAGTAGCGTCAAAGTTATAAAATTGTACTAAAATAGAGTCATCTGCTTGCCAAAAGCACAAAATACTAACTGGTTCATGAAACTCTCCTGGGAAATATAGTGGTTTATTTATAAAGGAAAAACTAGGCTAATTCATCTTCACTATATTATGCATTGACTCTAAATTTTAAATATCGTACAGAAGAAATACATTTTTTCTTTCAGCAATCATTGATTTCTTTTTTTTTACTTTTTAACTTTATTGAAAAATTAAAACAAACAAATGAAAAAACCGCAATGCTTCAAACAAAACAAAGCAAAGGATTAAGAAAAACAAATAACCTAAAATAACCACTTTGCTTCCAACCTGTTGCTACCATATCCCAAGAAAATTAACAAACTATAATCAAACAAAAGCATAAGAAAAACCAAATGACCTAAAATAACTACAATGAAGCTAATTTTTTAATGCAATAGCTTTTTTTTACTTTCTCAAAAAAGTACAAAAAAACAATTCAAACAAAACAAAACAAAGGAATAAGAAAAACAAATAGCCTAAAATAACTGTGTTGCTTCCAACATGTCCCTACCATACCCCAAGAATATTAACAAACCCTAACAAAACAAAGGAATAAGAAAAACAAATAACCTAAAATAACTACATTGCTTCCAACTTGATCCTACCATTCCCAAGAAAGTTTGCAACCACTGATTTCTAAATATATTTGTTGATTGTATTATAGCACATTTTAGACATGTGAATCTATTTACCTAATCTGTTTTTAATATATAAGAAGAGGAAAAAGCACAGTTTTGTGTGTGAGAATGTGTTCAAGAAGTTTGCAACTCCCAAATTTGGTGGGACCAAATATTCTGAAACATTGTGCTCACAAGGAAGGTATTTTCTGAGAATAAGTCTTGTTAAATGAAAAGACAAAGACAAAACATAACAAACAAACAACACATAGAAATACACACATCACACCTTTTTCCTGAAAATACACTGTAGATTGGCAATCTCTTTGAAAATAGGGACAATTTAATATATCTCTACATTACTCTCAGCATCTATCACAGGGGGCTGAGTTTTTAATAAGCATTTGTGTCATGAATAAATCAGTTTAATACCTTGAGATATAGCTATAAAAGAAATACAGTAACAAATCACACTGAGTAACTACCTTTAATTTTGACTTAATTATTGTAGGAACTAAAATATCTCTGTTTTTCTAATTTTATTTACTTGGACAAAAATAAAATTAATTTTTTTATGTCTTAATTTAGGTAAAATGAGAAATATTTGAAGAGATAAATAATATATTACATGGTTTGAAAACTGTAAAAGATTAATGTCATTGTTTTCTTCTTTAGTTGAGAATGGTTGGAGAAATGTAAGACTTTTTTTTATAAATCATTCCTGAATGGAGAAATTAATTGCCTAGGCTTTATATTAAGCTTTGGCTGATTCAGTGAACTTATAGTCAAATTTAACAAGAAGATAATTCCATGACTATTGGTGTCTATGTTTTCCATAGTTTGGAGTTACAAGGAATTTGGGAAGCCATTACTTCTTGCCCAGTGACAGCCAGATATTTTTGAGTCAGAATTCCCCTGAAATGAGTTGAGAAAACATTTGGCAGTAGAATCAGTGTTTGTTTCTTCAGTGTTTGAGCCATGGAAGCCTTGTACACATTTGCTTCCAACAGTTCAGAAATCACTCATCTGAATAATAATGTCAAATGTGGGACATAATGTATCCTTGTAGTTTTTGAGATCAGATGTGTGACTGAGTCATAATATTCCATAACTTGGCTTCAAATGGAAAATTAATCGTTTTCACAGGTCATTTAGAAATTCATTCAATCAAGATTGCTTTTGTTCAACATTTGATTGTCTGAGACAAATGGTATTTGAGTTTATGTTTGCAAAGAATATGATATAGAGTGCTACTTGGAATTAGTGACCAGCAGGAGTGTCACTGGAAACCAGTTTAATCTATTTTAAAATTTTAATTGAATGCACATTTCCATTGATATTTCCTATAATATATGCACTTTCAAAGTAATATTTTAGTGAGAAGTTTACCTTTGATCTTTATCATTTAGTTCTGAGAGTTACTTTAGGGATTTGCTGCCCTGATTCTGCAGATTTTCAAAGGGAATTTGGACATGTTTTTTTACTAAATGTGGGAACATCTTGATAACTATAGAGAAGTAATTGTTCTGAGGAGAAGCACTCCCTTGTTTGATTTACTTTAATGGTCTTTGACATTTAAAGTACCATTCTAAGGTCACTGCCTTTCTTGTTGCTACTCCGGTTATTATTCTATACTGTGGTATCTTCTTTCCTAAAAATCTGGTCTTTCTGAAATATAAATTTAATCATATCATCCTTTTTTTCTTGAAATCTGTCAGTGAATCTCTCCTCTTAGAGTTCAAAAATCCCAAACTGCTTAGGATATCAAATTAAGACCTCTCTCTTCTGGCGACTGATAACTTTGCATCTCCTTTCCTGCCACTCTCCTAAGATGCAATCTTTACAGCCTTTCCAAACTATCCATTGTTATCCATCACCCTACTAAATATGCTAGAGCATTTGTACTCTAATAAGCAAAGACATAAATAAAATGTACTTTATTGTTGTTTTTCCTATGTTTTATCAGATTTTTTTTTAAAATAAGGAGAAGTGCTAACATTTGTTGAGTATATATATTAACTCAATTAATACTTATAATATTTCTATACCATTCATGGTTTTAAAATTATCCCCATTTTCTAGATGAGAAAACTAAGGCTCAGAGTCCTTCAGTGACTTGCCCTAGGTCAAAGTGTGAGAAAATGATCAAATATTATTGAAAATTAGATCTTATGACTTGAGAATCTACATACTTTTTAAAAAAGAAAAAAGCAAAACATGATTTTTTTTTTCAATCTAAAATACTATTAAAGTATATTAGTTAGAAACATTTTGCTGGAGGACTTATTTTGTTAAAAGAATGATATTAAACACTTGCTTTGTAAGGACTATACCTGCTTTAAAAAAAGAAAATTAAAAGGAGAAATTTGGGTTGTAAGATATCTTAATAACTAAACTAGCCAATTTGACCTCAAATCCTATCAAATAGTTCCACATTCTAATAATAGACCTTTAGAATTATTTATTCGTTCTTTTAAAACTCAGTTATTTTCAAAAGTGTTGGAGGTCATTTATACTAAGAAGAGACAAAAGGATAGATCCAATATATTAATGGTAAAGGGGAATGTAGGGAGGTTGAACCTGGATAACTCAAAATGGGGTAAACCACTGCATTTGAACATGACAGTACTTAAGAGTTTCCTAGAAATCCAACTAAAATGAAGGAAACCCAATGAACATATAAATAAGGGAGACCCACTACTCATGACTGCAGTAGGCATCTTTGACAAGCTCAGAGAGGCTGGAACTCATTCATTTTTATGTGCTTTTAACATCAGTATGACTCTGATTGTTAAGACATGGAGCCAAAGACATGTGAGATGTGCAGAATCTGACATGAGAGATGTGCAGAGTCCAAACCAATGACATTTAACATCTATAGAAATTGTGGCCTGCCAGACAGGGAAAGTATGAAAAGAATACAGAATACAGAATTCTGCCTACCCAAATCAGGCAATAAATTTAAAAGAGGCTATGAAAGAATGACATAAGTGTATAAAGGATCCTTTGGAATGGCACTGAAAGTGTTTTTAAAGCCAGGCGGGAAAACATTCAGCTGCAATAAGGAAGCCAAAAATATTTGCAATATTCAACCAAGCAGTAAAACCAATAATGATACCATCTTTGTGGGGCTGCGAATTCTTTAGTAGAAGGAAGAATTAGTTGAGTCCCTGAGGACTCAACTGAGTCCCTGTTATGGACTATGAAAAGCAACTCTATCTGTTGGTGAACTGAATCAAATCTCATATATTAACCAAAAATCTCTGGTAGATAAGCAACCTCAGGATAATTGTTTTTTGGAAGGTCTTTTAATACCACTGAGGTTTAAAATTATATGAAGAAACAATAAAGTAAATAAGAACTTACAAAATTCTTTTGCATTAATTTTGGGTAATTTTGTGCATGTCTGCTATTTAATGTCATGGACTATTTTAAAGAATTTAGCATATTACAGTTGCTAACTAATTTCAATTTAAAATATGACATTGAGAATTTGAATATAAACCTGATATGGTGGTGTTAAAAAATTAAATATCATGTACTAACTTTGTAAAAAGCATTAAAATGTTTAAAATAACTTTAAATTGACTATATATAGTTACTTTATTAGATTAACATACATAGCTTAAATGCTTGGAAAAGTTCTGGTTGTTTTAGGATGGAGTATAACTAAAATGTAAACAAAAATACTCAAGGGAGCTCATAAAAATTAATTAAAGGCTCTGTTGAAAGTGATTATTATATTTGTTAGATTTATAACATATAAAAAACTTTATAGTTGACAATGATTTAGGAAAACCTTGTTTTTTAATTTATGTTTTTAATGATTTAAATATTAATTTAGAAAATTCCTTAGTAATGGCAAGTTCATGAAAAATCACTTTGACACATGCACATGGTACATACTCTAGGATATCATTTGGTAGAAACAGGGAAGATGGGGAGGATGGGAGAGGAGGAGAGAATGAGAGACAGAGAAATGGACAAAGAGACAGAGAAAGAGAGACAGAGAAAGAGAGAAAGTGTGAAATCATGAAGAAGACCTTCCAAGCAAATGTTCTCTTACAAAGAATTAAGAAATTTTAAGATGAGAATTGTAGGACTTCCTGTTAGAGGGTTCACACTTTCTGACTTTAATGTTTATTATGAAGTTACAGTGGTGAAAACAAGGGTAGCTATATTGACCAATGATTAAACAAAATGTGGTATATGCATACAATGAATATCATTCAGCCATAATATTCCATAAAAAGGAATGAAATCCTGATGCATGCAACAACATGGATGAACCTTGAGGACATTATGCTGAGCGAAATAAGCCAGACACAATAGGACAAATGTTGTATGATCTCACTGATATGAACTGTCACTGATATGAACTAATTATAAATAAACTCATAGAGTTAGAATCTAGTGTGTGGGTTACCAAGGGATAGATTGGGATTAGAGAATAGGGAGTTGATGCTTAATTTGTGCAGAATTCTATTTAGGTTGATTATAAAGATTTGGAAATTGATGATGGTAATGGTAGTGCATTATTGTGGGTATAATAAACAGAAACTGAAGTATATTGGTAAATGTGGTTAAAAGGGGAAAACAGGTTGTATATGTTACTAGGATAAAAATTAAAGTAGAAAACATAGGACTGTATAACAGTGAACCCTATAGTACACAATGGACTGTAGTTAATAGTACACACATAAGAGTGTCCTTTCATGAATTAAAACAAATGTAAGACACTAATACAAGGTGTTAATAATAAGATGTTATATGGGAAAAATATACCTAAAATAAACTATGAATGATAGTTAATAGCACTATTTAATAATTTTTAATCAGTTGTAATAAGGATAACTACTCTTAAAAAATAGTACAGTTACAAAAAAGTGCTACCATCAATTGTAACAAATATTCCACAGCAATGCAAGGTGTTGATGGTGGGGTGGTGTATGGGAATCCTGTACTTTATGTATGATTGTTCTGCAAACCCACACATTCTCTGATAAGAAATTAAAAAATAGAACATAGAAGTTGGTCATCTTTTCCCTCTCTCCCTCTGTCATTCTCTTCTGTAACACTTACAGAAAACTTGGTTTATGCCAGGCAAGACATAATAGAGACTGGGTTAGTCAAGAGAAAGGTGAAAGAAAATCCATCCTCTCTTGTCCCAGTTCCCAGCAAGCTGTTGAAAGAAGACAAGAAAGCAGAGGTAATATATATCCCCTAGGTTAAAGTCCCAAGAGAAGAATATAGTTAAGTGGGGGAAACACCGGCAAAGACGGAGCAGACCCTCTTCCAAACTGCCTTGCATCGACCTAGCAGAATTTACATCAAATTAAACTCAGTGGTAGTTTATTGTTAAGTTGACTGGAGAGTGGAGATTTCCTATATGATGAGAATGGGACAAGAATTTCTCTCATGCTTCTGAAGGTTATGGGAATGTGAGAAGACTGACCAAGGTTCTTGGCAGAAGGAATCACTGAGGCAGGGCAAAGTTTTCTCAAAACTGGATTCTTGGATGTGGGGGATCTAAAGTAGGCCACTAGCAGTGATGTCATATGGAAGTCACAGACCTAGAGGGTCGACAGGAACAGCAAGAGCTAATGTGGGGACAAGTTAGAACAATGTGACACTGTCTATATTGGGAGGCCACAGATGACAAGTTATAATGGGCCACAAGCTACACCCGAATTGTCAGCAGCCAATTCTTGCAGAATCCTTTGGGAATGGCCAGTCATTCTTCTTCTTGGCTAGTGCCATTCCAGGGAGCATCTCTGGAAGCCATTGCATGGCAAATACTAGCTCAGATTCAAAGGCCACACATTGGATCCAAGGAGCCCATCTATTTCCTACAAGCATAGCTTGCCAAGTCAACTGCTACTTTAAACATTAAGAGATCACTTCAGGCCACCTTATGAGATAAAAAATTTATCTAAACTCTTCAAGCACACATGAAATTGCCTAAGAAGTCAGTTCAAATGGTTGGATTGACCCAAGGTTACATGATTGGACAGAATCCATGTTATTTATTTCCTCTGATTCTCTGAAGGAAGGCCAGATGAATTAGGGAAATTTTCTGTTTTTCTGAAAGTCGTACATGTAAACATTTTACCATTTTGCAACTAGGCAGATTGTCTAGAATCTTTGAGGATTCATGGAAGCATGTAACTGCATCCCAAGCTGATTACAAACACATAGACTAAATCAAAGAGGCTAGTCACTTTGAGATCCTGTGAAATAAAGGATCAGAGAGGGATAATCATCAGAGGAAGGGAAGAAATGACAAGGTATGGAAAGTTATTTTTGAGGACCCTTCTTGGATTCTGACATTTTTAGAGGCCTTTTTAGGTAGAGGATTGTTGGGGACGATTAAGGTAGCATGTATAAAATCCACCCTCAGCGATGCCGGAGATATGCAACATGACCACTAGGGCTGATGTAACAACAGTTTAAGTTGCCCTCAGCCTTCTACGGAAGTGATAGCCGTTCGTGCCTAAGATTCACATCTAGAGTGCTAGCTTTACTACCTGCCTTCTATCCCAGCAATAGTAGCCACCAATCCTGTGCTAGCCTTACATCTGCCATCCGGCCTAGCAACAGCAGCAGCCAATCCTAGGCCGCCACCCGTTCATACTAGCCACTCCCTCTACCTTAGGGTATATATACCCTGCCTCTTCAATAAAGTTTTGCAGCTTGATCAGAAACCTGTCTTGCTGTCATTCCTCGTGTCTCTTGTCCCATACCATTCCTCCCTCACAGGATTTGGAGCTTCCGTTGAACATCCCGCCGGCCGGGACAAACTGGCGCCCAACGTGGGGCTCGAAGTTCTGTGAGAGACGGAACGCCGCACTCAAGGAGAGAGGTACCTCACACTCACCGCACCCGGGATCGCCGCGAATAAACTCGGTCGCGAGACAGATCCGTTCACCAGTTGATCAGTGCTGGCGAAAGGAAAGAAGAAGAAGAAAAGAAAGCAACAAAAGGTAAGCCCCCCCACCCTTATCATGGGACAAGGAATTTCCCAACACGAATTACATGTTAGTCAAGTTAAGCAATCACTCAAGGCACGAGGAACACGAGTTAAGAAAAAAGATCTCACGCGCTTTTTTAATTTCCTGTTACAAACCTGCCCTTGGTTCCCTCAAGAAGGTACTATAGATCACCAGTGCTGGCTAAGAGTTGGAGATTGTTTAAAAGATTATTTTCGAACCTTTGGTCCTGAAAAGGTCCCGGTTACTGCCTTTTCTTATTGGAACCTAATTAATGAAATTCTAAAAGTCCACTCTTCAGCTCCAGATGTTCAAAACCTCTGTAAATTAGGAGAGGAAGCTTTGAGAGAGCACTGTCGCCCTGCTTCAGCATGCGGCTCAGTAATTATTAACATGCCTGAATATCCCTTAAACGAAAATTCTAACAGGGATAGGCCAAATACCCCAACCAGTCAAGTCAGTTTGTCACCCGATCAGTATGAAATCAAACCAAAGGCTAAAATTTCTCCCACTTTGGAGGGACCGGAGGTTAAAATTTCTCCCTCTTTGGAAAACAACTCCCTTCCTCCGTTTCGGCCACCCCCTTATGCACCCGATTTTTTCAAACCATATTCTCATTTTTATCCAGTCATGCCCTTATCTCAGTTTCATGCTTTAGAAGAAGCCACAGAAAATCTCCGGCTACACGCCGATAATTTTAGAGAAACTTTTAAACAGGAGCGGCAGCATACCGCCGATCTGCTCGCCGACCTCCGGTCGGCAACTCAAAGCATTGCAGCCCTTTCGCTTCCAGAAAATGCCCGCTCATCGCGCCTCCATTGTACTCGCCGCGCCTATGCTTTTCCGGTTACGCGTAGTCAGACTCGAGATTCTCAAAATGGCGTCGCCGGCTCCCAAAATGGCGCTGCCGGTTCTCAACATGGTGTCGCGGGTTCCAAAAATGGCGATTCTGGTAGCGATAGCGAGGAGAGTAATAAATCAGATTCCCCCGACTCTAGCGAAGGAGAGCAGGAGGAAGCTAGTTCCACCTCAACTGCTAAATATAAACAACTTAGTCTAACATATCTAGAGAAATTAAAAAAGGCAGTGAGTGATTATGGCGCTACCGCTCCCTTCACGCTCGCCCTACTGGAGAGCCTTAGTGAAAAGGAACTTATTCCTAATGATTGGTTCCAGCTAGCCAGAGCTGCCTTGTCTGGTGGTGATTTCCTGTTATGGAAATCTGATTATGAGGAGCATTGTAAAAAATATGCCACCCGCAATGCCCGTAAGGCCACTTCTAAAACTTGGACCTTAAATAAATTTTTAGGTCAAAGTCCCTACCATCAAAGTGATAAGCAGGCTCAATTCCCCCCAGGTCTCTTAGCGCAAATACAAACGGCCGCGCTTAGAGCATGGAAAAAACTTCCGCAAAAGGGCGCTGCCACTGCCTCTCTTGCTAAATTAAGACAGGGGCCTGATGAGCCGTATACTGATTTCCTTAGCCGCCTGCAAAACATGGCTGAGCGCTTATTTGGGGCTAGCGAAAACGAAAGTGATTTTATTAAACACCTGGCCTACGAAAATGCTAACGCTGCCTGCCAAGCAGCAATCCGTCCCTTTCGTAATACTAGCCTTAATAATTACATAAAGCTCTGTTCTGGCATCGGGCCCACTCAAACCCTTGGAATAGCTATTGGCGCCGCTCTTCAAAATTTTGCAGCGCAGCACAAAAATTTCGTGGCACAAGCAAAGCCTCCAACATGCTATAATTGTAAGCAACCTGGCCATTTCTCAAGCTAGCTTGCAAACAGGAGAAGCTTCGAAGCATGTTATTTCTCATTTACTACATTGCTTCGCTACTTTAGGCCAACCTAAAATCATTAAAACAGACAATGGGCCTGGATATACTGGAAAGAATTTTCAAACCTTCTGTCAACAATTACAAATTAAGCATATCACGGGAATACCGTATAACCCCCAGGGGCAAGGAATGGTAGAACGAGCACATCGCACCTTAAAAAATGCCCTGTGCCGTTTAGCCGAAAGTACTCTCAATCTCACCAAACAACGACCTCGAGACCTTTTACATCATACTCTTTTTGTTCTTAACTTCCTAACTCTGGATGATGAAGGACAATCTGCAGCTGACAGACATTGGCATCCCAGAACACAAACGCAACAAGCCACTGTTATGTGGCGTGACCCCTTAACGTCAGAATGGAATGGGCCTGACCCCGTGATTATTTGGGGACGAGGCTCTGCTTGCATATACGATCAAAAGAGGGAAGGTCCTCGCTGGCTTCCAGAACGGCTGATAAAACATATTAATTCTTCATTGCCGAAACAAACCCCTGAGACACTTCCTTCCCCTCCTCTTAATAATAACCTTTCCAGGGTAGAAGCCTCTCCCTGAGAAAAATGTCTTTCTTTTCTCTTCCAGCGCGTCAATAATTCCTGCTATAACCCATCCGGAGACGACCAGCCCGCACACAACCGGAAGTGGAAAGAAGTCCTGCTTACAGGTTTATTCCATCACTAATCACATGACTTACCACTTGAATTACTATTGGCTTTTTTAATTGGTTTTCTGGCTTTGCTGTTTGCAGCCGGATTAGCAACCATTGCCCCAAAAGATTGGAATCCGTTAGAAAGATCCCTGCTTGCTATAGCATATTTGTGCATTGTAGGGTGTATTACTTTGCTAGCTTGTCTCCCTTAACAGGGAAGAACCTATAGCCTCTATTAGTATGGCTTTGTTATGCCTACTGCCATTTAAAGTTGCCGCCTTATATTTTCTCCTGCAAAGTGTGCATGCCACCTTCGGCAACTCCAACCCCCATCAGCCTTGGAAATGGACCTTAGCACGATGGGAAGATTCCACAGTTATACAAACCCAAATTACAGCAGGATGCCCTTCCTTCCTTGTTTATGCCAGTGATCTAATTAAATGTTCAGACGGCACACCATGCCTTAACAAAGCCCAATATTACATGTGCCCGGCCTCCAACCCCAGAAAACAATATTGCAATACTCCCAACCAATACTATTGTGCATACTGGGGGTGTGAAACATTAGCTACTAATTAGAAACCTTCCGCTCCTGATCACTACCTAACTTTAAAATGGTCCCCCCTTGGCTGCACACTCGGTAAATGCACCACCTTATCTACATTTGGTGACTCAAACTGTGAAAAACTAAATCTCACCGTACAACTCCCCAGTGATAACTCTTGGTTAAACGGTCGGACATGGGGCTTTAGAATCTACTTATTTTCATCAACCGACCCAGGAAGCCTTATTCTAATAAAGAAGGAAGCAGTACAGCAAAAACCTTCTGCCATTGGACCAAATGTAGTGCTCGCGCCTCCAGCTACCCCTCCTGTCCCGAGCACGCCCAGTACAAATCTTTCCAAAATTCACCTCACTACCCCCCCTTTTATTAGCAACCCAATATTGTCGTCCTCAAGCCCGTCCATATCATTTGACAGCCCGCTTTGGCCACTACTCCAAGCTACCTTTTTCTCTCTAAACTCCTCCCAGCCTAATTTTACTCGTAGTTGTTGGCTGTGTTTCTCTGCCAAGCCTCCTTATTATGATGCTATAGCTCTTAATGTTACATTTAATACTTCTAATGAAGACAATCCTTCCCAATGCCCTTGGAATGCAAGAAAAATCGGTCTCACTATGCAATCCGTTCTTCACTCTGGGCATTGTATTGGTAATATTTCTGCCTCCTTAAAAACAGTCTGTGCACAGTCGTCCTTTCCATCGCCTGGTAAATTCTATATCCCCCCAACAGGGGCAAAATGGCTGTGCTCTTCTACGGGGCTTACTCCTTGCGTATCAGCAAAAGCCCTAACTGAAACAGGGGAAATGTGCCTCTTAGTGGCTGTGTTACCCCATGTCCTCTTTCATACAGAGGAAGACCTTTATCACCACTTGGTCGCGCAATCTCCAGCCACGCTGAGAAAGAAAAGAGAACTTGTTATGGTTGTTACTATTGCTTCTCTTTTAGGTATTACTGGCCTAGGCACCGGAATTGCCTCTATCGTTCTCCAAAACCAAGGCTTCTCCCACCTAAGAGCTGCTATAGATGAAGATTTAGCCCGCATTGAAACCTCCATTACCCATCTTGAAAAATCCCTTACGTCCCTATCGGAGGTTGTTCTCCAAAACAGGAGAGGCTTAGATCTGCTTTTCCTTAAGCAAGGAGGGCTTTGTGCTGCGCTGGGCGAGGAATGTTGCTTTTACGCTGACCATTCTGGCATAGTTAAGGATTCCATGACCAAACTTAGGGAAGGAATTGAAAATCACAAACGTGAGTGAGAAACCCAAGGGGGTATCTCCTGGGGGCTTAATGGAATCCTCCCTTACCTCCTTCCTATATTAGGCCCCTTAGTAACCATAATCCTTATAATATCTTTTGCTCCTTGGGCCATAAAAAGAATAGTACAGCTAGTTAAGGACCAAATTGACTCTGCCCTAAGCAAGCCTATTCAAGTGCATTATCACCGGCTTCACCTCGCTGACCAGGGTTTGGATCCAGATCATCTGACTGCTACCCACCCTTATGGGTAAGAAACCCCCTCCTACGGGAGCAGCATATAACTCGAAAATATGCTTCTAGCGTATGCTATGATTGGTACCGCTGGGTGCGAGGCAAAGCACTGCAAAGGAGGGCCAAAGCAACTAAAGGCCATTTTCGAGCTCCTTGAGAAATATGCCTCATTTGCATAGGGGTTTTGCTCTGCCAAAAACTCCCCTCCCCAGAAAAACAGAGCCACAAACAACTTGGGGAATGAGGCCTCTATTTCCCCCAGCAGGTTAATGCCAAAAGAGTGCTCGATCAGCATTCTTCCTCCATCCTTTTGAAAAACAAAGGGAGGAGATGTTGGGGACGATTAAGGTAGCATGTATAAAATCCACCCTCAGCGATGCCGGAGATATGCAACATGACCACTAGGGCTGATGTAACAACAGTTTAAGTTGCCCTCAGCCTTCTACGGAAGTGATAGCCGTTCGTGCCTAAGATTCACATCTAGAGTGCTAGCTTTACTACCTGCCTTCTATCCCAGCAATAGTAGCCACCAATCCTGTGCTAGCCTTACATCTGCCATCTGCCCTAGCAACAGCAGCAGCCAATCCTAGGCCGCCACCCGTTCGTACTAGCCACTCCCTCTACCTTAGGGTATAGATACCCTGCCTCTTCAATAAAGTTTTGCAGCTTGATCAGAAACCTGTCTTGCTGTCATTCCTCGTGTCTCTTGTCCCATACCATTCCTCCCTCACAGGATTTGGAGCTTCCGTTGAACGTCCCGCCGGCTGGGACAGAGGATCACAGCTTTAATAGTGAACTCAGGCCATATATGCACTGGGCTGGCACATATTTGGAAAGCATGTCCTCTGGAAAAGAGTAGACTCCAGAAGCAGATGTGAAAGGGAACTTACTGCTAATAATGTATAAGCCAAGGCCAGCTGAAGAAGTCTTGGGAAGCTGCAGAGTGCAGCCAAACTGTTCTAATGAAGACTGATAACCATTTCCACCTCAAGCCAAACATCTGAGGTCAGAGTCTGGTCAGTGATTTAAGGATTGGAACAGTAATGGGTGGGAGGCCAGGGTGAGATCTCTCATATGGTGCACCAGTCTATACTTCCAGCAGTCTTTCAGTAGAACCATCTGCTGACCTGAGGCTTAACCCCTTTCAATGTTTGCCTATGATGATCTGAAATCTCAAAATGCAGATAGAGACAATATAAGGGGACTTGGGCCTCCAGGAGGATTGAGTCACTATTCAGTACGTGAGGTGAGATTACCACCTGTGATCCAAGGTTGCCTATTCAGTTAGTAAGTGGGAAAAAATATTTTGGATAAAGACCCAGCTCTTAACTTCTTGGAAGGAGATGGACTCCAGGATTTTAATAAATGGTAATTATAGGACCACAGTGGTTTACTAAAGGGAGCTTAAAATTTTGGGTTAGCACTTGTATACTAGTATGTCTCATTTGCATTTATTTGTATTTTACTTTCTTTTCCAAAAATAAGGCATCCATTCACCTCTGTGGGATTTTCGTTTTTGCAACAGGAATGGAAAGAGTAAGGACCAGGTAATATTTACCATCACCAAAAGTCGATCCATACAGAGAACATAAGCATATCTTTTTTGAATGTTACTTTAGTGCTAACAAATACTCTAAGCTCCTTGTGCTATATCAAGAGGGCTTGCCTCTCAATTATCTAAAACCTTACCTGATTGTTTTCACAGAGAATCAGAAGGAGCATAGCCCTTAATTACAACTTTTTGGACAAGAATTTACTTTGCTAAAGGCCCATTTCCCAGCATTCATATCCAAAAATAGTGCTGTTCATGGTGCTGAATATGCATTAAGAACTAGTGGCTTCAAGGTTACATTGTTGGAGACAGTTATTGCCTAGGAGTAAATCATTGAAGATGGATTGAAAAATGCTTGGCAAATCTTAAATCTTAGGCATTTTCACAATTGAATGAAACATTAATAATGATTAACCAAAGATTAGTTATTTCTAAAGTTGTTTAGTTCCTCATAAAGGGGAATAGAATATCATTATCATGCAATTTATTTAAAAGAAAGTTGGCATGGGTATTTGAAAGAAACAGTGGCCTGTCACATTGTGGAGCTAAATGGATAGAGATACAGACAGGGGAAACTATACTGAGGCATTGAAAAAACATACATGTCTATACAATGATTGAGGTCTTCTACCACCTTTAACCAATTTGTGTGACAGATTTTAACACCTTAGTACCTTGTACAGCTTCTGCTGTTTTCTAAGATCTCCAAATAGTGGTATAAAAGGTTTGGGGAAAAACTCATCCATACAGCAATGACATTTATAACTTTAAAATATCTATTACGTATCCAGGCCATGATTTTCAAGCTTGAATATTATACCGCTAGTAAATGTTACTATTGCAAATGTTCTATTATCACAGTTGCATAAAGCATAGAGAACTTTACAAAAATTAAAAAAAAAAAAACAGAAACAGTTAAATGATTGTATAAATGCAGCATTGTCTTTGTACATATCTGGAAATATACTTGACTTGATTATCAAGTTTCTTGAATCATCCAAAATGTTTATAAATTCAGAAATTTAGTAATGAATAAATAACTTCATACACTGAAATTAGAAATGTCTACTTTGAAAGGCAAGTGTATCAGAACTCATTTTCTATTGTGTCCTCATTTCCTAAGCAATATTCAATAACTAAAGGCATTCTGAAGCAGAATAGTTGCCATAATTCTCTTGGTCTTAGTCACTACCATCTCTTTTTCATTTGGGAAGTTTATTAGGAAGTTTTTATCATGCATAAAATACAGGATTCCAATATTGCACCCTATTATTAACACCTCACATTGGAGTGGTATATTTGTTACAAATGATGAAAGCATATTTTTATAATTGTACTATTAACTCGAGTCCAAGGTTTAACTTAGGGTTCACTGTTTATGTTGTTAAATTCCATGGATTTTTTTTTTTAAGTTTTATTCCAGTAACATATATAAAACCTAAAATTTCCACTTTTAACCACATTCAAATATATGATTCAGTGCTGCTGTTAATTACATTCACAGTATTGTGTTACGATCACTAACATCCATGATCAAAACTTTTCCATCATCCCAAATAGTAACTCTGTACATTTGAAGTCTTAACTAACTATTCCCTACCCCCACCCCATCCCCTGTAACCTATATTGTAGATTCTGACTTTATGAGTTTGCTTATTCTAATTATTTCATGTCAGTGAGATCATATAATATTTGTCCTTTTATATGTGGCTTTTTTCATTCAACTGTCTTCAAGTTTCATCCATGTTGTTTGTATCAGAACTTCACTCCTTTTTATGGCTGAATAATATTCCATTGGGTTGTGTGTATGTATATAATATGTTGTTTATCCATTCTTCGTTTGGTGGGAACTGGGATTGCTCCTATATTTTGGCAATTGTGAATAATGTTGCTATGAACCTTGGTGTGCAAATATTTTGTTGAGTCCATGCTTTCAAATATTTTGGTTTTATACCTAGAAGTGGAATTGCTAGGATATATGGTAATTCTATGCTTAACCTTCTGAGGAACTGCTAAAATGTTTCCACAGCAGGCTACACCATTATACATTCCCATCAACAATGAATGAATGTTCATATTTCTACACATCCTCTTCAACAGTTGTAATTTTCTGTTTTTTTTTTTTTTTTTTTTTTTTTTTAAGTAGTAGTCATTCTAGTGGGCGTGAAATGGTATCTCATTGTGGTTTTGATTTGCAGTTCCCTAATGGCTAATGATGTTGACCATCTTTTCATGCACTTTTTGGCCATTTGTATCTCTTCTTAGGGTAAATGTCTATTCAAGTCTTTTGCCCATTTTTAAATTGGGTTGTTTGTCTTTTTGTTGTTGAGTTGAAGGATTTTTGAATATATTTTGGATATTAAAACCCTATAGATAGGTGGTTTCCAAATATTTTTTTTTTCCAATTGAGTAGCTCGTCTTATTACATTAACAGTAGAGTCCTTTGAGGCACAAAAGTTTTAAATTTTGGTGAGGTCCCATTATCTATTTTTTCTTTTGGTGCTTATGCATTGAGTGTAAAGTCTAAGAAACCGTTGTGTAACACAAGGTCTTGAAGATGCTTCCCTGTATAGTTCTGGCACTTATATTCAAGTCTTTGCTGTATTTTGAGTTGATTTTTATATACAGTATGAAGCAGAGTCCACATTCATTCTTTTGCAAATGGAGATTGTTTTCCCAACACCATTTGTGGAAGAGATTATTCTTTCTCAATTGAGTAGACTTGGTACCCTTGTCAAAAATCAGTTGGTCATAGTTGGGAGGGTTGATTTCTAAACTCTCAATTTGATTCCATTGGTCTATATAACTGTCCTTGTGCCTGTACAATGCAGTTTTGATTACTGTGACTTTCTAATATGTTTTAAGTTCAGGAAGTGTGAGTCCTCCAACTTTGTTCTTTTTCAAGATAGCTTTGGCTACTCAGGGCCCCTTACCCATCCATATAAACTTTATGATTGGCTTCTCCCATTTCTGCAAAAAGGCTGTTAGAATTTGGGGGGTGGAGATTGCATTGAATCTGTAAATTGCTTTGGGTAGCATTGACATCTTAACCATATTTAGTATTTCAATCCATGAACATGGAAAGTCCTTCCATTTGTTTAGGTCTTCTTTGATTTATTTTAGAAATGTTTTGTAGTTTTCTGTGGACAAGTCCTTTACATCCTTGCTTAGATGTATTCCTAGATATTTGATTTTTTAGTTGCTATTATAGATGAAATTTTTTCTTGATTTCTTCTTCTGATTGTTCATTGATAGTATATAGAACCAATACTGATTTCTGTGGGTTGATCTTGTACCCTGCCACATTGCTGAGTTCATTTATTAGCTCTAGGATCTTTCTGCGGATTTTGCATGATTTTTTAGACATGTCATCCACAAAAAGGGAAAGTTTTACTTCCTCCTTCCCAATTTGGATACTTATTATTTCATTTTCTTGTCTGATTGCTCTGGCTAGAACCACCAGTACATTGTTGAATAGCAGTGCAGACAGTGGGCGTCTTTGTCTTATCCAGATCTTAGAGAGACAGCTTTAAGTCTTTCACTATTGAGTACGCTGTTAGCTGTGGGTTTTTCACATATGCTGTCTATCATATAGGACAGTTTCTATTTAATCTTGGTTTTCTAAGTGTTTTTTTACCAAGGAAGGCTGTTGGATTTTGTCAGATGCCATTTCTGCATCAATTGAGATAATCTGTTTTTTCCCTTCACTCTGTTAATGTGTATTGCATTAATTGATTTTTTTATGTTTGACCACCCTTGCAAACCAGTGATAAATCTCACTTGATCATGATGTATAATTCCTTTAATGTGCTGTTGAATTAGATTTGCTAGTATTTTGTTGAAGATTTTTTGCATTTATATTCATAAGAGATACTGATTTGTAATTTTCTTTTCTTTTGGTATCTTTAACTGACTTTGGTATGAAGGTGATGCTGGCCTCATAGATTGAACTAGGGAGTGTTCCCTCCTCTTCAAATGTTGGAAGTGTTTCAGCAGGACTGTTTTTAATTCATCTTTGCATGTTTGGTAAAATTCCTCTGTGAAGCAGTTTCATCTTGGGCTTCTCTTTTTTGGGAAGGTTTTAATTAATGCTTCATTCTCTTTATTAGTTATGGCTTGTTTAGATAGTCTATTTCTTCCTGAGTCAGTGTAGGTAGTTTGTATGTTTCTAGGAATTTGTTCATTTCATCTAGGTTATCTAATTTGTTGGCAAAAAGTTGTTCATAGTATCCTTTTAAAGTCCCTTTAATTTCAGTGGGGTTAATATCCCCCTTTTCATTTCTGATTTTACTTATTTGTGCCCTCTTTCTTTTTTTTTGTCTGTCTACCTAAAGGTTTGTCAAATTTATTGATCTTTGCAAAGAAGTAACTTTTGGTTTTCTTAATTCTCTCTATTGTTTGTTTTATTTTCTATTTCATTTATCTCTTCTCTAATCTTTGTTGTTTCTTTCTTTCCTTCTGCTCACTTTGGATTGAGTTTGCTTTTCTTTTTCTAGTCCTTTCAGTTTTGAGATTAGGTCTCCAATTTGAAAACTTTCTTCTTTTTAAAGTAAGCATTAGATCCATAAATTTCTCTCTCAGTACTGTTGTTGTTGTACCCCATAAGTTTTGGTATGTTCTACTTACATTTTTATTTGCTTCATGATATTTCCTAATTTCCTTAGGGATTTTCTCTTTAACCCATTGGTTGTTTAAGAGTACATTGTTTAAGTTCCACATCTTTCTGAATTTTCCTTTTCTCCTCCTCTTATTGATTTCTGACTTCATTCTGTTGTGGTCAGAGAAGGCCACAAATTTGTTTGTACTTGTTACATTTTCTTGTTGATTTGACCCCTTTATCAATGTATAATGACCGTCTTTTTTCCTGATAACAGTTTTGACTTAAAGTTTATTTTAACTGACATTAGTACAGCTACCACATCTCTCTTCTGGTTCCTACTAGTATGTTTTTTCCATCTTTTCACTTTCAGCATATGCATGCCTTTGAATTTAAGGTGAGTTCCTTCTAAACAGCTTAAAGTTGGGTCATGCTTTTCTTTCTTTTCTTTTCTTTTCTTTCTTTCTTTCTTTCTTTCTTTCTTTCTTTTTCTTTTTTTTTTAATCCATTCTGCCAATCTCTGTCTTTTGACTGGAGAGTTTAATTCATTCACATATAAAGTCACTACTGACAATGCAGGATTTTATTCTGCCAATTTACTATTTAATCTTTGTAAGTCTTATACCTTTTTATTTTTTGTCTTTCAATTCTTCTATTAATGTCTATTTCATATTTATTTGATTTTTGTATTGTACCTTAGTGAGTGACTTCTCATTTCTTTCTGGATATATTTTTCAGTATTTTCTTTTGGTTACCATGGGGTTCAAATTTAGCATCCTAAATACGTAACAGTCATATTTGATTTCAATAGCATTCACATAACACTGTTCAATATCCATCTGTCCCCCCATATTTTTGTAGTTGTTACAAATTATATCTTTGTACATTGTATGTCCAATACCATATATTTATCACTACTAATGATGCACTTGCATTTTAGCACCTGTAGGAAGTAAGAAGTGGAATTACATTAAAAAAAATAAAATAAAATACAGTAGTACTGGCATTTATATTTACCCAAATGGTTACCTTTACCAAAGTTTTTTTTTATTTCTTTGTGTAGCTTTGATCCAGTGTCTAGTGTCCTTTCCTTTCAGTCTGAACTCCCTTTAATATTGCCTGTAGGGCCAGTCTGGTGGTGATGAACTCCTTCAGCTTTTGTTTATCTGAGAATTTCTTAATATGTCCCTCATTTTTGAAAGAGAGTCTCACTGGATATAAAATTTTTGGTTAGCGATTGTTTTCTTAGAGCACTTTACATATTTCAACCCACTGCTTTCTTAACTCCATGGGATTTTAATTAGCAATTGGCACTTATTCTAATTGGGACTCCCCTGTACATAACATGTCACTTTTCTCTTGCAGCTTTGAGAACTCTTTCTTCTTCTTTGCATCCAACAGTTTGATCAGTATGAGATGGGGTATGATATGCATTCTTAAAGCTAATTCATTCCTGTGGATCTTTCGGTGAGTAGGATCTTTTGGTGAGTAGGATCTTAAACTGAGGTGTGATCCACCTCATTCAGGGTGGGTCTTAATCCTCTAACTGGGGCCCTTTATAAGAAGATAAAATTCAGAGAAAGACACAGATGAAAGCAACAGAAGCTGAGGAAGAAGCTATGAAAGCCAGAAGCTGGAAACAGTGAAACTCAGAAGAGAAGGGAGAAACCAGCAGATGCTGCTGTCTAACAGAGGAGTCCAGGATCACTGGCAGCCTGTCTTCCGGAAGAAGGTATCATCTTGATGATGCCTTGATTTGGACATTTTCATGACCTCAGAACTGTAAGCTTATAAACTTATAAATTCCCATTGTTAAAAGCCAACCCATTTTGCATTTCAGCAGCCTAGCAGACCAAAACGTGAGGCATATTTTTCTTCATGTTTATCATATTTAATGTTCTCTGAGCTTCTTGGATGTGCATATTCATGTCTTATGCTAAGCTTGGGAAGTTCTCTGTCTTTATTTCTTTGAAAATTCCCTCTGCCCTTTTCTTTTTTTCTTCTACTCTGGGATTCCCATAATAGGTATATTGAATACTTGATGGTGTCCCAGAGATCTCTGAGGGTATTTTCACTTTTTATAATTCATTTTTCTTTCTGCTCCTCAGCCTGACTCATTTCAAATGTCTAGTCTTTGAGTTGGCTCATTTTTTCTTACACCAGCTCCAATCTGTTGTTGAAACCCTCCTGGGAATCTTTCATTTCAGTTATTGTGGTCTTCAACTCCAGTAGTTCTGTTTGGTTGCTTTTTAAAATTTCTCTCTCTTTATTGAGATTCTCCTATTCTTCATTCATTGTTTTCCTGATATCCTTTCATTCTTTTTTTATTTTTTCATCTCCTTGAGCATATTGAGGATCATCTGATTAACTTCTTTATCCAGTATATCAAAAATTAATCTTCTGCATTGATGCTTTCTATTTTTTAATCCTCTTCCTTTGGATGGGTCCCCATTTCCTGTTTCTTCATTTGCCTTGTAACCTTTTGTTGCTCACTCTATCTTTTAATATTTTAAAATGTTAACTCTGGGATTTACTCCCTGGATGTCCGTTGCTTGATCTTGTACCTAGCTGGCAATATGACAGAGCTTTTCTTGAGTGCCATGAGCTAATAATACCAAGCAAACCTAAGAAAAAACAAAAACAAAAACAAAACAAAAAACACTTTTCGCTGTCTTTGCAAATTGGCTTTGCATTGTATGATGCAGTCAGTCAGAGTTCAGAACCTGTTTTAGGAAGTCAGTCCAAGCTGATTGCAAAGTGCAGGGTCCTCCATCTCTTTTCTGGACCTGTGTCTTGTCCTGGGCTTGTGTTTGCTAGAGGTCTCAGAAAGAGGTACTCAGGAGGAGACTCTTAGGCACAGTTCTAAGCAGGTTTAGCCTCTCCTTTGCAGTAACGAGCTTCATAAGGGCAGGCCCCAAGACAGAGGGCTTGGCATACCAAGCCTTCAGTCCCCAGTGTTTGTGAGAATATCATCAACAATCCAGGTGAGGAAGTCCAACTCTTCTGCGTTTTCCCCCAGCTCCTCAGGGGGCCCTGCATATATGTTTTCATTCTCCACCCAAATTACTTTGGGGTTTATTGCTATTTCACTCTAACCTATACAAACCTACCCTATCTCACTTCCTATTCAAAGTTCCATGTAATTGTGGTGTTTGAATAAACTGACTATAGAAGTTATATTGTTTAGAAAATATAGATCCTTCACGAAATAAACATCTCTTCCCTTGGTCTCACATGGAAGTTTAAGTTTTAACATACAGTCAATTTCAGCATTTACCCTTTGGCCCGATTTGCCCTAGTCTTAACCAGATCTACTTCATTCATATCTCTAATTGAAGTCTGGGCTCTTTTTCAGCTTTTTTTTTTTTTTTTTTTAGCAGTTGCTGTATGCATTAGTACTGACATTCATATCTGCTGAGCTCTAGCTCTGAGTTTCAGGTGTTACACAGATACCCAAAGTTCCAGAGACCAATTAGGTTATACAAAAAGGGGTCAGCATCTCAGAGTTTGGAGATAGCTGTTACAATTCAGGTAGAAGTTTGACTGCTGTAAGAGCTTACAATCTAGGGACCATTACCATAACTGTTTCCCTGTTAGGCTGTTCTCTAAGTTTCAATTCTGAGTTTACACATTGTAATTAGTCCACATTGGTGTGGCATTTTAGTGTTTGCTTTGTTTCTGGCATACTTCACTCAAAATGCTATCTACAGGATCCATTCACCTTGTTGAGTGTCTCACAGCTTCACTCCTTGTAGTTGCTCAGTATTCCATTGTATGCTGTTCTGGTTTGTCAATGCTGCCGGGATGCCAAATACCAGAAATGGATTGGCTTTTATAAAGGGGGTTTATGTGGATAAAAAGTTACAGTCTTAAGCCCATAAAGTGTCCAAGGTAAGAGGGTACCTTCACTGAAGGATGACCAATGGCATCCAGAAAACCTCTGTTAGCTGGGAAGGCACATGGCTGGCATCTGCTTGCTCCCAGGTTACGTTTCAAATTGGCATTGTCCAAAATGTCAGTGTCAGCTTCCAACGGCTGTCTTCAAAATGTCTTGGTAAGCTGCAGCCCCTTTCTCAGCTCCTGTGCATTCTTCAAAGTGTCCCTCTTGGCTGTAGCAAGCTTGCTCCTTCTGTTTGAGCTTTTATAGGGCTCTAGTGAACTAATCAAGGCCCATGCTGAATGGGCAGGGCTATGCCTCCATAGAAATCATCTAATCAGGGTTATCACCCACAGTTGGGTGGGTCACATCTCCATGGCAAGACTCAAAGAATTATAATCTAATCAACACTAATATGTCTGCCCACACAGATTGCATCAAAGATAAGGGCATTTTGGGGGACATAATATATTCAAACCAGCATATATGCATACACCACAGTTCACCATTCTGTTCCTCAGTCGCTGTACTCTTAGGCCACCTCCACCCATTTCAAATCGTGAACACTGCCTCCGTAAATACCAGTGTGCAAATGTCCATTCATGTCTCTGCTCTCTGGTCTTCCAAGTACATACCCCATAATGAGGTTGCAGGACCTTATGACCCCCACATACTTAGCCTCTTTTGGAACCACCACACTGACTTACAGAAAGGCTAAACCATTCTGCTTCCTTATCAATAACTACGTACATCCCTCTCTTCATGTTTTCTCCAGCACTTTTACCCTATTTATATTTTCCCTACAATTTTATAGAGGTATATTCACACACCATACAATTATCCATAGTGTACAATCAGTTCATGATATCATCATATCATTGTACATTTATCACCACAGCACTTGAACATATTGATTAATATGAAAAAGTTTTTTTTTTAGCAAATAATAAAAAAAGATAATAAACAGAAAAATAAAATGTCATACAACACAATATAATAGTAAGGACAGAAAACAACACTACTACCAAGAATCCCATATCCCTCCCTTATATCCCCCTCTCATACACAATTAGCTTTGGTATATTGCCTTTGTTACATTAAATGGAAGCACATTACAATGTTGCTGTTGACCATAGACTCCAGTTTACTTTGATTGTGTTTTTTTCCCAAATACCATCCCTTTTTCGACATTCTGCATGGTTGACATTCATTTGTTATCAGGAGCATACTGTCTTTTAATATTCTCCACTGCCTTTGTTCAGGGTGGGTTGGAACAACGGCTGCCCACAGAACCAAGCCCCCAGCAATCTGAAGTAGCTAATCAAAAGCAGTGAACAGTGATACTCCAAAATTCTTCCTCACTCCCACACCTTCCCCACCTTCTGGTCTTGGGAAACTGGGTTTGATGTCCCCTTCTGGCACCTGCAAGATATGCTGGGTCAAGACCCCACTGCTCCTGCTGTTAGAGTGGAGGCTGGGTGACAGCAACCTCCACACAGAGCAATTTACTGGTATTTGCTATAATATACTAGCATCTTCCTCCTGCCATTCCCTGGATCCTGTACAATATTCTGTTGGGCTGTGGAAGTTCAAAGTATTTGATTCATTTCCTGCCTGTTTAATAGTTGTTCCGGTGGAGAGACTGATTCCTGGAGCTTCCTACTCTGCCATCTTCCCTGAAACTGAATCTCCAACCATATCTTGCATTTTATATTTATTCTGGTGCTCTGGGCATTAAGACTCTCTCCAACTTGCTCTGAATCCAGCTGCATTCATGTTTGTCCATCCATGATGTGGGGCTTTTTGTTTCACAGAAAATAGTTCTTTCCTTTTGCACATTAAAAGTCCTTCATTTCAAGAGTTTTCCTCTCATTTGACTTCATGATAGTGTTCATTTATGATGTTAAAAAAAATCAATAAATTATAACATTAGGTGTAGTCTCAAGTTAAAAAATTTTGCAGCAAAGCCAATGTGGGGCATGCCATTTTCACCTCTTCCTCTTTCCTTCTTTCTTCCTATTCTGTTTTTTTTTAAAAGTATGTTTGTATGTATGTGTGTATGTTTGCATGTGTGTTGTAGAAATGTGGTCTGGTGAAATTCTCAGACCAGAGAAGCTTCCTAATCTTTCCCCAGACAGTTGCCCCAGCGGCCTATCAACTCATTGAGAGTGGCATTCATTACCTACTTGTAGGTTGATGAAACAAGAATTTCTCAGTAGCTTTTAAATTAATGACATAGAAAATAGTCTTTTCAAGGTTTAAAAGCAAAAGATGGGCATGTTGAAAGAGAAGATGACATTTGAAACACAGGAACTTGAAAACTCAGGTATTAAATTTCTATTGCTATAAGAGAGCATAAAATATACCTGTCTGGAGGGTAGGAGATGGTGTGATGATGATAAGATATGACTGGATCTTGGTTACTAAGTGTTCCTGAGAAATATCATCAAGCCAAATTTCAATGTGGGAAATGATAGCAACCCTCAGATCCAAGAGTTGAGAGGGTTTTTGCCTCAATTTCCTTTCTGGAACCCTGGGATTTACAACCTCATAAACCTCTGTAAAATGGTGTGGGAAAAGCAAATTGTAAAGGGCAACATGGCTGTTTTGCTGAGGAGAGATCTGAGGAAGCATCCTTCTTCCTATGCTTCTGAGTTTCCTTTGGATTTCTGTGCCCAGAACTCACACTCTCCCATCCTCAACTTGGAAAGACCACAGACATGGTCTGTAGATTCAAAGGCTTGGCAGTCAAGACTAGTCAATCAAAGACCATAGCAGGATTTCATATTACAGTAGAATCCATGGAGGAGAAAGAGAACAAAGGTTAAATGCTAGGTGTAATTTTTCCGTCTTAGTGCAAAATTACTATGGATTTACCTGGAAAAGACCTTCCCTGAAGCTGTGATGTCATGGAAGTGCATCTTTTGTGCACACCAAGAATTGAGATGCCATCCTGGGATGAAGTGTTAAGAGGGAAGAATCCATGAATTTGACTGAATTTAAATCAGAAATGACTAGTAAATACTGGATTTATCTGTACATTCTGGGAAGTGTCTATATTAACTATTCTGTTAAGCAGCAACAAAGGCTTGAGATTATTTCATGCATTAATTCAACAATTTTTTTGAGTGCTTACTATGTATCAGTGAGTTTTGTAGACATTGGTGATACAGCAGTGAGGATAAAAATTACAGGACCAGCACCCATGGAACTTTGATTCTCAGGTGGGAGGAGAGACATAGAAAAACATAAATAAGTATAGAAAATGTCAGGTTGGGTTAAACGATATGGGGAATTATAAATCAGGAAAAGGTATAGATAGTAATGTGGGGGCTATTTCAGGAAGCCTAGTGAAGGAACACTTTCTGTGGAATTAGCATTTCAGCAGAGACCAGAAAGAAGTGAGAGGAAACACCTTGTGGATATGGAAGGAAGGGATGAACATTCCAGGTAAAGAAACTACAAGTGAATAGGCTCAAATAAAGAAATATTTCTTTATGACTTGAAAGTCATGCAACTCATGCATAGTTTAAAACAAATTTTCTTAATAAAGATAATGCAGAAATAAATTTTGTTGGATAATAAAAGAAGGTTTTAGAGAGCAGTTTGCTTACCTAAAGAACTTTGCTTAACTATATAAGGGCTAATTGCTTAAAAAATGCTTATGAATTAGATATGGACAAGACAAACAGACAAGGTTGGAGTAAAATATTTTGAGTACTTGTTCTATTTAAAGAAAATGAAACTAGTAAAGAAATTGATGATTCATTATGTGAATAGTCTATGCAATAAAGGATGTGCTACAGTCAGAAGACATATACCTGGAAAAGACTTTGGCATGTCAGTAAAAGATTGTGAATGAGTGTACACTGATGTGTTACGAAAAAATGCAATGTTTAGGGCATGTAAGTGACATCTTTCATTATACCTACATCAACAGGTTTGTTTTTACTTTTTTGACAAAATGGCAAAATACTGAATATACATTAACAGAACTTAACCTAAGTGGGGAAGAGAGAGGGATATTAACATGCCACTAGCTGTATACACATATACCCCAATAAAGGATATGAGATTCTGTCCCTTTACTTAGCCATTCCGCTTTGATGCAAATTTTCTCTGTGAGTTGATTCTAATGGTGAATAAAATGGAGATAAAAATAGTGACCAGTCAACAGTATTTTCTTTTTAATTTGCATTTTTAACCTTTGAAAATGAAGTCTTTCAAGTACAAGAGAAAGGATCAGAAAAACAAAGAATTTAGAAAGTGAATGATATTCAAATTCTATGAAAATGCTAGAGTTAAAACTTCAGATTCCAGAATTCTTTTTGAGACTGTTCAGCTGTATGTGTATGTTTGTGGGAGTAAGAGACTTATCAATATGAGCAACACATTGTATAGTCCACAGATTTTTCCATTAAGCTTACATTAAAAAAAAAAATGTTGTAACACAAGAGGAAACAAGATCAGCATTCTCAATATGGGAATGATGGAATTATCTATCATTCTGTGTCAGACAGTCTATCAAGCTACACTGCATAGCTGAAAGCAGCTTTTGGGATATGCTGCTGGAGGGCCTATTTTCCCTGTCTGAAGTCAGTTTATAAGGTTAAGTATATTTCAGAAGTTATTCAAGATGTTAGTATTATTTAAGAAACTCTTCAAACCTATTTCACTCCCCTTTGTATTTTTATCTGTAACAACCTTTTAGGATAGTGGGCTTTACAATTTTTGAAACCACCTTTTATGTTGCTTATTCATCTTAAATACCTTGCTGAACTTAAGGGGCATTTTGAGATTTAGGCAAGAGTGTGGCTATTTATGTTAATTAATTCTGATTTTATAGATTTTTATAATTGTTTCTTGAGTTTAACTTTTTCATTTGTAAAAGAAACTATCTTTAAATCTCCCTTTATGCTGTGCCCTCCTCTGCCCCAGTCCCTTTTGCCTTTCATTTCTCTTCTTTGGCCCTTATATAGTATACTTTAGTTAGTGGGCTCTATGGCACAGAAAAGAAAATTATACATGTACTAGATGGATACGATTTATTATTTTTTTGTTTCACTGCCAATATTTTTTCTTGATTAGCCTATTGTTGCAGTTCTTTGACAGCAGCAATCTATTGAGCCATTGTCCCCAAAGAACAATCTTCAGGGACTCAGTTTTCTTTCCAAAATTCAGCATTCATTTCTACTATAACAGAGCAAGGAGAATTAGGACCTGGAACCTACCTTCAAGGTTCTCATCAATGAGTCCTGATGGATATAAAACAATCTGGAAAAGTGTGCTGGAGCTAAGAGCTTGGTCTTGTTGCAAGGACATGGTACTAATTTATTCCTGGGAAATGCTGTGTGTCAGAACTCAGGGCCCCGGGCCCTCCTCTCCATAGTGATTTTACATAGTCACCTACTTGACCCGGATAGATGTTAAAAGTCATCAGACCTCCCCAGGGGAAGAAAAAATTATTGTTTACAAAGCATTGAAACTCCCTCTCCTCCCGTGATCACTGTTGATAACAATCTCCACATCCTTGGGTCACAGGACCTTGCCAAAACTCTGTTCTCACACCCTCCTTGTCCTAACCCTTACAAACCACCCCCTGGTACTCCCTACTTTTGCAGAGTGCTAACTTCCATCTTTCCCTGCCGGCCACCACTGTGGAACAAATCATCTCCTATACATAAGTCCTACTAAACTCTTGTCTAACTCCGTGTGTGGCATGTTCTTGATCCTAGGGCTAAGCTGGGTGTGACACTGTATTTAGGTAGTAATTTATGAATTGGAGTAGGTAGGTGTAAAGGATGAGTAAATATTTGCCATTTAGAACAGCAAAGTCTATACTCTTAATGACTCTTTAGTACCCCCAAAACCCTCTCAGGTTCATGTGTCCTTTAAACTAGTTAATGGGGTGGTACCCTGAGGAAGACTGTAACAGTTTTTGTGAGGTGTTTGGGGACAAGAATAGATTGAATATGCTAACCTTGCTGTCACAAAAGATGCATAATTTTCCTCCAAGAAACAGTATTAAGAAATTACCCTTTTTCCAGTGTGCCCACAATATATGCAACAAAGGCAAGCAGTGGGTAGCAGACCATCAGGAAACAACAGTGAGGATGGCAGCCCTTTTTCTTTTTTTATCATAAATGTGGTGATTTGGAACTGTATGTAACCCCAAAAATTGTATTCTTAAAGTTAATCCATTTCTGTGAGTGTAAACCTATTGTAAGTTGGTTTTCATGAGGTTACTTCAGTTTAGGTATGGCCCAGAGAGGGTCTTAACACTTCTTACTAAAGTACATTATAAATGGGTTGAATACAAAGGGTGAGAAAGTCATGGAAGCAAGAAGATGAAAGTAATGGAATCTGGAGGAGACGAGCGAGACCAGCAGACACTAGCATGTGCCTTGCCAGGTGACAGAGGAGTCCAGGATCACCAGCAGCCAGCCTTCAGGAAGAAAGCATTGACCTGATGATGCCTTGATTTGTACTTTTTCATGGCCTCAAAACTAAGCTTATAAGCTAATAAACTCCCCTTATTAAAAGCCAACACATTTCATGGTATATTGCTTTTAGCAGCCCAGCAAACTAAAACAATAAGAAAAATTTGAATTTTACATTTTTTTAGTAGTTTTATGAGCAAAAATTAAGAGGCTACAGGCAACACAAATGACTAAAGAAACAGTTTGTGTTATTCTTCTAATATTTTTAGATTTAAATATATTTCTCTATAACCCATGTATTAACAGCAAAATCTATACTTCTCTCACATGAAATTAATGCTAGATTCTATTAGAAATAATTCATTTTTCCCCTTTTGCTTTCTGGGGCTGATATTCAATGAAATACTTGCTTTTACAGAATCCATAAGCATAACATTAAAGTTACTTTACATTTATTATCTGTTCACATGTTCCAGTTTTGGAAAATGGAAATACATTTTCCTGCACATATGGGGCTACCTGTATACAGTATATAAATTTATGCTAGTTATTTTACCATTGGTTTTTGCCAATTTTTCATGATATACTTGATTTATTTTCATGTTTATTAGAGGAATTTATTGTTTACCATGTGTGCCAGTTTGAATATATTGTGTCCCCCAAATGCCATTATCTTTGATGTAATCTTGTGCAGGCAGACATTATCAGTGTTGATTAGATTATAATTCTTTGAGTGTTTCTGTGGAGATGCATCCCACCCAGCTGTGGGTGATGACTCTGATTGGATAATTTCCATGGAGGTGTTGCTCTGCCCATTCAGGGTGGGTCTAAGTTGAGTCACTGGAGCCATGTAAATGAGAAGAAGCCATATAAATGAGAGAAGCCAAGAGAGGAACGTTGAGAGAGGACAGATATCCCACATGCAACTAAGAGTGACATTTTTGAGGAACTGCAGCCTAGAGAGGAATGTCCTGGGAGAAAGCCATTTTGAAACCAGAACTTTGGAGCAGATGCCAGCCACGTGCCTTCCCAGCTAACAGAGGTTTTCTGGACACCATTGGCCATCCTCCAGTGAAGGTACCCGATTGTTGATGTGTTTACCTTGGACACTTATGGCCTTAAGACTGCAACTGTGTGACCAAATAAACCCCCTTTTATAAAAGCCAATCCATCCCTGGTGTTTTGCATTCCAGCAGCATTAGCAAACTAGAACACCATGGTTTGTTTCTTAGTTACCAGTGTTGTGAGAAATACAATACTGTGGGTTTCTTTTACCTTTACTGTTCTAGAGTTTGTTGCCTGACATCTACCAGTGTTTACTAATGTAAATGTATTTCTTTTGTGTGTTTGATATTATGATTTTTACCTCATATTCAAAAACTTTAAAATTCTCTTGGATTCTATATATATGAACAAAATTTTTGTTTCAGTAAAACCACTTTGAACTACTTTTAACATATGACAACACATATTTAAACAATTTTTTTCCTTAAAAAATCTGTCTAAAATGTGGTTGATTTATATTATATCATTATATCATATACCTGGGAAAAAATAGAACTCAAAGAGGCACTGGATGAATGAGAATAAAGTAGCTCTACAAGCTAAAAATAATTTTAAAAAGAAAAGGCCCTATTTCCCACATAGATCCATCATATCGTAAGCTCACATTGGAAAACCACACCTTTGCAAATGTTTGATTGTTTCTTTTAAAATAGGCTATACATTTTTTCAGGGCAGATACTATTTCTTTCTTTCACGTATCCCCAGGACCTAGCAGTTGCATGGAAAATATCAGTTGCCCAGTAGATATTTCTTAAAGGAATGAAGGAATGAATAAATTAATCAGCATGGAGGAAGTGAGGTTAGAGAAGTTTGGAATCCTTTTCATTAGTAAGATTAGATGACAATGTCTAAAAAAACTGAAAATAACAGCTGCCTCACAACTGTAAGTTACTGTGATTTTATACCTATAAATGGAATCATTTACATCTGTGCTGTTTGAATGTACTATGTTCCCCCAAATGCCATTATCTTTGACACAATCTTGTGTGGGCAGACGTATCAGTGTTAATTAGATTGTAATTCTTTTAGTGTTTCCATGGAGATGCGACCCACCCTACAGTGGGTGATGACTCTAATTGGATAATTTCCATGGAGGTGTGGCCCTGCCCATTCAGCGTGGGCCTTGATTAGTTTACTAGAACACTATATAAGCTCAGACAGAAGGAGTGAGCTTGCCACAGCCAAGAAGGAGGGACAGTTTGAAGAATGCACAGGAGCTGAGAGAGTAACTGCAGATGAGAGACAGTTTCAAGATGGCCATTGAAAGCAGACTCTTGCTCCGTAGAAGCTAAGAGAGGACAAACACCCCAAGAGCATTTTTGAGGAACTGCAGCCTAGAGAGGAACGTCCTGGGAGAAAGACATTTTGAAACCAGAACTTTGGAGCAGATGCCAGCCATGTGCCTTCCCAGCTAACAGAGGTTTTTCTGACACCATTGGCCATCCTCCAGTGAAGGTACCCAATTGCTGATGTGTTACCTTGGACACTTTATGGCCTTAAGACTGTAACTGTGTAACCAAATAAACCCCCTTTTATAAAAGCCAATCCATCTCTGGTGTTTTGCATTCTGGCAGCATTAGCAAACTAGAACATCTAAATAATTACTTTCACTTGATGTCATTAAAATTCATCTGCTACTTCTTTTCTGTCTTGAATTAAAGGCTTTTATAGGTGTGGTCCCCCCACATGATTTTGACACCTAATTATCCAGAAATTTACACATATATATTTTCCTTCTTTCTCCAGAATAGATGTGAAAACATTAAGTAAAATTGGTGTCTAATGAATTACACTTATTCAGTGAAAGAATTGCACGCACCTCTGCATTCTATGTGTTATTCCTAAGACTAGTTATTTATACTTTACAAAACAACAAGAAATCATATCTCAGCTCTAAACCACTGGATGGAGATCATCTAATCCTGGATGTTTAATGGCCTTGACAATGTGACCATGGTAGAGAAAACATTTGAATACTATCTTTCAATTCAGTTCTCATTTCAAGAAACACAGGTGTTTTGTTTTTTTTTTTAATTCAGTTTTACTGAGATATATTCACATACTATACAATCATCCATGGTGTACAAGTACCATCTTATAGGTGTACATTCATCACCCCAATCTATTTTTGAACATTTCCACACACCAGAAAGAATCAGAATCAGAATAAAAAGTAAAAATAAAAAAAGAACACCCACATCACACCCCCCATCCCACCCTATTTTTCATTTGGGTTTTGTCCCCATTTTTCTACTCATCCGTCCATACACTGGATAAAGGGAGTGCAATCCACAAGGCTTTCACAATCACACTGTCACCCCTTGTAAGCTACATTGTTATACAATCGTCTTCAAAGGTCAAGGCTACTGGGTTGGAGTTTGGTAGATTCAGGCGTTTACTTCTAGCTATTCCAATATATTAAAACCTAAAAAGTGTTATCTATATAGTGCATAAGAATGTCCATCAGAAAGACCTCTCGACTCCATTTGAAATCTCTCAGCCACTGGAGCTTTGTTTCGTTTCATTTTGCATCCCTCTTTTGGTCAAGAAGATGTTCTCAATCCCATGATGTCAGGGTCGATTCATCCCCGGGAGTCATATCCTTCATTGCCAGGGAGATTTAAACCCCTGGGAGTCAGGTCCCACGTAGAGAGAAGGGCAGCAAGATCACCCACCTTAGCCACATCTGAGCAACAAAGAGGCACTCACGGGGAGACTCTTAGGCACAGTTATAAGCAGGTTTAGCCTCTCCTTGAAGCAACAAGCTTCACAGGGGCAAGCCCCAAGACAGGGCTCAGCACATCAAGCCCTCAGTCCCCAATGTTTGTGAGAACATGAGCAACAATCCAGGTGAGGAAGTCCAGCATCTCTGCATTCTCACCCAGCTTTTCAGGGGGGGCCTGAATATATATTTTTATTCTCCAATAGGTGGTTTTTTTATTGTTTGGTTTTGTAGACATTATCCTGCTTGCTAATATTCCAGTTCTTTCTAGTCACCAGACAAATTGCAGTCTCCTCTCTGTGTGATGTTATGTGTTGAAATATGTATGGAAGAGATGTAGGTTAGTGCTTGTGTAAATGTTGAAGATCTGGGATATGTAATCATGGAACAAGCTGTTGAAATGGAATTGAACTAAGATGAAAGCAGCCTAGAATGCTAAACAAATGGAAGACATTTGTCCTGAAGAAATGTACAGACCCAAAGTAGATTGTACATGAAGGAGTAGTAAGCAATTCTTACTAAGATTTTCGTATTGTTTTGTACACAGTTTAGTGTAGTCTCTCTTGACTGATACAGACATACAGGTATTATAAGGTAGATAACCACACAATCAAATTATTTAATAGTTTAAAGACTATACTTACAGTCACTTAATAAGCTTAAGGACCATGGTTAAAATACATGCACAAAATGTAATTCTGAATGTTTTTGAGAGCTAAGATACAAATACATATTTTCTAAAATCATAGGCTCGGTAGCAAGTTAAACTATTCTGTGAACCTCATTTTCTTCATGTGTATAATGAATATATCTTATATGTGATTGTTGTAAAAATTAAACAATATGCATTATCATAGTGTTTATTACATAGGAAATGAATCAAATAGCCAAAAAAATTAACCAAATAAATATCTTAAGAGATTGCTTTTATTGCAGTGGAAACACATTCCTGAGGGGGGAAAAATCATTCAAGCCATATATGTAGTTTTTAAAAGTCTGGTAAAATAAATGCCAATCTAATGAAAGAGATTACTATGAAGAAAATATAAACATGACATTTTGTTTGCATCAAGCATGATACACTTGGTAGTCAAATATGTGTATTTGAAAGTATACCCAACTTAAAATTAAGACAAACTTAACAGCAGCTGGATCATTTTAAAGACTAATCCACTAAACTTTTTCAAATGTGTATTCTGAAGCTCCCTATAATTATGGCTTTTCATAACATGTCATTTTTCTGTTTTATTAGGAACACAACAGTATAGTTAAATCACATATAATTTTTTCCTCTGAAACTGTTTTTAAAACATGTTACTGTAAATGAAGGCATAAAAGAAGAAATGATCCAAAAATTTCCTGAAATAAAATTTTCAAATATGAGTGTCTACGTATATGAGAAATTAAACACAATGCTTTACAAAAGGAGACTATTTTAATATTTTTCCCCTTGGCTTTCAATGTGCCTTATATATGTTCAAACTGATTAAACTTTACGTGTATCAATCCTCAGAATAGGAATGTGTGACTTTTAAAATAATTATGTAACATTTCTGATGATTTAATCCAATTTTCATAATACTTCAAAATTCTTTAATCTTAGAGAAAGTTTAGTAATAAAAACTGAAAATGAAAAAGTTCATTGTTAAAACAAACTGTATTGATTTGACAAATCTCAGTCAATATATAATGGGAAACCTAATGTATTAAGAGTTCTTCTTTTGTAGCAAGTCTATTTTTCATATATTGGCTACCTTTAAACATACTAAAATACAGTAGTTAAAATAATGAGTAATGAAATAAATAATATGAGGATTTCATTCTATCCTGCTTTTGTCTGTGTTGAATGAAATTTATTAATACGCAGGAAAACCTGAAAGTATTCTGAGCATGGGTATTGCATTAGTTTCCTATTGCTGCTGTAACAAATTAACTTAAGCGGTCTAAAAAATACAAATTTATTATGTTATGTTTATGGAGGTCCCATATGCAAAAATGTGTCTTACTGGTTAAAATCAAGATATTGGCAGATTATCTGCTGGAGACTGTAGGGAAGAATTTTTTCTTTGTCTTTTCTAGATTCCAAAGCCTGCCTGCATTGATCTTCAAATCCAGCAGCGTAGCATCTTCCGCTCTTTCTTGGAGAGGTCCTCACGTTGCCTTCCTTGACTCTAACTCTACTGCCCCCTTCTTACAACTGCCCTTGCCGTAAGATTGGGCCACCCAGATAATTCAGCGTCATCAGCCTCCCCAACTTGGGACTTAATCACATCTGCAAAGTCCCCTTTGTCATGCAAGGTGACATATTCACAAGTTCCAGGGATTAGGAGGTGGGTATCTTTGGGGAGCCATTTTTCAAGCTACCACAACCATGCTTGATTTTTCTAAAATAGCTAGGTTTATGAAGAGGTAGGGCTTTTATTGGTTGATGATATTTTATAACTATTATTATACAGATTCATCAAAAGAACTCCAAGTGGGAAGAGGAACTACTTAAAAAAAAAGCCTTAATAATTATGGGGTTTGCAACTTTTCCATTCTTTTTTGAAACTCTGCTTTCCATGGATGGGCATAATCCTTCCCACTGCACTGGCTTCAGTCCCTCAGCTCTGCCATGGGCAGCTCCCCAAAGGCAATCAGTCCAGCAGAAGGCCAGTTGTTTGACAGCTAACTTAAAAAAAATTCTCTGATCAAATAGAGATACTCTAGGATAATATTAGTTTTGATCTTTAGGATTTACATGGACAGATAAGGGATGAATTAGGCAGCTTTCAAAGAAATCTGAAATTGAAACAGAGAGAGAAGTTTGCCAGAAAAAATATAGGGCACCCAGTTAAATTTAAATTTTAGATAATCAATAAATAATGTTTTAGTCAAGTATGTCTCAAATATTGAATGGGACATACTTAAACTAAAAAAACAAATTATCTAAAGTTCAAATTTAATTGGGGGTCCTATATTTTTACTAGCTAAAGTTAACAATCCTACAGAGAAGTGATAATGGCCATGAACTAGCTGAGGTTATAAGGAAAGGAAGTAGAAGCTGTAAGAAGGAGCACAGTTTGAGGGTAAGCAGAGACTCCTAACTTGTTCTTTGTATTAAACCAACAGGAAGATGATTTGCAAAATACTTAAAGATGAGAGCTCTCATAAATCTTTAAGAAAAAAGGCAAACACCATAGTAGTAATGGACAGATGATATAAATAGGCAATTCATAAAAGCAGATGTAAAAACTAGCTAATAAACAACATTAAAATATGTTGAACTGCACTGATAATTGAAGGGATGTTAAAACAATGAGCTTTTTTTGTTTTTACCATTTTTATAAGCAGAGATAAAAAGATTGGCAATATTCAAAGTTAGCAAGAATATGGAAAAATTGGAACTCCCATACATTTTTTTTTGTAACAGTCTTAATTGGCTTAATACCTTTTGGAGGAGTATTTGGTGATACATTATCCAAAGACATGCATGAGTCATGAAAATATAGGATCATATCAGGAAATCTCCTTTCACTCTCCTTGGGCTGGTGATTGAAGGGCTTAGACCCTTAAGCCAACTTCTTTGATAGGATGGAGTCTCAGCAGCCATTAAGGAGACAAAATAAAGATCTGTCCCCCCACAGAATCTCTAGACAGAAAAGGAATTTCTTTCCTTATAAGTCTCAAGTCTGTCCTCTTCTTTCAATTTTTAACATTTACCTCTCTAATCCAAGCCACCGTCATCTAACTCCTATTTTTCCAAGAACCATTTTAGTCCACCAAAATTCCTTTTCCATCCAAAATTGAGAATAAGCATTTTCAAAGAGCAGCTATGATCCTGGAATATTCACCTCTTACAGTTCCCCATCTTTGTTCTTACGTAGAACATTTCATTGGCATCTTCTTGCTGTTAGGATAAAGACCAGAGATCAATGACCAAAATCCTTGACTTGGCTGCAGACTACACCTCAGACTTCTTGCTCCACCTTGGCCTCACTGTCTGTGCACCTGCCAGCCACTTCCCTCAGCTCCTGCGGTCTACCATGCTGTCTTCCTTACCTGGCTTCAGACCTGCCCCTCCCTCCGTTCTCTATTTGATTGGTTAACTCTTACACATTGGCCACACCTAGTCTAACCTGGCTTACTCAGGAAATCCTTCTCTGATCCCAATGACTTGGTAAAATCCGCAGTTATATAAACATTTGTAGCTCTGTGGTGCACTCTCCTTCTTGGCATGAGACATGTTGGAATTTTATGTCTTTTTCCTGTGGTGACTTAAATCATTTCTCTCTTACCCACTGGAGACTAAGCTGCGTAAGTGCAAAAATCATACTGGATTTTCTCAACATTGTGGCCAAGAATCCGAAAAAAGCTTGCTGAATGTATGCATAAAACATTTATGGGTAAACAATATAAGCAGTCATGAGAGAGTTTCCCCAAATTCGTGATAAAGGCTTGAGTTTCCCTAAATTGACTGGAAAGGGAGATTCCAAGTGTTCATTTACTATCACCTGCCATTAATTCTAATTTTAATGATCACAGAGGTTTTTCCAAGCCATTTTCACCCTGTTTTCCACAATGGTTAAAACTGCCCTTTTTGAGATTAATGAGTTACACTTAATGATGGAAAAGGCACATAGGTTACTTGGTGGTAAGCTTAAACTGATTTGGATAAGACTGCCATTTCAGGTCTATAATAACTCTGGTTATGAAAGATTTTGCAGATTCATCATAAATTACCTACATTGACCACACATGGATTTTACTTGTGACATGAACTGGTGTAACAAAATCTAATAGTTTGATAAAAACGGTGGAAACAAAATATTGAAGGAAAAAAATGCTTTCATGACTACAGCTCTCAGCCAATTTTCTTGCTTTTCCTTAAAATTCTCTCTGAGCTATCCTACTGTGTATTTCTCTCATTATCTCAAGGCAAGCAATAACTAATTCAGTTCACTGAGGTTGAGTCTATTCTAGAAACTTAAGTTTGGGGTCCTCATAATTTTATTCTAAAAATAATTTAATTTAAAATAAATAGTAATAAAATTTTCTTAAAAATTAAAAATTAAAAATGTATTCATATTGATTACAAAGTATTTAATATTTAAATATCTAATATTTAAATTTTTAAATATTAAATATTTTACATTTAAATTTTAAATATTACATATTTAAATATTAATAAAATTTTAAATTTAAAAATATTTTAAATATTAATAAAAATCAAATTTAAATTATTTTAAAATAAATTTAATTTAAAATAATTTAAATTATTTTAATAAAAATAATATTTTATTAAAAATAAAATATTTTAAAAATTATGAAACAGCTCTAGAAAAATATTATATAATGTTGTAGAATGCTATAGTGTGCTGAAAATAATAACAACATATTAAAGTTAGCTGAAATTATGAGCTTTCACTGTTTTTTCAGCCTACTGAATATGATATGTTTCTTGGCATCTGCTGCCAGAGTATTGCTTCTAGGCAGGCTAAACTGTACTCCTAGAATGACACCCTGTGGCTGGACCTACCAATAGCAGAATGCTCACTTGTCATTCTCCTCTGTGAAAAATGGCCATTATAAAATGCAATTTATATACCACTTATAGACAAACTCATTTTAGTGCTTAAAATGGATTCACCAGTGTTAACACTACTAAAGAAAATATTTCAATATTTATATCTCAATATTTGTATATTTGGCTCACAGTAACAACTCACTACCCAAGTAGGCAGGGATTTTCCCTTGAAAATTGTTCCTAACATTTCATAGTACCCTTAACTTGAGGAGCAGGTTCATCTCTATTGTCTCATTGGAGTCTCAGGACATTATTGAGTATCTCTGGTAATAGTGTTAGTGTCTCTATTTTATGATCTTAGAAACTGAGGATTGAGGGTCAGCAAGGGTTAATAGATTGTTTCCAAGTCCTCTGGCTAGTAAAATGAGAAATAAGCATTGGGTTGAGGTATTTTTGGATTTAAAATCTATTGCACTTCCCAGGGAATCCTACTGTAATAAAATCAACTAATCATTAAAAATTCAGTCCTTAAAGATTTTGTCAATTGATGTGTTTTCTTTTATTTTAAAAAAAGCAAAACTTTCTGCTTCCAAAGAGAATGGTTACTGCATTATTAATGTATTTCACCTCCTGCCTATATAAATCTTATGACCTTCAAGTCAATGTCCTTATACTGTCATTCTCTGTAAACTCCCGTGAACCTTGAACCTCTGATTGTTTGCTGAATTACTCTGTGTACAGCTTATTTGGCATGAATCATTTTGATGCTGAGCAATAACTTGTTTTTCCTGAACTCAGTTAAATATTTCTCATCATTTAATTTTCCACCTGTTCATTTTCCCAGATGAACATCTTGAGAATGATAACCATATTGTTTGCTCTTTTTAGTGTATACAGGACTTTAAACAATGTATATAGTAGGTGCTTGTTAATTTGATCCTAGGTTATCCAGAGGAGGACAGAACTGATTATAACCCAACTGTTTACATAAACTCACATTTAACATTTGTAAGGAGTAACAAGCAAATTGTTCTTGATTCTGAATACATAATTTCCTTATAATATAAGTGTATGCTTTATCTCAAAAGTATAATAAAGAAGAGTAAAATTTTTGCATTTCTAGCCTACTACAAATGTATATAATGAATTTACCCACATTTTATGCACCTGCTACAGAAAGAATATACATGTAATTAAATGCATTTTCATATATTTAACTAGAAAAGAGAAAATTCCCCCATTTTAAAAATCACTCTTTATTATCTCATGCTCTCTATCACTGCATTCTTTTTAATTTGGATATTAGAAAACTCATATTTACTTTCATCCCTCATGGATCTTGAATTCTTACCCTGGATCAGGGTGAACCAACCTCTTGCAGAAGTAAGTCGATCTCCTCCTCTGCCCTGCTGCACCAGAATCTGCTGTAGCCTCTGACTGGGGTTGAAGAAGAGGGTGAGTAGGAGTGAGAGATTTGGGAGGAGCAGAAGGGATTAGGCGGTGAGGCAGTTACTGTACATTTCTCAAACTTGATCTATTAGCATGCTCTGTCTCCCTAACCATCCTGAGCTCCCTATGCAATCAAAGCTAGAATGTCAGTCTTTCCCTACAAAGCAAATGTTTTAATCCATACCAGATGTTAGAGACCTTGGAAAGTTATTCATATGCTTGCTTTAAAATTAAACATATTTTTCTCTTAAACCACACTCTGGATGCATACTAAGTGCCAGTCTAAAGGGCTTACGTAATCAGACTGACTTCATAGTTGGTTAAATATTTAATTTTTACTACTGATATACTTGGTCCACAGTACTGATAAGGCTTTCAGAAGATGATAAACTAACTACCAACAAAACAGCATCATTGAAAAGAAAGAGATAAAGAAGATAATAGGATATATAAGTTTTGTGGCTATCCCAATTAGTTCTCATATTACAATTGGGCATTTTCCTCTCTCCTCATAGCTCACAAAAATGAAAAACGTAGTGAGGTGGTCCATACTGAAACTGGAGAAAGAAATTCTGTCACCTTCAATGATTACCTGAAGTCAGGGTTTTAATCTGCACATCAAAGGCTTCCATGTTAGCTAAATTTTGAACAAATAACCTAGCATCTAAGGTAGCCTCACAATCAATTTAAAAGAGTTTCCAAATAGAACTCCTAATAGGAATTTATGGTCTCTTTCGGTCTTAAATTTTAAAATAGTGGTGCCAAGAGATGAGGCAAACTGTGAGATTAGGAGTGTGCACACCAGTAATCCCTTAGAGATAGTAGAGACAGACCAAAGGAGCACTGCCTGGCAGAGGGATCGTTCAGCTTGATCCTGTAAACTGCCGACAACCACTGGAGCTCAATTAGGCTTGGGATTTCACTTTGGAATGGCTGGAATTTACATTGCCAATGACTCCTGACTCGCACTTGTACCAATTACACAAATCCCAACTGTGGCCCACGTGTTAGAGTGGTGAAAGCCACATACCTGATGGTAAAATTAGGAATGAAATGTGTTTTCTAACCTTTGGGAAAAAATCTCATAAACCACAAGACTTAATTCACTATAGTTTCATCTACAGTTTATGATGGCATTCAGGATCAGCTGCCAACTGATATTAATTATTGAGACTTGATTGGGGTTAACTGCTTTTGCTCAAGGTTCCAGAATTCTCTAATTTCAGCTGTCTTTGTGATTCTGTGCTCTAAATGCTTATTAGAAATGACAGGATGTGCTAAATATGACTCTAGGAGGACCCCACATGTTTTATTAGATGGGATCATCCTTCCCACTTTATCTATATATGGGAGTCTCTTAAATTTGAAATATTTCCTCAAATTTGTATCCCATGTATAGCCGTGCTTATGTAAAGGCTAATAGGGTTACTTTTTCTGAATTTTTGAAGCCATAAGATTTTTCTGTTACAGAGTATAACCTAAAAGCTTCCCCCACATTTAATTGGATAGTACAATTTTGAGGACATCATTATTATAAAAAAGGCATTATCACAATAATATTTTTATTTTATACTGAAATGTCATTACCAGATATTCATAAATATGTATAGATCAGAGCATTTATTTGTCTCACCATTACTACGCATCATAAAATGTATGTTTAGGTACAAATACATGTTTGTAACTCATAATTAATAGAATTTAACTAGTTGCAAAGAAGAGTAAAAAATAAAAGGCAATGGTAATAGGTTACTTAATGAAAATGATCTTATTACGTAATGAAAAAGACACCGGGCATTTTTAAAGCATATTGAGTTGGACTTTAAATGTAAATTTACATATAAATTAAATCACATAGAAAATTACAAGTGTTTGATTTCATGACAGACTCTTCTTACTTACAGATAATAGTCTTATTAAAAATGCATTAAAGAGTTAGTTAATTCAAGTACTGCTTTTCCAGTTAAAGCAAATATTCCAAATGAATCCTAAATGGATCTATTTCTATAGTCTACTGGGTTATCTTCTAAAGTTTTCTAAAAATCTCAAAATGATAATAAAACTATTTGACTTCAGTACAATCAAGCAAATAAAACAAACCCAGAAGCTATAAAAATAGATTACTCTCACTGCTTTGAATTATGTTTTCACTTGAAGGATTCATACATACTCAATGATGAATCCACATAAACTAATTGGGTCTGTTTGAGATTAATAATAACAATATTTTTTAATTTATTATTTTATTTTTATTTTACACATTATAACCCCTTATGTAATTTCACTTTACTAATTGGCATAGCATTTTAAAACTGTGATGTTATTGCTCTCTCTCTTCCTATAATTGACTGGAAATAAATGCTCCCATGAAATTTATGAGAGCTTTATTCTTGTTAAAAACAGAGAATAAAATATAGTAAAATATAAACTTTACTTATGTTTTCTGAAAATAAAAACAACAAAACACTTTTAGATTTACTGTACTTGAGCTGTCATGAACTGGAAGCACATTTTATGTCACAAAAATATTTTTATGTTTCTGAATGACTGACTAAATAGCATATTTGCTTCATTTGAAAATAACACGGCTTCCTTTGAAAATATTATTTTCATAAGTTGTTGGGAAAAGATTATTTTCTTAAGATGGTGAATTCCTCTAATTGCTTTAAATTCCTGTTTACTAAAGTTAGGTAACACTAAGAATTATTACTGAGAAACCCAGTTTTGAAAAGAACTTTTTTTTTACCCATATTTCAGTTTCACTATAAATATAAAGTCCTTGAATATCTATCACCCAGTGATTAATCTTAGAATGACTTTGTTGAGTGCTAGTGTGACCTTATTAGAAGATCTGGCAGAGAAGTCTATTTTTTGTTACTGGAAACTTTCCACTGGTTTATCATAGCACATCAGAACTGGCTTGACAGAGAGTGAAATTCCATGTCAGTCTTGTGTTTTTTTTTTTTTTTTTTTCCTCCATATAGGCCTGTCTTCATTTAAGAAGATTTAAAACTGCTTATTTTGTGTATAATTCCACACAAGGTAAATAAAACTATTCCTTATTAAATATATTGGCATGTCCCATTTTTGGCCGTTTTTGCAGTATTACTCCTGCTATTGATTTATTCATTCAAGCAAGATTAATTGAACACTTGTTGGATTTAGAGCACTGAGCTGAGTAGTGGGATAAAAACACAACTGGATGCAAAGAGCTCATAACCTGGAACAGAGAACAGATGCATCAACTCTTGAGCAAAACACATTTGAGAAAATGCATTATAATAAGAGGCTTGAATGTCTTAATATTCTCTTATAATTTTTGACTCCCTCTCTCAGCTCTCTGAAATGCTCTTTACCATCATTTGTCATTGAATTCAACTAACTCATCCTTTGAAACTTGGCTCACATGAAGAAACCTCCATTAGATGTTTATTTCTCTATCCAATGTAAGAGTTAAAGGGTACATACTCCCAGTTATCTTGTTGTTACACATCATAGCACTAATCACTGTGATTTTATTGTCTATAGGTTTGTCTTCCCACTAGACTAATTTGTTGTAACATTTATTTGTGTATTCCCAAGTAAGCCTGACCACAGGAAGTACTTAAAGATGGTTAAATGCATACGTGAAACAAGAAGTCTTAGAAGGTAAGAATATAAAAGTGAGAACAGTTAATGCTGCCACTGTTGGGAATTGGAGTGGGGAGTAGTCTGGGAATCTTCCTTGGAAATGATGACATTTGAGCCAGATCTTTTAGAGAAGAGAGCAGAAGGAAAAGTGCATGTTTGGGAAAAAAGAACAAGCGAGTCAATTACACAGATTGTAAATCAAAGTGATAGAGAACTCTCTCTGTACTTTTTTGATAGCCATGTTCTCTTATTTTAACCTCTCTCTAAGACAATTTTTGTACTTTTGAACATATGTATGTATTGCATTTTCTAAATCTGCTATATAATTTGACTCAAAATTGTTCCTTCCTTTTCTCTTCCACTCCCTGTATGATTTGCATTGAAAGGAGATTTGTAATAGGTTTGACAAAGTAATTTTCTGCCATTTAAATGACCTGGAAAATGGCTTAAAGTCAGAAGTAGTTAGATATTAGGCAAATCTCACAATGAAACTTTTGGCCTGGTCAGTTGCTGAATCTGATACTGGTGTTCTCTCTGTCTCTCCATACCAGGCTGCCATTGGCATAGGTATTTTTTTTCTTTAAACTTTTTATTTTGAAATAATTTCAAGTTTACAGGACAGTTGGGAAAATAATACAAACCCATATAGAGAACTCCAACAAGCCCACATATCCCCAACACCAAGATCCACCAATTTTAACATTTTGCCATATAATTCTATCCATCTAACTATCTCATCTATCTCTCTCTCTACCATTTGTCTATCTGTAGATTTTTGACAAGCTGTTTTAAAAAAAGAATATTTTGGCTTGGATTGAACAGCCTTCTAACAGCTGGTATATGCATGTCACTACTCATAATTGTTACCAGGAGCTAGAATTGTAATAATTTCTCTCCCTTTACTGGAACCTGGTCCAGGAGAATATGGTCCAACAATAGAGCTATTAGTAAGAATTTATTCAGAGAAGTTTGCAAAGTGGATGGAATTTTGAAGTGGTCAATGCGGTTATAGTGGTGATGGGTTTCCACAGAACCCTTTGCTTTACATTTGATCCTGGCTACATAGATCTAGATATTTTCAGAGTGGATTTTTTAACAGAATCATGATCCTGAATTGGACTGCCATGGTTTGCACATATGCTTATTGGGTGGGCCCTAGCAGGGAATCTGAAGGAGTGTTACGGATTGAATTGTGTCCCCCAGAAAGACATGTTCAAGTCCTGACTCCAGTTCTGTGAATGTGACCTTATTTGGAAATGGGATCTTTGATGATGTTGCTAGATAAGATGAGGTCAAACTGGATTCTGACGGGTCCTGATCCAATACGATTGGTGTCGTAAGAAGGGGAAATTGGACACAGACAGAGAGAAGACAGGCATGTGAGGATAGAGGCAGATACATCCATATGCCAAACAACCCCTGAGAGTCACCAGAAGTCAGGAGAGACTCACAGAAAAGATTCTTCACTACAGGCATCAAAGCATCCGTGACCCTGCCAATACCTTGATTTTAGACTTGTAGCCTCCAGAACCATGAGGCAATAAATATCTGTTGTTTTAGATACCAAGTTTGTGCTACTTTGCAGGCCTGGGAAATTAAAACTAGGAAGTTGAGTGGAGGGACTACTAAATGGGAAAATACTGAAGCAAATGTCAGGCAATCTTTTGATCCTCAGTGTCCAAGGGAGACATTGCCACTGACCTCATGAAACTTTAACCTTTTAATTCTCTCTGTAATTATGTTTTCCTTTCTTTTATTTTAATAAAATGTTAGTTTCAACTTATATACTGAACATACACAAGTAAATGTTATTTACACATTTAATATAATACTTCATTTAATGAACATATTATTGTGGTTAATATTGACCAGGACAAGAAAAGGGAAAATATTTGCATCTGGAGTTTCACATACTTTAGAACTAATGCTAATGCTAAGGTAATTGGCTTGTAGCTTTTACATATTGAATGGAGTAATTTCCTCTTGAGTTAATTTTTGCTATTGTTTATCATCTGGAGATTACTTTAGTGTTCCATATAATAGCTGGTTTCTATTTTCTTGGGGCATACTTTTACTTTTGCAGCAGTGTTTTAACAGGATTGTTTTAAGGACAGCATGAGCTAATAAAAGTGAAAGGCATTTTACAAATTGTAAGGTGCTATAAAAATCTTGTAACGTTATATAAATTTTGAGGCCTGAATATTTTTAAAAAAATGATTAATCAGTTTTGTTTTGTTTTTGTTTTTCATCTCCCCAAAAGTCTCATCTGAGAAAGAAGATTTTTCAAGGTCTTAAAATGCTTACTTTAATCCTTTACTTTGCTACCATGTTGACATTTATCTTACAATAAAGAAATAAACTCAAACTAAAAGGAGAGGAGCAAGATGGTGGCATAGGAGGTGTGGAATTTAGTTAGCCCTCTAGAGCAACTAGTAAATAACCAGGAACAACTAGCAAATAATCTGGAACAACTGATGGTAGTCATCCATGAATGGACACACATCGTACACCAGCATGGAATGGGTGGAGTGGCTCAGATTATAGCAGAGAATCATAAGCACAGCTTTGCAAACCCAGAGCTGAAGTGCCCCCCGCCCCGTCACCTTGGACAGGGCTGGCCAAGCTGAAACTGCCATGTGAAAAAAAGAAACAAGTTACAGGGAAAGTTACTCAACCAAGCTCCAATTATGGTTTTAATTAACACATTTGGACTACTGAATGCAAGCTACAAGGGTGGAGCAGGAAGGGAAGCAGATTCCTTCCAGCAGGGAGGAGGCAGGGCTGATGGGAAAAAAATACATAAATAAAAACAAAGACTTTTGGAGATGGCTGACCTCAGAATATTGGAAGATGGCTGTGTCCCAAGAAAACTAAGAGGCTGGAGACTGGGTCTAAAAAGGGGCTTTTGCTCTTTTTCCATTTTTTTTTCTCTCTTTCTAAGCAGCCCATTAGAGAAAGCCTTAGGCATCTTCAATTACATGCTGACCCAGGCAAGTTTGGAGTTAATAGAGCCAGAAAACAAAGGAGGAATTCAAATGGAGAAGATAACTCCCTTGGGGCATATCTTCTCTAAGAAAAGGAGTGTGGGACCAGTTCAAGTGGCTGCCCTCCCTCAGAGAATTCAGACCCCAGGGCTTGGGATAAAACAAATAAACAAACCAGAAACAACTTAAGCTTGGCTTCTGATACCCTCAGCCCCTGGCCAGAACTAGTCCACTTGAATAAGGGGACTGCACCTCTTTATATCAGTGGGGAGCAGCAGGCTGACAAATGCCACCTATTGGGCTGGATAGAGAAAGCACAGAGTCTAGAAACCTCATGGAAGAGTCTGTCAATCTTCTAGGACCCACCCTCAGGGAAACCTAATACTGAATACAAAGCCTCCTTCTGAGACCTGAGCTCCTCTGGTCTGGGAAAATCTGATTGGGGCATTCAATGAAATCAGATGCCTAGACAACAGAAAATGAAAAACACACTAGGTAATATGAAGATATAGCCCAGTCAGAGGAACAAACTTACACTTTAACTGAGATACAGGAATTGAAACAACTAATTATTAATCAAACAAATCTTCTAAATCAATTAAAAAATCAATCCAAAAATCAATTCAATGAGTTGAGGGAAGATACAGCAAACTAGATGAAAGATATAAAGAAGACATTGGGTGAACACAAGGAAGAAATCAAAAGTCTGAAAAACCAATCAGCAGAACTTATGGGAATGAAAAGCACAATACAAGAGATGAAGGACTCCATGGTGACATACAGCAGTAGATTTCAAGAGTCAGAAGAAAAGATCCATGAACTAGAGAACAGGACATCTGAAACCCTATACACAAAAGAACAGATGGGGAAAAGAATGAAGAGATATGAGTGATGTCTCAGGGAACTGAGTAACAATATGAAGCACATGAATGTACGTGTCATGGGTGTCCCAGAAGGGGAAGAAAAGGGAAAAGGGGCAGAGGCAATAATGGAGGCAATAGTCACTGAAAATTTCCCATCCTTTATGACAGACATAAAATTACAGATCCAAGAAGTGCAGTGAACTCCAAATAGAATAGATCTGAATAGGCCTATGCTAAGGCACTTAATAATCAGATTATCAAATGTCAAAGACAAAGAGAGAATTCTGACAGCAGCAAGAGAAAAGTGATTCATCACATACAAGGGAAGATGAATAAGACTATGTGCAGATTTTTCAGTAGAAACCATGGAGGTGAGAAGGCAGTGGTATGATTATATGTAAGATACTGAAAGAGAAAAACCACCAACCAAAAATTTTATATCTGGCAAAACTATCTTTTAAATATGAGGGGGAGTTTAAAATATTCTCAGACAAACAGACAATGAGAGAGTTTATGAACAAGATACCTGCTCTACAGGAAATACTAAAGGGAGCACTATAGACAGATAGGAAAAGACAGGAGAGAGAGGGGTTTGGAGCACAATTTTGGGAGATGGTAGCATGATAATGTAAGTACACTGACCAAAGATGACTGGGGGTACTGTTGAAAGAGAAAGGTTAGGGGCATGTAGGACACCAGAAGAAAAGATAGAAGATAAAGACTGGGACTGTGTGGCTTAGTGAAACCTAGAGCAGTCTACGATTGTGATAAAATGTACAAATATGTTTTTGCATGAGAGAGAACAAATGAATGTCAACTTTGCAAAGTGTTAAAAAAGGGGGTGGTATTGGGGGAAAAACATAGTCAATACAAACTAGAGTCTATAGTTAACAGTAACATTGGAATATGCTTTCTTTTATTGTAAAAATGGCAATACACCAAAGCTAAATGCCAATAAGAGGGGGACATAGGGAAGGATATGGGATTCTTGGCATTAATGTTGTTGTCCGACTTTTTTATAGTACTTTATTTTATTTTAACTTTTCTTTTGTGGCTTTTTAGTTGCCATTTCTTTCTTTCTTTTTTCTTTTCTTTTTTCTTTTTGCTTTTATTTCCTCTACCTCTTTTTTTTGTGGCTGTATTTTATCTTATTTTTACTTTTCCATTTATCCTTTTTATTAATGATCTTATTGCTGTATTTTTATTTTATTTTTATTTTTCCTTCTATCTATCTTATTTTCCTTTTGTTTCAATTCTCTTTTTCTGAGTAATGAACATCTCTAAGTGCTAATTGTGGTGATGGATACACAACCATATGATGATACTGTAAACAATTGATTGTACACTGTGGATGATTGCATGGTATTTGAATATGTCCCTGTAAAATTGCAGGGAAAAAATAAACAGAGGGACACAAGTGCTGGAGAGAACTTTCAGAGAGAGATGTACATATTCACACTTGGTGGGGAAGTAGAATGATGTAGCCTATCTGGAGGACAGTATGGTGGTCACAAAAGGAGCTATGTATGTGAGAGTTTCAAGGTCCTGCAACCTGAGTATGGGGTATATACTTGAAATATCAGAGAGCAGGGACATAAATGAACATTTACACACCAGTATATATAGCAGCAGAATTCACTATTTGCAATAGATGGAGGTGGCCTAGAGTACATTGATGAACTGGATGGTGAACTGTAGTGTATGCATACAATAGAATATTGAGTGGCTACAAGAAGAAATGAAGCTATGAGACATGCAACTAGGTGAATGGATCTTGAGTACAATAGTTTGAGTGAAGCACACCAGAAACAAGAGGACAAACATTATAATGCCTCACTAATATGGACTAACTATAATGTGTAAACTCTGAGAACTGAATATTAGAGCACAGCTTATCAGGGTAATGTTTATTGTAATGGTCCATAGATTGTAAGCTCTTACAGCAGTCACATCTATTCCTGAGTTGTAATGGTTATCTCTAAATCTTGAGATGCTGAGTTCCTTGTGTATAACCTGGTCAGTCTCTGGAACTTTGGGTATCTGTGTGACAAATGAGACTCAGGGCTAGAACTTGGCAGCTATGAATGTCAAGCATTATAATGCCCATACAGCAACTGTTGAAAGAGCAAAACATAAAAGAATTCAGATTTTAACTAGAGATATGAATGAAGAGGATCTGGTTAGGACTAAGGCAAATCAGGCCCAAGAGTAAAGGATGATACTGACTGGGTTTTAAAACTACAGCTTACTTGTGAGACCAGTGGAGGAGATGTTTATCTGGTGCAGGACCTACATTTTCTGTAGCTAACCTTGTATGATCAGTTTGAATGCCATAGATGCATGGAGCCTTGAATGGGAAGTGGGATTTGGTGTGTTGATACAGGCTGGGGTGAAATCCTGACACATCCTAGAGTGATATGTGCAGGGCCCCCTGTGGAGCTGGGGAGAAATGTGGAAGTATTGAACTTCCCCATCTGGGCTATTGCTGATTTTCCTTTCATTGAGCACTGCCAATTTAATGGGCTGAGCCCTTGAACAGGGGGCTTTCCCCTGTGAGGCTAGTTGCTGCAAGGGAGAGGCTAAGCCCACTTATAATTGTCCCTAGAAGTTTCCCCCAGAGAGCCTCTTTGTTGCTCAGATATGGCTTTCTCTCTCACAAAGCCCACTCAGCAGGTGAACTCACTGCTCTCTCCCCTACATGGGATGTGACTCCCAGGGTTGTGATTCCCCCTGGCAATATGGGAAATGACTCCTGGAGATGAGTCTGTACCCAGCACTGTGGGATTGAGAAGATCTTCTTGACCAAAAGGGGAAAGAGAGATGGAACAAAATAAGGTTCCAGTGGCTGAGAGATTTCAAATGGAGTTGAGAGGTCACTCTGGAGGGTATTCTTATGTGCTATATGGATATCACTTTTTTGTCTTTAGCATGTTAGAATGGCTAGAGGGAAATACCTGAAGCTGTCAAACTGCAACCCAGTGACCTTGAAGAAAATTGTATAACTGTGAAGATTGCATGATGTGACTGTGAAAACCTTGTGGCTTGCACTCCCTTTATCCAGTGTATGGACAGTGAGTGGAAAAATGGGGACAAAAATTAGATGAAGAATAGGATGGGATGTACGGGATGGAAAGAGTTAGGCATTCTTTTTTGCTTTAATTTTTATTTTAGAGTAGGAAAACGTTCAAAAACTGATTCTGGTGATGAATGCACAACTATATGATGGTGCTGTGAATAATTGGTTGTACATGGTGGATGACTGTAGGGTGTGTGAATATATATCAATTAAACTGTATTAAAAAAAGTAAATGAACAATGGGGGAAGAGGGGAATGGGATTTTTGGATGTTCTTTATTTTTATATTTATTTTACTTTTTGGAGTAATGAAAACATTAAAGTTTGATTGTGGTTATGAAAGCACAACTATATGATGATAATGTGAACAACTGATGGTACACTTTGAATGAGTATATGTTATGTGATTATATCCCAATAAAATTGCATTAAAAAAAACAACTATATAGGGAAACAGTTCAATAAAGGATCATTTCACAACCAGTTAAAAAAAAAAAAGGGAAAGGTATTCAGTCACTCACTCATTCTTTCATCCTTTCAACTAATACTTTTTAAAAGCCTGTGCTAGGCTTTAGGAAAAAGAAGGATAATCCTTGACTGTTATGGTTAAGCTCATGTATCAACCTGGTTAGGTTATGGTGTCCAGTTGTTTGGTCAAGCAAGTACTGGCCTGATTGTTACTGTGAGAATATTTCACAGGCATAAAACATCAGTAAATTGATTGCATCAGTGGTTGATTAGATCTATAATCAACTAAGGAGACTGCCTTGAACAATGACAGAAGTCTCATTCAATCAGTTGACGGTCTTAAAAGGAGAAATGATGCTTTCAGCAAGTATGAAGGGAGAATATCCATTTCTACTTCAGCCAGCCAGCTTCTGGGGAATTCATTAAAAACAATCACAGTTCCCAGCTCATAGTCTGCCCTATGGAATTTGGACTTGCCCATCCCCACAGTTGTGTGCACCAATTCCTGTAAAATATCACAATATTTAAAAAATAAAAAATAAAAAAAGGAGAACCCAGGTTAAATGCCCATTTGCTTGCTTGTTTTCTGTTTGTTTTGTTTTGTTTTTCTACTGCTTAATTGATTTTATTCTGGTGAATGGACAACACAATCATTTCTACTGGATACAAATAGCCCAAGTAAAGTGGTGTCATGACAGGAAGCAGAGTGTCTACGGTGGGCAGATTAAGCCAACTTTCTGGAGGAAGGCTAAAACTACAAAGATTGTGCTGAGGCTTGAATGTGTTGAGCCCAAGTGCAGATCTAAGAGAATCTTGGCTATTAAGAGATGCCAACATTTATGTAGAAAGGCAGACTGTTCAATTTGAGGGTATCTAGCAAATATCCCATGTATTCCAGGCTTGTGATCAACAAAATAATTAAAACTATATCCAGGAATACCCAGCCTGCTCTTCAAGTAATCTATATTAGTCCATCACTGATTTCTTTATTTTAAGTAAAAAATATATTTTTATAGTTGAGAGGGCAAGTTCTTCCATATTATTCTCTCTCATCCCCTCCAACCAAAAATAAAAGTCAAGACTATATAAGCCATTCCAATTCCGGTTGAAATGCAGAATTATTGAATCATGTTATAAAATACCTAATCAGCTTTTTGATCAATATTGTGAACATGTATACCTTAATTTGAGGAGAATTGATATCTTTGTGTTTCAGTTTGCTAAAGGTGGTGGAATGCAATATACTGGAAATGGATTGGCTTTTACAATGGGGATTTATTAGCTTACAACTTTAACCTTCTAAAGCCATGAAAATGTCCCAATTAAGGCATCAACAGGATGATACATGGACTCTGAAGACAGGTTGCTGGCATCCATGGTTTCTCTGTCACGTGGGAAGGCACATGGCTGGTGTCTGATGGTCCTTTGTACCTGGGTCTCGTTGCCTTCAGCTCTGGTTCCCGTGGCCTCTCTGAGCTTCTGTGAGTTTCCCTTAGCATTTCCAGGGGTTTTCTCTCTAAGCTATTCTGGGTATTTCTCTCTCTGCTCTCTGGGCTTTTTCTGTCTTTTATCCTCTTACAACGGACTCCAGTAAAAGATTAAGAAATACCTTGAATTAGGTGAATCACATCTCAATTGAAACAACCTAATTAAAATGTCCCAACCACAATAGGTCTACACAAACAAGAATGGATTAAAAGAACATGGCCTTTTCTGTGGTATGTTACAGTTTCAAACCAGTACCCTTTGCAAAATTAATTTGTCTCCAGGAACAAGATATCTGATCTCTGTTTTTCATGTCTTCTTTGATATTTTTACATCAAATTCAAGTTACTGTTTTTAAATTGGTTGGACAGTCCTAAAATTTCCAGGGGATTCTAGAAAATAGACAATGATAAAGCAAATAATGATAAATTTGTATCATTTTCTCAGTATTTCCTCTTTTTTTAAAAAATTTTCTTAGCCATTTTTGTTATACTTACTGAGCAACGGTAAAAATTAGTGGTGATGGTCCTTGTCATAGTATTGTATTAGTTACTGTTTCATTAGTAAGTTTAATATTGGCAATTGTGGTGGCTTGGAGCTATGCACTCCTGCAAGTGTGCACCCATGGTAAATAAGAACTTTCAATGAGGTTACTGCAGTTAAGGTGTGGCCCAAATGAATCAGGATGGGTCTTAATCTTATTACTGAAGTCCTTCATAAGTGGAATGAAATCCAGACACATTAGAAGCCATGGAAAGAAGCTAGAAGTCAGTCAAACCCAAAGAAGCCAGGAGAAGTGGCCATGTACATTGCCATGTGACAGAAAAGCCAAGGACAAAGGATCGCCAACAGCCAGTTCCCAAGCACCACAGTCTTCTGGGAGAAAGCATTGCCTTGATGATGCCTTGATTACGGACTTCTCCTAGCCTCAAAACTATGAGCCAATAAATTCTCATTGTTTAATCCAACTGCTGTATGGTATTTGTGTTAGCAGGCAGGAAACTAAAACAGCTATGTTATGAGATTATTGTTTATTACTTTAATGAAGTGATAAAGAGTTTATCAAGTATATGTGTATAACTCCCATAAAATCTGATGAATCTTAAATCAAGATCTCAAATTTGGATTCCTCTCCTCACTTTCAGATACATATTAATAAAATTGGCTCTGGATCTCTTGACTTGGATGTCTTACAAATGTCTCCAATTCACTATGTGTCTGAGGCACCCCAAAACCAACAAAACTAGACCTTAATGTGTCATCTTCCCTATCTCATCCCCTACTTTCAATCTATGTTGGCTGTCTCAGCCAAACCATCTACTTAATCACATGAACATCATTTTTGACTCTTCCTCTTCTTTCAATCTGCATAATTTATTTCCAAATCTCCTTGATGCTATTTTCAAACTATCTGGAGAAACAACAGGGAGCAAGGAATGAGTAGAGATAATTTGAGGAACAGGTGACTATTCCCTGGGTATTTTGGTAACATTAAGGAAGGAAAACCCAACAAAAGGTCTGGTTCTCTTGAAGACAAAGAATTGGGCTCAAACTTGAGTTGTATGTGAAAGACAAGGTTAAAGAGTGTAGATCTTCTCCAGTTCAGGTTTCATTTGCTTGTGTAGCAGCCCAAATCACTGAGGCATCACCCAGCTTCTGTTTCTGTCTCAACAGTTCTCATTATGAGTCAATCACAGTGATAATAGCCAACAATATCCATAGTAGGGATAGACACAATGGCCATCATGGAATGTCTCATTACAGAATATTTTTCATAATGACTCCTCTGTGGCATTAGTGATCCTAAAATTTGTTCAAATATTATTAACTAGTTTCTTCCACTGAAAATTTGTGGTTGCTAGTAGGGTTCTGGAGGATTTGGTTGGCCATCTTGAGCTGCCAAAAATGTTTTGTAATCTTTTTACATTTCACCATGAACCCTCTCTATACTTTCACTCTCTCTATCTTGATTTGCTAATTATCACAGAAAAATTAATTTTTCTCTATTGTTCCTTTCTCATTTATCCTTTTCCTTTCTGTCACTGCCTTTATTCTTTTTCCTCTTCCTTTGTCATATTCTGTTTTCTCCATGTCTTCATTTCATTTGTGAGCTAAAAAGATGGAGGGCATTGTTATTTACCTGCATCCAAAATGGAAGTAGCACATTGAAAAGAAATTTGGAATTCACACTAACAAATACACCCACAGGCTCATTAGGTCTTGAAACCATTGTGCTTACCTCTAACTGGAGGTATTCACAAATAATGAAGTCTGGTTGGACCACAAAGTTATAGCTCCCTGTTTAGTGGTTCTTGGTCAGCTTTATCTTCCATTCCCCTGAAATTGGCAAATATTGGAAACCTTGGGAAATAATTACCAAATTATTACTACTGTATACAAGTCCTTTTTTCTACCACTCTCATCATTCCTGACAGACAACTTTGATTTCTGCTTCAGCTCAGCCATGCTATTCTTCACTTATTTATTTCTTCACTCTCCCATCATCTTCTCCAGGAAGCCTCTAAACCCTCACTTCCACCTAGTCCCATGATTGGGTTAGGTGCTCATTTTCTGTACCCATGCACATGTATTTATCAAAGTATATAACAATGGTCAATTTATTTGTCTTCCTGTCCCACTATACTCAGGCCCTTGAGGGGCAAGGATTGTCTCTTATCCTTACATTGGTATCCTAATCACTTTGAATAGATCCTGGCATGTAGAATTAACAAAAGCTCACAGTCATGCAGTGCTAGCAGTTGGCCAGACCCTGTTCCAATCACTTTCTACAGAGATTCATTCAGTCCTCACCAAATTGTTATGAGATAGGTACTTTTATTCCCCTGATTTTAAAAGTGATGAAACTGAGACACAGAAAGTTTGCATAACCTGCCCAAGGCCCCACAGCTTGTAAGCAGCAGAACTAGGATTTAAATTCTAGAGAGGTCTGGCTTTAGTGATTATGTTCTTAACCCTTGTATAACGTAGTCTCAGTATAGCTGAATGGCGCTGCTGCTTTATGGATACATTCAGTGTTATTAGATTTAAGAATACTAATATTAGTAGCTATATTTAATGATATAGTAAAATAAATAAAATTTAATGGGCTGAAATATTTTTGTGGAGGCGTAGAAATACAGTCATCTTTTCTAACATTGCTGTTATGAGAAACTTTATTTTAATACAGTTAATCTTTCTAATTGGGCTTATTTTATGCTGTTGGCTCCTAAATTTGGAAATTATAATGGCAAGAATGTGACAATACATACAATAAAACATAAAAACATCCTGTATTTTTGAATAAGCTAATTACAGAGATGTCAACCCCATTGCAAAAAGCATTCAAGAGATTAGATACCTGTCAGGGATTCTGTAGAAGGAAAATTTGTGCTCAGGACATCACATTTAGTAAGACCAAGTAGAGTTTATTGAGTACATGCAAAGTGTCACATCTACCCTAAACATTTTATAAATATCAAATATTAAATATTTAGTCCTCACAACTGATTTATACTTTCATGATTTTTCCTATTTTTCCATGTAAATTAGCTGAGGCTCAGAGGAGTTTAAATAACTTGCCCAAGATCACAGAATTAAATGCAGTAACTGTTTGTTAATGTAATAAATGTCTTGGGTGAGTTGGCAAACTAAAAAACCTCTAAAATATTTACCAATTCTCAAATTCCATCTTCACTGATAATGATCATATTTGTGACAATGCATCATCCTTTGAATAGTCTAATATTTAAATAGATTAACAGTTTGTATGATTGAAGCCTACTCAATTAGAAGATACAGCTCAATTTGTCATGTCTTATTCCAGTTGTGACATGGCGATATGCTCCACAAATTTTGCCCATACAAGATTTTGATTCTAAAATAAATAGTGCAAGGGAAAAAGGGTTTGGTGGTGAGTCCTTTTTTGTTGGCTTGGGGTCAGCAGGTATAATTGGATTATAAAGGCAACAGGTCAAGTCCCTGATACAGACATGGTAATGGTCCTGCCAGGTGTAATCAAGTTCAGGTCTTAGCATGGGGCACTCAGTGGGATTGGTGCTGATCTTTACACCAGATCAGTCACTCCATGATTTGAGTGCTGTTCCTGGAAGCTTAAATTTAAGTCAATTTCCCCATCATTTCACAAGCTTCTAGGGGTTACCTATATGTTCTGAGAAATCTTTATTCTGTTTAAAGCAGAATAAAAGCTTCTGTTGTTTCCAACTGAGAACCTGTACAATACATGCTATTTTAAAAATAGACTCAGTCTCTTTGAGCTAAAAAGGGTATGTTAATATTTTTGAATGTTGGACTTTTTTTTTTTTTTAGTGGATATTACAATTGGGTTTTTCTTCACTTCTTTTTACATTGAACTCACAATTACTTAGGTCATTGTTGAGAAGCATTCCTCCCATCCTATGGAAGATTCTACTTTTCCTTTGTAGAACAATTCTGACTCATATTTTCGGTTTTTTAGATGTAGATGCACATGCTTAATGCAGGAATAAAATCTAGAAGGGTACTTGTTTTTATTACCAAGTGTACTTCCAAATGCATATTTATTTCTATATTTGTTTTATAAAAATGACTAAACATTTCTTCCAATTTTTCCATCCAGAGTAAATAACATCAGTAACTATGCTACTCAAAAGAAAAGCATGCAGTTTTCCCTACTATAAATAGTTTGCATTAGTCTGGTAACTTTGTTAGAGTTGGTGAACTAAATTATTATAATTATATTATTAACTATAGCCCATAGTTTACATTAAGTTGCATTCCTTGTGTTGCATACTTCTATGGGGTGAAATTTTTTTTTATTCTGGTAATACACATATAAAACACACAATTTCCGATTTGTTTCTCTTTGCTAAAGCTGCTATTATGCAAAATAACAGAAATGGATTGGCTTTTGTAAAGGAGGTTTATTAGGTTAAAATTTACAGTTCTACAGCCATAAAATTAATCAGTTAATTCCTATCTAGCAATACATGCATTATAATGTTACTATACTCAGTAAATTACTTAAGCAGAAGATAAATGCATACTAATAATACTTTATTAGTATTTTGAAATGTTTTCATTAAAAGCAACATTGAGTACCTATTTGGTATGCTAAGTTTTCTACATATTTTTCTCAATGCTTACAATAACTGACAGTTATCACTCTCATTTCAAGGGTAAAGTAATTAAATGTCAAAATATTTACATGACTTGCTTGAGGTTACATATCTAGCAAATGACTCAAATGGGATCACAAGCCCCATCTGCCTGTTGTCAAAGCTCACACTATTTTCAGGGCAATATTAGGATACTTAATAAAACACAAACTTAAAAAAAAATTGAGGGCACTGTGGTAGGTTGAATTATGTATCCCAGAGAAAAATATGCTCTTAATTTTAATCCATTCCTGAGGGTATGAACCCATTGTAGATAGGACCTTTTGAAGATGTTATTTTCAGTTAAGGTGAGGCTATCTGAATCAGGTTAGGCTGTAATCAGATACTGAAGTCCTTTATAAACAGAATGAAATTCAGACGTAGAGACAGAGAGTAAGCCAGAGGAAGAACTGGAAGCCAGAAGTCAATGGATCCTGGAATAGACAAGACAGAATGTGCATTATCATGTGACAGAAAAGCCAAGGAACCTTAAGGATTGCTGGCAGCCAGTTCCAGAAGATTACAAATCTTTGGGGAGAAAGCATTGCCTTAATGATAACTCAGTTTTGGACTTCTAAACCTCAAAACCATGAGCCAATACATTCCCATTGCTTAAGTGAAACCATTATATGGAATATGTTTTATTAGCCAGGAAACTAAGACAGGCACTTAACACTGTAAACTTTCATTATAAAGACAATGAATTCATGGGCAATCTCTTTTCTTGTCAGTGTTGCTATTGAACACTAGATACATTTCTTAAATATTCTCTGAACAGTTTCTTAATGCATCAAGAAATATTAGAGATTGAAATGCACAATCTCTGAAATATTTTTATTTGTATAATTCTAAAAATATATTATATGTAATAATTTTCAGGATATTTTAAATCTAGAATGCTCCGTTTCATAACTACATTATAGAAGTATTTTATTTTCTCTTATAAATAAGGTTCAAAAATTATGTAAAAATAATACGAGTCACATACCACACTAAGGAATTCCTTTAACCATAGTCACCGATATCTATTCCTGCTTATACACACATGCAAGAAAAGAAATAAAAAGAAAAATTTAATTGCTAAGTTAAAATCCATTATTGATTTTTTTCCTTATTTTTATTGTGCTGAAATTATACACTAAGAGACTTCCAAAAGAATGTTCTCTACTTTTCAATTGAATAATTAGTCTAATTGTTATTGGATATGCAGCTATATGTATAGAATTTTAAGGGACTCTCTGGTATCTTTAGTTTGGTCTGTGTTATTACATTATTTCATTGACAAAAGAGACTGTTTTTAAATTTTTTTATTAGAGTAGTTGTAGGTTTACAGAAAAATTATGCAGAAAATACAGGGTTCTAATATATCTACCCCACACATGCAGTTCTCCCTACTATAAATAGTTTGCAATAGTCTGGTAACTTTGTTAGAGTTGATGAACTAAATTATTATAATTATATTATTAACTATAGCCCATAGTTTACATTAAGTTGCACTCCTTGTGTTGCATAGTTCTATGGGGTTAAATATTTTTTTTATTCTGTTAATATACATATAAAACACACAATTTCCGATTTGTTTCTCTTTGCTAAAGCTGCTATTATGCAAAATAACAGAAATGGATTGGCTTTTGTAAAGGAGGTTTATTAGGTTAAAATTTACAGTTCTACAGCCATAAAATTGTCCAAACTAAGGCATCAACAAGAGGGTACCTTCACTTAAGAAAGGCCAATGCCATCTGGAACAACTCTGTCATCTGGGTAGGCACATGGCTGGCATCTGCTGCTCCTTTGCTCCCAGATTGTGTTTCAAAATGGCTTTTTCCAAAATGTCTCTGGGCTTATGTCTCTCTCAGATTCCATCTCTCAACTCCTGTGCATCCTTGCTTATTCTTCCAGGGCATTTCTCTATAAGCATCTAGGGGTCCTCTCTTAACTTCTCCAAGGCAAACTCTGGGCTTCATCTCTAGCTTAACATCTCTAAATGTCTTTCTGTCTGCATCTCCAAGCATCTGGGTGTGTGTCAGCTCCTGAGCTCTCTTAAAAATGCCAGTAAACTAATCAAGACCCACCTTGAATGGGTGGGGTGGGATCACACCTCCATGGAAATAATCTAATTAAAAGATCTCACTGTCAGTTGGGTGGGTCACATCTCTGTGGAAACAAACCAACCAAAAGATCCAACTATAATAAGTCTGTGCCTATAACACTGAATTAAAAGAATATGGCTTTTCTGGAGTACATAATAGATTCAAACCAGCACACCATAATAACCACATTCAAACATATGCTGTGCTACCACCATCACCATCTGTTCTAGTTTGCTAATGCTGTTGGAATGCAAAACACAAGAGATGGATTGGCTTTTATAAAAGGGGGTTTATTTGGTCACACAGTTTCACTCTTAACGCCATAAAGTGTCCAAGATAACACATCAGCAATTGAGTACCTTCAGTGGAGGATGGCCAATGGCGTCTGGGAAACCTCTGTTAGCTGGGAATTATGTGGCTGGTGTCTGCTCCAAGTTCTGGTTTCAAAATAGCTTTCCCCCAGGATGTTCTTCTCTAGGCTGCAGCTCCTCTTCAAAATGTCACTCTCAATTGCTCTTGGGGCATTTGTCCTCTCTTAGCGTCTCTGGAGCAAGAGTCTGCTTTCAATGGCCATCTTCAAACTGTCTCTCATCTGTAGCTTCTGTGCATTCTTCAAAGTGTCCCTCTTGGCTGTAGCTCCTCTTCAAAATGTCACTCACAGCTGCACTGAGTTCCTTCTGTTTGTCACCTCATTTATATGGCTCCAGCAATTTAATTCAGACCCACCCTGAACGGGCGGGCCAACACCTCCATGGAAATTATCCAATCAGAGTCATCACCCACAGTTGGGTGGGGCACATCTCCATGGAAACATTCAAAGAATTACAATCTAATCAACACTGATATGTCTGCCCACACGAGATTACATCAAAGATAATGGCATTTGGGGGGACATAATCCATTCAAACTGGCACACCATCAATTACCAAAACTTTTCCATCACCCCAAATGGAAACCCTGTACCAATTAAGCATTAACACCCCATTCCCCACCACCACCACTATTCCTCATAACCTGCATATGAATCGAGTTTCTGACTTTATGAATTTGAATATTCTAGTTATTTTATACCAGTGAGATCATAAAATATTTGTCCTTTTGTTTCTGGATTATTTCACTCAACACGATGCCTTCAGAATTTTTCATGTTGTAGCATGTATCAGAACTTCATTCCTTTTTATGGCTGAATAACATTCCATTGTATGTACATAACACATTTAGTTCATATATTCATCTGTTGATGAACATTTGTTTTGCTTTCACCTTTTGCTTATGGTGAATAATGTTGCTATGAATATCAGTGTGTAAACATCTGTTCAAGTCCCTGCTTTCAGTTCTTACAGACTTCTAGAAATTTCACTGAGGTGGAAGGCCCCTGTAATTTTGTTGGCTTTATCTCCCATCCTCTGACATGCAAATGCCTTACCAATAAGTCTGGAGTAGTTGCTACTTCTTGCTCACTGTGTCAAATCAATATATCATCAATATAATGGACCAATGGGATGTCTTGTGGGAGGGAGAAATGATCAGGGTCTCTCTGGACAAGATTATGACATAGGGCTGGAAAGTTGATACACCACTGAGGTAGGACAGTGAAGGTATACTGCTGGCCCTGCTAGCAGAAAGCAAACTTTTTCTAGTGGTCCTTACTAACAGCAATTGAGAAAGAAACATTTTCCAGATCAACAGCTGCACAGCAGTTACTAGTGAATATGTTGATTTGCCCAAGCAGTGGTACCACATCTGGAACAGTGGCTGCAACTGTAGTCATCATCTGGTTAAGTTTACAATAATCGACTGTCATTCACCAAGATCCATCTGTTTTCTGCACAGGCCAAATAGGAGAGATGAATGGGAATGTGGTGGGAATCACCATCTAACATACTTCAAGTCCTTGGTAGTAGCACTAATATCTGCAATCCCTCCAGGAATTTGGTATTGCTATTGATTTACTGTTTTGGTAGGTATAGACAATTCTAGTGGCTTCCATTTGACCATTCCTACCATAATAGCCCTCACTCCACAAGTCAGGGAACCAATATGGGGATTCTGCCAGTTGCTGAATATGTCTTTTCAAATTATGCTTTCTGGAACTGGAGAAATAAGCACAGAATGCATCCAGGGATCTACTGGATTCTCTGTGAGATGAATCTGACCACCATTGTTCCCTGCTTTGACTGGTGGACCACAGTGATATTTTTGGTCTCCTAGAATTAATGTTAGCTCAGATCCAGTGTCTACTAACACCCAAAATGTCTTTTTTCACAATACATAGTCACATAGTAAAGGACTTTGGGGGAGATGGAAGAAGATGGCAGCATAGACAGGAGTGGAAGCTAGTTTGCTCCCCTGGAACAATTAATAAACACCCAGGAACAACTAGTAAATAATCTGGAATAACTGTGGGGGGTCAAACATGACTGTCTACTCATCATACACCAACCTGAATTGGGAGGAATGCCCGGGATTGCAGCATAAAATCTGTAAGTAAAAACTGTGGATCCCCTACCCCCATGGCCCAAACTGCAAAGCCTAGCTGTGCTAGAGAGCAGCACTCTCAGAGCAAATGAGTATAGCTCAGCTGAGCTCCAACTGGTGTTTTCATTAACAAACGTGGACTGCTTAATACAATATATGAATCCCCAACAAGCAGACAGAGGCTTTTGGTGATGACTGACCTTGGAGAGCTGGAGGGTGGCCCTGAAGGGGTTTTCTGTCCCTTTTTCAGCTCAGTGGAGAAAGCCTGAGCATTTTCAGTTCCCAGTGCTCTGACCCAGACAAGGGTGGAGATAGCACAAGCCGAGAGACTATTCAAATGTAAATGACCTCTCCCTAGGTGGTGTATTTTCCCTAAGAAGAAAAAGCTCTACTCTCCACCTTCCATTCAGAACCAGACCCAAGAGCCTGGGGGAAAACAGCAATGGGCCAAATCTCCTTACACCTGTCTGGAGCTACAGACTGACGGTTGCCATCTGCTGGGTGGAAAAGCACAGTAAATTGAGGCCTCACAGGGTGTACCAATCTTCTAAGACACACCCTCAGGGAGACATGATACTATTGCCTCCTTCTGAGACCTGAGCCCATTCTGCTCTGGGAAAACCTGATTGGGGTAACCAAGGAAATCAGATGCCTAGACAACAGAAAACTACAGCCAGAAAATTGTCTGAACTAAATCAGATGCCTAGACAACAGAAAACTATGGCCATAAAATTGTCCAAACTAAGGCACCAACAAGAGGGTACCTTCATTTAAGAAAGGCCAATGCCATCTGGAACACCTCTGTCATCTGGGTAGGCACATGGCAGGCATCTGCTGGTCCTTTGCTCTCAGATTATGTTTCAAAATGTTTGGGCTTCTGTCTCAAAGTTATGGCCCAGTCAAAGGAACAAACTTACACTTCAACTGAGATTCAGGAATTGAAACAACTAATACTAAATCAATTAAAAAAATTTAGGGAAGATATGGCAAAAGAGATGAAGTGTATAGTGATAACACTGGGCATACATAAGGTAGAAATTGAAAGTTCGAAAAAACAACTGGCAGAATCTACAGAAATGAAAGACACAACACACTTGACCTAGAACTCTTTCTCTTATAATATTCAAATAAAAAATTAGGAGACAGTACCTCTACTCCACTTCTAGGTACTTTATAATCAACTAGCCAACACCATAGAGTCAGACTATACTGATTATTGCTTTGAGTAGCAATGCCCACCTTGTCTTTCATGATTAGTGCCACCACTTGGCTCATGGCCAACCTGAGATATGAATATCCTGTTTGTATTTAAGGATCCAAGTTCAGTGGCAGCATTTCCCACAGTATTATCTGACCTAAAGGAAAGAATGACTACAGAGCTCTTCAGGGATGTTTTACCTGCTCTCAAAAATGTATTTGGTTAGAGAGTCGTGACTTATAGGAAATACTGAAGATTTCATTTACTTCAGGGACTAAAGCCAGACACAGCCTAGTTTTCATGCTCTTGTTTCTTTTATCTCATGTATATGTATGGTTGTTCCAGTTGTTGATTGTGATAGCATAATTACCCAAAATGGAAGGATAGCTTTGCTTCATTAGATATCAAACCAAAGCATTCTGGATTTTTCATGTATGTGTTGGTACAGTTTTAAAATAGAATTTTTCTTGCCAGCATTTAAATGTAAGATTTAACAAAAAATTGCTGGCACTAGAAACACATACCCGTATGGCGACAATAGGCAGACAGTAGGCTGAGGAACAACTGCTGCCTTTAACAGATGTGTACCCTCAGGTTGCCAGTCAACATCACTCCTTGTTTTCCTAATCCAGCCTGCTTCCTATTACCTGCCTAGTTGTAGCAGTTACTTGCACTTATATGCCAACATTCTGACCTTAAGCAAACCCGGGTAACTAGCATAATAAGAAAGCCAAAAGAGAAAGTCAGTTTGGATGTAATCATGTGTCAAATATAAGGGAGAGAGGTGATAGCTGAATTTGGAAAAGAAGTTTGGGTTTGTGATATCAAAACTGAGTGGCATTCATGTAGTGGAAAAAATGATGTAATGAGAATGAATAAATTCCCTTAGAAAGTTCCATAGAAAAAGAATAAAAGAGAGTCTTAGATTGAGCCTGGAAATGGTTATAGCTCGATGTTGAGAGAGGGTGGCTGGATAAAGCAGGCAGAGAAGAAATGAAGAATCAATTTTCTAGAAAAAGAAGGAAAATGCATCAGATCTGTTTCAATATTTTTACTTTTTTGAGACTATTTACAAGTACTATTTGATGGTGAATTTTGGGGAAGCACTTTAAAATATTTTAAGTGATTTTCTATTTTAAAAAAGTCAAGCTGCCTTGTTAAAATGCATGATGGAAATATACTGATTTCCTAAATCAGATGATTTATAAATGTGAATTGTTTCCTACTTCAGGCTTTGAAACGTAAGCACTGGTGGCTTAAGTTCTAACTCTGTAGAAATGTGGCTTATTGAGCTAATATTTTATGACAAAACATTGGCATTTTCTTGGATTTTTAAGAAAGCTCAGCACATAATTTAATTTTACAAGGTGTAATAGGATTTTCAATTGAATTATGCAACCATAGAATGATAAATCTTGGAGAATTAGTCTAACCCCAGATAAACATAACTATTAATTTTATAGGTAATACTAATTCAATGTCATATTGAAAAAGAATAAAACTTTACATGTGAATTGAAATGCCTCTTTGGCCATAACCCTGATCCTGATCACCTCCCCTTATCCAGAGGTAACAATTGTTCTCGGTTTATTGAATATTCGTCTATAACTTTTTTTTATCATTTGCATATTTGCACATGTTGATGTCAGTATATATGTACTAATATGGAACAATCTTCAAAATATATTACTGAATGAAAAAACAAAGTGCATACTAATACATTTATTATGATATTATTTACATAAAAATGAATAAACATACACATACAAAAGAATACTACATATTTTCTGCAAGTCCCTTTTACTACTTCATCCTCTCCTTCTTCTCGCCCTCTTCTGCCATTCTCCCTTCCTCTTCCTGTTTTCTTTTCTTCTTTCCCTTTTTCTCCTTCATTTTCTCCTCTTCTTCCTCTTTCCCTTCCCCTCATTGGCCTTCTCTTCCTCTTTCTTCATCTCCTTCTTCCTCATATCCACTTTTGTAGTGACAACCTGGAATCTATATTTCAGGTTTAGATGCCTTTTCTGCATTACACACTCCCATTCTCAGCTGCTTAGTAGACATCTTCATCCAATGCTCCACAGACATATTTACATGAAACTTCATAAAGCTGAAGTTATTATTTTCCCACATTTACCTTCTCCAACTCCTGTTTTCCTCATTTTGGTTAATAGCACTACAATCTGTATAGTCTCTGCAGATACCTAAATTCCTCAGTCCTCAAATCCAGTCAGCTACTGTCTTGTGTCCCTAACTCACTTAGCCTGACTGTATATCAAATCTACATTTTTTTGTCTATTATTATTGCCACATGTTGTATTTCAGGCTTTTGCAATTTTCATTTGGGCTATGTCAATAGCTTTGAACTATGCTTTCTTCTTCTCTTCTGGTGGTTTCCAAACTTTATTAGGCACAAATATTACCTGGGGCAACGGTCAAACGACAGATGCCTTCTACATTTTTATTGCTGGAAAAAGTACAGTTTGGGAAGGTAACTATCTTACTCAAAGGCACAACATAGAATTAATTTAAAAGTTTTCATTTTCCCAATGCAATGTCTTTCCCCACCAACACCGTATCAGTCCAGTGAATTTAGATCAGTTTAGTTTCCTATACTATGGGGCACTGAAACTAGAATTATAGCTGTACATTTTTAAGCATTTCTTGCTTAGGATTGCAGGATTGTTAAATGAATTTGCAGACTAAGATTTCCAGGAATCCTAAATGTCCAAATGCTATCTCCTCACTTAATGTATGACTCACTGTTTTATTACATTTCTGGTATATAAATATCTTAACATTAAATTGTGACAAGAATAACTTTATAATATTTTAGCTAATCCATGGTGGAATTTATGATGAGAAATACGCCATTGCCAATATTGAAAGAAACTGATTATTGATGGGGAAAATTCAGGAAACATTTCAATGCTTATAATGCTCTGTTAGGATTATGATGAAATGTGCATATTCAGAAACAAGGAAGACTTTTTCTAGTAGATATACTTAAGCTAACAAAAGAAATTTATTTCTCAGAGAAGGCCACTTATTCAAAATGTTGTTATACTTATTCATAATTCTTATTTTAAAAAATTCCTACTTCAAAAATATCTTCAAAGAATTTTACAATAAGAAAAGTGATCTGATAACTTACATTAATAGGATATTTCCTTTATTCTGCTACCTTTCCCTCACTTTCCTTTACACTTGCTTTATTTGATCCACTTATTCTGCTGGCACTATTTAGTTCCTGGGTACCTGTGGATCTCTAAAAATAAACTGTCTTTGGTGGTTGGGGTTGGCCTATGTAGACCCAATAAAGTTGAGAATTAGGAGGCCAGTGCTGAGCTCATTGGGAGCAAACATGGTCAGTTTAATTCCTTGTATACACTATCTTGGAGTGTAAGCATTGATAGTTGATAATAATGTTTGGCTTCATGGCCAGGAACATTAAATGGAAATCAAGGGAGGTTGAATCATGAGCTGCTGAGGCCTTTCTTATTTTTAGGCCATATTTTCAACATATCTTCAAGACAATTGCACTAAAAGCAATAAAATAAGGTAAATTTGGGTGCTTCAAAAAATAAATTTGAGGTATCTGGAATAAAATAATTATTTCCATTTCCTCTTACCTATCCCAGGGTACTACTCCAGTAATTAAACCCATCCTTTTCTGTTATTAATATTTCTCTCACTATTGAAATTTATGCATCAACATAAAATATGCTGTTATTTCTGCCATCCTAAAAAAATATTTTGATCCCATTTTTCCTCCTCAGTTACTATCACATCTCTGTTTCCCTTTACAGCAAACTTCTTTACAAGAGTTGCTTAAATTCTCTATCTCCATTTCTCCTTCGTTTAAACTCATGCTAATCAGGCTCCCCACTGCCCCACTCCTCTAAAAGAACTCTTGCAGAGGACAGTGGTTACCTTCTTATTGCTAAAAATAATGGTCAATTATTAGGTCTTATTCTACCCAACAGGTAGATTATCTATCTATCTATCTATCTATCTATCTATCTATCTATCTATCTATGTAATTTATCTATTCATCTTCATTAGTTTTCTAACATAGCCCAACCTCTTGATTCTTTTCTTATTTTACAGATTATTCTTTTTTTTTTTTTTTTTAGTCTTCTGTATTCTTCTTCATCTCCCTTAAATTTGATCATTTACTTTCAGCTTCTAAAATGTTCTTTAACTTTCTGGTCTTTTGATGGCTTCATTTTCAGATCTCACATTATAGAAATTTATTTCTTTTTGTACATCTTGTGTATATGTTGAGGGAAATGGATGGCAATAAAAATGTATGTTTCATTTACCATCTTAAACTTGAAGTCAGTCTAGTTAAACATGAAAACATTGCTAACAGTTCAAATCATTTTGTTTCTTTTTTTTCCCTATAAGTGTGTAAAAGACAATCTGTATATGGCTTCAGATGTTACATTAGTTTGATAAATTAATTATCACAGATATTTCAATATATATGTCTTCTATATTCTGTCATTTGGCAACCTAGAGATTCACTGAAATATGTAACATATTGCTTATGGTTTTTCTGTCTATTTAAATTTGACTTCCAAGACCAGACTTCAGACATGACAGCTTCTAAAACTGTTTCCCTTCTGAAGTCTTGAACTTCAATGTCATACTATTTGACCACAACCTTTTGACCTTCACATTCTTTTACTCTCTTGCCATTCTCTTATATGTGCCACACTTGTTTTTCAGCATCATTAACATTTCCCATCTGCTTATCCAATTTCTTTAAACACAGTCCACTCCATTGCTCTCCCCATGACATCAACTTCTATTTATATACAACTTGGTTCCCATTGGGATCCTCACCTTAATAGAATCAAATGCATTGTCAGTCTAAGCTTTCCAACAATTTCAATACTGTCTGGTTTACCTTCTTCCCTGATAGTTTGTTAAGTTATTTTTGATATGATCTGGAAGAATAGATAGAAATGACACTGAAGACATTTTGACTGAGAAAAATGCTTGTCACATTCAATTCAGAGGTGTAAACTAGTATTACTCAAGATATTTTCTATTACCAAGAGGTATTCTTCAATAAAGAGGTTTACTTTAAAATATTTTTGGAAATACCTCACATTACTCCTCTTAGAATTTGTACAGTAATGATGTATTAACCTAATATTACCCAAATATATTTGATCAAGGAACCCTTTTGTTATGCAGCTTCCTGCCAAACTAGTGGTTTATGGATCACAGTTTTAGAAATACTTGCATTCAATATTTTTTCCGCTCACTTCATTGAAAGCTAGTTTTATTCCTGAATGAAAATTGCCACATGGAGTTATTTGATGTATGCTATAGTTTAGAATTTAGCATAAATAAGTCATTACTCTGATGTAGATGAGGTGTTTAGAAAAGTTAATAATCTACACTAGATAATGCATCACAGTATGTGCCTAAATTTGTCACTAAGATAAAATCTTTCAAGGTGGGTTTTCCAAAGCATATAGATATATGGCAATATTAAAATTACATCTATAATTAGAAGTATCTTGGAATGCATATGAGAACTTAATTGAGAAACTACCTATTGCTAATGTTTAGATTATCACATATGAAGAAAAGAGCCACAATCAATAAGTACCTCCTAATTCTGCCAATAAGTATCTGCTAATTCATTCATTCATTCATTCATTCACTTATTCATCATCCTTGAACAACTATTAAGAGATATCTCATCACTGCAGTTCTCCATGTACAGGGATAAAGAGAAGTGAATGTTTTGCTTCAGAAATACAAGCAGGAAATGGCCATTTACTTATACTTAGAAAACTTTTCAAGAGAAGAAGGAAAAACTGGAAATGCATGTCAGTATAATTTTTATAATTGAAATTGTGATAACCACGGCTGATTTTGTATATTGACATTTAGTATTCAAGAGTACTATAGGTAAATATAAAGTTAACTTTGTGGTTTTAGACAATTATTTTCAAAGAAAAATAGTATTTTTTTTTTGCTAAGAGTATTAAAATATTTGCTGAAAAAATGTAAATTGATGCATTCAGCATATTTTTATTGAGTACTTACTAGAAGACATTGTTCTAGCAATATAATACTATATGGAAGAAGACAGGCCATATGCCCAACTTGGGAGAGATGAGTGATAAACAAATAAAATTAGATATATAATATATTGTCAATTGCAAATAGGAAAATTAAGTAGGGTATAGGATAGAGTATGATAGAGCAACTATTTTACATACAGTGGTCATGGAAGGCTTTTCTAAAGAGGGGACATTTGGATTGAGACCTGACTCAAGTGAGAGATAGAGCCATGTGCATACCTAGGGAAGCTGGTCCTGGGCAGAGGAGAATATACAGGACTGAAGCAGAAGGCTGCTCTGTATGTTTAAGGAGCAAGCCATAGCCAGGGGCAGGAGAGAATAGAATGTGACTTCAGGGAATTAGCCAGGGTTTGGAACTATTTTAAGGACTTTCATTTTATTTCAAGTTCTGTGACAGACATTTGAGGTTTTGACTAGGGAGGTAACAAAAATGTCATGATCTGACTTCCATTTTTAAAGGGTCCCATGCTGCTGTGTGGAGAATCAATAAGAAAGTGATTGCCATTATCCAAGTAATAGACGGCGATGCCTCTATGATGGTGGGGACAGTTGGCAGTGAAAGATTTGGCATATATCTTGAAAGTAAAATTAAGAGGATTTGTGCATGGATTTGCTGTGCAGAGGTGTGAGAGAAAGATAGGGATAAAGGTATTTCTAAGGCTTTTGAAATGAGCAACAGAGTAAATAAATAATGATGCCATGTATGAGTTGAGGAATACAAGAGGTGAGGTGGGGCTAGTTTTTAAGAAATCAAGAGTACAGTTTTGGCCATAAATTCCTAATAGACATTGAGGTGGAAGTACAGAATTGTATATATGAATCTAGAGTTCAGAGGATAGCCAATGTTGGAAATATTATGGCAATCACCATTACATAGATGATAGCATAAATCATAGGATGAACACCAACCTTTCAAGGTCTTTTGTTTTGTTTTGTTTTTTAGTATTTGCCAGGATCTAAATGAGACAATTCTGATAACAATGGAGTAAGTAGTCTGAAAGTGGTTGTAATCGTACAATTCTATAATGCTTTTATTATAATTTTTTAGTCACAAGGCACTTTTCACATTTATTATCTCATTTTGTGCCTTTCATTTAACACCTTATCATGCTTGAGGTATATGTTATCATTCACATTTTACAGATGAATAAACTAACACTTAAGTTCAAGTGGCAGAATCATTCATTATATACTGAAATTTGTGTTTTAATTTAAAAGGCTTTACTTTCCAGTACTGCCATGGTAATTATTAAATTATTGTTCTTTCCTTCTCTCTCTCTCTAACTCTATCTCTCTCTCTCTCTCTAACACTATCTCTATCTCTATCGCTATCTCTATCTCTATCTCTATCTCTCTTCTTTCCTTTCTTTCTCTCCTCCTTCCTTCTTCCCTGATTTCTTTTTTATGAATTAATTCATTAATTCTTTCATTCAGTAATCATCAATAAATGAACTGGCTACCTTTAATCTACACTGTGGTTCATTGTCTCTAATAGTTAAATGTAATGGTAAAGACATTAAGAAAAAGTCATTGTTTGGGGTATTGGTTGAAAAATCTCTGAGGGTATGAATTTTAGGGACTTCCTCTTATACTTTTACACCCAAATTCACTGCTACCAAGAAGTGGTCTAGAATTTCAAACAAAACATGGTTGATATTAAAATAATACAATCTGGGTAACTAAAATAGATTGGTTGAGTTGTATTCATTTACAACTTAAATCTACCACTTGGAGAAAATTTGGAAATCTTATTTATCTATTATATCAATACATATGATTAAATTACATTGAACATAAGTAAAGAAGAGATTTTTTTCTTGATGAAAAGGTAATGCCTGAAATTACTACTGATTTACTGATAGAAAGATTTGTTTATATTTGTTTATAATTTGTTTATAATTAAAATGCACATTTGAGGAGTAAGAAAAAATGTTAAGTCCTCTTGGAAAACATTTCATTTTACTGAATAGTTAAATATTTATGAGTTATAAATTGCAAAATTGCAAAGTTAGTCTAGTTTAGAGAAATCTTTTTAAAGTAAAACAATTTTAGACTTATAGGAATGTGTGACTTGAATAACATGAATGTCAAAAGCTGAAGCTAAAGAATAGGACATGTGTGAAAGAAAATCTTGCGTCAAAGTTGAAAGGGCATAATATGACAAATAAAAGTAAGTTGTATTGTCAAACTATTAATACAATGATGTGACTGGTGTATAATCATTACTACTGAAGAAAGAACAAAAATTTCTGTATTACATTAACACCTTAATGGGAACTCAATATTGAAAATCACACTGATTAATTAGATAAAATAAAATAAAATATAAAATAAAATAAAAAATAAAATATAATAAGATTCTCATAATGGTAAACCTTAACAAAACTTGACTGTCTAAGGCAAAATTGGTTATACATGTTGAAGTTTGACATTTGTGGCACAAATCAAATTTCTCAGATAGGTAGGAAAAAAAAGAATTAATTGACTTTCTAAAAATATACTTCATTGCAAAAATAAGACAGGGAAAATGATATTTCTCCTTGGAACACCACTGCTTATATATGTGTTTATGATGAAAAAAATCTTTCAAAAAAATAGGCCTTTTCAACCTAAAGAAATTCATTTGTATATGGGTACATTTTCTATTTCATGACTTATTAATAGCCAATCTATAGAAAAAGTTATTAGATGACATATAATTTACTCTCTCCTGCCCTTACAGAGAATGGTGGGAAACAGTTTAAAGAAAGAAAAAAGAACAAGGCTCGGTAAATTCACAGGCACGCCTACGCACATACACAGCCCACATACTTAGCTACACACTGCTATTTGAAACAAATCTTCCATGCCTAGGCTATATTTATGTTGAACTCTGTTGTCAGCTTCCCCCCAAAATTAGAATTGTCCCATTTCAAATATGGTAAAGAAGTTCACGTAAATTCTTGTTCCCTGTTGAGGCAAAAAGAAAAAAAATAAAACAACTAAATAGTGATTTGTTTACACTTGGGTTTGGATGTTTAAACTTAAACAGAGAATTCAAAAACTGTGAGCCTTTTCTGAGAGGAGTACTTTTTAAAAGCCTATTTGAATACAAGATAGAATGGTGTAACAGATGAAATCAAGTCCATTCTTACTTCCTGTTCTATTCTTAACCTGTTCTAATGCCTCAGTTTTCATCTATATAATTGGGATTGCAGACTCCAATTAACAGTGGCGATTGTAGACATACTGTGTCTTAAAATGGGTTGAGTTGGTGGAAGTAGCCCACCCTAGCATGAGAAAATTTTATCATTGAGGTTGTTTAGAATTCCTGCCATATGGTGACATATAAAGTAAAGTGAAATTTAGTTTGGTTTATTATTATTTTAAAATCCGGAAAGATAATGCACTCCCCTTATTACTTGCACAACAGCCTCCTCTATGATATATGACTGTCTATTTATTATCATTATTATTGTTGTTGTTATTAATGTGATGATGATGTAATTAGTAGTAGTATTTGTAGAAGAGATAGTAGTTGTAATAGCAGTGACAGCAGTGGTTTTTTTTGGGGGGGATAAAAGAAAGTAAATAATTAACTTTAATAATAATGATTGTTTGCAATCTTCTCTTTCTAATTCTTTTGGAAGAAAGAAGACTTTGTTATTTGGGTAGCTTTAATAGCTTGAGTTTCTTAGGATATTCATAGGGGTAATGTCTAAAGGTATTTGGGTGTGGGACTGATAAACCATAAAATGAGTTTTCTACTGAAAAAGGAACAAACTAGATTTACAAATTGAGATGGAAAGGAGGTTAGAGGAAAGAACCTGTTAGGGCTGGGTTTTAAAGAGTTATGGGAGGGATTGTTTGGAGAGGGTGAAGATATTTTTAAACAAGTTCTGTTATGTAATCTTCCTTTGGCCATGTTGTAGGAGTTTTAATTGAGATTTAAATTACTTTTTACCTTATTTTGATTGCAGGGTTTTGTTATGGTTGTTTTTGTTGCTGTTTTTTAATGTAACTATGAAGCTGAGACTGGTTTCTAGGCAAAAATAAGCTAACTCAGCTTATATGGTGTTTTAGTTTGCTAGGCTGCTGAAAGCAGATAATGAAATGGGTTGACTTAACAATAGGGATTTATTAGCTTACGGTTTTGAAGCTGAGAAATATGTCCAAATCAAGACATCATCAAGATGATGTTTTCTTCTCAAAGACAGGCTGCCTGAGATCCTGGACTCCTCTGCCACATGGCAGTGTCTGCTGGTCTCTCCCTCTTCGTCTGGGTTTTGTTGCTTTCAGCTTCTGGCTTTCATGGGTTTCTCTCTTCCTCTGTGTTCATTCTGTTTATAAAGGAGTCCAGTAAGAAGATGAAGACCCATCCTGAATGAGGTGGGTCACATCTTAACTAAAGTAGCCTCATTAAAAGATTGTAATTACAATAGGTTCACACCACAGGAATGGACTACATTTAAGAACATGCCTTTCTGGGGTACATACAGCTTCAAACCACCTCATATGATTTATGCATTGCAAGTGTATGATATGGTTTCCTAAGCTGCTCCACATATATCATGAAATGGGTTATTACCTCACAGTTTTGAGGCCAGGAAAATGTCTAAATCAGGGCATCATCAAGGTGATGCTTTCTCCCCAAGATCTGTGGCATTCTGGGGCTGGCTGCTGGCAATCCTTGGTCCCTAGTTCCTGTGTCACATAGCAGTACACATGGCAGCCTCTCCTGGCCTCTCCATTCTCTTCCAGTTTCCATTAAATTTCAGCTTCTTGCTTCTGTGGCTTTCTTTGAATTTCATTCCTTTTATAACCGTCTCCAGTAATAGGATTGAGACCCATCCTGATTGAGGTGGGTCACACCTTAACTGAAGTAACCTCATCCAAAGGTCCTACTTGCAATGGGTTCACACCCACAGGAATGGGTTAGATTTAAAAACATGTTTGTCTGGGATACATATAGTTGCAAACCACCAGAATGTATGTAATATTATGTGTTTTTCTAAATTATTTTAATATTTATAATAATATAAATATACTAACAGCATTTACTAGTTTCCTATTGCTGCTGTAACAAATTGTCACAGACTTAGTAGCTTAAAACAATACAAATTTATTCTCTTACAGAGTTGGATGTCAGAAGGCTGAAATAGAACTTACTGTCTAAACTCAAGATGTTGGCAGAACTGCATTTCTTCTGGAGGCCATAGGGGAGAATCAAATTCCTTGACTTTTTCAGCTGCTACAGGCTTCCTGCCTTCCTTGGCTTGTGGTCCCTTCTACAGCTTCAAAGTATCACCCCATACTCTGTTTCCATAGGCACATTCTCTGACTTTGACCCTCTTGCCTCTCCTTTATAAAGACCACTGTGATTACATTGGGCCCAATTGGATAATCCAGGATAATCTTCCCATTTCAATATCCTTAACTTAATCAAATCTGCAAAGTCCCTTTTGCCCTGTAAGGTAACAAGCACAGGTTCTGGGGACTAGGACATGGACAATTTTTGGATATTATCATTCTTTTTACCATTCAGCATGCTACTTAATATTATATTTATCTGGTTTATTTGCTCACATTAGTTCTCTTAAGATGCCAATTCCCTATACTATACTTGAATTTGTGTATATATTAAGTATTGTGTATATTAAGTATATTCTTTAGAGCTATAAAATCAGCTTTTTGATCTAGGATATGTTTCTCCTATTATTTCTTTGCTTCTATCATCTATTCCCTTTACTTTTGTTTAATCTCCTTGAAATCTCACCAAGTTTAGGTTGGATTAGCTGTTATCTGTCATGCATGCTTCATACAATACCTCAGTTCATGTAATTCCAGTTTATATAATAGCTACAGAATTTCATGAGTTTGTAAAGAAAACAAACTTGATGGTGGCTGGATATCTTTCATTTGCCTTCTCAGATCCATCCCCCACCTTTCAACATCCTCACTCTACCTGGTGAGGCTGAGCTATAGGAACTATATCCATGATTTTCTCACTCTTTGGCTTAAAAAGGAGATCTGAGGAAGGGAACAGGGTGAGCTCAGAGTATATATTGCACTAACTGCATCTTTACATGCTCACCGAGCTGGCTGTGTCCATCTAAAGAAAGTCTCATGTCAGCCACTATGCAATGTCATCAGGGTGATGTTGACTCCTGGAAGACTGGCTTTCTGGGGCTAGCTGTCAGTGATCATTTGTTCTTGGTTATCTTGTAACATAGCAATACACCCAGCAGCATTTTCTGGCCTCTCCCATCTCTTCTGCATTCTGTTGACATTCAGTTTCTGGCTGCTCCTTCTGAGGCTTTTGACTTCTTGCTTCCTATGACTTTTTCTCCGTCTGTCTGAATTTCATTCTGCTTGTAAAGAACTGCAGTAATAGGATTAAGACCCATCCTGATTGAGGTGACCACATTTTAATTGAAGTAACCTCATCTGAAAGTCCCATTTGCAATGGGTCCACACCTACAGGAATGGATTAAGTTTAAGAACATGTTTTTCTGGGGGTACATAGTTCCAAACCACCACAGGGTACATAATTCAATCTACCACATTTTGGCCTTAGGATTCTTCTGGACCCAATTACAGAATATTTGTTAATTGCAACTTTAATGTTTAATTGTTTTATTATTAATCCCTAGTTTTACTGCATCATTTTCTGAAAATGTGATATGATTAATTGCTTTTGAAATTTACCCAAGTGTAGCTGTTACATTGAACAGATGTTCTGTATGATGTAAATGGAAATTTTAATTTTCATCTTCTGCTACCTGTTCAACCATCTACCTTTTCTTTTCCCTTGGATTAAATATAGGATAAATTCCATGAAATTTCTGCTCATTTCCAGGAAATAAAATTTTCCATCATCTTTGATCTTCTCCCAATCTCAGTTCAGGAATTAAAGTATCTAACTCCATGTAAGAGCCCATATTCCAAATTGACCTAATGATCAATTCCCCTAATTGTCTATGAGGGTATTGATATATACATACATATATACACATACATACACACACACACACACACATAAATAGTCATCTTTGTTGTTTCCTTATCCTTGAGCACAATAAAATTATTGAAACAGCTTACTTAATGTATAGGCATGCATTCTATATCCTATATAAAACTCTATATCCTATAGAATTATGGAACTATACTTATCATCATCAACAATTACTTGAGCACCTTTAAATACATTCCAAAAGTCCATTATATCTTATGTTCAAACTTTCTAAATTATTTTCTGTGCTCATTGGAGATGAGACTTCTTGAACAAATATTTTTATAAATATTAATGCTATTATCCCTTAGATTTATTGAAAAAAATGCCATTAAGATTATTATATACAGTCAGGTATAACTTATTATTTCCCTGGTGAATCCCTAGCCTTCTTCTTACACTTTGACTTACACTTCTTCTTATACTTCACTCCTGTCCTGATTCCCTCCTTAACTTTTTGTTTTTATCTCTTCAATGTCTATATACGGCCTTCTAGCCTCCCTTTGCTCTGTGATTTCACTTTTGAAGAAATTAAACAGTAAATAGTTTAGAGGAAATAGGGTAAAAGCACTAATCCTCACTAAGAACCCTTTCCATTGAGCATATTAAAAATACATAAACAAATGAATGAATGAATAAAGAAGACCTTGAAACACTGCAGAGGGAAACAATTCTATACAGAAGAGTCACGGAACTTACATAAAACTTGCACTGCTACAGAATCACTTCTGGCTTTATTAAGTGTGATTCTATTTACTTTATAAAAGACTCCAAGACTGTTTTTAATTTAATTTGCCTATTGAGAGCAAGGCAATACTTAATCAGCTTCTGTTTCCTGATCTTTTCCCTTCCTTACTCCTGAAGAGTCCCAGATGTGTGCATGGCATGCTCTCACATCCTGTTACAGACATTAATATATTCACCCTTGCAACTGTCCTTTATGACTGTTTCCACACCTAGGTATTGCAGAGTTCTCTATTTGGTTGTAACTTTGGCTACTGTAAATTTACATTAGTTCAAATCATGTTTCTTTTTTAGACAAAGTGCATGCACCTTATTTTCATCTTTCAAGGAAGCTGTCATGTAACACCAGGGGAAGCTGGCAACTTTATGTGAAGCACATGGTGCACCACCAACATACACAAACCAATGGCAGGAATGCAAAGCAATTTAAATAAGGAGGGAAATATGTTCTAGTGGCTGAAGGAAAACAAAACAAAATAAAGCAATGATAACAAAGATATATGGATTGGTGTCAAAAGGATAGTTCCTAAAATCTTAAATAAATATCTGGTAAAAATTCCTCTTTCTTTCCACCATTAACATAGTAAAAGACTAGAACCTCTGAAAGCTGAGACTGAGAAATTAAGGAATGGACGGGGACTGCAGGGAAAAAAGGTTGTATAAGACCTTTAAAGTTACCAGAATTTTAAAATAAAGTGTAAAGAAAGCATATAAAAGTTACCAAGATTTTCACCTTTCCCTCACATACCAATAAAGCAGGAGAGATTAATGGTGCAATGGTAAATTTTGGAACAGATTTTGATCTTTGGAAATAAGATTTTAGAATCATAATCTGTTGGAACTGAAAGAACATAGAGATCATTGAGTCAAAATTTTTACTTTTACAGAAGAGAAAATTTAGATATTCATTATGAGCTTATCCTAAAAGTTATTTGTCTCAGAATATTTCTTAATTTCTACTTATTTCATCTTAATCTTTACTATTTTTCCCTGGTACAAAAGTTTGACATATATTCTTTTTATTCTAGAACACTTTAGCTATGCTTCAAGTCCCACAGAGAACAAGACTTATTTTCTCAGAAAATCTTCTCCCTTGACTTTCTCAAAGTAAAATTACCCAAATAGGAAAATTAAAAACATTAGAAAAATATCTAATTGTCCACTTTAACATTTTTTTCAGGCTATTTTATTGTGAAATAATTTAAAAAGTATACTTTTTTTCTGGTTCAAAATACACACAATTTGGAAGAGACAAAAAAATAGTTTTCTATATGTAGATTTGTAACCTAATCTCTTTAATATTATTATGAGCATTCTTCTATCCTTATAACATTCAGTTTATTTCATTAACTACATAAAATTCTTATCATGTGACTATGGCATCATATATGTGATGTATGTGTTTGTATGTCTCTATATTTATATATACAAATCACCATCGCTACCATCATTTAATTTCAGTAATTTGTTATAAGTAATTGTTGTTGAACATTTGCACAACAATTTATTCCTTAAATAAATAGAAAACATTTATTTCCTTGAAAGTCATAGATGTGCCAAAAATGTGCTGACGTTTTTAAGGTTGATTTGTTTTCCATATACCATTCACCAAGATATACTCTTCCAGTAGTGCATGAGAATGCCTTCCTCACTTCAATTTCACTGAGTTTTATAAACTATCTTATTTGACAATATCCAGTCAAAGTAATTGCTTAATTTTTAAAAGCCAGTTAAAGTGGGAGTCATAAAAAAGTATACATATGTATCATATAAATTTCATTTAAACCTGAAATATATCGGTGCGTATTAATTTGCTTATCTTTTGGTTGGGAGCCAAGGATTTTCTTTGTGTTACCTGTTTGCTGTCACCTTTCTTGCATAAATCTCACCCACCAAGCATCACTGTGATTTTCAGTTTTTGCTTTTTTAGTGTAAAACAAGAATCAAGGACACTTATGAAGCAATCTGAGTCCAAAATCCTTCTAACCTCTAAAGAATATTTTTACTCCTTTCTTTTATGTTGTTTCATTCAAATCTAGTTTGACATCACGTGTATTGGGCTGTTTGCCTTTAATATTTTCAAAGGCTAATGTTTCATTTTTAGGAAATAACATCACTTTTTAATTTTAGTGCATTGGTTTTTGTATTTTTTAGTTAAAATAGTTATAAAACAATAAAAAAAGGCAACTGGAAATTATCTATTTTTTGGAGAAAAAGAAGAAAAAGACTGGGAGAGCAAGGACTACAATGAGTTTGGGGTTTTTCAATAATTTTCATAGACATTATTTCATTTTTTGTTCCTACATTCTTTTTAAGGTTATATTAGTCCCTTTTTAGAGACATGAAATCTTAAATTCTGACAATTCAAGTAACTTTAACAAAAGAAAATATCTTAGAAAGTATTTGAATTGAGATAAAGCCTAGACCTGTTTTATTCCAAATTATAAGAAATTTACATATGCTTTTCAGTGATGCCACTATACTCATATATATAAAACATTATGAATGGATTCTAACTTCATAAACTTTTCTTCAGTGATAGAGACAACATTTTGAGTAGTCTTTTGAATAAATAAAGAGTATGAAATTTCTTTGCTTGTTCATAGAAGCATTTTTTAAAAACTTTTTTTTGGAAATATTCTCAAATTTACAAAATGTTGCAAAATAAATTGTACAAGGAACAATTGTATAGCCTTTATACTAATTCACCTGTTAATTTTTTACCCCATTGGATTTATTATTTGCATTCTACCTCTATCAAAAGATGCATATGAGATATGATAAAAGTTTTTGAACTATTTGAGGCTTGCCTTTGGACATTTAACACAAATACTTCTGTGTGTGTTTCCTAAGAATAGAGATATTCTCTTACATAACCACAGTACAATAACCAACTTCATAAATTTACATTGATGTAATAATTTTAAGTAATCTATTGTCTGTACATCATTTTGTTTGTTGATCCAATGATGTGCTTTACATCATTTTTCTCCTTCCAGTATTACATCCAGTCTGCCATCAATAGAGTCAGATGTTTGGCAGTTTGCCCCCTTTAATCTAGAACATTTCTACAGTCTTTCTTTCTCTTTCATGACATTGAAATTTTTGAAGAATACACCTCCCCAATCTTTTGTTTTTAAATAAATAAAATATTCATTTTCTTGTGTTTTCTGATGTGTTATTACAATTAGATTTGGCTAATTCATTTAGAACTGTAACCTCAGAATATCACACCATAGCTGTAGTTAACTTTGATTACCTGGTCTAGTTGTCTGATTTCTCCACTGTCTAACTACTGCCCACCGCCCTACAGAGACATGCAAGTAATAAGCACCCTTTGGGTCACACCTCTAGTCCATGCAAATATTTTGCCTCTTATTAAAGTTTCCTCCTAGATTTGTCATCCACTGAGGTTCTCCATATCTAGTCTTTACCCTAATGGTTGTAAAATGATGATTTTCCAACCTCCAACACTTCTTCCACACTTAGCATTCACTCACTCCTTGGCATTCCATTGTAAGCAAGGAACTCCCTTCTCTCTCTCTCTCTCTCTCTCTCTCTCCATCCATCCATTTATTATTGGCATGGATTTGTGATTCCTGTTTTCTCAGTTTTATAATCTATTATTTTTCTTAATAAATTTGGTTTTCAAGTTGTCCAAGATTTAGTCAATGGTGTCAACCCAAAAGTTGGTTCCCATGTCATTGTGATATGCATGTGTGTGTGTGTGTGTGTGTGTGTGTGTGTGTGTGTGTTTAAAATCACTTTCTGTTTTGAGGAATAACAAGGATTTTCCAAGCTCCTTTTGAACCTACCTTATCCCAGTCCTGGAATCAGTCATTTCTCTGAAAAACCCTAGTTCCTTTTAGTGGGAAATGGGATTAGTGACCACAACTTGGGCATTTGTGCTCAAATGATACTTGAGTCTCTTTGAATTTTAGCCCTTCAGGAGACAGAACTAGGAAATACATCCATGAATATGCAGAGATGAAACATATACATATACATACACATATATACATGTACATAAACCTACATATGCACATATATATGTATATATAAATATATTAGAAATCTTGATTTCATGCCAATGCTTCCAGTCCCAATCTATTCCCACAGCGTTCTTTCTTGCCTTCCCTCATTCCATATTTGTATGTTCCTCCAAGAAGAGTTTTTATTAATGAATTATGTTGTATGTTTTTTGAAAAATTTAAAAGCAACATCAATCTTTTATTGTTATTATATAGTAGTGTATAGCATGCTGTGTGAACAATAAATTGTTGTATGTATAACAAGGAGATGCAAAGCTAATGGAAGAGGGGAAAAGAAAAATTTTTATAAATAAAACTTCAGTTAAATGTATGTATGTGTGTGTGTGTGTGCATTGTGTGTATATATATACACACACATATATATATACACACACACATATATATAGTATCAATTATATATATATTACATATATATATTACATATATATATATTACATATATATATATATTACATATATATATATATTACATATATATATATATATATATATATATATATATATATATATAGAATGTCTTCTAGTGATGTTAACTAAATTGCCTGGGTATTTCCAAAAACAGTGTAAAACTTGCCTACCCATGGCAAGACATGAGGTAAAACAGTTTGGTGAAACTTTGGTTCTCTCACCAGACAAAGATCTCAATCTTCTTTATAAAGTAATTTTTGTCCCCTCTGGAGATAGACAGTTGATGATTTTGAAAGTTAAAACAAAATGAATTTTGTTGTGAGATAACAACTGGTTTTGATGCAGTCTTGGAAATTGTTGAAATCCTGAATTGACCCAAGGATAATTGGTACCAAACATTGCTGCAATAGTAGAAAAAAAGAAGTAACAATATATAATTAGAGTAAGTCTTACCTGGAAAAAAAAAAAAAGAACTACCACATTCTGGCTGATAATAGGAAACAGGAAAATACTTTATATCAAAAGGCCATGCCATTTTCATTGTAACACATTTGCATTGTTTGATACACTAATTCAAAATTATAAACATGTTATAGCATGGATTGTATATAATTGGTATTCTCCAGGCATCATTTATATTTACCTTGTCTAGTTTTCTAGGATAATGGGTGTCAATAAGTGATAAACTATTTACATTTTAAATTAATTTTCTAGCCTCCTTTGATCCAGATGGCACATTCCACTAAATTTATGTACCAAACAAATCCCTCAGAAAAGCCTTTAAAAGAAGATACAGTAGGATCAGAGACTTGCTGATTAGAGCACAGTGCTGTAAAAATGAATGAAGCCTTTACCATGATCATTATGCAGAGTGTATAAACTTTGTTCTGGTTTGCTAATGCTGCCAGAATGCAGAACACCAGGAATGGATTGGCTTTTATAAAAGGGGGTTTATTTGGTTACACAGTTACAGTCTTAAGGCCATAAAGTGTCCAAGGTAACACATCAGCAATCAGGTACCTTCACTGGAGGATGGCCAATAGTGTCCGGAAAACCTCTGTTAGCCGGGAAGGCACGTGGCTGGCGTCTGCTCCAAAGTTCTGGTTTCAAAATGGCTTTCTCCCAGGATATTCCTCTCTAGGCTGCAGTTTCTCAAAAATGTCACTCTTAGTTGCATTTGGGATATCTGTCCTCTCTCAGCTTCTCTGGAGCATGAGTCTGCTTTCAATGGCCATCTTCAAACTGTCTCTCATCTGCAGCTCCTGTGCTTTCTTCAAAGCGTCCCTCTTGGCTGTATCTCCTCTTCAAAACATCACTCAGCTGCACTGAGTTCCCTCTGCCTGTCAGCTCATTTATATAGTTCTACTGATCAAGGCCCACCCTGAATGGGTGGGGCCACAACTCCATGGAAATATATAATCAGAGTCATCACCTACAGTTGGGTGGGGCACATCTCCATGGAAACACTCAAAGAATTCCAATCTAATCAGCACTAAAATGTCTGCCCCACAAGATTGCATCAAAGATAATGGCATTTGGGGAACATAATACATTCCAACCAGCACAAACTTCTCCAGCAGAAATGGTTGAAAACAATGAAAGGTATTTGTATGTTAAATATGAAATAAGATAGAAGGGGCCTCACATTATTTTTTGTGTCTCTGCTTAAGAAGAAGACTAGATATTCATGTTGTATATGTGATAAAGACAAAGTGTATTGTGGTTTTTGAGCTAAAATAAGTTAGAACTTGAATTGTAGAGTAATATACAGTCAGATGTGTTTGTAATCTTGATCTATTCACAGGGAATAAGAATACAGCAACTCTCTAGTCCTCATTTAACCCCCAAAAAGAAAAAATGTTAAGTATTCAAACTACTCATTCTTCAGCATTTTTAAATATAAATTTCATTGATCATTTATAATATATTCTTGTAAAATTTTTCAGCAGTGATAGGTACTGACCCAGATCTTTCTGAACCTGAAATTCTGATAATTTTTCCCTTTACTAGCCTTAGAAATATCTACACTCTTTTTACAAAGGGGAACTTTGACCTAAATTATTTTAGAAGGCCAGTTCCTCATTTATCTTTGTGTGTTCTGTGGTCTCTATTGCTTTTTTCCCCTGTGGTCTCTGTGTCAAATGTAAATACCAGGGAAAAAGGAGGAAAAGCTAAAACCATGGCATCTGAGTATTCTAGTGCACAAAATTCCTATAACCTAAGAAAGAACATATTGGGCACACTGCTTAGACATCAAAAGAGAAATTCCTGCCCCAGGAGGATTCAACAGAACTCTGAGTGTTGCAACCACATTTCTAGTACTGGATCATTCCTTAACAGTAATTATGATTATGATTTTATTACTAAGAACTGGCACTGTAGGATTGTTTACTATACATCAAGCACTGAACTAAAGTTTCTCAAGCATTACATTGTTCAAACCCTCACAACAGCCCTGTGGAGGAGATGTAGATGAGAAAATTGAGGATTAGAGAGATTAAGCAACTTGTCCAGCATCTCACTTCTTTTGGGTTCTTTTTGAGGATACATTCTTCTGTTCTTCTTACTCTCAGTTTCATCCAGGAGCTCATTCTCCTCTACCAGGCCTTAGATTTTGGAATCCCTCAAGGCTTAGTCCTAGCACCCCTTTTTCTCACTCTATCTCTCCATCAAGAAAGCTTTAATTATTGGCTATGGGCTAATAACTCTGTTCTAGTTTGCTAATGCTGCTGGAATGCAAAACACCAGAGATGGATTGGCTTTTATAAAAGGGGGTTTATTTGGTTACACAGTTACAGTCTTAAGGCCATAAAGTGTCCAAGGTAACACATCAGCAATCGGGTACCTTCACTGGAGGATGGCCAATGATGTCCGGAAAACCTCTGTTAGCTAGGAAGGCATGTGGCTGGTGTCTGCTCCAAAGTTCTGGTTTCAAAATGGCTTTCTCCCAGGACATTCCTCTCTAGGCTGCAGTTCTTCAAGACTGTCACTCTTAGTTGCACTTGGGATATTTGCCCTCTCCTAGTTTCTCTGGAGGAAGAGTCTGCTTTCAATATCTGTCTTCAAACTGTCTCCCATCTGCAGCTCCTGTGCTTTCTTCAAAGTGTCCCTCTTGGCTGTAGCTCCTCTTCAAAATGTCACTCACAGCTGCACTGAGTTTCCTCTGCCAGTCAGCTCATCTATATGGCTCCACTCATTAAGGCCCACCCTGAATAGGTGGGGCCATGCCTCCATGGAAACATGTCATCAGAGTTATCACCCACAGTTGGGTGGGGCGCATTTCCATGCAAACAACCTAATCCAAATGTTCCAACTTAATCCCCACTAATATGTCTGCCCCACAAGATTGCATCAAAGATTATGGCTTTTTCTGGGGACATAATACATTCAAACTTGCACAGACTCCAAAAGTGCAAACATATTCTCCAGATTTTATCAGAAACTCCAAGTACATATATATATAATGGTCAGTATGGTAGACAGAACAATGGGTTCCTCAACATGTCCGCATCCTAATTTCTGAATACTGTGAAGTGATTCAGTTAAGGATCTTGAGATGGGGAGAGCATTCTGGATTTTCTAGAGGGCCCAACCTAATCACAAAGGTCCTTATAAACATCAACAAGAATGTCAACATCAGAAAAAGGAGATAATGAAGACAGAATTAGAGATTGGAGTAGTGTGCTTTGAATATGGGGGAAGGGATGTTGAGCCAAGGAATTCAGATCACTTCTTGTATTTGTCAGGGTTCTCCAGAGAAACAGAATTGACAGGATATATGTTGATATTGCTATTGGTATATACATAGTAGCAGATTTATTATAGGTGTTTGTTAATGTGACCACGGGGATTAGCAAATCTAAATTCTGTAAGGCAGGTCATAAGCTGCAAACTTGATGAATATAAGTTGAATTCCCCAGGAATACTTCTTTCTGACTTTTGAAATCCTCAGTTCTGGTTTTGAAGATCTCCCCAACTTATTGGATGAAAAGATTTCCCTCATTGTTGAGGGCAATCTCCTTTGTTGATTGTGTTTGAAATGAACTAATCTAGACGCAAATCTAACTACAAAATACCTTCACAGTAACAATCAGGCTGTTGCTTGCTAGGACAAACAACTGAACACCACAACGTAGCCAAGCAAGTAGCCGTCACACCTCTAGAAGCTAGAAAAGGCGAGGAAGCAGATTGACCCCTGAAACCTCCAGGAGGAGCACAGTCCTCCCAAAACACTGATTTTAGACATCTGACAACCAACTCTATAAATGAATAAATTTAAGTCACTAAGATTGTGGTAATTTGTTAAAGCAGCAATAGGAAACTAATGAAGTCATATAAGTGAAATTTATACTTATATGTTTCAGGCACCTAATACTTAATATATTAAAAGCAAAATTCATTATCTACCTCTTGAAATCTAATGCTTCCCAATTGTTTACTCTATCAGTCAATGGCAGCATTATTAAATACTTTGGTCAATAGCTGGCATATGGTGAGGAAAAATTCTTAAGCCTGAGCTTTCTAAACCATTTATTATGCTTCTTCCCATGACCTTGGTCACTCTGTATCTTCTGTTTTTGGGTGTCTTCAATTTTATTTTTCATTCGTAAGGAGTGTTTTGCCGAAGGGAAGTTTGTTGTATAACTTAGAAAAAAGTTACCAATTGTATGACTGGTTTTAAACTAAAAGGTTGTAGAATACATCTATGCTACATTTCAAAATAAGTTAAGGAGAAGTGAGATTTTGTAGAAATACCTGCTTGTAAGAACAGAGTTTAATTGTAACCAGAATGTGAATAGTAAGCAGATTCTCTTGTACATTTAAAAATAAGTTATTCTTTCACTGGGTAAAGAATAGAAGGAAGACTTTAAAAGTGTGAAGAATTTTTACAAAGAAGATTGTGACAATTTGAGAATTAAGAAAAAATATTCAAGATGGGATTTATATAGAAAAGTCTTTTAGAAATGATATTCCAGGAAAGTTTAAAAATTTATTTCATATTTTATCCCATAAAAAAAGTTAAATATTTCTTTCAGGTAGTTGAGTTGTATTTCTACTGGATAAAAGATAATATGACTTGGCCCACAGATTTCCTTATATCCTTTGATTAGGTTCAACTTTCTATATTATGATGATTAGATACAGTACAGTTTTGTGAATCAGCTTAACAACTAGAGCAGAATTAAAGGAATTTAAACTTGAATCCTATTCTGTGGATAATTTCAAAAGAAGAGTAATTTGAAAGTTATAATCTGACATGTATATCACTTGGCTTCTATAACTTCATGTGGGAAGTAATACGTAAGTGACGGAACAAGACAGAACAAAACTGACCAGGAATATGGCTTTTGCATAAAGGAGATTTAAGATTGCAGAAGATTTATCTCATATATTTGATTCACTAGCAAAATGTGTTGAAGGAAAAAAACTGTTCTTATTATAATGGGAAAATTCTTACTTCTTCATTCTCTGACATTCTAGCACAGTGAGAACACCTGGATACTTTTAAAAATAGATTTAAAATTAAATTGGAATGGGTTTCTGTTCCCAAAAATGCATACATTACTTTCATACAACTCTTATCTTATATTGAAAGTCTTTGTGTTCAACTAATTCATTATTATTGGAAAATAATTGCTTTGTAGACCTCTGGGCCTTGACATTTTTTTAAGCTAAATATGAATTTTCAGCAGGAGAAAAATATCCAAATTGATTAAATAAATAGGATATAAAATTTTATTTCTAAATTTCTTCACAAAATAGCATATGAAAAATTACCAATGAAAATGAAAAATAAATATATATGAGTGCATAAAAACTTAAGTTTTTATGAGTGAAATGTTCTTTTTTCTAGTGTGTTTGGTTTAACTGAAGCTAATATGCATATATTTCCTTATATATAATGTATATTTGTGGATTACATATACCATGTGTATATGTGGATTTTGTATTTACCAATGTTATTTATATAATTATGCAAATATGTATATGTATAAATGTGTCTGTAATTTTAAACATATAACATATGCATGATAATCAAATACGTATTTTTCAAATAAAATATTTTATAATTACATCTAATTAAATATAATTAATGATTAGAGTATGTTCATTTGTTCCTTGTAATAATAATTATAATCATTTTGTAATAATTAAAGTTGATGTTGTTTTCCCTATGTGATAAATCCTACATTTCTAATATATTTATCAACTTTTTTAAGTTTCTCTGTGAGGAATATATTCTTATGAGATATTGGAAGTTAAAAATAATTAAAAAGCAAGAAATAAAAGATTTGAAGAAAAGATATATCAAATACACAAATATCTACATTTTTAAAAATATATACATCATTCATATGTATAATGGGAAAGCAATCAAACCAGTAAATGACAGGAAATATGAACAAGGACAGAAGATATAAACAGTATACATAGACTGAATTTGTCCTGAACATTCCAGTTGAAATGGAGTCCTCAGCCAGGAGTGTGCTACCTCTCACCCAGTCCCAGCCTTTGACTCTATCCGTGAACCTCTAGAAGGCTGCAAGTGGCAATGTAAAACACCACACACAGTTCATGTTGGTGCTGAAAACTTTCTATTCCTCGGATGGCCATTTGCCATCCACAGAGCTGTTGTAATTAGAAAGGTGCAAACCTGTAGCAGAATGGGTAACTATTCAGGTAACTGCCACTGGTGACATACTCCAGCTTAAGACCATTGAGTAATGCCAGGTACCCAAATGCCATTCTTCTTTGCTACTCTATTTTGTCAGGGATAACCGGGAGTGTTAATGACTTAAGATGAGACTAATACTTCAATAAAAATAAGCCATGTTACAAAGTGTTTTTTTAATTCAGTGAGTTTCAGAGTACTACAGCGTCTCTTTGAACAGTTTCAGCATTCAACATTATGGAAAGCCCATCGCTAGCTTAGCTTAGCTTTCCACTGAGGTTATCTTTAATTTTAGTTTAGCAAACAGTAATAGAAATCAGCTATTTGTTGAAAGTGCCTACTATGGTCAGGCACTGTGCTAAATGATTTCCGTTCATTGTCTTGTATAAATCTAAAAATAGTCTTGTGAGGCAGGTACAAAAACAAAACATGGCATGTATTTTGCAGATGAAGAATGCAAAAGACTTGCTCAAATTTGCACAGCTTCTCAGTGTAGAGCTGGGCAATCTGACTCCAGATTCTGCACAGTATTGCAGCCTTTAGGCACCGTTAAATCACATGTACAAATGGAGAAACAGGCCGAACCACTTCATTGGCTATTAAGCAGCAGAGTTGAGTTTCTAGCTCGGTCAGCCTCATTCCACAGTCCACCCTGTTAAATGCCACTTTATATCCCCTATCCATGTATGTGTTCTTCCTTGGGGAGAGGAATTAGTGACAAAATTGACTTATGTTGGGGATTGAATCATGCCCCCTGCCAAAAGGCATGTTCAGGTCCCAACTCTTGGTTCTGTGTGTGTGAACACATCTGAAATAGGACCTTTGACAATGTTATTAATTAAGGTGTGCCCAAACTGAATGAGGATGGGTCTTTAGCCAATATGGATGAAGACCATAGAAGCAGAATGAAAATCAAGCATAGAGGAAAAAAAGCTATGAGAAGCTAGAAGCTGGATGTCAACAGAACCAAGAAGAGAAAAGAGAGAGGACTTCACAATATGGCAGAAAAGCCAAAAAAACCCCAAGGATGCAAGCAGCTGGCTCCAGAAAGCCACAGTCTTCCAGGAGAAAGCACTTCCTTGCTGATTCCTCAGTTTTGGACTTCTGTCATCAAAACCCAGAGCCAGTAAATTCCTGTCATTTAAGCCAGCCCATTGTGTGGTATTTGTTTTAGCAGCCAGCAAACTAAGAAAGCTTGTAATGCTAAGACACATTTTATATCTCCCAGCTGATCAAATTAGTTTGTTCTGAGTAAGAAAATGTACAAACATTTTAACCTCTTCCCCTAGGATACTGAAATAGGAGGACTTATTGAAATACCTGTGAAAAAAATGCATGGAAACATTCTTAATTTTCTGCTTAATTATTTACGTTAACAAAGTTAATTGTACCTGCAAATTTAAGATGTTTAATAACAGCTTCAGAAGTCTTTTCCATGCATTATTTTTATCAGATAATTCTATGGGGGGATTGTGTCCCATAATTTATTTTTTTGAAGACTTAAAATTGTAAAGTAACTGCATCCTGATGCAGGTATTTGCCAATGTCTTATCAGTATTATTTTGTTCTGTGGGTTTTCCTATGATAATACATCTGACAATGAGCAAAGGTCAAAATGTGATGTAAAACATCTATCCCAGAATGGACCACTTAAAAAAAAAAAATGTGTTGATCACTATAGGCAATGTTTCTAGCCGAGCAGCTCAGTGTCATTAGCCACTATTATAGACTGATGTTTGGGATCTCAGAAATGTTATATGAGGTGTGACAAGGAGGGAAGCACTGTGGATGTGTGCCTATTTCCTGTAATTTTACTCTGCCTTAGCTATGAAAGAGATCCAAAGGTTTATTGAGGATATAGCAACTTCTGGTTGACATCTGGTTCAGTTATGTATTTGGTCAAAGTATATTATGGCTGCAACTGATTCATTCTTCTCTCTGTCTCTCCTTTTTCTCCTTTTCTTACTTTTATTAGACTCAAGTTGAGATATAATGCCAGCAATAGTATCTTTTTGAAACATTTTTAAATAAAAGGATAATTTAGAGGTTGGTATGTGTTCCATTGAAACAAACATCTCATTAAATTAACTGTTTTTTAAAGAATGCAATTACATATTTATGGAACAAATGCAGAATAAACAAACTAGAGACTATATTAACCTGAAGATACAATAAGCAAGTGCAAATATTCAGAGGGTTGTCACACACAAAAAATGACAGATTGGTTGTTCAGTATTTTTGCAAAAGATAGAACTTGACCAAAGGCTAAATATAGGATAGGTGTATAAAGTGTATCACTCATCTTAATAGCTTTTGTTCCAATATCATGCACTCCTCACTTTTCTCTTCTTCTGAAAGGAGATTTTATAACAAAATTTATGGCTGTCTTAAGAAAGTTGCATTTTCACAGCAAACCTGCCATTGCCAGCAACTGATGGACTTACACCATCAGAAAAAATCTAAACTTAACAAACTGATTTATTAAAGAAAGGATCTTTTGTTCCTCAGCTATATCTTAATATCTACATTAATGATTCTCAGGAGGTGGGGAGAAGAAGAGAGCATATTCTCCAAAGAGACTGAATCAGAATCACTAGCAATTGTGTCATTGCCTACTGGGAACAATCATCCTCAAATCCCAATTGAATCACTACAATTATCAGTTAATGGTACATATGAGAGTTTTGTGTGCTAGGGAAAAAACAGTTGACAACCACTGTCTATTTTAAACTGGAGAGCTACATTATGAGTCACTTAGAAAAATAAACTACCCACATAATATTGATGAACTTCCATCAAATTGTTAAGCATTGCAAATAAGAATGGTTTACAACTATTAAGCATAATGTTAAAGGACAAAATACATATAATATACTTTATATTATATATTGTATCTTATCACATTCTCAGTAAGGAATGTTGAGGTGCTTAATCCATCCAATAAATTGAAAATGCAGTTTTACATTTCCATGTTTGTGGGGTACAAAGGATTCTGAAGGTGGATCTTGAACTCAGAATGACAAATCATTTTTCAAGGAAAGCCACAGAATCAGTCTGGCTAACTGCTATTATTGGGGATTGGTGAGACTGGGGCAGGCTCTAATGAGAGAATAAACCTGTTAAAAGAAACATCCAAGACTCCTGCAACTGGCTCTTTGGGCCCATTCGTACCTGGAGTCAGCTCGTCATCCTTGTTCTAATACACCTTTCCCAGCCTCTTCTACTGGAAGTCTGACAAAAGCTGCAAAGTCTTTGGCGATTATGGAGGCATATGCTTGAGAAACCAGGGCACATGCTCATCTCCTCCTTGCATCTATCTCTTAGTGCTTCCAAGATTGGCTGGACTGTCTCAAGTCAATGGTGAACACTGATGATTGGAAATCTCTCTGATTCTTTGTCCTACTGACCAAATACCCCCAAGTTCAGAATATGTAGATTTGTTTGTTTCCAAAGATAATGTGCATTATTCATGTCATTATGGAGCAACAAAGCTAGAAGCTGACATATACTGGGGGCATAGCAATTCTTTCAGGAGCCTCAAGTTCCTTGTTCTCACACTGATCCAGCAACTTTTTGAAACTCTGGGCACTTTTCACGATCACTGCCACTGACATCATCCCTGTCCATCCCGCTGCCACACCTCATATAGTCCTCAGCTATATCTTAATATTCTACATTAACAATTCTCAGGAGGTGGGGAGAAAAAGACAGCATATTCTCTTTTTTTAGGGGCATTGCAGCCCCCCCCCCCATGCCGCATGACCCACAAAGACCATTAACACTAATCTTTTTGCTAATTTCCTACCTTGTGATGGAAAAACCAATTCACTCTCTTAGGGTAAATATTGATTCTTTTCCAGGGACAGCAAAAGTGTCAAGTATCATTTATCAGCATCTTGGTCAATATGCATAATAATAATTTTATAAGAGCTAAGTTAAACAAACTGAAAATAAAACTTTATAAGGCAGAGAATGCTGAGATAATAGGAAAGTATTAGAAGTCTATTATTCCTCTTATAAGTACTTGTATTTTTGCATCTTATAATTCCTTTGCAGTTTTGTCAAAATTTTACTTAATTTATACCAACATTATTAGGTAAATAAAATGACATGTTTTCCTCTCAGTTTTCTTTGTGCTGTTTTTAAATAACACTGAATTCCTGAGAATGTTAACCTTTCCAAAAGTTATTTTCTTCTAGAGAAAATAAAATGGCAGTGCTTGACAGTGGTCTTTTTAATGGTATTGTTCTAATTCAACAGTTTTGATTCTAATTTTTTCACTCTGCAACTGTCTTATTAGCATATTTTTGTATGCATTTGAAAATATTTCATAACCCCTACTACTGAATGTCTAAACCAGCTCTTTTGATGAATAAAATATGTATTTGTTTTTGTAGTTTCTTACAATGAGGCACACTAACAGAAACTCCTCAGAAACTCCTATTTCTAATAACTACAGATCTACTATTTCTACAACCTGGACATATCATATAGCCTATTAAACTGGAATTGTGATTTTATGGAAAGATCCTATTGACTCTTAGGGCTATATATTAATTGGTCATAGGTATTTGAGTTGAGTAAGAGAGAATAGTTCTCCATTATCCCATTGACATGTTAACTTTGGATTGTTATAAGCGATGTCTACAGAAGAATATTTGTTACTTAGAGGGAATGTACACTTTTATGTTGAAAGTTTTTTTCAGAAGAACTCAATAGAAATGAAAACTGACTCCTACAACTCAGGACCACATACTGAAAACTAGCCTAAGTTGCTTATTCTTGAGCATGAAGTCTTTATGGTCATAAGAATAAGTGATGTTACTTACCATTTTAAGAAAAAATTGAAAAAAAATTCCCAAAGCCCAAGGTATTTTTAAACCCTATTTCCATTTTATTCTTATATTTAATTTTATATTTTGATAGATAAAACTAAAACAGATCTTGACCTATCCAATCACCCACATTTTTATCACCTCACTTCATCATAATGAAATATATAGGAAATTATTTTGTAAAGTTTAAGAATTTGAGGAAGCTGGAAAGTCTCTTGAAACCTCAGATAAATTGCACAACAGGTTGCTTATCATGTGTAATTTTCCTAGGCATTTATTGTGAAATCAGATTCCAAAGCTGAAAAGTTTCCATAGCAACATGAGGAATAAAAATATAGCAGGTCTTTGCTTGACTGGCCCTGAGTTCTTTATCAGATGCCTTTCCATTTTGGTTTGGGAGACCCACATATGCCTTAGAAAAATAATTCCCATTTTCTTTAAACAGAATGCCCCTTTGTGCTGATTCAGACCATTCCACATACTATACACATTGCACAAAGTTTACCCTTTTCTATTTATGAGCCTTTCTACTTGTCAATCTCTTATAAAAATATCCTCCATAACTTGTCTTTTCACTAATTCACATTTATTGCCTCATTCATTTTAGTTCCATATAATATCATATGATTATTTCCATAGAAGCTGAAAAAGCCTTTGATAAGATTCAACATACATACACGATGGAAACTCTAAAGAAAATAGGAATGGAGGGACACTTTTGTAAGATGCTAAAATATGAATTCCAAAATACTAAAGGCAGTATCTCATTTAATAGGGTAAAAGTAGAAATATTTCCACTAAGATTAGGTGAAAGGCAGGAATGTATATTATTTCCACTACTGCTTAGCATTGTACTAGAAACATTAGCCAGGACAATTAAACAAGGGAAATCAATTAGAGGCATAAGAACAGGTAAAGAAGGAATAAAACTACCTCTAGTTTGCAGAGATATGATAATATAACTGAAAACTATCTGAAACAAGCTCAAACAATTAATGAATCAAGTGAAATAAAGGATGGGAAATTAACATATTAATGGATACAAAAGAAAGTCTAGAATTAGGCCAAAATACATGTGGAGATTTAATATGTGATCAATTGGCATTATTCTAAATTACTTTTCACTCTGTAACTGTCTTATTAGCATATTTATATATGCATTTTTAAATATTTCATAAACCCTACCACTGAATGTCTAAACTAGCTCTTTTGATGAATTAAAAATCACTGAAGTGATGAAGTTAAATCACTGAAGATGCACTTATTGAGGAATGGTGCTGGGACAACTAGGTAGTCATTTAGAAAAACTTAAAATTAAATCTGTGTCTCACACAATACACCAGAATAAATTAAAAAAGGATTAGAAATTTAAGCATAGAAAATGAAACCCTGGATTTACTAGTAGAAAAACTGGTCAATCGCTCTTAAATTTCAGTGTAGAAAAAGGCTTTGTAACCGTGATTCAAAATGAAGGGGCAAAAACAGATTGTTAACTTGTATAAAATAAAATATTTTTTGTGTGGCAAAAGCATCATAAAAATTGACTAACTGGAAGAGCATATTAGCACCATATAACACAAGCAAAGGCCTAATATCTCTTTAAAAGTAGAGGGAAAGGAGAGAAAGAAGATGGTGGCATAGAGAGGAGTGGAAGTTAGTTAGTCCCCCTGGAATAACTAATAAACAGCCAGGAACAAGTAGAAAATAATCTGGAATAACTATGGGGGGACAAACATGACCATCAACTCATCATACACCAACCTGAATTGGGAGGAATGCCCAAGATCACAGCACAAATTCTGTAAGTAAAAACTGTGGACCCAAGCTGGGAGCCCTCTCCCCCCATGGTCCAAACTGCAAAGCTGTATGGTGCTAGAGAGCAGCACACTCCCAAACTTCAAAGCCTTGCGTTGGTAGAGAGCAGTGCTCTCTGAGCAAGTGAATGTAGCTCAGCTGAGCTCCAACTGGGGTTTTAATTAGCAGATGTGGACTGAGCAATAAAAGCTACAATCCCCAATAAGCAGAATCCTATATTCGGCAAAACTGTCCTATATCCAGCAGACAGAGGCTTTTGGTGATGATTGACCTTACAGAGCTGGAGGACCTCTCTGGGAGGGAGGAGGAGCCCAGAGGACCAGGTGCTGTCCCTGGCCAATGGGTGAAACTGAGGGGCGCCACAGACAGACCCTGAAGGGGGTCTTTCTGTCCCTTTTTTGACTCAGTGGAGAAAGTCTCATTTTCAATTCCCAGCACTCAGACCCAGACAAGTGTGGAGATAGCAGAGTCAGAGACAATTCAAATGCAAATGACCTCTCCCCAGGGGTTATGTCTTCCCTAAGAGGAAAGAGGTGGTGCCAAGCTATACTACCCACCTTCCATTTAGAACCAGACCCCAGAACCTGGGAGAAAAGAGCTATGGGCCACACCTCCTTACACCAGTCTGGAGCTACAGGCTGGCATGTGCCACCTGCTGGGCAGAAAAGCACAGTGACTTGAAGTCTCACAGGGTACATCAATCTTCTAAGACACCCTCTGGGAGACCTGAAACTATTGCCTCCTTCCAAGACCTGAGCCCATTCTGGTCTGGGAAAACCTGATTGGGGTAACCAAGGAAACCAGATGCCTGGACAAGAGAAAACTACAACCTACACTAAGAAAAATCAAGTTATGGCCCAGGCAAAGGAACAAACTTACACTTCAACTGAGGTACAGGAATTTAAACAACTAATACCAAATCAATTCGAAATGTTCAGGGAAAACATGGCAAAAGAGATGAAGCATATAATGAAAACACTGAGTGTACATAAGGTAGAAATCGAAAGTTTGAAAAAACAACTGGCAGAATCTATGGAAATGAAAGGCATAACACACAAGATGAAGGACACAATGGAGACATACAGCAGATCTCAAGAGGCAGAAGAAAACACTCAGGAACTGGAGAACAAGGGACCTAAAAGCCTACACACAAAAGAACAGATAGAGAAAAGAATGGAAAAATCTGAGCAACATCTCCAGGAACTTAAGGACAAAACAAAATGCAGGAATGTATGTGTCATTGGTATCCCAGAAGGAGAAGAGAAGGGAAAAGGGGCAGAAGAAATAATAGAGGAAAGAATCAATGAAAATTTCCCATCTCTTATGAAAGACATAAAATTATGGAACTAAGAAGCGCAGCATACCCCAAACTGAATAGATCCAAATAGACCTATGCCCAGACGTAAAATAATCAGATTATCAAACGTCAACGATAAAAAGAGAACACTGAAAGCAACAAGAGAAAAGTGATCCATCACATAAGAAGGAAGCTTGATAAGACTATGTGCAGATTTGTCAATAGAAACCATGGAGGAAAGAAGGAAGTGGGGTGATATATTTAAAATACTTAAAGAGAAAAATCACCAATCAAGAATCCTATATCCTGAAAAACTGTCCTTCAAATATGAGGGAGAGCTTAAAATATTCTCTGACGAACCGACAATGACAGAATTTGTGAACAAGTTACCTTCTCTACAGAAAACACTAAAGGGAGCACTACAGACAGAAAGGAAAAGACAGGAGAGAGGTTTGAAACACAATTTTAGGAGATAGTAGCATAGCAATGTAAGTACACTGAACAAAGATGACTGTGAGTATGGTTGACAGAGGAAGATTAGGAAAATGTGGGACACCAGAAGGAAAGAGGAAAGATAAAGATGGGCTGTGTAACTCAGGGAAACATAGGGTGCTCAATGATTGTGATAAAAGGTGCAAATATATTTTTACATGAGGTAGAACAAATGAATGTCAACATTGCAAGGTGTTAAAAATGGGATGGGATTGGGGAAAAATAGAATCAATGCAAACTAGAGACTACAGTTAACAGAAACATTGTATTATGCTTCCTTTAATATAACGCAGGAAACATACCAAAGCTAAATGCATATAAGAGGGGGACATAAGGGAGGGATATGGGACTCCTGGCATTGGTGATGTTATCTGACTCTATTCTACTTTAGTTTATGCTATCTTTCCTTTTGTTGCTTCCTATCTGTGATATTTTGTTTTATTTTCTTTTTTTCCTCTTTTTCTTTTTTTCTTTTTCTCCTGTCTCTTTACCTTTGACTCTTCCTCCTCCTGTGTGGAAGAAATGAAGATGTCCTTACACAGAAGTGGCGATGGCAGTGAATACATAAATACATGACTATACAGGGAACCATCAATCGTTTACTTAGGAAAGAATGGATGGTATGTGAACAAAACTGTCTTTTTAAAATCAGTGATGAAGAAAGCTTGAGGGCACTATAGTTAGTGAAATAAGACAAACACATAAGGACAAATATTACAGAGCCTCACTGATATGAACTAATTATAATATGTAAACCCATAGACATGAAATGTAAGTTATCAGGATATAGAACGAGGCTAAAGAATGGGGAGTGGTTGCTTATTATGAGCAGAATGTTCAACTAGGGTCAACTTAAATGTTTGAAAATGGACAGAGGTGATGGAGGATAACTAACAGTGCTGAACGGTGCATGATGGCTCAGATCATGGAAAGGGGAAGCTCAGAGTCACATATGTCATCAGAAGGAAAGTTGGAGGTTAAAAGATGGAAATGTATAAAACAGTGAATCTTGTGGTGGGCAATGTCTGTGTTAACTGTACAAATATTAGAAGTCTCTCTCATGAACCAGAACAAATGTATGACACTATAACTAGAAGTTAATAATAGAGGGGCATGTAGGAAGAAAAGCATACCTGTTGCAAACTATATACTCCAGTTAGTAGTACTTTAACATTCTTTCATCAACAGTAACAAATACACTATACCAATACTATGAATCAATAATGGAGGGAAGGTGATTAGGGGTCTGGGAGGATTTGAGTTTCCTTGTTTTGTGTGTCTTTATTTCTTTTCTGGAGTAATGAAAATGTTCTGAAAATTGAAAAAAAAAATAACTGTGGTGATGGATGCAAAGCTATATGATGGTACCATGGGCAAGTGATTATAGATTTTGGATCTTTGGATAATTGTATTATATGTGAACAGTCTCAATTAAAAAAAATAGAAAAAAAAAGTAGAGGCAGAAAGTGTAAAAAACCTTACAGAAAAAAGAGAAAATTCAATAATAATAATTCAAAAAAGTAAAAATAGCCCTCAAAGATATACAAAAATGTTAAAAGTCACTCGTAATTAGAAAAATGACAACTAAATAATTCTGCAATACCATTTCTCATTTATCTGATAGGAAAAAAGCAAATTATATAATATTTAAATATATATATATATATATATATATATATATAAATTATACCTGTTATTTTTATGCCTTGCAATTTCACTTAATTCAGTAATTGTTTGAGTTGATTTCAGTTAATTTCTGGTTATACTATCATACATCTGCAAACAAACACATCAATTAAGAGAATTTTATATATATATATTGAAATGAGAGTGCCCAATTCCCCACAGCCTTACTATATTATATATGTATATATATAATTATATATATAAATATTCTGAGAGTATTCTATGTAATACTAAGACATTGGATTACACTATCACATTATGATCTGGCTTTTTAGTGTTTTTTTACTGCTTGAAATGCTCTTTATATTTACCAATGTTGCAATGCAAAAAAAAAAAAAATAATTTATTTATGGTCTTCTCAATAACCATTTGTCTCTTTCAGGTAATTTCCACAACCACACATGCTAAATTTCCTGTCCTATAGATATTCCCTTTCCATCTTGGTGGAGACCTCTATCTCTGCTCACTTAGAAGAAGCATTTATTACTGTCTCAGTTCTTCTGCTGTTTTATCAGCCCTTACCGTCATGCTGGGTAACCACTGATTCAGTTTAGAAATGGTTGAGAAATAAGGATACAGAGAGTCCTTCACCCTAGATTACTTCCTGCCATCCAAGATTTGGGAATATTCAAATAGTTCTTGTAGGAAGAGAACCAGACTTCGCATTACAGCATTTAAAAGGTATATTTATTTTTTTATACAATTCTAAATGAATTACAGATTCCACTGGGCTCTGTTTACCAGATCATGAAAATTAGTGACTCTGTTTCCTTAGGACTCGCTAAACTTAATGTATTCATATGATCCTGGAGCCTGGAGTGCAAGAAGAAAAGACTGTCTTGCTAGATCTGCTGATTGTTCTGTAAGCTGTTTATCTGAGACATTTCTTCCAAATAACCACCAGGTTTAGTGACAGATTCTTGAGTCTCATCTTAAATACTTCATAGACTTTTCTACTTGGCTCATGTTGACAAATGCTGAACAAAATAAAGAAATAATTTTTTATATCTCCTGTAAAGCTTTTTGTGCATTTCTGGGCATCAGAGAAAATGGTATCAATAGCACAGTTTCTAACATAAAATTGTATCTTCAATAATTATTTAAGGAGTTAATGGACAAGTGATATTATCTGCTTTCCAAGTTCAAAGAATGTCACCATTACTACTTACTCTATTTCTTGTAGTAGAAATAGAGTCTCCCTAATTAGTCTTTTGGTATAATGGCTAGCTTTTGCTAGGTTATGTTTCAGGAATACACCGTCTCAAAATCTCAGCTGTATACAAAATGAAAGGCTTACTTCTCACGGTTGTTATATGTTGGCTAAAGGCTGCCTGTCCTTTGTTTCACTGCTCTCTACTCTAGCATCTAGGCTAAATGAGTAGCCACTACCCAAGACAGTATGTTTCATGGCACAGCAAAGGAGCACTGGCAGAACCACCTGATGGTCAGAAAACTGCTCAGAAATAGCACACATCATTTCTACTGACATTTCTGGCAGTGTGTTGATGCATTCAGTATGAGAGGGGATATTTTAACAATAATACAATCTTCTACAGTTGCTCTCTTAATAAAAATATTTGTATTTCTCCCTTATGCACATAAAATATATTCACCCCTTTCCCAATGGAGTTAACCCCAAATCCCAGGTTCCCAGATATTCTGATATCTCAATGTTGTCTCTATGCAAATCCTCTTAATCTGGAGACATACAAACGAAAAAGAATTTTTTTCTGCCACCCCTCCCTCTCACAACAAACAATGGTCAGACAGGGCTATAAACCCAGAAAAAACTTTTCAGAAAGGAAACAGTAAGGCACAGAGCTATCCCCAGTACATAGCAATTCTGTAATCCCATTGGATTGGGGTGAATAATGTTCCTTGAGTTAGTCCCAGTTTTGCTCCCTGGGAGTAGCTTCCTAATCTGTAGTTTTTGATGGCTCTTGATATGACTCTCTGAAAGACATTATTTTCCTTAGCCACAAATAAAGGAGGCATTGGAGAATATGCTATTTTTGAGAAGATGCAGAGATGTTTCACGTGCCTCCTACCTATGGAAGTTGGGGCTATTTAAGCCTTGGACAGCCCAGTTCAGGCAAGTGTTTCTTTTGTCAGTGAAATCTTCTTAAGAACTTGGTTGATTTTTTATCTATTTGATCCCTGTCAGTTTCATGTGCCATTAACTCTGCTCATAATTCTTTACAAGATATGACTCAGTTACAGTTCTATTAAGTTTTCCAGTCTTCTTTGTGAGAATGACAATCTTCGGCTATTCTCCGTGGGATATTTTGTCCAACAGAAGTGTTTATTGGTAACACTTAATTGATACAGAGATTTTAACAAATTCCATAATGACCACACTATGATTTAGTTCTTGTCACTTGTCTGAGTTTAATTGGTATTCGAAGCTCAAACTCTTGCTCAGTTTTGGCTTTTAATAGATGGAGATTAAAGATCATTAACATTTATCAATCCTGAAAATCTCATAATTTTTAATTTAAAGAAAAGCCATGCATAAAATACAGAGTTTCCATATACCACCCAATTATTAACACTTTGCATTAGAGTGATACATTTGTTATAATTTGTGAAAGAATATTTTTATAATTGTACTAGTAACTATAGTCCATTGTTTATAATAGGGTTCACAGTTTGTGCTGTGCAGTCCTATTTTTTTTTTAATTCTAGAAACATATATACAACCTATAAGTTCCCCCTTTTAACCACATTCAAACATATAATTCATGCTGTTACCAAAACCTTATGGTCAACCAAAATATAAACCCTATAATTTAATCATTAATTCCCTATTCCCTACCCCAACTCTGCACCCTGGTAACCTATATTCTAGTTTCTGACTCAGTGAATTCGCTTACTCTAATTATTTCAGATCTGTGAGTTCATAGAATATTAGACCCTCTGTGCTGTTTTATTTCATTCAACCTGATGTCTTCAAGGTTCAACCATGTTGTCACATATTGTTGCACCAGACTTCATTTCTTTCTATGGCTGAATAATAGTCCACTGTACTTACAGACCACATTTATTTATCCTTTTATTCATTTTTATTCCTCTTTATAAAAATGTTAATATTTACTGAGTTCATCTTTTTCTTGAACTACCTTATCAAATTAGCCAATACCAATGCAGGCATGTTGTTTTCATTCAGTTTTCCAACCCCTTCTGTTAAAAACATAAGCTGACTTGTACATTTTCTGCCTTCTAAGTTGAGGCTAGTCCACATGTTTTGCCATTGTCGAACATGGGTCCCCAACCAACTAATCTCCAGTAACAGTTTATGCGTCACCCACTTCTTGACCCCAGTAGCAATACATTTTCTTTAGGTTTCTTGTTGCTACAACATCCTTATTTCCATTACCGTATACTGTATCAGTCAGAAACCAGGAACTGCTGTATCTATAATATAAAAGGCTTTACTTCAGAGAGTAAGTAGTATATATAAACCTTGGAAGTATTATGGTCAGGAAAACGACTACTGTACACATTACCCTCCAGCAATAAAGCTGATGTTTCTCAAAACCTTGTTTGGAAGATGACGAAATTCTTGGATGCTCTCACCAACAACTTCAAGATCCAACTATGAAGAAGGTGGCTTTCACATACTCAGTAAAAAGCTGCTTCAAGCAAATATCTACCCACATACCTGTCTTCATCTCCACCCAGAGAATAATGGCCTCTCCTTTGCTTTGACCATGTTAATGGAAATTGAATTTGCCGAACTGAGACCACATGGAGAAAGAGATGCTAAAAATGATACTGCAGTCTTCTCCTCTAAGGTGTAAATAGGGGTAGTGATGATGTGTAGTCCACAACAGATAATCCAAATCAGAACCTGGGAAGTGTCTGGGATTTTACCCTATTTGCAAGCTAATAAGCAGCCTGCCTCAGTTCCCTGTTTCTACCTCTATAGCTATCACTATCACTATTGCTATAGCTATTTATTTCTGTCTTTACATCTGCATCTACATCATCTATCTATCTATCTATCTATCTATCTATCTATCTATCTATCTATCTATCTACCTATCTACCTACCTACCTAATCTATCCATAATATTTATCTATCTTTCTATTTATCTGTTATTTCTCATCTACAGATAACATCAGACCTCTGATTCAGAGACACAGTTTATTACTCAGATACTTCCATCTTTCCATGTGTAATGACCCTCTATTTTCCTTGACAATAAGAGTCAATCACCAGCCTGTTGGCAAAGTTATTAGCAGAGGTTTATTCTGAGTGATAAGATTATGGCTGATATACTTTAATGTGTGTGTGTGTATGTGATTTTACTTGATTATTTTTTTTCACAGAGCATTTAGCAGTAATATAATTAGAAAAGAAGCATTTCAAAATAATACATCACGATAGAATGACTCATTAGTCAAAAATGAAGAAATGACTATAGAGTGAATCTGGGAGTTTCTCAGTGCAGGTCTTTGCCATTTTAGTTATCCCTTCTCTGACTGTGTCTTGTCACCTCCACTGTGCTCTGACTCTGGGCAGCAGTGCATCTCCATCTTCTCCTGCCTCCTTTTTCTGCCCCTGATCCTACCCCTTCCCAGTTTTTCTTGGGTTTGCTTCCCTAACTATCAAATCACATTTTAATTTTTTTTCATTCAAAAGCAATGTTAGACTGGATTTTACAAAGGTACAAAGCTATTAACTTGTACTACAAATACAAGTTTGATCAAATGTAAAATAACTAAAGGAAATTGACTTATGAGCACCTCTGTTTTTCTTTCATAAATGAGGTTCATAAACGGCAGCAGAAAAATATCTCACTAGTAAATGAAAAAAGCATATTGAAAGCAAATTGGAAGTAATCTAATTGGGCTAACGGTCAACTATGTTACACTGGATCTATGCCTAGGTTTCATGCTTACTAGCTTTATGATCTGGGAAAATTGCTTAACCTTTGGCTTCACTTTTATTTTCAAAGAAAATGGAACAATAATTACATTTATATCCCAGATTTTTTTTTTTTTTACCAGAAAATAAGATAATTCACATAAAAGGAGCTCAGAAAAGTGACTACACATTGTGGGCAATGATAAATGTTAGCTATTATTAGTTTGATGTTCAAAGTCACAAACATGCCCCTTTTTTAGGGGCATAAATTGGTTTGCTTTGGGGTTTATTAGTATCCTTAATCATAAACTCTTCTCTCTGAATAAGACATCTCAACATGTCCAAGGAGGCATATGAGTAATGGGAAAATTATTGTTAAACCAATGCATGGTAAAATATTAAGAAGTAAGATATAATGTTCTGAGAAAATTTATTTAAAATGCACAATGGCTATAAGAGCATAGTACAGTGACCCCTGTTCTTCCTAATACTTGGTGATCTCTCACAGGATGGGACTGAGCTGGTCCATAAAAGTTGCATGGGCTCACGCACTTTGTCTTGGGAGTCTGGAATATTTTGCAGACATGAACTACATAATGTGCAAGTCATTTACTCTAGATTGTGCAGATAAAGGAATAGGTATGCAAAGGTTAAGGACTGGGTCAAGGTTATTTGTGACTCAGTTTATTGGACTATTTAACTTATTCAGAGAGACTACAAAATAAATTCCATCATCTGCCCATGGTAAAATGATGAAACAGAATGATTACTTATAAAAATGTTTTGTTTTCCCCTTGAGATGAGCCTTGACTCTTGCCATGCCATTATGTAATACATATCCTTAAATAGCTTTCAGACTAAAATAAACTTAATTTACAGGCTTTTGTTTTTATACATACTCATTGAAATAGTTCTCTTTCAACTATCCCTCTCCTTTGATCCTCAGTAATTCCTCCAGCCATTCATCTTTATGATCTTCTCAACCTCACTCTGATCTTGTTTGTGGAATTCCAAAGTAACATGTCACAGTATCCCCAGAACTTTCAATCTGTGGCCAGAAGGCTGCTTTTCCTTTTGTTCAAACAATGTGAGAAATATTTATTTCAAGATCCATTTAAAAGTTTTCTTTTTTAAACCTCTTTAGGGAACAGCTACTCTCTGTTCAGAACTTTTTTGCTTAATTACTTTCCAATTAATTACTGAGTTTATTTGACTTTTGCTTCCGTCCTGCTTTTCAAGATGGTGAAGAGAGAGCAAAGAAAACTACATTATCCATTTTTCTGGCCACAACAGGCAACTTCCTCACTTGTCTAATGTGTCCATTTTCAGGCTCAACAAATTAAATCAAACTAAAACACTGTTTTTTCTTTTTGTGCTGATTAGTTTATTTTTCCTCAAATGGTATCACATTCAAATCCCCTATATTAGGGTTAATATCTTCAGTATAAGAAAGATGATGAATGAGGGGGAAGAAGAGGGAATTAAAGTGAAAGTATGATTTTTAAAAATATTCTTTAGAAGAGAAGAAGGAAATAGAGGTAGGGAGAAGGTAAAGTATCCTTAACACTTCCCTCCAAAGTGGCCTTAATAACAAATGAATCAAATTAATGCAAACAGCAGCTACCTCAAAGCAAACTGGAAATGGAAACAAATTCAGAATTATTTTCCAACTAATGTTAACAGTTGCTATCACAAAGCCATGGTGAGGTGAAAAATAAAACCCAGAAAACTTTTTTATTAATTAGTAGTATTAAAAAATAAAGAAGAAATACAATTCCAATTAATAAATCTAGAAAGAATTACGGAAATAGAAAATCATTTATTGGCAAATATCACAGTCACAATTGTTACAGCAAGGACCCATCAATGGATGCCAAAATTAGAAAGTGTGATGAGAAGCAACATATTTGCATAACATTAAAATACCTCCACACTAGATACTTTTTAATTACAAAGACAAAAATTGTACTTCCACAGAGGAGAAACTTGGCAGACATCACCTTAATCAAGTATTCACAGTTATATCACCACTGGAAATATACAAACATCAGGTTCCTCCTGATATGAAGCACTGAGAAGGGCAAAACACCACTTCTTTGGTGCTTTTGCCAAAAATGCAGAACCTGAATTTAAACATGAGGAACTTTCAGACAAAGCCAAGTGAAGGAAGAATATAGAAAGTAACTGGTAATACTCTTCAGAGGTGTCAAGGTCACGAAAGACTGGAAGAGATGAGGAGCTGTCACAGATTTGAAGGATACTAAGAAGACCTGATAACTAAAGGCAATGTGTGATCACGGATTGAATCCCAAGCCAGGAAAAGGACATTAGAGGGACAAATGGGTAAAAGATATATGGTAACTTTTTGTAATAACTTAGAACCTTTCTGTACATTTAAAATGATTTAAAAATAAAGTTTAAAATGAATAATGGAGAGACAACATTTATAAGCATGCATGATCTCTAATTAAGAACTTGAGAGTTTAAAAATAAATTCAACTTCTCCAAATAAAACTGTCAGAAAGCACCCCTCTTTGTTTTTGTTTTTTGTTTTTTGTATTTTGTTTTACTTACAGACTAAATAGATTCCCAGTCAGCAAAGAATGAACTATTTTGGTGTGTATTTAACTGAAGAAGATTGTATAGTTTATGAAGTGTGTGTGGAACTATATTGGTCTTGGATGATACTTGGTAAGCCTTCTGTGTTTACCTTCTGTGTTTATTTTGAGGTTATTTTATTTTCTTCCTTTAACACCAAATTAGAAGTTTAACAATTCATTTTCATTCCAGAAGAAAAGAAAATACTGAATTACTTATAATTAACAGCAAACCAGTTTTGGACAACTTACCTGTTCCTTTACTCTAATCACTTTCAAAATAGAAAATACATACATATGAAACATACAGTTGTTTGGTCTTTAAACAACATTATGAAAGCTACCAGACTAGGGTTTTTTTTTTTTTTTCACTGAAACTAACTGAAAAGGAAGATACCAAAGTATTTTTACTCACAAACACCATACACAGTTTTTAAGTTGGTAATTATTGCCAGAACTTACTTAACATTTAAATTACTAAAAACCCTACAATGTAGTTACATCATAACTTACTCCTTTATAATTAATCTGTTTCCAGGGAAGCTATCTGGGGAATTTCTTAACAACCCCCAACCCCTTGTCTCTCTCTCTCCCTCTCTCTCTGTCTCTTTCTCTTGGTCAGTCTCTTAAACATTTTGGAAAAGAGATCCAAACTTTATAAGAGTAAGTAATAGAACTCTGTAAGGTTTGTTATCTGGCGTAGCACAATGAAGATGGCCACACACTCTTTGACACTCTTCCCATCACGAGACGGTGTCCAACATCCCAACCTTTCATCTGAAGGGATTCTGTGCCAGTTTCAAGGCCTGAGATTTCACTTCTTTTTTCATAGAAGACTTACTCTTAGAGCCTAAGCCACCATTTAAGAGCAACTACTCACTGGAGAGATAATATGAAGCCCTGAGAATATGTGGCGAGATAGTAGACCAGCTCTGCCCAACTTTCAAACTCTGCCTATCAAAGTGCCTCACATGTGAGGACAGCCTTTTTGGACCCTCCAGACTAGCCCAAATGCCAGCTGAATACCATCTAATTACCCACTGAATCCCTGGAGCAGAAGCCTCACTCAGCTGAGCCATACCCAAATTCCTGACCCACAGATCTTGGCCATAATGAAAAGATTGTTCATGTGTAGGAGACAATGGCATATCCCGCTCTCTTTCTCCTGGTGGTTATAAGGAACTGCCATCAATAAACCAGGTGTCATGGGGGTTTAGGTAAGGGTGTTTCTGAGATATGTGGGAAAGGAGAGAGGAGGTTAGAGAGGATTTCGGGGCATGAGTGAGGGTTATGTGTAGGTGTAGGAAGCAGCAGGAGAGTGGCAGGGTTGATAGAACAGCAGGAGATAGTAATGTGAGGAACTTGTAAAAGGGTGAGGAATGTTTGTTGAAGTTGGGAAAGGCGTAAGAATTTTTCTGCTTGGTTAGAGATGAGATCGGTGATGGTGTGGGAGGAATGAACTGTGATGGGCTGGGAGTAGGTTAGTTTTTGAGCTTCAGTAGTAAGGGCAGTTGCTGTAGCTAGTGCTCGAAGGCATGTAGGTTACCCTCTAGCTGTGGTGTCTAATTGTTTAGATAAGTATGCTATAACTTTTAAATCTGGGCCAGACTTTTGTCCTAGGAGACCTAGGGCAATTCCTCTCCTTTTGTCAGTGTAAAGGATAAAAGGCTTATTAAGGTTAGGAAGAGTGAGGGCTGGAGCACTGATGAGGGCCTGCTTTAGGATTGTGAAGGAATGGCTGATTGGTTTGTTAGGTGGTAGAGATTCTTATAAGGGCCCTTTTATTGCTTTGTATAGCGGTTTGGCCAGGAGTCTGAAGTTTGGGACCCAATTTCTAAAGTAAAAAAAAAAATAACCTTTTCCAACTCATTTTCTGCAACCTACTCTGCCAGAGCCCACAACACACACAAAACCCATCAGAGTCCCTCTACTTCCACTTATGTGTAGATGACTTCTTCTCAGGTAGAGTAACCATCAACACTAAAGATCTGCTTATTTTAAGCTCCTTTATGTATTCCTGACCCCAAGGATTCACAACTGCTCTCTCCCTCACGGGAGCAGGATACTACTTCTTGTGTAGAAACACGGCACACCTCATTCTCCGAAGGCTATGGTCTGGGACCTGCATTACTGTCTCATTAATCCCTAATGCAACCATCTTAAGCGTCACAGAAATGGCCAACTCTGGCCAAATCCCTAACTTAGGTTCATTTCTAGAAACCTCTCTAACTCCAGGCAAGCTACCCCAGCAAGAGAGAATAACCAATTCAGCAGAGTGGGGATACCATGCACATGATAACCCAATTTTAGAAAAACCTGGCATTGGACATTCAATTTTCTGAGGTCTTTTCTGGTTTGTGGGCATCCCAATGTTAGAAAGATCAGTTTTAAATATCTCTGTTATGATGCAGCAGTCTTGGAATGCCACTCTAATAGCCACAGAAAACCAACAAAAATCTCTAAATAGCTTAGCAGATGTAGTCCTGCAAGATAGAAGAGCTCTAGATGTCCCAAATGCTGTAGCAGGTGGTACTTGTGCTGTAATAAATGAAACTTGCTGTTTCTACGTTAACACCCACAACAAGCAGCACAAAATCTAAAAATAATAAGAGAAAACATAGAAATTATTAAAAGAGCTAAAGAAAATGCAGCTAACAACTCATCCTGGTTCAGTTCTGTCATATTCTACTTCTCATCTCCTCTGCATTCTATAGTAATACCTCTTGTAACACTTCTCATCATGTCATACGAATCCTTCTCCTGGGACCCTGTCTCTTACAACTTTTAGTTAAATTAATTCACAGGACAATAGAGGCCATGACCAATCAAGTCATCAGCAACATACTATTCCTCCAACGAAAACACCCTTACCTGCCCCTACCCCTCAACAAACCATAAGGACAACTCTATGCCCCCCACCAGCAGGAAGCAGATACAGAAGACAGATCTGCGCCCCATTAGCAGCCCTAGAAAATAAAAGAAAAAGCCTAGTATGTTAGGCAAAACTCCCCACCCCAACACATACACAACACACCCCTAGCAATTATTCTAGGAAGTTCTCCCACAACAGACTGTTTGCATAAAACCCACTCTTAGCTAATGTAATCATCTGAACAAGGACAAAAACAAAATTTTCCATAACATAATAACCTCCCTGACATTAACTCTCTATCTTACCCTTATGTCAATGACTTATCTTACCCTGATATCCAGTCCTTATCCTACCCAGAGCAAACCAACCCCCTGACTCAACTCCTTACTTCTCTATCCTACCCACAAGCAATGATTCCCCCAATCCCCGTCCCAAAAAGCTATAAAACTGTACTCTCACCTTTGTTCAGGGCTGTTACCATTTCTAAGGCTTCAGCCAGCCTGTGCATAAATAAATCTTTCTCCAATTGAGCTTTGGTCTCTTCTCTTCCTGGTCAAAAAACCTAACAAGTAACTATTTACATTTTTTGATATAGGCAGCTGAATCTAACAAATGCAGAGGATAATTAAAAAAAAGCGGGATAACAGGGAGGGCAATAAATTTATTTTAAAGGTTTTTAACAAGGTAGAAATATCACTTGGCGAAGCCTTGAGATTCTAATATATAATCATCATGCAAGGGAATCCTTCATTTGTCTATCTCCATCACTAGACAAGATCCAGAAGTTGAGTGACAGGTACCAGCATATATTTGCCGATCTTAGCCATTTAACTTAATTCACTCTGCATTTATTTTCTATTTCTTAATAATTTAAATATTTCATTATATTAGAAACATGGAGAATAAAAATAAGCCCAAAATAAGCCATGTTCTTTGATGCAATCTTGTGTGGGCAGATTATTAGTGTTGATTGAGTTGGAACCTTTGGATTAGGTTGTTTCCATGGAGATGTGACCCACCCAACTGTAGGTAGTAACTCTGATTAGATAATTTCCATTAAGGCATGGCCTCACCAATTCTGCATAGGCATTGATTAGTTTACTAGAGCCCTATATAGGAGCTGAGACAGAAGGGAGTGACTACAGCTGAGAGACACATTTTGAAGACAGCCATTGGAAGCTGACACTGACATTTTGGAGAAAGCCATTTTGAAACCAGAACTCTGGAGCAGATGCCCGCTACATGCCTTCCCAGCTAACAGAGGTTTTCTGGATGCCTTTGGCCATCCTTCAGTGATGGTACCTAATTGTACCTTGGACACTTTATGGCCTTAATACTGTAACTGTGTAATCAAATAAACCCCCTTTATAAAAGCCAATCAATTTCTGGTATTTTGCATAATGGCAGGATTGGCAAACCAGGACACTAAACAGGGAAATAAAAATTACAAATACAACTGAAGCGTATTGTATACCACCTCCCAGATTGCATTGCATTGCTTTTCTGCTACTATTTTGAATTTGGAATTTACCATTCTTATTTACATTATTATAACTTTACTCCATATGCATTATTCCTAAATGGCATTCCTGATTCCTAATGTAGTTTTAGTTGTCATTGTTTTAGAATTCATAAAAATATTGTCATGCTTTATTTATCCTTCTGCAACTTTATTTTCTTTAGCATCACATTTTTAAGATCAATTCATATATACATGTAGCTATGATTTATTTATTTCAACTTCTCTATAATATTTCATTGTAAAAAATATATTTAGATGTATTATTCCAGTCTATCATTGATGAATATGTATATCATTTGTAGATTGGTTGCTATTTCAAACAATGAAAATACTCACATATTAATGTCCTTAGGCACAATATTTTCATTTACTACTAAATCAATCCTATCACTTTCTCTAGCTCCAAAGATCCTATTCATTAGTTATAAAATTCTCTAGAGCTTGGAAGTGGGTTTAGGAGATGCCAGTAATTGGTGAGGAAGTTAATTTCATGAATTCAGTCTTCAAAAGCTGTATTTGGCAGAAACAGAAAATCTAATTCCAAACATAAGCAAGCAAATTTGACACCTGAAATAAAAATCTTAAACCTAGATTGATGTCAGAAATTCGAAATTTCCTTTCACCTCATCTCATTTTAGATTCTCTAATCACTCAAGATCTAAGATTAACACAAAGGTAAGAGTAATACGGATTACTATAATGATTGTGAATTACTTGTTCAGAAAAGTGTGTCTTTCAATTTTGTGGAACCAATTCACTTCTCTCAAGACATTTTTTCTGGAATGATGTGTTTATTTTATGATTATATTCAGTATTTTTGAGATACGGTCAATTAGGGAATTTCAGTATAATATTTGGAAAGCTTTGAAAACAGAAAGATAATTTTGCATCTTTTCAACAGTATCAGACTGTAAGTGTAGATGTCCCAAGTGTTTGGAATGCTGCTGAGGGTAAATATGATGTAACAATATATTTAATTTAGCTGGTAAACTCCCTTTACCTCTTATGTCTATGCAGAACTTACTTTTCCACAGTTATCTCTTAGGAAATAAAATTGCTTTATGTCTGCTCATGCTGAACTCAATTCTTAAATCAAGCATGTGTTCCTCTGTGGTACATCCTGGATGATGTATACCATGTGCTGTGCCCACAGGAAGGGGAAGAAAATCTATAGGTTCAGAAAAATGAAGGGAGTATGGGGTGTGTCATTCTTAGTCTCTCCTTATGATTTAACACCATCTTCTGAATCTAAATTCTTAATTCATTTTGAATTCAAGTACCTGGGGAAAATAACTGGTTGGACCACATTCTGCCTGCTTACATTTAAAGACAGAGATGAAAGAAGAGAGCTTTAAGGCTCCCAGTCACTTTATTTTTACTTTAGCTTTCTCGAGATTTTCCGAATATTGCAATTGTATCTTCTTTTTATTTATTTTTTAAGTTTGGTGCAGGCTGTGGAGCAGGTGGTAAATAGAGAAGAGAATTTATTCAAATCTGATTCATAACTCAGTCAAGACTGATTCATTCTTCCTACATAATGCTTTTAACTTCTTTATAAACTCAATAAAAATGCCCTGATTTTTAGATGGCATATTGAGGCTTAAGGTAAAAAATATTCCATGTAAGAACAATTTCCTGCATATTCATGGATTCTTTTCACCTCATAATGTCTAGAGCATGGTTTGGCCTACAAGTAAAAAGAAAACAAATTGCTCTAGCCAGAGACCCAGTACAAACAGCTATAGAGGAGGACAAAGTGACCCAGCAGTAAACGTGCCTGTGCACACACACACACACACACACACACACACACACACACTCCTGACATGCATTTTGATAGGGGAGCCACCAAAAAGGGAACACTTTAAATACAACCAGGATTTTCAACGTATTTTATCTCTATACTGTTTTTTTCACTCTAGCTCCTGTGTATTCTTAGCATCCAAAAAGATCTTACCTATCTTTAGTTCAAGTAAAAATAGGTGTATTGAATATGAATTTTCAGATTATATGTCCCCTTTGTGTTGAATCATGGTGATGAGACTCAATCAGGTAAAGTTTGTTATATAACATTGTCTTTAGAATCTCAGGAGTTAATTTCAGAATAGAAAGATGCTGTGTGTCTCTGATAATTTTGATTTAGAGGATGGAAGAATGACCGGGAGACGTGAATGAAGCCAGTACACACACATATGAGAAGGCCTCAGGATAGCTGATTTTGTGATTTTGCACCACACACTCCTTTGTAAAGCTCCTTTGTAAAGCTAAATTTGTTTACATTTCTCTAAACTTCTTATAAACTATTGCCCATACATTATACATTATAATACAATATAATAATTAATTGATATTGAGTCAAATGAATGGAATTTGAGTCATGGGATAGACTTAGGGAAACAGCTTTTTTTATAAGGGAGAATGGGAATTCCAACTTGTGCTGACCCATATTTAATTTGCAATATCAAAGACACTAAATTAATGCTAGAGCATTATACCCAATCTCACATTATGGAGTGAATATTTGTAAGGACCTTAGGTCAATGAGTGGCAAATCATAAGATCTTATAAGTAAGTGTTTATAAGTAAAATAATAAATTAGATCCAGAGATGAAGCAGTTAGTTCCACGTAATAGCTAGAACTTGTTTATTGACAGAAGACCCTTTTTTCCAGATGATACATGTTCAAGAGATTAAAATAGTTTTTGACCTTTAAGCTATGCTTAAAGTGATGTAATAATATGCATTATAAAATAGCTCATGAAGCTTAGCATTTCAATACTTTGCCTATAATCCTGGTTATAGTCCTAGTTTTTTATGGGCAACTCAGGTCACATGATGTGTCTAGGTATAGATCTGAGTTCATTCTACTTGAAGTTTGTTGAGTTTCCTCTATGTGTAGATTGTTTCCCAACACATTTTGGAAGTTTTTCATCTTTATTTCTGAGAATACTCTTTCAAACTTTTCTTTCTTCTTTCCTTTTTGGACTTTCACTGTATGAATGTTGGAAGACTTTGTGATGCACCAATGAAGCGCTGCTCATTTTTCTTCATGCTTTTCTCTTTCTGTTTCTCATGGTGGATTCACCTATTTTCAAGCTCTTCTGCTGCTCATGTCTGCTGTTAAGCCCCTGTAGTGAATTTTTTATTTCAATTATTTGTACTTTAAACACTAGAATTTGCTTTTTTTTTGTAAATTTCTTTTCATTGATTTTTTTATTTAGTGAGACATCATTTTCACACTTTTGTTTAATGCTTTAACATGCTTTCATTTTTATTGAAGATATTTGTAATAGCTTATTTAATTTATTATTAATTAAAATTAAAATTAAATAAATAAAATAAATTATTTGTCTAGCAAGTCCAATGTTTTGGGTCTCCTCCGCACATTTATTCTGGATCACTTTTTTCCTTGTTTATGGTCCACAATTTCCTGTGTCTCAATTTTTAAAAAAGCAGACATTTTAGATAATATACTATGGCAATCATATTCTCCTCCTTGATCTTGGGTTGACTGCTATTGTTGCCTTGTTGTTGTTACCATTGCTCTTTGTTTGGTGACTTCCTGGACTAATTCTATGTTTGTGTTCCCTTTGGTGTGAACAACTGTAGTCTCTGAATGGCAAAACTGAACATTTTGCTCAATGGCCAGTTCAGGATTTTACAGGGATTTCCTTAAAAGCCTTAAGCATACGTCTTCCATTCTTGGCAGAGATGCTCTGGTTTTCTGTGTGTTGGAGCACATGCCTCAGTGATCAGGCAGTTTACAACTGACTCAGCCTGTACCTCTAATTGGTGAAGGGCCTCATGGTCAGAGATCAGGGCTCTCTCTGGCATTTCTGGGCCTTTCCACAGTCTCGCACGCACACAGATTTCTAGTTACTCAGGTATGTCAGAGCATTTCAAAGTCCTCATAGACATTTGGGTCTCCAGATCTTTTATGCATTTTTTACCAGGGTCTTTTTTTGCCCCAATTAGTATCTCAGCCTCAGACAGAAGCAATGTTAAGCAATTGCTGCTGAATATTTTGACAAATACCCTTGGGATAAGGCTTTTCTGGCTTAGTGAGCTCCAAGTTAGGTCAAATAACAACAAAGCCCCATGAATGGGACTTTAATAAGGATCTGAGAGTCAGGTGAAATGGTGACAATGCTCTGAGGATGGAAATTTTTGTAGAGTGTCAATATCAGTCTCCCCCTCCCTCTACTGACATTCACAGCTATTGTGGTTGAGGATGCTGGTTTTCAAAGCTACCGTGTGGCTGGGGAATGGGGAATGGGAAGGGGCCAATTAAAAAAAACACAAATTTTGCTTTTCATGATGAGATTCAGCAGTATTTTGGAATATTCTTCTGATTTTTGCAAGCCAGAGTTCTGAAAAAGTTTATTTTGACAATTTTTGCCAGCATTTTCATTGCATCTGTAGAGAAGCAAATTTATAGAGGTCGTCATTCCTCACTCCCATATTTTCTTTGGATTTTCCTACTAGTCATTCTTTTCTAATTTACTTTCCAGTACCATGTGATATTTTATGTGTTCTGTTGTTCAGGGTTTTTGTTCTAATTAGCAGAAAAGACATGAAAGAGTATGCATGCTTTGTCTTTATTGCTACTGGAACCTCTCTAGCATGCTTTTCATTAAAATCACATAAGAACATTATATAACAGATTTACTTTATTCACCACTGAATCATTAACAACCAAAAATAATATTAAGTGAAAATCTTATTGAATTTTCATAGCCCCCAAAACAACCAAGAGTACTGTAAATATGCTTAAACATTCAATGTAATTATATAGAAAGAATATTTCTTTTTCAGACTTCATATTTTACACAATATCTTCTTTCAAAGTTTAATAAGAAAATACTATTTCTCTGAAAAATTGAGTTACTAACATATATGTATGCTTAACAAATTGAAGATTTTGGTAGGCTGTATTAAATGTCCACATTAAACATCGTTTTAGTGACACTTTTTACCATTCCATCTCTTGTTGTTACTAAGCAAAAGTGTTTCAGAAAATCAAAATGTTGTCAGATGGTCTATGATTAAACAGTCTATGTTTACAAATTCAGAAAATTTTATAAAAACCACAGACTCTTGGCTTATTGCATTTTCTAGATCTGGAGTGCAGCTCTAGGCCTTATCCTAGAGTGGGTATCAGGATACTAAATTTTAATAATGCAGCCTGGCTGCTTCAGATGTGGGTGTTTTAAGAATCACATTTTAATAAACATTGGTGTAGGTGTTTGTGTAATTCTGGTGCACTCCAAATATTAGGTTATGACAGAAAATGAAGCAGGCGTATATTATTTAATATGAATGTAAAATCTACATTTTATTAATAGAAAATAAAGTGATTACTTAATGGCTAAGTATTCATGAAGATTATATCTTAGCCATAATTTCACATCCATTATTTTATGTTTTTGTAACAATAGTTTGGGTGGAAAGGACAGATTTCCTATTTAAAAACTCTACATCTGAGGTACAAAAAGCATGAAAGTAAAATACAATGGTGGTGAGGCTACCAGAGAACAAATATTTTATAAGTCCATGCCCCAACTAAACAGTTTCTCTATATTTTATTAAATTAACATGATTTCTCCATAATATTTCACAGGCATAGAATAGTTTACTTAATTCAAGTACTCTGATGATCAACAAGAGACTAACCATTAGTATCAATAATATTCTGGGAATATTTTCATCCACAGGTAAAATTGATTATTTCAAGAGGGAGTGGAAAAGTGGGGTTCATAAGGGGTAGTATTTCCATATTATTTTTCAGCCAACTTCTCTCTTTGCATTGCAGATTATAATCTTTCTTCACCAAGACAAGCAAGTATTATATCCATGCTGCTTTGATTAATCAAATTAAAATACTTTAAACTTGGTAAAAACAGGGATGCTCAGTCCTTATATAAAAGAACAGAAATTTGCATATTAAAACAGTAATATGAAGCTTCTTAACCTCACTTTATGACACAGAATTAAAATTATAATCAGAAATCATCATGACAATTTAAAATGTACTTTACATTGAAGTGTTTTGGCTTGAATTGTCAAAAAATTATATCTTTTCTTTGTTATATCATTCATGTGTAGAGTGATTACATTGGTTACATTTTTAACCATGGTGAAATCTTAAAAAAAATTCCATGGAATGCTTTTTTATTATTATTATTATATCTTTTCATTCCATTTTAGAGCCTGAATGCTTCAATTGTCATCTCATAGCAGTGAAAGGACTAAATTAAGGGAATTTTTGGTGAAAGAAGTGATAGTTCTTCTGTGATCGGATAGAGATCAAAGGAAGAGCACTACATTTTATTCCCTGTGATTTTCTTTAGGCCTCAGGTGCCAGCAAATATCAAAGAACAAATGTCCAATTCAAAACTAAGAAGAAAAAGAACATGTTTGCTCACCATACAGATGGTCTCAAAGCTATTTTTGAGGAAGGAAAACAAAAATTGAAAGTACTATTAAAAATTTTGCATGCAAAAAAAATGACTCTAGATGAAGCAAAATGTTTTAATTTTATGGAATTGTTTGAGATTATAAGGGCACAATGTTTGCCAACAGAACCTGAGACAAAATCGCACTGTTTTCTGTATTAGTCAAGTGAAAAATTGTGCCAAAGATAAAGAGTTCCTAACCTCAAGGGACTCACAAACTAGTAGCCGGATGAAGACAAGCATAATTAACTCCAGTTTAGACTCTCCTTTTCTGCTTGGAAGGATGAGCTTTGCTAACCAGGGGTAGTCCATGGAGCAATGCTCATTCTTATGGATCTGAGGCTCTTCTTGGCCACGGCCAGCCTGGGGTACATCACTGCTACCAATAACCAGTTGTGGTCATTTTTAGTAGTTCAAGGACATTCATTTCTTCAAGGGTTTGGGCAGGACGACCAAGGAAGGTTATCGACTATTCCCCAAATGCTACTTGTCCCACCGGTCTTACTCAGACCATAATGGAGGTCTTACAGCAGACAATAATGGGGATGTACAAAGTTCTTAAATGAAGGTCAGGTGAATATGAAAGTATTCATACATAATTGAAGATAGGAAGATATGAATTGTGGTTAGCATTTACATTAGGCTATGTTCATAAAATGAATTATTTTCATTTTAAATACAAATATTACTGAAACAGTTTTCTACTCAGATGAATGCAAGCTATGAGAATAAGTGCAAATTCTGACTTCTTATAGGTAATCAGATATCAGTTAGAGACACTCTGACCTTTACAATAGTTCTATCCCAGCTGTTAAGGGAATCCGGTGTCCTACTCATTGGATTGATATTCAGTGATATACAAAATATTCAACAAGGTAGCAAAAATAAGCAATGAAAAATCAGGAGTGCAGCCAAAAATGATGGTCACTGTCCATGAACCACAGGCAGGGCCACAGAAGGGAAAATTGGCTGTCAGCCCTGCCTGGCCCTTGCAAGATGTTTTGGAATTCCCGAAGACTCACATTTCATTATTCAGATATAGCTCCAATGATATACTTCTGCACAGTTAATGTTCTCCATACTATCTTACGGCTTTTCATTTATTTCTACCAAAGCTGTATTAGTCAGCTAACTGAAGCAGAAAATGAATTTATTAGAAGGATTTTAGTTCACCAGACTCTACAAGTTCCTTGGAGACTCAGGAACAGAAGAGAAGAGGTCAAACAGCAGAAACCAGAGCTCCTAGTCAATGGGCACTCTTGCCACATGCAGCTGTGAATTTCCTGTGTCTTTACTTTGATTGCTGAGGATTCGAAGCCCTGGGCTGGAGCATTTCTTTTGCGGATTCTTCAATGTTTTCCAGCATCTAAACTAAGAGGAGTGGGGTCTCTGTTTACTTTCCATAATGGGAGACATATTTCTGTCTTTGAAAGACTCACAGTATGGGAAATTCCCCAAATGAGAAAAAAAATTATGTGGGGAAAAACAAAACCATGTGTAATTTAACCTTTCTGTACCTTAGTTGCCTCATCTGTAAAATGGGAATATTAATTGTACCTATGTTAAGGGTTAAATGAGAACTGAATGAACTAATACATGTCAAGAACTTATAGCCATAGCCATGCCTGCAACACAGAAAGCAATAAATACTAGGTACTACTATTATTTTATCATCATCATCATCATTGTCATCATCATCATCATCTTTTCTATTTCCACATACACTCCAAAAAGCGATCTCTTGAAAATAGAATTTTGTGAATTTAAGGTCATGGCAAAGTAGCTTTATATTATAATGCCAGAAAACAATTAATTTAAAATTTAATATTAGACTATCCTTTTGTTAACTTATCATCATTGGCAACAATCTCTTACCAAGCTGCTAGGTTCTCATTTCTGATCTCTTCTCTCCACCCAAGAATTCCTGCTGATTATTAAAATGTTTTAATCTTCTTCCAACTGTTTCCTTTAGGGATACACCTTCTTTACCTCAATTAATTTTCAAGTTATTTTTCTAGAAATAAATACAAACACAGGTACATCCATAAATACAACATAAAGGCATCTTATTCCCAAGGATGGGCTCTGTTACTTGTTTAATATTACTTTTTGTCATCCTGCAACAGAGATGGTCTACTAGTGACATTATAGGATTGCCATATTCCCACATTTTTATGACCACATGTTATTTTCAGTGGGAAGATATGACATGAGACCATTTTTTTTTTTTTGGTGATTTTTCCATAGCAATGAATGTTTATACCTACTTACTTTTATAAAATTGGTTGCAAAATTCATTAAACTATTCACATCCAGTTTTCCAGCCAACAAATATATCTATACTTAAAAACTTAAACTGATTTTATTACTTTTAGCATTTAGCAAATTTCAAATATACTAATTTGGGAACAACTAAAAGCAAATATTTAGTATAAATAATGCATTTTAAGCCATAATAGGAAAGCATTTATTAAGGGCTTATCCATACATGGTGCTAAGCTTGGAGAAACTTAAAAACAAGCTCATGAACATAGTCTGGCCCAATTCATCTGTGAAACACATACTTGATCCTTTTGCATCTGGTTGGCTTGGATCTCTGCCATTGTTGCATATTTTACTATTAACTTTCATGATTAACTCACACATGTGTCACTGGTCACAAGGAGAATAACGATGCACAGTATAGATGTACATTTACAAATTCATTATCTATTTGAAAAAATAAAGCATGTGTTAAAGGGAGGTTACTAATTTTATGTGACATTAATACTTCCACTTCTAATAATAATAGTAATGTCATTGTGGAAAATGAATAAAACCAGCATTTGTAGAATGCTTGGCAGGGTGCAAGGAGCACCTTCACACATGGTATATCATCTGATATAAGAACCAGCATTAAAAGACAGTTGAATTCTGTAAACCTATCTATCCCATTTGCACAGAGGTTAGGGTGATGAAGAATTTTCTCATAAGTATTAAAGTAATAGAACATAGGTCCCAGAGAATTGATGAAGAGGTCCATTATATTCATATTAATGGGAACATCAATTTATAGGAGAAGTTAACATATAAATTGTTTGTTGGTACAGTAGAGAAAAATATATCATTAGCAATGCCACCGAAGCAATTGAAAGCATTTTTTTCTAAAATTATTAGCTGATATTCTCTACTGCCACTATTAAAATCATTTATTCCAGTGGGATATAGATTTTTATTGCTTAATTTTTGGGATACTCCTTGTGATATATTTCATCAATTCTGAGACAGATATTTAATCTCCAATACTTAAACATCTTAAATCAGAGTGCAGCTAACATTCAGTGGTGTCATACTTTAATGAACAGTGCTTTTCCTTTCTTAATGCCACAGAAATTAATATTGTGATTTATAACCCAGGGAACCTTAAATTTTATGAGATATGAGCATTGTATTTCCAATAAGGATTTTACCACTTCAAAGTTATAACAAATAAAAATGAAAAAAAAGTGAGTGACCTATTATATCTCAAAATGCAATTTCATAAAATCTGATACATATCAGACAATAAAAAATGTAGACAATAGTTGGAATATAACTTCACATCTTAATAGAAATAATGTGTTATTGCTAAGTTCACATGTCAATTTGACTAGATTATGGTGTCCAGTTGTTTAGTCAAGCAAACACTGGCCTAATTGTTACTGTGAGGATATTTCATATATTTAAATCATCAGTAAGTTGATTGCATCTATGGCTTATTACATCTACAATCAGTTAAAGAGAGGGCCTTCAACAATGAGAGAAGTGTCAACCAACCAGTGGAAGGCCTTAAAAGGAGAAGTGATGATTTCAGTGTCAAAAGGGAGAAGTTCCATCTCTACTTCAGTCAGATAGCTTCTCCTGGGAAATTCTGTGGAAACATTCATTGGAGTTCTCAGCTTGGGGCCTGCCCTATGGAGTTTGGACTTGTCCATCCTAACAGTTGGATGAGCCAAATCCTATAATAAATGTAATAATATTTACATGATATATCTGTTTCTCTGGAGAACCCCCCACTAATATATAATGCCCTACTGCTCTATTTGGACACCCAGTGATAAAATAGAAAAAAAAAAAAGTTGGGCAACTATTTAGAAGTTATCATTTGGGAAAAATGCATACTCATATTAAAAGGAGACCATTACATTTCTTATCTCCTTTACCCTTCCCTTCCCTTCCCTTCCCTTCCCTTCCCTTCCCTTCCCTTCCCTTCTTTTGCCTTCTCTTCCTGAACGAGTCCTAAGGACATTTGCAGGGCAAGCCAGGCCTGCTTGTGTTCAGTGGGAGTGGGGGAGGTGCTGTGGCTCAGAATGAGATGTCAGAGTGCAAGTGTGGCTCAGAGGACGTGGAGGAGGCAAGGGTGTTGGTGTGGGAAGTCACAGCCCAAGGGAACTTTGTGGTGGAATACTTGGCAGATGCTATTATAATCATGTCATCGATGTGCCCATTATCAGCAATGTGACAAATTAAAATTTTGGTAAGATTCGATGAGAAAAATTCAATGTCACTTCTGAGCTATTCCTATCAAGATATATAAACTGATTCTAATACTGAAGAAGAATATGACAAATCCAAATTGAAGGATATCTACTAAATAACTAGTCTGTAGTAGACAAAATGTCAAGGTCACGAAAGTGAAACAAGACTGGGAGTACTGTTCCAGGCTGAGGGAGACTGAAGAGACAATAAACTCAATGCAGCTCTTGATCCTAAACTGGATCCTTTTTCTATAAATGCTCCTATTGGGAAAACTGGTGAAACTTAAGTGGGTCTGAAGAAGAGATGGTAGCAATGTATCAATGATAAGCTTCTGATTTAATGACTGTTTTGCGGTTATAAAGGCAAACGTCTGTGTTTGCAAGAAGTACACACTAAAGTATTCGGAAGTGATCAGGCATGATCAACTTACCTTCAAGTAGTTCAGGGAAACAAAATATTTCTTTGTACTCTACTTCCAATTTTTCTATACATTTTGATTGTTTCAAAATAAAAACAACTCAAAGAAGAGACTATTTACTCCTTCACATTGTGAGAGTCAGATACATTTCAATTTTCTGTTAATTTTCTGTCTTCTCTAACAGTATAAAATGTCTTATTTAAGTTGTTACTGTTTGCTGCATAGTATCTACTCAGTAAAGTTCAATGAAGTAATAATATATGTTAATATTTTTGCATATGATGTATGAAACATCCCATTTTCCCAACATCATCAAAGAAAATACCAACCCCAATTTAAATTTGCATTGAGGTCGATTCAATTTTACCCAACTTTGACATTCATTCTATAAGAAATTTATTTGATGACATCTGATGATAAACTATCACCAAAATCATCACAAAATGAATCATCAAATACATCTCTTTAAAATGTGGAAGCATCTTGGTAAGGCTTGTTTCAGGGTCAATACAGATATTCATGTTTTTCTTCAAAAATATGCTTAGCAGCCATAATTTCAATCCTTACCTCTAAGTACTGCATTCATATTAGATGAATTTAACATCCATATAGGACCCCATCCAACTGGACAACCTTCCATCTTAACTCCAGTGACCTTCATCTCTATGGCACTTCACTCCCACACTTACTCATGCCTTCATCCTGAACTTTGCAATCAAAGTTCTCAAACTATAGCTACTTACATTTACAACATTCTCATTTCTTTATTCCACCAAACCCATATGGCTTATCAAGTATTTAAATGTCTTATTCTTTCCATTTCTCTAAATCTACCAGCCTTCTGCTATCCATCAGTGCCTATATCCCTTTCCTACACCACTTAGACCTGTTTTATGATTATCAAAATTTTTCTTTTAATAGCATCCTTGGGAAACCTTATTTCCCTAGATGTCTATTTCACCAACAATACTCAACCATAAATCAATGTTACATTCAATTTCCCTCCCCTCAGATACACACACCATTTGTTTGGCATCAATTTGAATTGAAATCAATTTTTCTGTCATTTCTCCTTAAAACTAAATTAGCTTTTCCTTGTTGGCACAACCAAATCACCCTATGAAATTCTCATCATTGAATTTAGGGTGATGACTTATACTTGCCTGTTTATATGTTAGTTTCATAATTCCCACCCTATTCTGACACCAAATGCAAACATATTAGATTGCGAGAGTTTTGAGGACAAGGCTGCCTCTTCTTCATATTTGTGGCTCTAAACCCTGGCAATATTCCAAGCATATCAGAGCAATTCAGAATATATTTGCTCAATAATGAGTCAATAAATGAATTAACAATAGAAGAAATGTTTTTAAAAGGTTTAGAGCCCATATCCTTGAAATTTCTATCTCTATCAAAGGATCATTTGATGCAAAAGTGTGGAAGTTCTCTTATATTCTCTGTCTTCAGTATATTCCCTGTACAAATTACCTGCATCTTTAAGAAGAGTATTATAAAGATTAATATATTATTGCTTAAAATGTATTTTAGGCATGGCACTATAGTTTCTGTAGCTGTAAGGAGCTGGAAATATGAAGCATTTAGACAATAATCTCAAGTTAAAATAAAATATAATTTTTTAAAATAAAAAGTGCCCACAGCTTTGAAACAAGGAGTTAGATTCTTTTTTCTTATTTTCCCAAAGCCTAAAAGTTTTTTTTTTATTTCCTCAAACTTTAATTTCCCTACAGGTTATGTTTTTTTTTTTTTTTAATTAAATTCAGTTTTATTGAAATACATTCACATACCATACAATCATCCATGGTGTACAATCAACTGTTCACAGTACCATCATATAGTTGTGCATTCATCACCCCAATCTATTTGTGAACATTTTCTTTACTCCAGAAAGAATCAGAAAAAGAATTAAAAAAAAAAGTAAAAAAGAACACCCAAAACATCACCCCCATCCCACCCTATTTTTTCTTTAGTTTTTGACCCCATTTTTCAACTCATACATCCAGCAGTCAAATCTCTTCCTGAATTGTAATGGCTGTCTCCAAACACTGAGATGCTGGATAAAGGGAGTGCAGTCTTCAAGGTTTTCACAATCACACTGTCACTCTTTGTAAGCTACATTGTTATACAATCATCTTCAAGAGTCAAGGCTACTGAGTTGGAGTTTGATAGTTTCAGGTATTTACTTCAGCTATACCAATACATTAAAACCTAAAAAGTGTTGTCTATATAGTGCATAAGAACTTCCACCAGAGTGACCTCTTGACTCCATTTGAAATCTCTCAGCCACTGAAACTTCATTTTGTTTAATTTTGCATCCCCATTTTGGTCAAGAAGATGTTCTCTAACCCCATGATGCTGGGTCCAGATTCATCCCTGGGAGTCATATCCTGCATTGCCAGGGAGATTTACACCCCTGGGAGTCAGGTCCCATGTAGGGGGTAGAGCAATGAGTTCACCTGCTGGGGTGGCTTAGCTAAAGAGAGAAGGCCACATCTGAGCAACAAAGAGGCACTCAGGGGGAGACTCTTAGGCACAATTATAAGCAGGTTTAGTGTCTCCTTTGCAGTAATGAGCTTCATAAGGGCAAGTCCCATGATAGAGGGCTTGGCACATCAAACCGCTGGTCCTTAATGTTTGTGAGAACATCAGGAACAATTCAGGTGAGGAAGTCCAAAACTTCTGCATTTTCCCCCAGTTCCTCATAGGGGGCGGGGGGGCTGCATATATATTTTTATTCCCTGCCCAAATTACTTTGGGATGTGTGGCTATTTCTCTTTAATCCATACAGAGCTACCCTATCTCACTTACTATTCAGAGTTCCATGTAATTGTGGTGTTTAGAACAAACTTACTGTAGAAGTTACACTGTTCAGAAAATATAAATTCTACATCATATGAACATATCTTCCCTTGGTCTCACATGGAAGTTGAAGTTTTAACACACAGACAGTTTCAACCTTTAGCCTTTGGCCCGATTTGCCCTAGTCATCCAGATCTGCTACATTCATATCTCTAGTTGAAGTCTGGGTTCTTTTTCAGCTTTTTTTTTTTTTACCAGTTGCTGTACGTGCTAACACTGACATCATATCTGCCGAGCTCTAGCTCTGAATTTCAGGTGTCATACAGATACCCAATGTTCAAGAGACCAACCAGGTTATACACAAAGGGATCAGCATCTCAGTGTTTGGAGACAGCCATTACAATTCAGGAAGAGATTTGACTGCTGTAAGAGCTCACAATCTAGAGACTGTTAAAATAATCGTTCCCCTGGTGGGCTGTGCTCTAAGATTCAATTCTGAGTTTACACATTGTAGTTAGTCCATGTTGGTGAGGCATTATAGTGTTTGCCTTTATTTCTGGTGTACTTCACTCGAATGCTGTTTACAGGATCCATTCACCTCTCTGCCTGTCTCACAGCTTCACCCCTTCTCATAGTTGCTCAATATTCCATTGTATGCGCACACCACAGTTCACCATTCTGTTCCTCAGTCAATGTACTTTAAGGCCACCTCCACCCATTGAATACTGCCTCCATGAACACCAGTGTGCAAATGTCCATTCAAGTCTCTGCTCTCAGATCTTCCAAGTATGTACCCCATAATGAGGTTGCAGGACCTTATGGCCCCCACATACTTAGCTTCTTGTGGAACCACCACACTGACCTCCAAAAAGACTACACCATTCTGCCTCCTCATCAACAGAAGATAGGTACATCCCTCTCTCCATGTTTTTTTCCAGCACCTTTACTCCAACTTATATTTTCCTACAATTTTATAGAAATATAGTCACATACCATACATTTATCCACAGAGTACAGTCAGTTGTTCATGGTATCATCATAAAGTTGTACATTTATCACCACAATCAGCACTTGAACATGTTGATTACTACAAAAAAAAGTTATTTTTTTATTTTTTTAGTGAATAATAAAAAAGTTAATAGAAAGAAAAATAAAATGTCATAAATGCAATATAATAATAAGGACAGAAAAGAACACCACTTCCAAGAATCCCATATCCCACCCTTATATCCCCCTCTCATACATATTTAGCTTTGGTATATTGCCTTTGTTACATTTAATGGAAGCATATTACAATGTTACTGTTGACCATAGACTACCGTAAAATTCAACATCTCTGTGTCTTTATTTATCTTCCATCTAGATCTTCTGTACATTGATAGAGTGGTGTTCTGAACTTCTCAACTTTATTGTAGAGGCATATAATTCTCCTTTCAGTGTTCTCAGTATTTGCCTCATGAATTTTGGGGCACTCTGGCTTGTTGCATAAATATTTATGATTGTTATGTTTTCTTGATTAATTGACCCTTTTATTAATATATAGTGTTCTTCTTTGTCTCTTTTAATTGTTTTACTTTCGAAATCTAATTTGTCTGATATTAATATAGCTACTAACACTTTTTTCTGGTTTTTGTTTGTGTGAAATATCTTTTTCCAACCTTTCACTTTCAGTCTATTTTTGTCCTTGTGTCTAAAGTGAGTTTCTTGTAGACAGTATATAGATGGGTCTTGTTTTTTAACCCATTCTGCCAGTCTGTGTCTTTTCATTGGGGAGTTTAATCCATTAACATTTAGTGTTATTACTGTAAGGGCAGTACTTTCTTCCACCATTTTGTCCTTTGGATTTTATATGTCATATCTTATTTTTTTCCTCTCTCTCCTTTTACTTTCCTGATGAACTTCATTTCTGCATGCATCTCCAACTCTCTCTATCCTGTCTTTTCCTATCTGCCTATAAATCTCCCCATAGTATTTCTTGTAGTGCTCATCTCTTATTCACAAACTTTCTCAGTGTCTTTTTGTCTGAAAATATATTAATCTCTCTCTCATTTTTAAAATTCATTTTATTGAGATATATTCACATACCATGCAGTCATACAAAACAAAGTGTACATTCAGTTGTTTGCAGTACCATTATATAGTTGTGCATTCATCACCAAAATTAATTTTTGACATTTTCATTACCACACACACAAAAATAATAAGAATAAAAATTAAAGTGAAAAAGAGCAATTAAAGTAAAAAAGAACACTGGGTGCCTTTTTTTTTTGTTTTTGTTTTTGTTTTTTTCCTTCCCCCATTTTTCTAGTCATCCATCCATAAACTAGACAAAGGGGAGTGTGGTCCATATGGCTTTCCCTATCACATTGTCATCCCTCATAAGCTACATTTTTATACAATCCTCTTCAAGATTCATGGGTTCTGGGTTGTACTTTGATAGTTTCAGGTATTTACTGCTAGCTATTCCAATTCATTAGAACCTAAAAATGGTCATCTATATTATGCATAAGAGTGCACACCAGAGTGACCTCTCAGCTCCTTTTGGAATATCTCAGCCACTGAAACTCATTTCATTTCATTTCACATCCCCCTTTTGGTCGAGAAGATGTTTTCCATCCCATCATGCTGGGTTCAGAGTCCTCCCTGGGAGTCATATTCCATGTTGCCAGGGAGATTCACTCCCCTGGGTGTCAGATCCCATGTAGGGGGGAGGATAGTGATGTCATCTGCCAAGTTGGCTTAGCTAGAGAGAGAGGGCCACATGTGAGCAACAAAGAGGCATTCAGGAGGAAACACTTAGGCACAATTAGTAGGCCTAGCCTCTCCTTTGCAGTAACAGTCTTCCCAAGGGCAAGTCACATGATTGAGGGCTCAGCCTATCAAACCACTAGTCCCCAATGTCTGTGAGCACATCAGCAACCATTGAAGTGGGGAAGCCCAACACCCCTGCATTCTCCACCATCTCCTCAAGGGGGCTCTGTATAATTTTTTCATCTTTTTCTAATTAACTCTTTTTTTTAATCAACTATACAAAAAATTAAAAAAAAAAAAACAACAAAAAACATTTCAAGCAAACCATAATAAGAGAGTAAGAAAAAGACAGCTAAGCCAAGATACCTACTTTACTTACAACATGTTCCTACTCTACCCCAAGAAAATAACCTAATATAGCAACATTACTGTGAACTTGTTCCTACCATACCCATCAGAAATTAACAGACCATAGTCATTTCTGGGCATTCCCAGAACACTAAATTTACCCATGATAGTTTATCTGTTCTTATTGGGTTATCATTCCCCCTTCCTTAATTGCTCTCTATCACTATTTCCCCTACATTCTACATTATAAACTATTTGTTTTACATTTTTCAATGTTCACATTAGTGGTAGCATATAATATTTCTCTTTTTGTGCCTGGCTTATTTCACTCAGCATTATGTCTTCAAGGTTCATCCATGTTGTATATGTTTCATGACATCGTTCCTTCTTACAGCCGTGTAGAATTCCATTGTGTGTATATACCACATTTTATTTATCCACTCATCTGTTGAAGAACATTTGGGTTGTTTCCATCTCTTGGCAATTCTGAATAATGCTGCTATGAACATTGGCGTGCAGATATCTATTCATATCACTACTTTCAGATCTTCTGGGTATATACTGAGAAGTGCAATCGCTGGATCGAAGGGTAACTCTATATCTAGTTTTTTAAGGAACTGCTAGACTGAATTCCAGAGTGTCTGAACCATTAATCAGTCCCACCAAAAATGAATAAGAGTTCCAATTCCTCCATGTTCTTTCCAGCATTTGTAGTTTCCTGTTTGTTTAATGGCAGCCATTCTAATTGGTCTGAGATGGCATCTCATTGTGTTCTTAATTTGCATCTAATAGCTAGCAAAGCTGAACATTTTTTCATGTGTTTCTTAGCCATTTGTATGTCCTCTTCAGAGAACTATCTTTTCATATCTTTTGCCCATTTTATAATTGGGCTTTCTGTACTATTGTCATTGAGTTGTAGGATTTCTTTATATATGCAAGGTATCAGTCTTTTGCCAGATCATGATTTCCAAATTTTTTTTCTATTGAGTTGACTGCCTTTTCATCTTTCTGGCAAATTCCTTTGAGGTGCAGAAACTTCTAAGCTTGAGGAGTTCCCATTTATCTATTTTTTCTTTTGTTACTTGTGCTTTGGGTTTAAAGTCTAAGAAGTGGCCGCCTAATACAAGATCTTGAAGATGTTTCCCTGCATTATCTTCTAGGAGTTTTATGGTACTGTCTTTTATATTGAGGTCTTAGATATCATTTGAGTTAATTTTTGTGTAGGGTGTGAGGTGGAGTCCTCTTTCATTCTTTTGGATATGGATATTCAACTCTCCCAGCCCCATTTGTTGAAAAGACTGTTATATCCTGGTTCAGTGGCTTTGGGGGCCTTATCAAAGATCAGCCAGCCATAGATCTGGGGGTCTATCTCCAAATTCTCAATTTGATTCCATTGATCAATATGTCTATCTTTGCACCACTACCATGATGTTTTGACAACTGTGGATTTATTTTACACTCAAAGTCCAGGAGTGTAAGTCCTCCCACTTAATTTTTCTTTTATAGAGTGTCTTTAGCAATTCGAGTCATGTTCCCTTTCCAAATAAATTTGATTACTAGCTTTTCCAAATCTGCAAAGTAGGTTGTTGGAATTTTGATTGGGATTGCATAGAATCTGTAGATGAGTTTGGGTAGAATTGACATCTTAATGACATTTAGCCTTCCTATAGATCAACATGGAATATTTTTCCATCTGTTAAGGTCCCCTTCTATTTCTTTTAGTAGAGTTATGTAGTTTTCTTTGTATAGGTCTTTTAGATCTTTGGTTAAGTTTATTCCTAGGTACTTGATTTTTTTTAGTTGCTATTGAAAATGATATCTTTTTCTTGAGTATCTCTTCAATTTGTTCATTTCTAGCATATAGAAGCATTACCGACTTATGTGCACTAATCTTGTATCTTGCTACTCTGCTAAATTTGTTTGTTAGCTCTAGTAGCTGTATCATTGATTTCTCAGGGTTTTCCAGATATAAGATCATATCATCTGCAAACAATGACAGTTTTAATTCTTCCTTTCCAATTTGGATGCCTTTTATTTCTTTGTCTTGCCAGATTACCCTGGCTAGCACTTCCAGCACAATGTTGAAAAACAGTGGGGACAGCAGGCATCCTTGTCTTGTTCCTGATCTTAGAGGGAAGGCTTTCAGTCTCTCACCATTGACTACTACGCTGCCTGTGGGTTTTTCATATATGCTCTTTATCATATTGAGGAAGTTACCTTCAATTCCTATCCTTTGAAGTGTTTTTATCAAAAAGGGATGTTGGATTTTGTTGAATGCTTTTTCAGCATCTATTGAGATGATCATTTGATTTTACTTTTTGGATTTGTTAATGTGTTGTAATACATTGATTGATTTTCTTATGTTGAACCATCTTGCATGCCTGGAATGAACCCCACTTGGTCATGGTGTATGATTTTTTTAATGTCTTTGGGTTTGATTTCCAAGTATTTTCTTGAGAATTTTTGTGTCTATATTCATTAGGGAGATAGGCCTGTAGTATTCCTTTTTTGTAGCATCTTTGACTGGTTTTGGTATTCGATTGATGTTAGCTTCATAAAATGAGTTAGGCAGTGTTCCATTTTCTTTGACGTTTTGAAAGAGTTTAAGTCAGATTGGTGTCAGTTCTTTTTGGAAATTGTGGTAGAGTTCCCCTGTGAAGCCATCTGGCTCTGGGCACTTATTTGTGGGAAGCTTTTTGATGACTGATTGGATCTCTTTGCTTGTGATTGGTTTGTTGAGGTCTTCTATTTCTTCTCTGGTCAGTCTAGGTAGTTCATATGCTTCCAGGAAATTGTCTATTACCTCTACATTATCCAGTTTGTTGGCATACAGTTGTTCATAGTACCCTCTTATAATTTTTTTAAATTTCTTTGGGATCTGTAGTAATGTCACCTTTCTCATTTTTTTTTTTTTTTTTAATATATGGGTCTTCTCTCTTTTTGATTTTGTCAGTCTAGCTAGGGGCTTGTCAATCTTGTTGATCTTCTCAGAGAGCCAACTTTTGGTATAATTTATAGTCTATAGTTTTTTTGTTCTCTATGTCATTTATTTCTGCTTTAATCCTTGTTATTTCTTTTCTTGTACTTGGTTTAGGATTGGTTTGCTGTTCATTTTCTAGCTTCTTCAGTTGATCCATTAGTTCTTTGACTTTGGCTCTTTCTTCCTTTTTAATGTTTGCATTTAGTGCTATAAATTTCCCCCTCAGCACCGCTTTTGCTGCATCCCATAGGTTTTGGTATGTTGTGTTCTCATTTTCATTTGTCTCTATATATTTAGCAATTTCTCTTGCTATTTCTTCTTTAACCCACTGATTGTTTAGGAGTATGCTGTTTAACCTCCAGGTATTTGTGAATTTTCTAAGTCTCTGATGGTTATTGACTTCTAACTGTATTACATTGTGGTCAGAGTATGTGCTTTGAATAATTTCAATTTTTTTAAATTTATTGAGGCTTGTTTTATGGCCAAGCATACGGTCTATTCTGGAGAAAGTTCTGTGAGTGCTAGAGAAGAATGTGTATCCTGGTGATTTGGGATGTAACGTTCTGTATATGTCTGTTAAATCCAATTCATTTATCATATTACTTAGGCTTTCAATTTCCTTATGGGTCTTCTGTCTGGCTGATCTATTTATAGGAGAGAGTGATGTGTTGAAGTCTCCCACAATTATTGTGGAAATATCAATTGCTTCCTTTAGTTTTGCCAGTGTTTGTCTCATGTATTTTGTGGCACCTTGATTGGATGCATAAACATTTATGATTGTTATTTCTTTTTGTTGAATTGCCCCTTTTGTTACTATGTAGTGGTCTTCTTTGTCTCTCATAACATCCTTGCATTTAAAGTTTATCTTATCTGAGATTAATATTGCTACCCCTGCTTTCTTTTGGCTGTAGCTTGCATGAAATATTTTTTCATCCTTTCACTTTCAATTTTTTTGTGTCCCTGTGTCTAAGATGACTCTCTTTTATGCAACAAATTGATGGTTCATTTTTTTTAATCCATTCTGTGAATTTATACCTTTTAATTGGGGAGTTTAATCCATTTACATTCAACGTTATAACCGTGAAGGCATTTCTTGAATCAGCCATCTTATCCTTTGGTTTATGTTTGTCATATATATTTTTCCCCTCTTGCTATTAATATCCTTTATTGTACCCATACCGAATCTCTTTAGTACTGAACCTTTCTCCAAGTCTCTGTGTCCTTTCTTTGTTTCTCTGTCTGTAGGGCTCCCTTGAGTATCTCCAGTAGGGCAGGTCTCTTGTTAGCAAATTCTCTCAGCATTTGTTTGTCTGTGAAAAAATTTAAGCTCTCCCTCAAATTTGAAGGAGAGCTTTGCTGGATAAAGCATTCTTGGTTGGAAATTTTTCTCACTCAGAATTTTAAATATATCGTGTCACTGCCTTCTTGCCTCCATGGTGGCTGCTGAGTAGTCACTACTTAGTCTTATGCTGTTTCCTTTGTATGTGGTGAACTGCTTTTTCTCTTGCTGCTTTCAGAACTTGCTCCTTCTCTTCCGTGTTTGACAGTGTGATCAGAATATGTCTCGGAGTGGGTTTATTTGGATTTATTCTATTTGGAGTTCACTGGGCATTTATGATTTGTGTATTTATGGTGTTTAGAAGATTTGGGAAGTTTTCCCCAACAATTTATTTGAATACTCTTCCTAGACCTTTACTCTTCTCTTCCCCTTCTGGAAAACCAATGAGTCTTATATTTGGAAGTTTTATATTATCTATCATATCTCTGAGGTCCATTTCAGATTTTTTTATTCTTTCCCCATTCTTTCTTTTGTTCTTTCATTTTCCATTCTGTCTTCCTCCAGGTCACTGACTCACTGTTCAGCTTCCTCTAGTCTTGTGCTATGAGTATCCAGAATCTTTTTAATTTGGCCAACAGTTTCTTTTATTTCCATAAGATCATCTATTTTTTTATTTACTCTTGCAATTTCTTCTTTATGCTCTTCTAGAGTCTTCTGCATGTACTTTATATCCTGTGCCATGCTCTTCTTCATGTCCTTTATATTCTGCGCCATGCTGTCATTGTTCACCTTTAGTTCTTTGATTAATTGCTCCAAGTACTGCATCTCCTCTGATCCTTTGATTTGGGTGTTTGGGCTTGGGTTATCCATATCATCTGTTTTTTCATATGCTTTAAAATTTTCTGTTGTTTTTGGCCTCTTGGCATTTGCTTAACTTGATAGGGTTCTTTTAGGATATGTAGGCCAATTTGAAACCTTATCTCTAATTTGTCAGATCGACAGCTTCGTGGAGTACACTTTCTCTAACTAACCAGCAGGTGGCATCTGTGAGCCACTTACTGCCTCCAAGCCAGTTCTCCCCCACTTTGTCTTTATAGTGAGTGGGGATCTGAGTGTTTTGGGGTCCAATAGGTGTACCAAGCTTGCGTGTGTAGTTGGTGTTGCCCACCTTCCATATGGGGCATATATCTGAGTGGTTAGGGAGGGGGGGCAGCTTTAATAATTAAATCTCCCAGTTGTTCCTGGAGATTTAAAGCTGTTGCAATAGTCTAATTCTTCAGTTCAGTCTTGCCACAGTTTGTCTCTGCCACTGACCAACAAGTCCTTGGTATTGGCATATCGTACCTGGGACTTGTGAGTGGGTCCCTCTTCCAAGCCATGCACTCCTAGGTCCTCTGCTGAGGGATGACTATGCTATGTCACAAGTTAGCAAGAACCAAGGGAGGCTCTGGGTTGCAGGACTGTGTAGGGCATTCCCAGTCTGCTGAAAGGATGGCTGAATGGGGCATGTTATTTTCCCACTTTTCACACAGCCCTGCTTTCCCAGCTCTGGGACTATTAGCTGAGGAGGTGGGAAAGGCTATTGTCCACACCCCATTTTGTGGTGTGTATGTGTGTTGGAAACACTTCTTGTTACACTAGGTTGTTTGGGGCAGCTCTGGGCTGTGGCACTGGGGCTGGGCAGGAGCGTTCCCTAACCACCGGGAAGATTGCTGTAAGGGGATGCCCCCCTTTTCTTGGGAAGTTTTGGTGTTTAGTGAATTTTCTCAGCCAATGGACTTATTGCCTTGTGTCTCAGAGCTCTCTTAGCTCTGCTCTTATCTGGGCCCAAATTGCATGTCTTTGAGGCTTTCTGTAATGGGCTTCTTAGAGTAATTGCTTTAGAAAAAGAGAAAAAGATAAAAAAAAAAATAAGGGCCTTGCTTGCAGATTTAATGGGCTATTAAAGTGCTAAGAGACAAGGAGATTAGGGCCATTAAAGAACAACCAAGAAAGCAGAGAAACCAGCCCTTCAGACAAGGAAACTCGTCCTCTGGATTTGCATATGAGCCTGACTCTGCCTGAGCCCTTCCCTTCCCTGTTCTATGTTCACCAGAACTCCAAAAAGTCTCCACTTTTATTTTTGGGTTTTCCTTGCTGTTTTTGCTAGCCCTATCTCCTCTCCACTGGGCTAACTTCTCCCGATTTCTACAGTTTCTGGTCTCAGTCTATCTATGTTTGGAGTTTGGATCAGCCATCTGAGGTTTCAATAAAAGCTGCAACTGCAGTTCCCCCTCCTCATTCCCAGTACTGAAGGCCCTTCCCCCAATGGGACTGAGGCTGGCAGGGAGGGGCATGGGTCCTCTGGCTGCAATAACTTACAGATTTTGCTGATCTCAGCTGTTCCACACATTCATGAGTGTTGTGTGAATTATGCCTGAAGTCAAATTGCTCTCCAGTGTCCAGTCCACACAGTTCCTGGCTTTCTACATACTGCCCTGGAGGTGTAACTAAAACCCACACCTCACCACTCCACCGTCTTGCCCCACCACCCCCTCTCCCTCATTTTTGAAGGACAGTTTTGCCAGGTATAGAATTCTTGGTTGGCAGTTTTTCTCTTTCAGTATCTTAAGTACATCATGCCACTGTCTTCCCGCCTCCATGGTTTCTGTGGAGAAATCTGTACATAATCTTATGGAGCTTCCCTTTTATGTGATGGATTTCTTTTCTCTTGCTGTTTTCAGAATTCTCTCTTTGTCTTTGACATTGGACAATCTGATCAATAAGTGACTTGGAGTAGATCTATTGCAATTTATTCTGTTTGGGGTACACTGTACTTCTTGAATCTGTAATTTTCTGTCTTTCATAAGAGTTGAGAAATTTTCAGTGAATATTTCTTCTATTATGCTTTCTGCTCCCTTTCCCCTCTCTTCTCCTTCCAGGATATCCACAGCATGTATATTTGTTCACGTCATGCTGTCACCCAGCTCCCTAAGACCTTGCTCATATTTTTCCATTTTTTTCACCATCTGTTCTTTTGTGTGTATGAATTCAAATGTCTTATCTTCCAGTTCACTGATCCTTTCTTCTGCCTGTTCAAATCTATTGTTGTGTCCCTCCATTGTGTTTTGCATCTCTTCCATTCTGGCCTTCATTCCCATAAGTTCTGCCATTTGTTTTTTCAAGTTTACGAATTCTTTTTATGGTCATCCAGTGTCTTCTTTATATCCTTCATCTCTTTTGCTGTTATCTTCCCTCAGTTCATTGAATTGATTTAGCACCTCCTGTATCTCAGTTGAACTATTAGTTTCTTCCTTTGGCTGATCCATATTTTCGTGTTTCCTAGTATGGCTCATTATCTTAAGTTGTCTAGGCATCTGATTTTCTTGATTAGTTTATTCTGGAGCTTGTTTTCACTCTTTTATCTAGAGGTTTCTTGTTGGTTGGCTTTATTCTCCAACTTTTGTCATTCAGTTCAGCTTATTCTAGACCTCTAACTTAGGTTCTATTTAGTTGATCAGAATTTTTCACCTCTTGTTTTCTGTTTATTACCCTGCCTCTATGTAGCCTTTTTGTGAGAGGGTCTCCTGAGACATGGTCAGCCCCAGTCAGGTTTTCCCGGGTCTAGAGAGGCCCAGGTTTCATGAGGATATGGAGTTTCCCTGAGAATGAGACCCTCCTGTGAGGCCTCTAGACTTAATGCTTTTCCTATCCTGTCCAGCAGGTGGCACTTTCTAGCCTGCAGTTCCCCCACCAGTGTAAGAAGTTGAAGTGCCTTTAATACTCTACAGACTCTCAGCCTGTCAGGGATGTGGCTGACTGAAGCTGGAATCTGAATTCCAGCCACTGGGGTCTGAGTTCCCAGGAGTGCTGCCAATTGAGCTGGACCTCCCTCCACTCTCCTAATCCTGGGAACTTCAGCTCTCTTGTAGGGGCACTATTCCCTTCTCCTCTCTCTTCTTTCACATAACTCCAGTTTAGTTTCTTGGTCAGCCTGAGTTGCCAATTAAAGACTGGGTGGAGACCTTTTCAGAAGCAATCTGAAATTCAAAGAAGTTCTGGGTACTGTCTCCCCCCAAGACCAGTCTAGACCTTCAATCTGGGCTGTGTGATAGAAAAACATCACTTATGTTACATTTAAATTAAAAAAAAAAAGGAAAAAGAAAAAGAAAAAAAAAGAAGTTCATTTTAAAAGACTTTACCCAGCCTGGTAGTTTTGTCAGTGTCAAAATGGAGCATTTAAAGATACACTCTTGGCTATTGTCTGATAATTTTTCTCCAACAGCTTTAATTCCATCCCTGCCAGGGGCTATTGGAGTGCAAAAAGATAAAGGAGTCAAAAGAGAAGGAAAAAAATGCAGGGAAAAAAAAGAAAAAAATCTTTTTTTGGAGCCAGGGAATGGTGTCTGCCTTATGTGCCCCCCTCTCTCAGAGCCCTGTCCCTCTTTGGCACCCCCAGCGCCAAAAGTTAGTTAATTAATTTGTTAATTAATTCTGCAGTTGAGGCTGGGTTGAGTCCGCCTTCTTGCCTTCAGCAGATTTTTTTTTTTTCTTTTCAAGGAGCCAGCTGCATGACTGTCCATGGAGTCTGGGTGGAGAGGGGTGCCAGACCCCTGGTTGAGAGAACTTACAGAGTTCCCTGCGATCTCAGCTTTTCCTCCAGTTCCAAACTTGTGTATGATGTGTGACTGGTCACTGGAGACCTGGAAAACACTATTTCATATGGTTCCTGGGTAATTACCAGCTGCCCTAGAGGAGAGACTAAATTCCATGCCTCACCACTCCACCATCTTGCCCCACCCCCTCTACTGTTTATGTTTTGATAGCTACTGGGAGGCTGTATGTTTTTTGATTAATTGAAAATAGTTTATAAAAGCTAACATTGTAGTTTTGGTTAACAGAAATACTAATTTTAAAAATTTGTTAAGCTTGACTATTTATGTACTTGGTTTTTTTTGTTGTTGTTTTTTTTCCCACTGGGAGGTGATCCAAAGTGTTTTACGTGCACTGCGCTCTTGTTATTTTTATTCTAAATGCAACTTTCTTTAGAAAATTAATATCTCAGTCCTAAAACTACCCAATTTAAATACCAAACATAGTGGTTATAGTAAAGAAAATATGATTGCCCTAAACAAAATTGCATAATGTGCAGTGTCCTAGTTTCAAAAATATCTGTGTGCTGGTTTCAATGTATTATGTCCCCCAAAATGACATTATCTTTGATGCAAACTTGTGTAGGCAGACATATTAGTGTTGATTAGATTTTTGAATCCTTTGGGTGTCCCCATGGAGACGTGATTCAATCAACTGTGGACAAGACCTTTGGTTGGATAATTTCCATGGAAGTGTTGCCCCAGCCATTCAGAGTGGGTCTGAATTAAATTACTGGAGCACTATATAAGCTCAGACAGAAAGAGCAAGCTTGCTACAGCCAAGAGGGACACTTGGAAGAATGCACAGAAGCTGAGAGAGTAGCTGCAGATGAGAGACAGTTTGAAGATGGCCTAGAAAGCAGACTCTTGCTCTGGAGAAGCTAAGAGAGGACAAACAACCCAAGAGCAACCAAGAGTGACATTTTTGAGGAACTGCAGCCTAGAGAGTAACATCTTGGGAGAAAGCCATTTTGAAACCAGAACTTTGGAGCAGATGCCAGCCACATGCCTTCCCAGCTAATGGAGGTTTTTCCAGACACCACTGGCCATACTCCAGTGAAGGTAGCCAATTGGTGATGTGTTACCTAGGACACTTTGTGGCCTTAAGACTGTAACTGTGTAACCAAATAAACCCCCTTTTATAAAAGCCAATTCACCTCTGGTGTTTTGCATTCCAGCAGCATTAGCAAACTAGAACAGATTTTGGTACCAAAGAAGTGGGGTGCTGCTCAGGTTGCAAATACCAAACATATTGGAATGGCTTTTTAAATGGATAAGGGGAAGATTCTGGAAGAATTGTGAGGAACTTGATAGAAAAGGCCTAAACTGCTTTGGAGAGATTGTGGAAATATGGACTCTAAAGATACTTCTGATGAGGTCTTGAGCAGAAACGATGAATGCATTGTTGCAAACTGGAAGGAAGGTGATCCTTGTTTTAAAGTGGCAGAGAATTTGGCAAAATTGTGTCCTGGTGTTGGATGGAGGGCAGAATTTGAAAGCAATGACCTGGAACATTTAGCTGATGAGATCTCCAAGCAAAATATGGAAGATTTAGCCTGGCTTTTACTTGCAGCTTATAGCAAAATGCAAGAGGACAGAGATAAGCTGAGAAATGAACTCTTTGTTTCAAAGAAACCAGAAATTGATGACTTGAAAAACTCTGGGCTTTCAGGGGGTGAAATTCCAGAAGCTACAGCCTGATGTGGAACCCAGCAGCCATTACAGAAGAAGACAAGATCAGAGGAATTAAGCAGAAGGATTTTTGGAAAGTCTGATGGCTTTGATCCCTGTCTGCTTCATGCAAAGCCAACAGAATTTTGTGATATCTTTATAGCCAGTCCAGACTGGAGAAGACAGACAAGGAACATATTGAAGGAAAATTTTCTTCAAAGACAGAGCCATGGAGATTGAGGTCTGGAGTTAAGAGGTCTCGGGCTGGGAGAGTGGAGTGGCCCACATGCATGGAAAGGGTGAGTTTGCCCTGGAGGTTGAGGGTGGGCCTTCCACCTTGATGTTCAGGAAAGTTGTTGCCACCTCAGGCCTCAAAAAGGGTGGAGCACCTTCCTAGGGAACTGGGGGAGCCTGGCTGCCACCCCACTGTTCTTAAGGGGTTGAGCAAGTGCCCCAGAGATGGAAGAGAATCTAGGTGCTGCCCCAATTTTTAAGGAGGGTGGGGCTGAGAAAGTGTTCTCCCCAATGTGTGGATATGTTGGAGCACTCACCCTAGTGTTTGGAGAGGAAAGGGCTGTTGCAAAGGCCCTTAGGAAGGGTTAGACTCCCACTCTCTCAAGTCCCAAGGATGCCACGTCACTCTGTAAATGACTCTCAGACTTTGAAATCTAATGGAGTTTGCCCTGCGGGTTTTAAGAAATGTTTTGGTCCCTTAAACCCACCTTCCCTTTCAGTTTCTCCTTATGGCAGTGGGAATGTTTATCCTGTGAAGTTCCCTCCTTTGTATATTGGCAGTACATAACTTGTTCTAAGTTTCACATGTCCACAGCTAGAGGAGAATTTTGCCTTAGGACAGACCATGCCTGTAACTGATTTTGATGGGATCTTGTACTTACCTATTGTAACTGAAATGATTTAAGAACAGTCTATTTTCTAAATTTTTGTTTTTTTAAAAAATCATTCAGAAGAAATCCATGAGATTGGAGATACTGTAGACTGGTTCTCATAGTACCAAAGCAAGTAACTGTGTGTACAATTTTGGATATAGAATATTAAAGAAAGTTAGGGTGAAGTTAAGGAAAACTAACTGGTTACTTCAACTACCTCTGTGATTATTTTGGAAACACATGAGATTATAATAACAGGAACAGCAATTATGCTAGACCCTAGGACCAGCACTTATTAAAATCCAAAATGGGTTTTAACCCAAAGTGAGCAGTGTCATATTAAAAAAAAGCATAAATATTTGGTTAAAGAGCTACAGAATTCATGGCATATTTAAGTGTGTTCATTTTAAAAGCTTTATGAATGAAGGCATTTTGATGCATTTCTTGAGACTGCAGAGTATATATACCATAGACAATTGAAGAAATGCATGTTGTCAAATCTGCTGGACACAACCTATTCTTTCACTTCAAGACTTTTTGTAGTTACTGGGCACACTTTTTGGCAGATATTTATTCTTTTCCTCATTTTTTTTTAAGTTAAGTCCCCAATCAAAACAACATTTAAGGGGATTATTGGATTGGAGAATAATTTTCCTTTCTCTATTATATCTTGAAAATGAAAAATGTATAAAGATCCCAAGGAAACTGAATTTTACCCAGTGAATCTTACTTTGTTTAGAATATTTTTTTTTTTGATTCTCCATGCTTCACAATCTCTTGTCCATTCCACCATGTGTCCACAATGCAGTAGATTAATTCCAGTAAAATAAGCACTTTCACAGTAATGAGCTCAAAAAGCAAACTGCAAGTATAATAACAAACAACTGTGTATTGAATTTCCAGTACTCAAGGAAGTTGAGGATAGCATGTAACCTGCAAAAATATTTGTTGATATTTAACATCCATCATCAGGGACACATCACTGACCACATGAAAAATCAAAGACAAAACTCAGCTGAAAAACCCCATAAGCAGCCATTTCAAAATTTGGTAGTTATATAAACACTATGATGAAAGGTAAGACATCCTTTGCATGATTTTCCACTTATGAAACTGGCTATGCAAAATTAATTCCACTCATAATTTATCCTGTTTACTTGTGTGCATTTATAAAAAGTGAAGGGATAGTGGATAATGAGTTGGCTCCAATAACAGAAGAATAATTTCACAAAAATCCAAAAGATGCCAATTTTATGTCACTATCAACAGATAGAAAATCAGTTGATTCTAATAATTATTTGATAGTTTAATGCAGGTCAATCAATCATAGCTTTAGAAATTTGAATGTTATTTTAAATTAAATCAGGGTTTCAACAATGAGTATTCAATTTTTATTTGCAGTGATAATAACAGTACAGATATCCTTGGAGCAGACCATAATGATGCAAACAGTATTTTTGCTAAATTAAGGCAGCTTTATGATAGAAATGAACTGTGATTTAGTGGTGATGCACAGTAATTCATTCTCTTGTCCATACAACTGCAATATTCTATGAATCTAAAACACAAGATAGTTGTTAACATTCACAAACATTTTTATACATTCAAGCTATACTAAATAAATGACAAAATTGATGTGATGAAGCTGATACTAAGACAAAAATGCCTTTGACATGGCAGAAAACGTCTATTTGTCACCTCTCATCAGTAGGATTTTGGAAGTGTTCGTGCCTTGGGATTATTGAAAAATGTGCTTTCCAAAAGAAATAAATGAAAATTTATCCCTATAAAAATTAGAAAAAATTGAACAAATTAATCTATGAAAGGTTGAACAATTTACAAGTTCAATTTTGAAATTTTATCATTTTGATTGGAATACCTGATACTGTGGGAAGAATCTTTTGAAAGATTTACCATTTTTATTGATAAACTTATATTCTATATTGAGGTGGAATGCAATTAAGAAGACATTACTTTCAGTATCTATATTTGGCAAGACATCCAAAATAATAAAGAAACGTAATTCATTTAATGAATTTTACTCTATAATAATATTTGTTGGAAAGTGTTCTCAGAATGGACAAAATATATGGGCTTAAATTTTACACATTTTCATATGAAAGCAATTAGAATTCATAATATTATCCATTTAGTATCATTTTCTCTGAGCTTATCAGTGACTTCGCTTATGTTGAGAGATTTTACTCAATTAAAATATGAATGTACAGAGAAGAGTCAAATTAAGTCAATGATTTCAAATTTATTGACCAAAAAAATACAACTTTGAATATTACAAATATGAGAAAATTTGAAACATTTAGACAATATTGGAAGAAAATACATCCTCAGATAAATACCAGGCTCATGACATTAAAACAAGTACAGTGTGATATATGTGTGTGTGCGTGAATGAGCATATGTGTATATTAAACATATATATATGTATACTTATCAAGAATAAAGATTCTTATTGTGATATTTGCATTGTTTGTATAATCAATAAATAAATAATTTTCAAATTTGACTTTAATGTACACAGACATATTTTATTATTTTTGAAAGAATTTTGCCTTTGAAAATAATTTGTAAAACTAATTATAATTTGTAAAATAAAACCTATGTCAAAGAATAAATATTCTGTAAAATGAAATTATTTTAATTATTTTATTGCACCCTTTCTCTTTAAGAAAACCTTGTGGTTTGCATGATGAAATTCATAAGCACAGTATTCCCAGTCATCTCTTCTTCCACTAGGATCCATATTAAGAGACAGGTAAAAGATGGAGAGAATATTTGCTCACAAGGCAAAGTAATGAAACTCTGAGTGAAGAAAAAACTAATAGTTTATACCAGATGAAGGAGAATTAGTGGGATAAAAAGAGCAAACATTTAGAATTATTTTAAAAAATATCAAAGTGATGAGGGATCATGTTGGTAATATTAAGAAGCTCAGCAGTCAAGAAGATGTGCCAAAAATATAGAAGTTTTTACATGAGGGAGAACAAGTGAATTTTATCATTGCAAGGTGTTGAAAATGGGATGGTATATGGAAAAAAATACAATCAATGCAAACTAGGGTCTATAGTTAACAGCAACATTGTAATCTTCCATTAATTGTAACAAAGGCAATATACCAAAGCTAAATGTCTATTAAGAGGGGGATATAAGGGAAGGGTATGTGATTCTTGTGTTTGTTTTTGTTTCTCCTTTTTATTTTCTTTTATTAACTATTTTTAAATTATTTTTTCCTCTTTCTTTGTGGAAGAAATGGAAATGTTCTCATATAGATTGTGGTGTTGAATGCATAACAATGTGATAATACCAGGAGCTATTGATTGTTCACTTAGGATGGATTGTATGGTGTATGAATAAAACTGTTTAAAAAATAAGCAGAAAGATACAAGTGCTGGAGAAGATGTGGAGAGAGATGTACCTATTTGCTGCTGGTAGGGAAATAGAATGGTGCAGCCGATGTGGAGAGCAGTGTGGTGGTTCCACAGGAGGCCAAGTATAGGGTTGCCATCTGATCCTGCAACCCTGTGATTAGGTATATAGTTGGAAGAACTGAAAGCAGGGACACAATAGGCATTTGCAAACTGGTGCTTATGGCAGCAGTATTCAGGATTTGCAATGGATGGAGATTGTCTAAGGGTACATCTTTGGATGAATGGAAGGGTGAACTGTGATGTAGACGTACAATGGGATATTGAGCAACTGCAAGAATAAATGAAATTGTGAGGCATGCAACTAGGTGAATGAATTTTGAGGACATTATTTTGAAGCCAGAAATGAAAGGACAAGTATTGTAAGACCTCACTAATATAAACTAACTATAATGAGTAAACTCTGAGAATTGAATTTGAGAGCATAGGTTATCAAGGGATAGAACATGGGCAGAGATTGGGCAATTGACAATACAGGGGTACAGATTGTTCAATAAGGCTTATTAGAAAGGTCCCTAGATTACAAGCTCTTATAACAGTCATGCCTATTCCTGAGTTTTGACTCTATTTAAGAGATGTTTATTTGGGACAAAACATTTTCTGTAGCACACTATCTAATTTAACCTGTATGGTCAGTTTATTTAAACAACATAGTTACATGGAACCTAGAATAGGGAGTGAGATCTTGTTATTCTGTACAGGTTAATGTAATACCTTGATACATCCCAGAGTATTTGGGGCAGAAAATAAAAAAAAAAAGTATTGGCAAAGTCCCCTTGAGGAACTGAGGAAAAACGTTTGAATATTAAACTTCCCCACCTGGGGAATTCCTGATAGTCTTGCAATATCACAGGCTATTAAATTAGGGACTCTCAATTTAATAAGTCAAGCCCTCAATCTTGGGACTTGCCCTTATGAAACATATTCCTGCAAATGAGAAGCTAAGCCTACTTATAATTATGCCTGAGTCAATCCCAGAGAACCTCTTTTGTAGCTCAGTTGTAGCTTTCATCTGCAAACAAACTCTGCAAATAAACTTACTACTCTGCCCCCTATGTGGGACATGACTCACAGGGATGAGACTGGTCCTGGATTGAGAATGTCTTCTTGATCAAAAGGAGAAAAGAAATGAAACAAAATAAAACTTCAGTCACTAAGAGATTTCAAATAGAGTCAAGACGTCATTCTAGAGGTTATTCTTATGCATTCTATGAATATTCCTTTCAGTTTCAAGTGTATTACAATAGCTAGAAGAAATACAGAAAATTGTCAAACTGTAATCCAGTAGACTTGATTCTTTATGTTGACTGTGTAACTATATAGCTTTTATCATGTGACCATGTGGTTGTGAAAACCTTGTGACTGACACCCCTTTTATCCAGCATATGGGGAGATGAGTAATAAAATTATGACAAACAAACAAATAAATAATTGGGGGGATGGGGGGTGTTTTGGTTTGCTAATGCTGCTGTTATGCAAAATATGAGAAATAGATAGGATTTTATAAAGGGGATTTATTTGATTACAAATTTACAGTCTGAAGGCCATGAAAATGTCCAAATTAAGGCATCAAGACAAGTATATCTTCACCAAAGGAAGTCCAATGGCATTCAGAAAACCTCTGTTAGCTGGGAATGCACATGGCTGGTGTCTGCTGATCCTGAGCTGTGTTCCAGCTCCTCTCTCAGCAACTGTGTGTTCTTCAAAATGTTGCTTTTGGGGTATTTTGTCCTCTCTTAGCTTCTCCAAAGTGTCATAAAAAGTCTGCTTTCAATGGCCATCTCCAAAATGCATCTCTCACCTGCAGCTGCTCTGAGGTCCTTCTGTTGTGAGCTCTTTTATAGGACTCCAGTGATTAAATCAAGACCCAGGTGAAATGGGCAGGGCCACACCTCCATGGAAACAATCAAATCAAAGGTATTACCCACAGTTGGGTGGGTCACATCTCCATGGAAACAACCCAATCCAAAGATTCCAACCTAGTCAACACTAATACCTCTGTCCCCACAAGACTGTATCATAGAACATGGCATTTTGGGAGACATAATACATCCAAACCAGCACAGGAGGGTATCAGATGGTTTTGGTGTTCTTTTTTATTTACTTTTTTATTTTTTGGAGTGATTAAAATGTTCTAAAATTGATGGTGGCAATGAATGCACAACTATTTGATGATACTGTGAGTAATCATCGATTGTATACTTTGGGTGGATTATATGGTGTGTGGATATATCTCAACAAAATTGCATTAAAAAAAGAAGTGCCAAATGCAAATAGGTGAAGAAAGATATCTTGGGAATGTATTTCCCTAAGATAATGCTATATCAAGTAAGTAAAACCTAAATAAAAGTATTTAAGGATTAATAACAAAGGATACCTGAGATATATTATGCTTGGAATCTCTCTCTATCTGTCTTTCTCTCTTTCTCTCCTTCTCTATCTCTTTCACTCTCTCATAGACACCACAGATATTAAGGCCCAAATAATAAATATTTTATTAGCTATACAGTTGAAAATACAGACTAAATTTATAAACTTGGGCAAGGATACAACATAGAAAAATTGATATGAGAATAAATAGAACACAAATAATCATTAAAATAAGTGAAATATGAATAGCAGTTTAGAATAAGAAATTACTAAAATTGAATTAAGTATGTTGAATTTTTTTAAATTACAAAAAATACACATAATACTGGAGATCTTTTCTTAATTCTTAATCTTAAATGCTAAGAGTCTTATAAAATCCACATCATGTCTGATACTTCTGATAATTTTGGGGTATAAAGTCTGCTTATGATAATATAGTCATAGAGTTCCTGGCAAAGGCAATATGATAAGAAAAAGAAAATGAGGAATGTGCTAGTTTGGATGTATTATGTCCCCCAAAATGCCGTGTTCTTTGATGCAATTTTGTAGAGGCAGGTGTATTAGGTTTGAATAGGTTGGAATTCTTTGATTGAGTGTTTCTATGGAGATGTGACCCACCCAACTGCAGATATACTGTTGATTGGATTATTTCCATGGAAGTGTGGCCCCACTCATTCAGGGTGAGTCTTGATTGATTTACTGGAGTACTTTAAAAAGAGCCATGCAGGCCTAGAGGCTTGCTGCAGCTGAGAGACATGTTTTGGAGATGGGCATTGAAAGTAGACTTCTGCTAGTCCAGAGTTTGCATGGGAGAAACTAAGAGAACCTCCCCCCCACCCCCCACCAGATTACTACAGAGAAATGTCCTGGGAGAAAGCTATTTTGAAACCAGAACTCCAGAGCAGATGCCAACCATGTGCCTTCCCAGCTAGCAGAGATTTTCTGGATACCATCAGCCATCCTCCAATGAAGCTACCTGATTGTTGATGCCTTACCTTGGGCACTTTATGGCCTTAAAACTAATTTTGTAAACAAGTAAATCCCTTTATAAAAGCCAATCCATTTCTGGTGTTTTGTGAAACAGCAGCATTAACAAACTGGAACAAGGAATAAGGATTTAAAAGGAGTATCTTTATTTGCAGATAATGTATCATTTCCACAGAAAACCCAAAGGAGTCAATAAACAAACAATAAATGAAAGACTTTGTTTGAGTTTCTGAATATAGGGTTCAATTATACAAATAACAGCATCCTTCCAGAAAAGCAATAATCATAGAGAAAAAGTAGATAAGATGCCTTTTCCATAACAAAATTATTTAGAAAATAATGTACAAGTTTTTGAAAAAATATTTAAACTCTATAAGGACAAAAATCCAGAATAAAATGAGGGAAAATACATAGTAGTATAGTGAAAGAAGTGGAAGTTTTCTTACTATGTTTTGATTAACGTTTTATTATGATTTTTATTCAAAACAAAGTTTCACCTTTGAAGTTCTGCTCTCTCATCAAGTTTCAATCTATTAGCCAAAACCTATTTCAACAGTGATAACACAAGTATCTGGTTCATACATTTTTAAGAAGATTTAATTAAAATATTCATTTTCATCCATATATATTTCTTTTGCGTAGATATGTGGATTAACATTGGCATTATTTACTCAGTATATTTTTCCATCCTTTCACTTTCAACCTACTTGTGTCTTTGAACATAAGGTGAGTCTCTTGTAATAGTGTACAGTTGGGTCATGTTTTTTTTTTATCCATTATGACAATCTGGCTTTTGACTGAAGAATTTCATTGAATTATATCAAAGTAACTACTGATAATGCAGGGACTTCTGCCATTTTGTTATTTGCTCTTTGGTCCTTATTTTTTCCTCAATTTTTTCAAAAATTCCTACATTCATATTTATTTGATTTTGTGTAATTTGCCATTTTCAGTTCCTTCTCATTCCTCCTGTATATATTTTTAGATGATTTCTTTGTTGTTACCATGGTGCTTAAATTTAACGTCTTAAATCTCTAACAGTTCATTGGATTTGATACCAACTGAACTTCAAAAGCATAGACCAACATTCTTCCTATAACCTTCTGTTTCCTCACCATTTTGTTATACTCATTCAAAATCATAACTTTATACATTGTATGTCCAAAACCATAGATTTATCATTGCTTATTATACATTTGCATTTTAGAACCTGTAAGAAGTAAAAATGCAGTTACATGCTAAAAAAAATATGATAAAACCCTACTGGCAGTTTTAATTACCCATATGGTGACCTTCCTTGAGGTCTGGAGGAAAACAAAGGTCATGGGTCCCAACAATCCCAACACCCAGAAGGGAAAACTCCATTAGATTTCAAGGCCTGAGACTCATCTATGGATTAATGTGTGTACTCCAAGTATGATGGAGAAGCAGCCCTGTCCCTTCAAAGTACTTGCAGAGGGGCAATGCTCTCTCCAGACACTGGAGTGAAAGCCCCACCCTCCTTGAGCATAAGAATGCAACCAAGCTCTCTTCAAACACTGGGGCAAAGCTCCCACCATCTCCAAGCTTTGGGGGATGGCATTCTCCCTGAACAAGGGGGGACAAAACCCAACCCTTCTGAGCACCAGGGCAGATGGCCTGCCCCCTCCAAGCAAATGAGGTCCATCCTTTCCATACACATATTTGAGCAGGTTCTCTTGTCCAAGGACATCTCTTTGGTCCAGACCTTGGCTTTCATGGTTCTGCCCTTCAAGTCATTCTTCCTTCAATTTATCCCTTCTTTTCAGGCATTTCTTCTGTTCATACAAATTTCACAAATAAATCCTTGCTGGCTTTGCATGAAGTTTTAAGGAGTTCAAACCATCAGACAATAGAACTTTGCACAGTTCTTTCCTGGATAACTGTATCTCCAATTATAACTTTCACTGAAATGTCTGACTGGATTGTGTTCAGCCATGCCCTCTTTAGTAAAGGGCTGTTTAGTTACTCTCATGTGGAACTTTTTTTCTCTGGGGACTCACTTCCTGAAAGCTCAGGGAAGTCCCTGATAGAGCCACTTCTGGCCCTAGTCTCAGAACACATTGTCTGCATAGGCTCAGGGTTTTCCAAACCATCAATTTCTGTTTTCTTTGTGCTTGAGACTTCAATTCTCAGTCATTCCCTTTCCTGTCACATTTTACTATAAGCTGCAAAGAAAAGTCAGTCTGCACCTTTCATACATAGCTTGGAAATTTCCTGAGCTAAATATCTGAGTTCATTGCTTACAAGTTCCATTTTCAGTACAATATTAGAACACAATTTTGCCAAGTTCTTTGCCACTGTATAACAAGGCTTGCCTTTCTTCCAATTTTCCTTAACACATTCATCATTTCCTTCTAGGTCCTCATTGGAAGTAACTTTAAAGTCCATATTTCTACCAACAGTCTCTTCAAATCAATCCAAGTTTTTTTCTATCAAGTGCCTCACGATTATTCCAGCCTCTACCCATTACCAAATTCCAAAGCCATTTCCACATGTTTAGATATTTGTCATAGTAGCCCCCACTTTCCAGTACCAAAAATTGTTTTAACTTCCTTGCTGGTGAAACAAATACCTTAAACAACAGATTGGCTTAAACAACATCAATTTATTGACTCACAGTTGAGGCTAGAGGGAATCCAAAATCAAGGCATCAGCAACATGATGCTTTCTACCTGAAGACTGTGGCTTCCTGGGGTATTTGCCACAATTTTTGGGGTTCCTTGGCCTTTCCAAAACATGGTGATGTCCATTCCTTTCTCTTCAGAGTTCCATTGATGTCTGGCTTCCAGCTTCTTGCTGTAGCTTCTCAACTTAACTTTGCTTTTAAGGACTTCAAGAATTTGGATTAAGACTAATGCTCATTCATTTTGAGCACAACTTAACTAATAACATCTTCAAAGATCCTACTTTCAAAATAGGTTTCATGCCCACAGCACCAGGTGCTGGGATCTGAACATGCATTTTCTGGGGAAGATGATTCAATCTCCAACCATGATCTTCCATTCCAGTATATCTGTTTGGTTATTTTTAAAAATTTCTTTCTCTTTTTTAATTGAGATTCACATATTGTTCATTCAGTTTTCCTTATCTACTTCAGCATCACGAAGATCATTTTTTTTTTTTTTTTACAACTTTGTCTGGCTTGTCCAAAATCTGGCATTCTTCATTGATGTTTTCTGAATTTTTTTGCTCCTTTGGATGCACCATTTCCTGCTTTTATGTTTGTCTCATAATCTTTTGTTGCCCACTGTACAGTTTAACATGTTAATGTGTTAACTCTGGGATTTAGTCTCTGAGCTGTCTGTTCCTTAAATTTGTATCCTGCTAATAATGAGAGAGATTTCCTTGAGTGCCAGGAGCTAAAGAAAGCAAACTAATCAATGTCAGTTACACCTTTCACAGTCTTGCAAATTTGTTCTGCATTGGCTAGTATGCCCCTTGAAAGTTTAGCCCTACTGCCAAGAAAATTAGCCTGAGGTGAAAGTGCAGTGCTCAGTCTGCTCTCACTTGTCTGAATCTACAATCTTATCCTGAGATTGTGGTTGCTCATGACCTTAGAAATTTCTCCATTTACTGGAATCTGAATGCTCTGTCTACTCCCTATAGAATTTCTCCCCTCCCGGGCACTTCATTTTATTTCTTAAAGTCAGTACTCCTTTTTTTCCAGCCTACTTTGACTTAATTGTTTCTTATATTGCTTTAGCTGTCTGCAAGCTGCTTCTGTCTGCATTGCAAATTCTGGGAGGGTGAGCCAGAGAACGTTTCTTGGCTCAGTCTTCTAGCCTGCTGCATGACAGGTTGGCACCAATATACAGGCACCCTAACATGTCCATAAGGGTTACTCTTCTCCCTCCAGAGCAGGTAAAGGGACCCACAATGGGAGTGCAGGCTGGCAAGGGGAGAGGTGGAGAGGGGTCAGCAAGGACACCTCATGCTTCTCCTACTTCAACTGAACTTAAATTTTCTTTATTTGGCACTTGCCCCATTATTGCAATGCTTTAACTGTTTTCCAGAATTTTGAGGAAGAAATCTTTACCAAATTTTGCTATTTCTTCAAAGATTCTGTGGGGAAATGGCACCCTGGAGCATCTTACATTGTCATCTCAGTGACTGGAAGTCAAATTGCCTCAATGGTGATCTTTTCATTAGGAAGAATGTTTCTATGTGTGAGGGATTTCTATGCTACATGATTATTCCAATCAATAATTACAGTAAATGTATGTATTCTTTTTTCAACATTGAACACTAAATATGTAAGGAAATTGGAGGTATCATGTAAAACTAAGTTGAGAAAACAGAGATATCAACTGTGTAAAAAATCCTAGAAAATAGAAATAAGAAGAATCAGTTGTTTTATGATATATGTAAGTTTCCTAAATATCAAATGATTCCTGCAAAATGCATCAGATGAAAACTGAGTCATCTCATCCAGCATCAACCTGTGCTACTACTTGATCAATAATAAAAGGCTCAGCTGCCTTCAATTTTCTCCCTGAAGGTTGTCACCATAATGTTAACTTGAAATTTCCATCATTAAACATAATCTTCAAGTTTGGCAAAAAGGTAAAGATCTCCAGAATTTTACTGTTCTATGCCCACGTGTTGTCTTGGGAATTTTTTTTTTTTATGGGCAGTACTACAAGAGTCTCTGCCATCTTGGATAATAGCAATAGGAGAGAGAATAGACTGTATAGGGGAGGCCCTGTGCCAAAGATCAACCTCACCTCTTTTCATTGACCTATATAAGCTCTGTAAAGAACAATCATAAAATGCATAACCCTTAATTTAATTTGCTTTGAGTCTGTATAAAGAAGTTTCTCATAAGGTGAAATTAGACATTCTATGGGCTATTTTAAAACATGAGATAAATGGGCTAGTTATTAAACCCATTGACCTCTATTGTACCTAAACATACTAGATAAATGAAATTTGAATGCAGAACACCTTCATCTTCTTGCACATTTACATGCTCAGGGAGGCAAGTATGACTGTGCATTGTAAAGGAAATGTTGTTTTACATTCTTTTATGGAAGCAAAAGCTGCTTTTCCCATTCCTACTGCAAGTAGCTTTGAACACATTTCCAATTAATGTGCCAATTTGGGGAATGGTGTGAGCCAAGGCTTCCTGATTTCAAAGCCAGCTTGCATCACTGTGAATATTCCATTTCTGTTTGTTTTTGTTTGTTTGTTTGTTTTTTTCATGCAGCGTCAAAATGATGAAAGCTGATTTGTTCTCTTATGATCTAGAGAAGACTTGGTTTTCAGTCAAGAATCACTGACAACTTTGCCATATATTTTAGTTAATGTTGCATTTCTACTAACTCACTCTCTCGCTCACTGGGAGAGCTTGAATTTATTATTATCAATCATTGAAATTACCAAGCCCTACTCAGCTGGAGGCTCTGCAAACCAGAAGCCGTGGTAGAAGGATCAGGGGCCTGGCAAGGGCTATTTTGGGCTGAAGTTCAGGGCAAGTCTCCAATCACAGCAAGAAAATTAGAGTTTAAACCAGAACAAAAGCAAAAGCACAGTAAAAAGAATTGAGTAATTATTTTGTGGAAAGACAGGAGTCTAAGAACTAGTCTTAGCTCAAATATGTGAGAAATATAGATTGGGACCAATTAAAACCCCTGTGCCCTTATAGGGTCTGAGCCTGCTGACATCTGGGTGCCTGCAGCCACAGAGCTGATCTGGGTCTGCGCGCACTGCTGCCCAGCTGCTGGCCCTCTGGAAGCACTGTGGATCCTGAATTGCCCGGAGTTTCCAATTAAGAATTTGGACTTCAAATCCACAGTTCCCTTTACTAAGGGATATTGGAATTATGTCATCCTAAACACTCAAAATATCACTGAGGATTTAGGAATGTAACTATGATACAGCAAAGGCAAAATAAAAATTTAATCCACACTTTTCTCTCCCTAATGCACTCAGTTGACTTAAATTCTACCAAATAACTAAAATGCCATATAATTTTACAGCATTTGGTTCGTATTTACCCTGCATATATAAACTTGATGTTCAGTTTTTTCACATAAAAATTGTTCCTTCACCAAAGTTCTGTTCTCAACCATTCTGTTCTTCCGTATGCTATCTCCATTAGAGAAATTTGGAGACCACAATTCTTTCCACCAGGAAAGTAATCCAAAATTTCTCTAACTTTGACCTCTCCCTTAAAGTCCAATTATTTAATTTCTAAGTAGTTTCTGTTACCTCTCAGCTTAACTTGCCTCACAATGGCAATCTACAATTAATCTATTTTTTGATGAGCCTATAATGCAAAAAATTTTGGGAAATATTTAATTATCAACCTTCTTATTATGATAGCAAAATAGAACCTTTCTATGAACATTTATTATTTCTTTGACCACATATACAAGATTACAATATGGTTATATAGGGTAAGTGATCGCTTGTATGGTATGAATTCAGCTGTCTCTATCATGGTTGTTTGGTTTCTTTCTTTAAATTATTGATGTTATTTAACCTAATAATCCAGTTATTTTGACAACAAATAAATAAGCATTAATTATGTAAAAACATTAATTAATTGCTTGACTCTTTCTTTCATCCTACCCATCCACTTTCAAACAGGCAACATGCAAGAGCAACAGCAGTAGAAATAGCAAACTAAAGTTGAAAGGAAAGGGGAAAGATGCCTTATTCCTATTGTTCTTTAGATTCTTTTGTGTGAGAAGATTAATGGTAGGTATTTTAAAAAGGATTGCAGGCACACAGATTTGGTGGTCTCCCAGTGCATTACTCCTTGTTGACTCTATCTCAGGGATTCTCAACATTGGCATTATTAACATCTGGGGTCAAATAATTCCTTGCTGTGGTGAGCTATTCTACACCTTGTAGAATTTTAGCAATGCCCTTGGCATCTACCCACCAGATACCAGCAGCACCTCCAAATTGTGACAACTCTAAATGTCTCCAGACTCTGCCAAATGCCCTCAGAGGGGCAAAATCAATCCAGTTGAGGACCACTGGTCTATATGATGCTAGGGAAGGTCATGACTTAGCCCATTGTTAGACAGGTGGTTTGCCACTGTGGTTGCAATTAGAATTGCCAAAGTTGCTTAGAAATTATCCCCATAAGTGGTCATCTAATTGTTTGGTATTGGAATCTGGAAGTAGGTTTTTAAAAGTGATCTCCAGTATTTGGGCAAAGAATAAAAACGTATTTGAAAAGCCCCCTTGAGGGACTGGGGAAAAATGTGGAAATATTAAACTTACCCACCTGGGCAATTCCTTATATTCTCACAAGCATTGGGGATTACCAACTTAGAAGGCTGAGCCCTGGATCTTGGGGCTTGCCCTTATGAAGCTTGTATTGCAAAGGAGAGTCTGAGCCTACTTATAACTGTGCCTGAGTCACCCCCAGAGAACCTCTTTTGTTGCTCAGATGTGGCTTCTCTCTTTAAGCCAACTTGGCAGGTAAACTCACTGTCCATCCGCCTACGTGGGACCTGACTCCCAGGGGTTTAAATCTCCCTGACAACATAGGACATGACTTCTGGGGATAAGTCTGGACCCAACATTGTGGGATTGAGAATGCCTTCTTGTCGAAAAGGCGGACAATAAATGAAACAAATTTTCAGTGGCTTAGAGAATTCAAATGGAGTCAAGAGGTCATTCTGGAGGTTATTCTTATGCATTATATACATATTCCTTTTTGGTTTTTAGTGTATTAGAATAGCTAGAAAGAAATACCTGAGCTTCTAAGCTCATGGCACAGCTGCTAGTGGTCACCGGCCGAGTCATGAGGCCCCTAGAAAGCCACCTTTGGTGTGTCTTGTGTTGCGGAGTCCAGCTTTGCAGCCCCACTGAGGCAACTGTGAGAGTCTGCCAGAGGCAGCACTGTGTGCGGTGAGAGGAGGCGTGGCGGGGCTTGGGGCTAGCGGGCAGCTGCCTGGAAAGCCAGGGGCTCAGTACAGCCATGCTGCCACCCCCGGGATCATCAGGGCCCAGGTGGAAGGACTGTAGAGACCCCACGAGCCTCTCACAGCCCGGGCCTGTTTCTCGGAAGTCCTTAGCATTCACGTTTGCTATTGGAGGAGTTTTACTGGCTGGAATGATATACTTCAAGAAAGAAAAGTCAGAAAAGCTGGAGAAGGAACAGCAGTGAAGCCTAGGAAAGTCTTTACTCAGGGACCTTTTTCCCTCACAACGCATATTGGAGAGCCTGAAACTGACAAGGACTGCCTAGGCCAGTGGGTACTGATTTATTTTGGTTTCACCCATTTCCTTTATATCTGTCCTGAAGAATTAGAAAAAATGACTCAAGTCATGGATGATATAGATAGTATTCCATCTCTGCGAAATTTAACTCTGCTTTCATCACTATTGACCCAGAGAGGGACACAAAAGAAGCCATCACAACTTATGTGAAAGAATTTTCTCCCAAGCTGGTTGGCTTCACTGGGACAAAAGAAGAGATTGATCAAGTGGCCCAAGCATACAGAGTATATTACAGCCCAGGACCCAAGGATGAGGACAAGGACTACATAGTGGATCATACAATAATAATGTACTTGATTGGACAGATAATGAGTTTCTAGATTATTTTGGCTAGAACAAGAAGAATGCAGAAATAGCTGGTTTGATTGCTGCACACATAAGGGAGCACTGGAAGAAGAGTTAGCCTGGCGGTGCTGCCAGAGGCAGTGCGCTCTCGCTAAAGAGGATGGTGGCTTTGTGTCTCCCAGAGGAGCTGATATATGTGCAACCTACAGAATGGCCTTCGTACCATGAGAACATTTGTATATTTTGGGCAGGGTGTCCTGCCCTTGGGTTCATCCAAGATGTATCCTTGGCACTATAAAGATTACTACCAAAAGGCTCCCAGGTAGCTGCCATGAGACCAGAGGACCAAGATGATGTGAAGCCAGTGAGGAGCAGCCCTCATGGAGGACATGGCAGGACACCTCACATTTGGTGACTTCACCCATTAAACAGGGCCCCCCATTTAGCTCTGCTGCCCCTCCAGTATCTTAGACCCTTGCTTATGCAGATTATGGGACTTGATTTCCATGAAAAGAGGGTAATCTCTGTAGTGCTCTTGCTTTCTTCTTTGAGTTCTTAGTGGCCAATCTGGAAAAGCAGTCAAATTAGGCTCTCTGCCATTCAGAGTTATTTTTTATACTTGGGAGCATAAATGTAGTCTTCGTTGTTAATGGGCGTCAGTGTCAGTCTTGCATTTCACTCCACTGTCAGAAAAGTAGTGATTTGACTGATGAAGAGAAAATATATAGTTTGGGAAAACTGGATCAATTTTGGGGGCCTTTTATGTGATTTTTAGCAAAATGATATGCCAGATTTTCAGTGACCTATGCAACGGAAATAGGAGGGTATTGATCATGAGTGTAGTACAGAGCACTCCCATGTATACTGAATTACACTGCTTGGAAAATAAAGGTGCCTTCAGTTTCATAAAAAAGAAAGAAAGAAAGAAAGAAAGAAATACCTGAAACTGTTGAACTGCAACCCAATGGCCTTGATTCTTTAAGATCAGTGTATAACTATACAGCTTATATGGTGTGACCCTGTAATTGTGGAAACCTTGTGGCTCACACTCCCTTTATCTTGTGTATGGACAGATGAGTAGAAAAACGGGGACAAAAATTAAAGTAGTAATAGAGGGGATAGGGGAGGGTAGGATGTTTTCAGTGTTCTTTTTTTCCTTTTATTTTTAATTTTATTTTTATTCTTATTTTTAGTTTTTATTTTTTCAGAGTAATGACAATGTTAAAAAATTGATTGTGGTGATGAATGCACAACTATCTGATGATACTGTGAACAATTGATGGTGCACTTTGGGTGACTGTATGGTATGTGACTATATCACAATAAAATTTCAGGGAAAACAATGCTCTCCAGGTGGGTCTAATTGCATGTCAGGATTGAGAATCTCGGCTTTGGAGGAATTTTGCTAGCCCTTTCGTTATGTCTCAGGCTAATGAAGAGAATAGATTTCTGTATTCTTCAATCATTAACATTTTGGAGGATTACATTCACAGCACATATTCAATTCTCGCTGATTTATGCATTGGGCAACCTGTGTCAGCACAAAATAAATCAGTGAAATTTGTAAATGTATTCAAAATATTAGATGTTCAGAAAATTTTACATTGAAAGATACATTTTATTAAGTTTACCGATGCATCAAATATTAAGTAAATTTTTCTACATGGAAAAAAACTTTCTTTATTACTTATGGAGGGCTCCACTCCATCTATTCTTAAGGAAGGACAGGAAGCCAGCTCCCTAACACATGTTTAGAGGGGTCGTGGAGAGACAACACATTAAAATATAAGGATATTGCCAATTTATTTCTTGTCAAACCTCAATTTGCTTTAAAAGACTACAACTTAATTGATGGATGAATACTCAGACAATTGTTTAAAAATCAATAAAAAGAAATTTTACAAAAACAAAATCCAAAGTCCTTTTTCTATATTTATACCTAAATATTTAAAAAACAATAGCTTGACTGAGATTGAATTTAGTCAACTCAGCTATCAAGTGCATTTCTCAATTGCACTGGATAAAAATGTGAATCTCCTCCTATTTTTTAATCAATGACCCTAAATTTTGGGTCTGCATGTCCTCATTGATACTTGGTTTTCTCATAGATTTTCAGCATCTGCTCCAAATTTTCTCTGACAGTTTTGTCATTCAAATTGTTCTGTATTTGAATGATCAGCCAAAATATGCAAACAGCTAAAGGACACAAGCCACTGTGAATGTCAATAATTAAAGAGAGATGTTTATGTATATATGGCATGGCAATATTTAAATGAAATATCAGTTTTTTGGGAAAGCAATTGTTTGCTTGATGAAAAATTTTTAAACTGTGATAAATTTTCAGAGCTAGTATTAATAAAAATATTTTAAAGTAAAATATACGTCATAAAAAGCTGTTGTATTCTTTATATGTGAGACATATAATTTAAAATTTAGTAATTAGCAAGATCAGCCCAGAATTGTAACACTTAATGTGTCATTTTTCTGACATTTTCACTGTTATCATTCCCAGCCTACTACCATTTAAGTGTTAAATTAATGGTATTGCATTAGTCTATTACAGAGAACATATACTTTCTTAATATTTGCAAATCCTATTCTGGCATGTACAATTCTGTCAGTTCATTATTGTAAAGGAAACATGGTTAGTTTCATTAGAAAGTTTTTTTGTTTTTCTTGTTTTGTTTTGTTTTGTTTTTTACAGAAAAATCACAAGTTTCAAGTTCATGTATTTGGGTAAAAAGTTAAATACAAGGTTATAAATATAAATCAAAGTATGCCAATGCCAAAATGTTAAGCACTGAGTAAATGGAAATTCTGTCACTTATTACTGATTGCAAAAATTGTCTACAAAATTTTATTGTTTGTTCTTAACCAATTTGATCTCTCATTTTCTCAGCTCTAGAAATATTGTTAACCTGTATCTCATAACTTAAAATTTCATTATAGTATTCATTAAGTTATACATTGTAACATTTTCTATTATTTTATTGTTTCAGTTTGAAGCCCAGTGGGAGTGTGTGACCATCCCAACTACATGACCTGCAGAAATTTGCATGAATAAGCAATTGTACCAGGATACAATAAAAATAAAAATAAACCCCAATCTTAAAAATCTGTTAATGAATTCTTTTTAATTCAATTTTATTGAGATATATTCACATACCATGCAGTCATCCAAAGTGTACAATCAATTGTTCACAGTACCATCATATAGTTGTGCATTTATCATCCCAATCTATTTTTGAACAATTTCCTTTTACCAGAAAAAAGTGAAAATAAAAATAAAAAAATAAAAGAACATCCAAATCATCCCCCCATCCCACCCTATTTTTCATTTAGTTTTTTTTTTCTACTCATCCATCCATACACTGGATAAAGGAAGTGTGATCCACAAGGTTTTCACAATCACACCGTCACCCCTTGTAAGCTATATTGCTATACTATCAGCTTCAAGAGTCAAGGCTACAGGATTGCAGTTTGATAGTTTCAGGTATTTACTTCTAGATATTCCAGTGCATTAAAACCTAAAAAGTGTTATTTATATAGAACATAAGAATGCCTAACAGAGTACCTCTCGACTCCATTTGGAGTCTCTCAGTCACTGAAAACTATTTCATTTCATTTCGCATTCCCCCGTTGGTCAAGAAGATGCTCTCAATCCCATGATGTTGGGTCCAGCTTTATCCCTGGGAGTTATATCCTGCATTGCCAGGGAGATTTACTCCCCTGGGAGTCAGGTCCCACATAGTGGGGAGGGCAGTGAGTTCACCTGCTGGGCTGCCTTAGCTAGAGAGAGAGGGCCACATCTAAGCAACAAAGGGGTAGTCAGGGGGAGACTCTTAGGCAAAATGATAAGCAAGTTTAGCCTCTCCTTTGCAGTAACAAACTTCATAAGGGCAAGACCTGTGATAAAGGGCTTGGCACATAAAACCACCAGTCCTCAATATTTGTGAGAACATCAGCAACAATCCAGGAGAGGAAGTCTAACACCTCTGCATTTTCCCCCAGCATCTCAGGGGGCCCCTGACTATATATTTTTATTGTGTGTCCAAATTACTTTAGGATGTGTCTCTATTTCACACTAACCTATGCAAACCTACCAGGTCTCACTTACTATTAACAGTTCCGTGTAATTATGATATTTGAACAAACTGTATGAGTTAAATTGTTTAGAAAATAAAGATCTTGCACCAAATAATGTCTCTTCCTTTGATCTCATGTGGAATTTGAAGTTTTAAAACACAGTCAATATCGTCCTTTACCCTTTGGCCCAATTTGCCCTAATCCTAACCACATCTGCTTCATTCATATCTCTAGTTGAAGTCTGGACTCTTTTTCAGCTTTTCAAACAATTGCTAAATGTGCTAATACTGACATTCATATCTGCCGAGTTCTAGCTCTGAGTTTCAGGTGTCACACAGATACCCAAAGTTCCAGGGATCAATCAGGTTATACACAAATGGATTAGTATCTTGGAATCTGGAGATAGCCATTACAATTCAAGAATAGATGTGGGTGCTGTAAGAGTTTACAATCTAGAGATCATTACAAAAAGCATTCCTCTGATAATCTGTGCTTTAAGGTTCAATTCTGAGTTTACACACTGTAGTTAGTCCATATTGGTGAAGCATTATAGTGTTTGCCTTTGTTTCTGGCATAGTTCACTCAAAATGCTGTCTACAGGTTCCGTTCACCTCCTTACATGTCTCACAGCTTCACTCCTTCTTTCAGTTGCTCATTATTCCATTTTACCCACACACATCAGTTCACCATTCTGTTTGGCAGTCAATGTACCCTTAGGCCACCTCCACCCATTGCAAATCATGAATACTCTGTCCATAAACACCAATGTGCAAATGTCCATTCATGTCTCTGCTCTCAGATCTTCCAAGTAAATGCCCCCTAATGAGGTGGCAGGACCTTAAGGCATACACATAGTTATCTTTGTGTAGAACCACTCCACAGTCCTCCAGAAAGGCTATACCATTCTGCCTCCCAAACAGGAGTAAATGCATACATCCCTCTCTCCATGTTTTCACAAGGACTTTTGTCCCTGTTTATATTTTTTTCATACAATTTTATAGAGCTATATTCACATACCATAAAATTATCCACAGTGTACAATCAGTTGTTTATGGTATTATCATAGAGTTGTGCATTTATTACCACAGGCAGCACTGGAACATATTGATTACTACAAAGAAAAAAGTTTTTTAATGAATAATAAAAAAGATAATGAAAAGAAAAATAAAACATCATAAAATACAATATAATAGTAGGGTCAGACAACAACACCACTACCAAGAATCCCATATCCTTCCCTTATATCCCCCTCATACACATTTAACTTTCATATCTTGTCTTTGTTAAATTTAATGGAAGCATATTACAATGTTACTGTTGACAATAGACTCTAGTTTGCTTTCATTATATTTTTTCCCAAATACCATCCTCTTTCCAACACTCTGCATGGTTGACATTTATTTGTTCTCCCACGTGCAAGAACAGTTTTATATTTGTACATTTAGTCACAATCAAACACTCCAGTTTTTGCTAAGTTAAACAGTCCCAGTCTTTATCGCCTATCTTTACCTTAGGTGTCATTCAGGTACCTAGCCCACCTTTTTCAGCTTTACTCACAGACATCTTTGTTCAGTGTACTTACAATATTGTGCTACCATCACACATTATTATGCTATATCTGGATCTATACAATCAATCCTGCTGAACATTCTGCAGTCGTTCAGCATCAAGTGCCTGATTTCTATCCTCTTTCTATTTCCTGGTAGCCTGTGTTATCAGCTTTAACTCTCAAAGTTTGCTCATTAATGTTAATTTTCATTAGTGAGATCATATAGTATTTGTCCCTTTGTTTCTGGCTAACTTCACTAAACATAAAGTCTTCAAGTTTCATTAATGTTATTATATGTTCTGTGTTTTTGTTCTGTCTTACAGCTGCATAATATTCCATCATGTGTATATACCACAGTTTGCTTATCCACTCATCCTTTGATGGACATTTGGGCAGTTTCCATCTCTTGGCAATTGTGCTGCAATAAACATTGGTTTACAAATGTCCATTTTTGTCTTAACTTTTAGTTCCTCTGGGTATATACCTAGTAATGGAATGGCTGGGTCATATGGGAAATCTATACTTAGCTTCCTGAGGAACTGCCACACTGTCTCCCAGAGTGGTTTCACCATTCTACATTCCACCAACAGTGAATAAGTGTGCCTCTTTCTCCATATCTTCTCCAGCACTTGTAATTTTCTGTTTTTTGGTTAATGGCCATTCTGGTAGGTGTGAGATGATATCTCATTGTGGATTTGATTTGCAGTTCCCTGACAGCCAGTGAAGTGGAACATTTTTTCATATTTTTGAGCCATTTGTATTTTTTTCTTCAGAAAAGTGTCTGTCTATGTCTTTTGCCCATTTTTTGACTAGGTTGTTTGTCTCTCTGTTGTTGAATTGTAGGATCTCTTTATATATTCAGGATATTAAACACTTATCTGATATGTGGTTTCCAAATATTGTCTCCCATTGTGTAGGCTGCCTTTTTACTTTTCTGTCAAAGTACTTTGATGTACAAAAGTGTTAAATTTTGAGGAGATCTCATTTGTTTATTTGTTCTTTCATTGCTTGCACTTTGGGTATAAGGTCTAGGAAACCACCTCCTATCACAAGATCTTTAAGAAATTGCCCTGCATTTTATTCTAAGAGTCTTATGTTCTCAGTTCTAGCGCTTAGGTCTTTGATGCACTTTGAATCAATTTTTGTATAAGATGTGAAATAGGGGTCCTCTTTCATTCTTTTAGAAATAGATATCCAGTTCTCCAAACACCATCTATTGAAGAGGCTGCTCTTTCCCAGTTGCTTTGACTTGACTGCCTTACCAAAGATCAATTGTCCATAGATGCAAGAGTCTATTTCTGAACACTCAATTCAATTCCTGTGGTCAGTATATCTATCCTTATGCCAGTATCATGCTGTTTTGAGCACTGTAGCTTTGTAATATGCCTCAAAGTCAGGTAGTGTGAGAACTCCCACTTTGTTCCTTTCTCAAGATATTTTTGGCTATTCAGGGCACCTTGCCCTTCCAAACAAATTTGATTATTGGTTTTTCTCTTTCTGCAAAGTAAGTTGTTGGGATTTTAATTGTTATTGCATTGAATCTATAAATCAGTTTAGGTAAAATTGATATCTAAATTATATTTAGTCTTCCAATTCATGAACATGGTATGTTCTTCCATTTTTTTTAGGTCCTGTTCAATTTCTTTTAGCAGTTTCTTGTAGTTTTCTCTGTATAGGTGTTTTGTGGCTTTTAAGTTTATTCCTAAATACTTGATTCTTTTGGTTGCTATTGTTAATGGAATTTTCTTCTTGATTACTTCCTCTTGTTGCACATTACTTGTGTATAAGAACACTACAGATTTTTGCATGTTGATCTTGTAGTCTGCCACTTTGCTGTATTCATTGATTAGTTCTAGTAGCTTTGCTTTCGGTTTTTCTGGATTTTCTACATATAGAATCATGTCACCTGCAAAAAGTGAAAGTTTTACTTCTCCTTCTCCAATTTGGATGCCTTTTATTTCTTTTTCTTGCCTCACTGCTCTAGCTAGAACGTCCAGCACAATGTTGAATAACAATGGTGACAGTGGGCATCTTGTTCCTGATCTCAGAGAGAAAGGTTTCAGTCTCTCCCCATTGAGTACAATGTTAGCTGACGGTTTTTCATGTATTGCCTTTATCATATTGAGAAAATTCCCTTCCATTCCTATCCTTTGAAGTGTTTTCATCAAGAAAGGATGTTGAATTTTGTCAAATGCCTTTTTTGCATTGATCGAGATGATCATGTGCTTCTTTTGCTTTGATTTATTAATGTGGTGTACTACATTAATTGATTTTCTTGTGTTGAACCAGGCTTGCATACCTGGAATAAACCCCTCCTGGTCATAGTCTATATCTGGCAAAACTGTTGTTCAAAAATGAGGGAGAGATGAAATTGAAGTGGAGGGAAAGCTACCCGACTCATTCTGTTAAGCCAACATCACCCCAGTACCAAAATCAGACAAAGATACTACAAAAAAGAAAATTGTAGACCAATCTCTTTAATGAATATAGATGCAAAAATCCTCAACAAAATACTCACAAATCAAATCCAACAGCATGTTAAATTGCATAGTCTTATTGAGCTTCCCTTGTATATGATGGATTGCTTTTCTTTTACTGCTTTCAGAATTCTTTTCGTCTTTAACATTGGGCAATCTGATCAGTAATGTCTTGGAGTAGGTCTATTGGTATCTATTTTGTTTGGGGTATGCTGTACTTCTTGAATCTTGAATTTTCTGTATTTCATAAGAGTTGAGAAATTTTCAGTGAATATTTCTTCTATTATTCTTTCTGCCTCTTTAACCCCTCTCTTCTCCTTCTGTTATACCCATAACATGTATGTTAGTGTGCTTCATGTTGTCACTCAGCTCCCTAAGGCCCTGCTCCTATTTTTCCATTCTTTACAACATCTGTTCTTTTGTGTGTATGAGTTCAAATGTCTTATCTTACAGTTCACTAATCCTTTCTTCTGCCTGTTCAAATCTGCTATTGTATCCCTCTATTGTGTTTTTCATCTCCTCCATTGTGCCCTTCATTCCCATAAATTCTGCCATTTGGTTTTTAAAGTTTATGAATTCTTCTTTATGGTCATCCAGTGTCTCCTTTATATCCTTCATCTCTTTTGCCATATCTTCCTTCAGCTCACTGATTTGATTTTTGAATTGATTTTGGAAATCTGTTTGATTTTTAATTATTTATTTCAGTTCCTGTATCTCAGTTTAAGTGTTAGTTTGTTCCTTTTGCTGGCCCAAATTTTCATATTTCCTAGTATGGCACATTATCTTAAGCTGTGTAGGCATCTGATTTTCTTGATTAATTTATTCTGGAACTCATTTTCACCTTTTTACCTAGGGTTTTCTTGTTGTTTGGCTTTGTTCCCTATCCTTTGGTGTTCTGTTCAATTTATTCTAGACTCCTAATTTAGGTTCTATTTAGTTGATCAGAATTTTTCACCTTGTTTTTCTGTTTCTGGCCCTCAGATATGGTCAATTCCAGTCAGGTTTTCCCAGTCCAGAGAGACCCAGGTATCATGAGGAGGTTATGGAGTTTCCCTGTGAATGAGACCCTCCTGTGAGGCCTCTATACTCAGTGCTTTTCCTATCCTCTCCAGCAGGTTTGCTTGCCAGCCTGCAGCTCACTCACCAGTGTAAGGAGGTGTGGTGTCTTTTGTTCTGCTGACTCTGACTCTGTTGGGGGCATGGCTGACTGAAACTGGTTTCTGATTTCCAGTCCCTGGGGTCTCAGCTACTTGATGGAGAGCTGCCAATTGAGCTGGACCACACTCCACTCTTCTTGGGGAAGTTATATGCTCTTCAGGGAATTTTCTCCCCCACTAGGCTCACTGCTTTGTCTGTCAGACCTATTTCAGCTCTCTGTTTCCTGATCTCAGAGGCCAGTTGCAGATATCTGAAAGGAACTCTTTATAATAGTTATTTTTAAAAGAAAGAAAAAAAAAGAAAAAAAAAAGTAAATAAGAAGTCCCCTTTTAAAGACTTTCCCCAGCCTGGAAGTTTTGTCAGTGTCAGAATAGAGTATTTAAAGATGCACTTTGGGCTATTACTCTCCAATAGCTTTAATTCTGACCTTGCTAGGGGGCTAATGAAGTGTAAAAAGATAAGGAGTCAGAGAGTAAGAAAGGAGTATGAGCAAAATGTTGGGGGGAAAAAAACAGCCTTTTTGGATCCAGGAAATGGGTGTTCTCTTATACATGCCCCCCCCTCCCTTCCTGGAGCCCAGCCTTTCTCTAGCACCCCCAGCTCTAAAAGGTAATTAATTAATTTGTCAACTAATTCTGCAGTTGAGGCTGGGTTGAGCCCCCTTCTTGTTCTCAGCAGATTTTTTTTTTTTCCTTTCAGGTATCCAGCTGTGAGACAGTCTGAGAGGTCTGGGTGGCAAGAGGTGAAAGACCCATGGTCAGGTGAGCTTACAGATTTCACTGCAATGTCTGCTTTTCCACATCATCCAGACTTGTATACAACGTGTAACTGGTCACTGGAGACCCCGAGAACACTGTTTCATATAGTTCCTGACTAATTACCAACTGTTGTAGAAGGGAAACTAAATTCCACTCCTCACCACTTTGCCATCTTTCCCCTCCCCCTATTAATTAATTCTTATTACAATTATATTGAGTTTTGTGCTCATTATCTATGCAATGTCATATATGCTGTCTCCTTGTTAATATTTTTCTATTGTAAACAAAGCATATTTTTGCTTTCATTAATTTCAATTAATTTTGCACAGTTTTTTATTGTCTACGTTTGACTGTTAATGCTGTAGAACAAGAAGTACTCTTTAGCATTTTGTTTTGTCACTTCCTGTGTATAACATAATACTGGCCCCAGATGCTGGGTAACAACTACTCCAGCCAGAAATGATAGCCATGTGCACAGGCTGATGAGGCAGCAGTAACCTGACCTTCTTCTGAAGGTCTGGGGCATCCAAAGGATGCTCAAAAACTGATTTTTTTTGCAAAGCCTTTGCCTTTCTTCCAGGTCTCTTTGACTCAGTCAGAAATTTTTCTTTCCACAACATCAAAAATAGAATTCCCAGTGATTTATTCTTGAGACTTTTAATACTGGCCAAGTGAAGTTGGAATTTTGCAGAACTCCTCTGTCCTGCCTTTTTACACCTTGATATTTCTAAGAAACCTTAAATGTGGTGTTTAGTATTGATTCTTCCCCACCTCACTTTAGTCAATGCAACCATTTTTCTCTTAGGGGGTGTTGTTCCTTGTGAATAGCCGTCAAATATGAGAAAGAAAACAGTATTGCTGTGGAGTTTCCTAAACATTTATCTGTTTATCCACATATTCAGCAAGTATTTTAGGCTATATGGACAATGATAGTCTAGGCTGTACATGGTGTTTGTTGTGGTTTCCTAGCGGCTAAACAAATACCATAAAATGTGCTGGAATTCATTGGTTTACAGTTTCAGAGGCTAATAGGTTTGCTTCTTCTAGGGGTCGGTAACTTCTGGCTGGCCAGCAATCTTTGGTGTTCCTTGGCTTTTCTGTCAAATGGTGTTGAACAATGGTGATGTCTTCTCCTTTCTCCTCTGGTTTCTATTGACTTCTGGCTTCTGGTGACTTCCCATGGATTCTCTCTTTATCTGACTTTCATTCTGCTTAAAAGGGACTCCAGTAATCTGGATTAAAGCACACCCTGATACAATTTGGCTTCATCTAAACAGTATCTTTGAAGATTCTATTCACAAATGGGGCCATGCTTTAACTGATAATAACATCTTCAAAGGTCCTATTTATAAATTGGTTCACAACCACAGGATCACAGATTAAGACTTGAACATGTCTTTTGAGGCATGCATGATTCAATTCCCAACACATGCTGTACATAGTCCCTCATTCATCATAAACCTATTAAACAAGCAAGGAAGACATAATTATCCCCATTTTAGAGGTTCAATTTTTTTTCTTTTTCCCTTAGCATTCATTATTCTTTAAGCTACAACAAAATGCACTTATTTATTGTGTATTACTGTGTAAACATTTTACTTTCTGTCTCTTTTGCTAAAATACATGCCCCATAAAGTCAAGGAATTTTGTCTGTTTTGTTTTCTAATCACCTAGGACACCTGGGACCTATATGAATAGCAATGAGGAGACCCTTAATAAATATTTTCAGAATGAAGGAAGAAGGAAAAAAGGAAAAAGGAAGGGAAGGAAGGGAGGAAGGAAGGAGGGAAACAAGGATAGGAGAGATGGACAGAGGGAAGGGAGGAAAGACAACCAGAATAAAAGAGAAATCTTAACCAGTGGCATGCATATATCTGTGCATTGCTATGAACTGGTAGAATTTAATTAGATAGTTTTAATGTCTACCTGAAAATAAAGAGGCGTTTTCAATGACCATCTTTTGAGTTCAACCTTTCATCATTACAGATAGTCAACGATTATCTGCTTTCATCCATTGAGAGGACAGCAATGTACAACAGATTAGCAACTTTAACCAAATGTGTTAGAAGTCACAGTTATGTCACAGGCTATTTGCTATCACTAATAATTAAAATAGCTAAGTATGTAAATTACTTTCTAAAAAATATTTAGAGCAGATTGAAGGTTATCTCTCTGATAGACACCATTCTCATTTGCATGTTATTTATTTCAAGAGATAAAAGAAGATGTAGAATTTTATATAACATTGGGTTCATCCAAAGAAGAATATTGCATATTTAAAGTACCTTCATGTATGTAGTTGTGGAAATAAAAGGTGAGAACCAATGATGTTTCTCTCCATGGGCCAGTCAGCACTATACTAGAGCTATTCTAGAGAGAAATTATAGGAGTTCTGTAATGCACCTAAACTGCCTGATTCATAACAGTTATGAAAAATATGGATAAAGAAATGAGTAACTGCAAATGAATTGGCCAGAGTCCATGGAAGATTTCCATAACTTCATTTAGGCCTGAATTAAAAAGACAAATTTACTTTTGGAATTTATTTTCACAATTCGTCTAAGATTTTAACATAAAAACCAGATCCAGGGCAAGGAAGAAGCTTCCCAGGATATTGAAATAAAGACCATATCTGGTGCAAAAAGGGAAAATTAATTAATTAGAGCAAAGGCTAATGGATCTTAGAAGCTATCTCTATTCTATACATGAGAAAGTACCAAAAGAGGTTAGACCAACATGTTTGAACATTTGGTATGTAACATATGTGTTTTAGTCTATGTGTGTAACAGATATATGCATGGCATGGAATGCAGTTAGAACACTTAAAACAAAATAGATTTTCAGTATACATTAGAAAAATATTAGTGAGGGGTTTTGATAAAACTGAAGTTGGATAAAGTAAGGAAAGAAGATTTTTTTAACCCCTAGGAGTAAAAATATTCTGCATGTGTTCAGAGATGACAGTCTCTTTTTCCAGAAGGTGTTAAGATTTGTAAATATTAGGTATTCCAAAAATAGTATATTTAAAGAGAATTAAGTATATTCATATTAATAATTAGTTTCATCTGTGAGCAACAAAAAAATCCAAATTAGAGTACCTTAAGCAAGATATAAACTTATTTCTCACAAAGTTCGACTGCTCAGGATTGGAATGGTTCCTTGTTTTTTAAATTTTTATTGAGATTGTTCACATACCATACAATTATCCAAAGATCCAAAGTATATAATCAATTACCCCTGGTACCCTCACACAGCCATGCATCCATCACCACAGTTAATTTTTGTTCAATTTTTAGAACACTTTCATTACTGCAGACAAGAAATACAGACAAAGAAGAAAAAAAAAAGAAAAGAAAACTCAAATCCTCCCATATCCCTAACCACCTGTCCTCCATTGTGACTCATAGGATTGGTATAGTACATTTGTTACTGTTTATGAAAGAGCATTGAAATACTACTAACTGTAGTATATAGTTTGTAATAGGTATATATTTTTTCTCTATGTGCCCTGCTATTATTAACTTCTAGTTGCATTGTCATACATTTGTTCTGGTTCATGGAAGAGATTTCTAATATTTGTATGGATAGTCATGGACATTGCCCACCATAGGATTCAGTTTTACACATTCCCATCTTTTGACCTCCAGCTTTCCTTCTGGTGAAGAGTCAGAGAAGGTAGAGAGGCAAAAGAAAAAATAAAGAAAGAGAAAAAGAAACATGACAGCTAGGAAGCAGCAAAAGGAAAGGTAACCTTAAATCAAAGTAGAATAAAGAGTCAGACACCACTACCAATGCCAAATGTGTCACACCCCTCCCCTACCCCCTCCTCTTATCTGCATTTACCTTGGTATATCACCTTTGTTACATTAAAGGAAGCATAATACAATGATTCTGTTAATTTTAGTCTCTAGTTTACATTGATTGTATTTCCCCCCCAATGCCTCCCTATTTTTAAAACCTTGCAAGGTTGACATTCATTTGTTCTCCCCTGTGAACAAACATATTTGTAAATTTTATCACAATTATTGAACCCTCTAGGTTTCACTGAGTTATACAGTCCCAGTCTTTATCTTTACTCTTTTCTTCTCATGTCCCACATGCTCCTAACCTTCCTCTTTCAACCATATTAATAGTTATCTTTCTTCAATGTACTTACATTGCTGTGCTACCATCACCCAAAATTGTGTTCCAAACCTCTCACTCCTGTCTTTTCCTATCAGTCTGTAGTGCTCCCTTTAGTATTTCCTGTAGGGTGGGTGTCTTGTTCACAAAGTCTCTTTGTCTGTTTGTTGGAGAATATTTTAAACTCTCCCTCATATCTGAAGGACAGTTTTGCTGGATATGGGATTCTTGGTTGGCAGTTTCTGCCTTTCAGTATCTTAAACATATCACATCACTTACTTCTTGCCTCCGTGGTTTCTGCTGAGAGATCTGTGCATAGTCTTATTAAGCTTCCTTTGTATGTGATGTTTATTAGTTAGGGTTCTCTAGGGAAACAGAATCAATGAGAGATATCTATGAATATGATTTATAAAAGTGTCTCATGCAGCTGTATGTATGCATGAGTCCAAATTCGGTAGGGCAGGCAGCAAACTAGCAACTCCATTGAAGATGTTCAATGAACTCCTCAGGAATTGAACAGGCAACTTCAATGAACATGTTCAATGAACTCCTCAGGAAACGAACTGGCAACTTTGACAAACTCCTCAGGAAATGCTTTGCTGGGCAGCTAAAGAAGAAGTGAAGGTCCTCTATCTGTCTCATTTAAAAGTCTTCAACTGATTGATTGGATTAAATCCAGCCAACTGCATTCTCTCATTATGGAAGACATGTCCTTCATTGATGTCATCAGTCACAGCTGCAGCCAATTGACTGATGATTTAATAAACCAGCCTGTTGGTTTATTAACCAGCCACAAACATCCTTACAGCAATGGTTAGGCCAGTGTTTACTTGACCAGACAGCTGGATACCATCACCTGGCCACATTGACACATGAACCTAACCATCACAGTCCACCCTTTGTCAACTTGACAGTTATATACATGACTTAAAACCATACTTTATCTCTAAGTAGAGAACAATAACAGACATATATTTCACCTGAAAATACTCCTCTGTGCAGCATACAACTGGAAATGCACAAAATCTCTCCAGAATAGGGTGCAAGTCCTTGGGTGACACTAACTCTTAAAATTGATTTCCTTTAGCTTAAATTCAGCAAAATGAACAATACAGTTTATGCCATATGATAAGGGGATAAGACAGAGAAGAAAGTAAAAATGTTTGATTTACAGACAAATACAGCATAATCATAGCAAAACAAGGAGGAACTATTCATGCCATCATAGTCCTCATATCTGTAACTGATCATGTGGCCATAGTTCATATTTATCACCACCTTCTTCCACTACCTATTCCATGTTCCCTTTACCCTCAGCAAGCACTTCAGCTGGCCATTGTTCTTTGCCTGGTGGGGTGACCCAAACCTTCATTCCTGAAGTTTCTTGGCCATTGGTTGCCCTGCCTGCATTGGGTTGTTGCAGTTTTCCATTGACTTTAATCACACAGCATGATATTACTAAGAGATGCCCTAGGGGAGCTCCTGTATTCCAGGAAAACTCTTCTTTACTTCCATTGTATAGTTGCAGTGCTATTTCCCCTTGATAGTCAGGATCTATCACCCCAGGCAGTACAGTAATCCCCTTCCTTGCCTGTTGATTCAGAGGTATAAGAAGCCCAAAGTGGCTGGCCATGTGGCAGTCTTAACTTCCAGTTCATTGGGATTATTGTTGTGTTTCCTGGTGATCAGCAGAGTTTAAGCTTGCAGGGACAGGAAGCAAAAATTTACCTAGTGGATCACTAGAAGTGATAGTGAGTGGTGCTACCCCTCTTTCCACCCTTTGATTCCCATACTCATGAATCCTGGCTATAGGAGAAACAGAATCAATGAGAGATATCTATGAATATAAGATTTATAAAAGTGTCTCAAGCAACTGTGGGTATGCATGAGTCTAAATTCTGTAGGGCAGGCAGCAAACTAGCAATCCAATGAAGATGTTCAATGAACTCCTCAGGAAATGAACTGGCAACTTTGATGAATGTGCTTGATGAACTCCTCAGGAAACAAACTGGCAACTTTGACAAACGCCTCAGGAAACACTTCACTGGGCAGCTGAAGAAGAAGTGAACGTCCTCTATCTGTCTCACTTTAAAGTCTTCAATTGATTGATTGGATTAAATTCAGCCAACTGCATTCTCTCATTGTGGAAGACGTGTCCTTCATTGATGTCATCAGTCACAGCAGCAGCTGAGTTGACTGATGATTTAATAAACCAGCCCATTGGTTTATTAACTAGCCACAAACATCCTCACAGCAATGGTTAGGCCAGTGCTTATTTGACCAGACAGCTGGGTACCATCACCTGGCCAAGTTGACACATGAACCAAACCATCACATGATGGATTGCTTTTCTCTTGCTACTTTGAGGAGCCTCACTTTGTCTTTGATGTTTGATAATCTCATTATTAAGTGTCTTGCCATTGGCCTATTCAGATCTATTCTGTTTGGCATACGCTGCACTTCTTGGATCTGTAATTTTATGTCTTTCATAAGAGATGGGAAATTTTAATTTATTATTTCCTCTATTATTGCTTCTGCCCCTTTTTCCTTCTCTTCTCCTTCTGGGACACCAATAATGCGTAAATTCTTGCTTTTTGCTTTGCCTTTAAGTTCCCAGAGATGTTGCTCATGTTTTTCCATTCTCTTCTCTATCTGTTCTTTTGTGTGTAGGCTTTCAGGTATTTTGTTCTCCAGTTCCTGAGTGTTTTCTTCTGCCTATTGAGATCTGTTGTTGTATGTTTCCATTGTGTCTTTCATCTCATGTGTTGTGCCTTTCCTTTCCATAGACTCTGCCAGTTGTTTTTTTGAACTTTCAATTTCTGCCTTATGTATGCCCAGTGTTTTCTTTATAGCTTTTATCTCTTTTGCCATATCTTCTCTAAATTTTTTTAATTGATTTAGCATTAGTTATTTAAATTCCTGTACCTAAGTTAAAGTGTAAGTTTGTTCCTTTGACTGGGCCATAATTTTGTTTTTCTTAGTGTAGGTTGTATTTTCTGTTGTCTAGGCATCTCACCTCTTAGGCCGCCCCAATCATGGTTTCCCAGATAAAAACAAGCTTGGGTCCCAGAAGGAGGATATATTCAGCATCTGGTTTCCCAGATGGTTTGTCTTAGAGGATTGACACAACCTGTGCTTTTCTGCCCAGCAGGTGGCACCTGTCAGCCTGTTATGGGCTGGTGAAAGGGGGTATGGCCCATGGCTCTCCTCTCCCAGGCTCTGGGGTCTGGTTCTGAATGGAAAGCAGGTAGCAGAGCTGGGACCCTCCGCTTTCCTCTTGGGAAACTATGCCCCCTATAGAGAGGTCATTTGCATATAAATAGTTTCTTTGTTTCTCTGACTCTGCTATCTCTACCCTTATCTGGGTCAGAGTGCTGTGGTTTTAAAATGGCTGATGCTTTCTCTACTACAGCGCACTGTGAGCTGAAAACCACTGAGGCTTTCTCCACTGAGCCACCAGATTGACAGAGAGAGAAAGGAATAGAAAGCCCTCAGATTCACCCGTCAGCCAGAGATAGTACCTGATTCTTTGGGCTCCCTGTCTTGAGACAGGTACATCCCCTGACTCTCCCAAGGTCAGTCATCAACAAAAGCCTCTGTCTGCTTGTTGGGGATTCACTGCCTGTATTGAGCAGTTGACATTAAAACCTCAGTTGCAGCTGGGCTGAGGTATATTCCCTTGTTCAGAGAGTGCTGCTCTCTAGCACTGGGAGGCTTCCATGAGGGAGGGGCTCTCAGCTCTCCACACAGGTCCACAGTTTTACTTACAGATTTTATGCTGCGATCTCGGGCATTCCTCCCAATTCAGGTTGGTGTATGATGAGTGGACAGTCATGTTTGTCTCCCTGCAGTTATTACAGGTTATTTACTGATTTTTCTGATGTTCATGAATGTTCCAGGGGGACAAACTGGCTTCCACTACTCTCCATGCTGTCATCTTAGCTCCTCCCTCCCTGGAATGGTTCTTGATGGACTCCAGGAGCCAACAATCTTTTGTAGGTTTTTTTTTTTATTTTTTTTCCTTTCTTTCTAAACACATGACTTCTTCATAACCCACTTCATAGTTTCTTGGACTCCGGTCATCATGTCTGCATTCCAGCCAGCAGGAAGAAGGAAGGGGCAAAGGAATGTGCACACCTTGTAAGGACATGTTTGAAGTCACATATGCCAACTCCAGAATACAGAAATTAGCCACATGGCCACATATATTTAAGAAAAATTTGAAAAATCTAATCCCAATTCTTAGAAGTCATATTCCCAGTTAAATATCAGACAAACCATTATCTGGAAGGCAGAACAAATATTTGTGTACAACTAGCAGTTTTTGACACATTCTCTAAATGGCCCCAAAGTCAGAAACTGAAAAGATAGCCATTTCTTATCTCTTTAGCATTCTTGGGATCGTCAGTAGTCATTCTGTTTTGCACTGCAACAGTTTTTTTATTTCCATATTAGAAACCTAAATGTATATTTAAACAAAAATCTTTATATATGTAACAAAAAATAGGTCCCCCCAATTTTTAAATAAACTTTCCTTTTGCAATTTTAGATTTACAGAAAAGATGCAAAGATACTATATAATCCACTCTCCCAGTTTTTCCTAATGTCATCATCTTACATTATCATGGTACATTTGTAACTTGACAATTTGAGGAATATTGGTCAGGTATTTTGTAGAACGTCCCTCAATTTTGGTTTGTCTGATAATTAGACTGTGCTGGAGAGTTTAGGGGAAGAACATCACAGAGGCGAACTGACTTCCTCATCATATTATATTAGGGAGAACATGCCTTAAAATGTTTAAATAATTAAAATACAGGTAAAATTTTTTAAATAATATCATAAATATTACTTGTCTAGCTTATTAGTAAAATTTCTTAATATTATTAGTCTTGTAGAGCATTACAAAGAAAGTCACTTTTAATCATGGTACACAATCCTTACTTTTAACAAAATATTTCCTTACAGAATTATTTTTAGGAAATTTTAACATAACAAAAGAACTAAGTGTTAAATTATGCAATATTGTGTAGAATAGCATAATACCTATGTGCTTGGGTATTATTAAAGAGCTAATGGTTATAAATTGCTTAAATACTTCCTTGTAATTTTTTTATTTCTGTTCATTTGCTTAGTGAATCAGCTTTTCAGAAATAGCTAAATGCAAAATAATTAGTCCAAGCCAGCTCAAACTATGATGCACTCTATATTAAAGGTTCCAAATTATCTACAATATCCTCCACCTCCTCCTCAACCACTTCTTCCTGTCCCTCCTCTTCTTTTCATTACTATCATCATCATTCTATGATTGTGATTGTCCTAGTCTTTCTCCTATGAAGTAAAAGGGTTATCAGATGATAACCAGAGATTCAGATATACAGTATCCTGACCGAATGCTTCTCTCTAGATTGTCCCAGAAATGCATACATTAATGTAGGATTTACTAATGGCTTGTATTTTTGCTGAAAATCAGTGAAGGATCAAAGTTATTCATGATCTCTATGAAGCTGATAATTTCATGATGGCAGCTGGACGTAAGTCGAAATGTCTCAAGTACCTTAGGAAGTGAGTGAATAGAGTGTGATCCTGAAGCCCAGGAAGATTATCTCTTATATGCAATCAGGAGAACTTGATCCTGAACAAGTCCTGTTCCTGTTTGTAGGAGTTGTTGATCTAAATTATTCTAAATACTCTTCTTCAGCTCATCATCACTTTGCTACTAATGTACATTTAACTTATTATCAATTGTACTTTACATTTGGTACTTTACAAATAAAATATATTTACACTATCAACTATGTGTAAAATATTATTCAATCCTAGAAAGTTACTTTTTTTGCTATTTGAAGTATAGAAAATTAATTTAGATTGAGTATCCACAATATATTATAGACTGACTACATAAAAGTAAAACAAAAAGATTATTATAAATATTATGAGGTAGGTAGTCTTATCCATGTTAAAGAAGAGAAAAACTAAGGCTCCTAGAAGTAGAGTTTTAACCATTTTTATTGATCTAAAATTTGTCTTCCTTTATTAGAGAAAATCCCAGAAAATTATTATCTATATCATCATTTTGTACATGATCAAACACCTCTACATTTTGTAATATAATACATTCATCTTCAATTATTTTTAAACTTCTTTGAGAATTACATAGCTCATCCATTTTATTTATCACGTATTGATTTCTCTAGATATTATTATACAGTCATAGGACTTGAGGCAAATGATTATAGCCATCTCTAATAATAAAGAATTGGATAGTGATAGAACTGTCTATCAGTACATTAATAGCCCCTTGTCTTATTTTATGTTCATAAAATAATAAAGCATTTGGATATTTGATAGCTCTTGACTTTACGAAGCACATAATCAATACAATAAATAACAATATAAATACATATGCATATTTTACCAACATAATGTTCTTTAAAAAAATAAGCTTTTAAAAAACATGATGAGCTGTTTTACAAAAAAGAATACAAAAAGTCACATGCCAAATGAAATCCTATCAGTTGCAAGTATTCAGTTATTCCTGCAGACATGCAAATATCTCCAGATATAAAAATCACTCTCAATGCAAACTACTCCCAGCTTTCTCATGGAAATATATCATTCTCTGCACTTGATATAAAGTCTGATTTTCCTCTTCATACATATGAGGTGCATAAAATTAAATTATTTTGACATCCAGACTTTAAAATCAGAAGCCTATTTATGGTGACACAGTGTTCCCTCCCTTCTCAAGGATGCAGAATACCATCGAGTTGCTAGGTCAGGAGTGAGTTGGCAGTAAGTTGGGCCTCAGTCATCTTCCATTTGGTTTCTTATTCTCCAATAGGCTAGCTTGGATTTATTCACATGATATCTGGATTCCAGGAACAATAAGAGAGGAAGCTGCATTGTGCAAAAACTTGTTAAGCCCCTGATTGAATGGCATTTGTTCTTGTTCCATTGCCTAAAGCCTAATGGCCAAGCCCAGATTTAAGGGATAGAGAACTCTATACCTTGACTGGTGGAAGAGAGAAATAAACTCTCTCTTGATGCAAAGGGGCATTCATACAAGGATGAGAACAATTGATAAACAGTTTTGCAATCACCACATATCCCAGCTTTTATCCCAAGAGATCTTACTGCAATCTATAATTTCAATGTAACTCACTAAAATGTGGGGTATGATAATTGCATTTGGGCTTCAAACTATCATTTAAGTGAGGCTCTGCATCAAATATGAGGTGTGCCTGTGGACTTTTTGTCACCTTGACTCCTTGAGGAATACTTGTTCCCTGCAGTATAGAGGAATTTTAGCTCCTAATATTTCAGTTCCCAATTAAAATATGTAAATAGCTAAAATACCAATTAGTAAACTGTTTCTTTCCTTATGTGTAGCACAAAATCTAGCACAATTATGGCTTCCACTATGTTGCCTTTCAATGGCAGAGACATATTTTGAAGCTTCAGCTTTGACAAATACAAGAATATTGTTTGACATGGCTAGAGTAAAATATCCCACCCATATTTTCCAAAATTAGAATTTTGGAGATTCTGTAACTCTGGACGCCAAAAGCAAACCATGAGAACAACAGGAATTTAAGCAGTAATGACAACAAATTTGATCCAGCACTTCAGATTCAATAGCTCAAAATTTCATTTTGTAAGATGTTTTGAAAATGCACTTTTCCATAAGAAAACAAATAGCAAATATCCTCCATTCTCCTAAATAAATTTGTGCTTCCCACAGCATAATTATATTTTAAGAACCATGGCTCTTTTGTTAAAACTATAAAACTTTCAAAAATAATGTGCCTTCTATTTGTTTAGTCCTCCTTTTAAAAAAGTATTATGCTAGACTTAGTCACCATGTTTAAGCTAGTATGAATTGCTTTAGACAGACTTACTTGCATGTAGTGTGTTAGTAAATATATTTAAGTTCTATGCATTGCTTTCTTTCCAGAAGTGGACAACTAAAATAGATTATGGACAGGGCAGATCAGGGATAAAACAGTACCAAAGCTGCAGATATTTGATTAAGGAGAGTCTATGGTGAAGTCAATCTCTTTTCTACAAGTCTTTTAAAAGTCCATAAATATATTTACTTGATGTAAAAAAAAAAAAAAAAAAAAAAAAGCATCCATATCACTTGATTATCGACTTAACTACTAGAGTATGATTATTTTCCTTTAGAAACAACCAAACCAAACCAACCAAATCAACAAGCAAATAAAAATAGGTGCAGAGGATGCTGATTACATACTAAGCCCTGGCAAATCAGTGTCTACTATTTGGAGGGATGACAGATTGGGGTAAATTAATTAAAAGCCAAGGCTTTGGAGTCAGACAGACCTGTGATAAGTTTGTAGCTGGACAAATAATCATCTATAGAAGTGCACTCACTGCTATGCTATATTATCTCAATCATCTGTTTCTCTACTTTGGTACAGGATCCTGTCACATGAATGAAAACTCAGTTGCTCTTGTCTTCTCTACCTGGAAAGTAATACATTTCACTAGAATTATTACAACAAAATTTTTTATGGATTACATTTTCAATTTCAAAACTGTTTAAAACATCAAGAACAAATTACATGAAATGGGGAGACTGATGCTCCAGTCTCCTGTGATGGGTTCATGTTGACACTTTAAAAAAAAATTAATTCAGAGTTTCTAGGATATCAAGGAAAACAAGCTGAATTACATAGAAATCATCCCTCAGTGTAAAAACTCATAATTTAAACCATCAAGACCAATTTAATCCTGTTATTTTTCCAAATGATGGAATGTGTATGTTCACAAAGGACAGGTCCTAATCAGGGGGGATTTTCATGTGGTCCCCCATTTTCCACAGCCACAGCACCCAATCCTGACTTCAAATGTTAGTCAGATTGATATGCCTGCTACTGGAGATGGAGATTTAGATGTCAAGGGTTGTGGAGATGAATATGGAAGAGGATGGAGATGTAGGGAAGGGATAGCATTTGAGGCAAGGTAGAGATGAAGGTGCAGAAGAAGACAAGGCAGAAGCAAAGGAAACAGAAGGAAAGACTAAGACAGACTGACAGAGAATTGATATAGATATGACACAAACTGTGAATAATAATATGAGGCCCTGAAGAACTGGAAAGTTTCCACTGTGGCCCTCACATGACCTTAGCTCCTTCAAGTGCTATTCCCCACTTTCTTGCTGAACCCATATTGCCTACCCAATGGCTGTTAAGCCTTGAGAGCAATTCCTCCCTCTTCAGAGACCATCTTTGACCAAAGATTTATGAAGCTGCTGAACTCAGTCTGGCTTCTTTTGCTAACGCTCTGTAGAACCCATGCCCTCTCTCTCCCAAATTAGAACACTCTTTTGGGGTTGTCCTCATGCCCCGTTATTTTTAATAAAGACTCAGGTTAACACTACTTTGGCTGATTTTCTTTCAAAGCATCTAGGCTTCACTATGCTAAATAATGTTTTTAAATTATCTTTCTTATTAACATAATGATAACATTTTCAGCTTTCTGTCCCAATGACAGATTTTTCAATTCTGAGTTTTGAAAAGACAGTTTTTATTTGCCGTCTTCATAAGTTTCTGTATCTGATCCTCCTTACCCAACTGCTCCATGTTGCAAACCATTCCCCAGACAATCCACTTATATCAGTGCTGATATAAAAATAGTGGCAGAGAATTCTTATTTCTAGTTCACAAGGTCTCACTATTTGTTAAGTGGATGAACAACTTCACTTACTAAAGCACAAATGCATAAACGGTTTCAATTCCAAGTAGCTATGCAATGTATATCATTACACTGTGTGGGGGTAAGAAATAAATGTGCACTGTGCAAAAATACCTTTGCCCAAGAGTTGCTGGGAATGTCCTATCTCTGCTGAGAACGTCCTATCTCTGCTGAGAACATATCGACTGTCCCAAATTAAATGTGAAGAAATTACTCCTAGGATAATTAGAATGTCAAAGAGCCTCCATTACAGAAGAAAACCTCCCTTTATGATTTATTTCTGCCCTATCGAACATCCTTTGTAAAAGCCATGGTCTGGATTTTTACTGTCTAGTAATTTCCTACTTACTTACGTGAGGGTTATATATCTTTCTTTTGGAAAGGAAGGAAGATTCTCATCTATCTCAGCCCCCTAGCACATGTTCATTCTCTCCTGAAGGTTCATGCATGGAAAATTCATACTGTAAATCCTTAAAGATTTGAGGCACAGTGAAAGAACAAAGAAAACTGTTGAGAGCATTTTCTCCGGCTGCCCTGTTCATCTCTTTCTCTCCCCACTGTTTCACTGTCTGCCCCTCTGAAGAGAACAAGTAGAAACTTAAGTTTTGTCTCCATTGTAAAAATAACTGCCATTTAAAAAATCTAACTTAAAAACTGTGCCTCCTTGTTTTAATTTAATTCATCACTTCTTTGTCCTGATTATCAATAAGTCAATACACTAAAAGCTTCTACGTTACTAAATGCTTTAGCTTTACTTCTCAGTGAACTTCTATGTTTTATTCAGATGCTGAGGGCAAAAGTTTCATATTTACTTCATCACGGAAAAACTGTTTCTCTTTTCTCACAAAATATTTCATTTAATCTTAAGTAGAAATTTTGAAGGGCCAGAGAAGATAAACCAGACAAAAGACTGTGTTTTTGTAGCATCTGCACCATATTGCAGGGCAAAATTGATTTCAAAAGCTTTGCTCATTTTGGCAAAAAAAAAAAAAACTATCTGAGTTTTCCTAAGTCAGATTTGATATGAATTGTTTAGGTTTTTTCTGTGAAAAATTTGAGAAAACTGATTTTTATGTGACATGAACTGTGAATATTTGAACACATCATATTTATAAAATATTTTGTAACTCGTTTTCTTTAAAGAAAGAGAAATGGCAGAACTGTGTTGCTCCATGTTTTTAACATTAACCTTGACAAAGTATTATCTCCCAGAACATGACTTTCTATAAAAACCATCCAGGTAGAAAATGTTTAGCCTTTAAGCAAGCTATCCATACTGCATCTAATGTCTTACCAGCACAGAAAAGAGCAGTATCAGTAAATATTATGACCAAATATAAGGTATTGTTCCCTTTGAAGAAAATCAACATCTTGTTTTTGAAACTGTCATATCATGGGATATACTCTCACTCTCATTATTTTGAATGAAAAGTGAGGTAAGCAATTTAATTTTATGTGAATGGAAAATCTTATCTTGGGGCTACTCCTCTTGTGTGGATATATACTTTTTGCCTGATATTTTAAATTCTCATTGCTTACATTCTTTTTATGATAGATATTGTATTAGGATTCTCTAGGGAAATCAAACCAATAGAAGATATCTATAAATATTATAAGAATTATCTCATGTGACTGTGGGGATGGGTAAGTCCAAAATCCACAGGGCAGGCTGCAAGCTGGGAATCCAGTGAAGATTTCTGATGAAATCCCCAGGCTGAAGTAGAGATGGAAATTCTGCCTTCTAATTGCTGAAATCATCACTTCTCCCTTGAAAGCCTTCAACTAATTGGATGAGACTTCTCTCATTGGAGGCAGTCTCTTCAGTAGATTGTAGATGTAATCAGCCACAGATACAATAAACTTACTGATGCTTTAAGTCTATGAACTATACTCACAGTAACAATCAGACCAGTGCTTGCTTGACCAAACAACTAGGCACCATAAACCTGTCAAGCTGACACAGGAACTTAACCGTTACAGATATTATACATATTAATTGCATTCTATTTCAGTTATTTTTCCCAGATGGAATTTCTAGGTAAATCTGTATGACAATGATCTCTTTTATAAAATGAGTGAACCAATAGGAGCAAAACATTTTTCAATATTTGAGATACTTGTTTAAAGTCTCATTGAGGCCCATTTTCATCTGGATGTGTGGATCCATCTCCTTCTGCTCCTCATTCCCAATCTGTATTTCTTCTGTGACGTTCCTTTTAGCAGAATCATTTATTTTAATCAGTATTTCTTATAACTTTTTGGATCTTGATAAAAAGATGTTCTTGTCCCAACATCACAAAGATATTATCCTATATACTTTCTTTTATTATTATTATTATTATTTTAAAGAATCTTTCTACTTTGCTGGGGAAAGGTATAGAAGGATTGAGTAACTACTTTTATATATGTTTGAAATTTCCCATCATTGAGAAATGTTTAAAATTAAAGATAAAAAGCAATAAGGACTTGTTAGCACCATCTTCTTGCGGTGCTGCCTCCTGTTTCTCCCACTGCTGCTGCCGTGCTCCGGCCGCCTGGCTCCCAGTTCCAGCTGCCAGGATATTTGGAGTTCTTACAACATGGCAGACATTGACAACAAACAGTCTGAACTTGATCAAGATTTGGATGATGCTGAAGAAGTAGCAGAAGAAGAAACTCAAAGAATTATTCTTTGCTTTTTGTCTGCCAAGTTCACTTTTGGTATCCATTGCCTTTCTTGCTAGTGATTTCATTTCTTTTTCCACAGTGGTTATGGTTTCCTTCATCAAAGTCATATTTGACATTTGCTCCATATGTTCATCATCGAGGTTATGAACTGTACACTCCAGCTCCTCTATCCTCTGTTCCAAGTGAGCCTTCTCATTAAATGCTATCTCTTGGGCAATCTTTAGCCTTTCTCTCAGACTGTCTCATTCTGTGGTCATTCTTCGTGAATCAGTGAAGGCTACATCTCTTTCCGTCTCGACCCGCAGAAGGATAGCATGAGCTGTTGTTGATTTAGGAGATTTGCAGTTTTTCATCATTTCTCATCGAAGTCGGGCAATTTCTTCCTGTGCCTGCTCATAAAGAAGAAAGGTCTTGTCTCTCTCAGATGTGAGAACCTTGACATTACCCTGAATTCCTGCCAAATGACGCTCATACTTTTCCAGCATGCATTTAAGTTCTTCACGATCTCTTGTGGTCTTCAAAAGCTCTATGTCACAATTTGCAGCCCGGGAAGATGGAGATGGCTGTCTTGGACTTTTAGATCTACTTCTGATCATCTTTCTCAAATTTTGAGCTTCACTCTTGTAGTAATCTCTGTCTGCTTCTTAAGTCTTGACAAAAGAGTCAAGTAGATCTAAGCCTTTTTATTGTATCCTCCAATACTATTATATTATTTCATTGGCAAATGAGTTCAATCTTTGCTTCTTCAAGTTCCTTGTCAGCAGCATTCACCTCAAAATTTTTCTCTTTCTCTAGCTGCTCTGCTAGTTGGTCAATTTTAATCAATTCCTTACAAAGATGCTCATTGTGGCTGGTTAAATTGTCTATGTGACTGCTTACCACCTCCTTACCATCCAAGAGTTTCCTAACATATTCTTCCAAGCCATGATTTGTCTGTTTGAGATCTTCAATCTGTAATTTCAATGTATCAACGAATCTATCTTGGTTTCTCACTTCTTGTTCTAGTTGGAGATTATTCTGGTATTTTTCAGCTTCAGAAACTGGAGCCCCTAAACCAAAATCATGTTCTTTGGTGGTACCCTGGCACTCCGAGCTCCTGCTCCGGCTTCGTGGCCCGCCACCCGCCCTGGAGCTCATCCCAGTGACTGCCAGGCCTCGGCCTCAGCCCAGGAGCCAGGCCCCTCCCCGACTCCATCCTCCGCCCCTGCCTCCTCACCTACGCCCCCAAATCTACCTGGCTTTTTTTTATTATTTTTTTAATTGAGATTGTTCACATACCATACAATTATCCAAAGATCCAAAGTGTATAATCAATTGACCATGGTACCATCATACAGCTGTGCCTCCATCACCACAATTATTTTTTGTTTCAATTTTTAGAACATTTTCATTACTCCAGAAAAGAAACAAAGACAAAAAAGGAAACTCAAATCCTCCCATACTCCTAACCAACCCCTCTCCATTATTGATTCTTAGTATTGGTATGGTACATTTGTTACTGTTGATGAAAGAATGTTAAAATAATAATTGTAGTACATAGTTTGCAATAGGTATTTTTTTTTCTATATGCCCCTCTATTATTAACTTCTAGTTATAGTGTCATACATTTGTTCTAGTTCATGAGAGAGATTTCTAATATTTTTACAGTTAGTCATGGACATTGTCGACCACAAGATTCAATGTTTTATACATTCCCATCTTTTAACCTCCAACTTTCCCTCTGGTGACATATGTGACTCTGAGCTTCCCCTTTCCACCACATTCAACCACCATTCAGCACTGTTAGTTATTCTCACAACATGCTACCATCACCTCTGTCCATTTCCAAATGCTTAAATTCACCCTAGTTGAACATTCTGCTCATAGTAAGCAACTGCTCCCCATTTTTAGCCTTGTTCTATATCCTGGTAACTTATATTTCATGTCTATGAGTTTACACATTATAATTAGTTCATATCAGTGAAACCCTGCAATATTTGTCATTATGTATCTGTCTTATTTCACTCAATATAATGCCCTCAAGGTTTCTTCACCAACCCATTTTTTTTGAGATGGTTTTGTTCACACATCATACATTCTGTCCTAAGTGAACAATCGATGGTTCCCTGTATAGTCATGTGTTTATGTATTCACTACCAACACCACTATCTATAAAAGGACATCTCCACTTTTTCCACAAAGAAGGGGGAAGAATCCAAGAAGGTAGAGAGGCAAAAGAAAAAGAAAAAAAGAAAGAGAAAAACAACCATCATGGCTAGGAAGCAACAAAAGGAAAGACAGCATTAAGCTAAAGTAGAATGAAGAGTCAGACAACATCATCAATGCCAAGAGTCCCATACCCTTCCCCTATTCCTCCCCCCATATGCATTTAGCTTTGGTATATTTCCTTTGTTACATTAAAGGAAGCATAATACAACATTTCTGTTAATTATAGTCTCTAGCTTGCATTGATTGTATTTTTCCCCCAATCCCACCCTACTTTTAACACCTTGAATTGTCAATGTTTATTTATTCTCCCCCATAAAAAACATATTTGTACATTTTATCACAATTGATGAGCACCCTAGGTTTCACTGAGTTATACAGTCCCAGTTTTTATCTTTCCTTGTTCCTTCTGGTGTCCCACATGCTCCTAACCTTCCTCTTTCAACAATACAGTCATCTTGGTTCAGTATACTTACATTGCTGTACTACTATCTCCCAAAATTGTGTTCCAAACCTCTCACATCTGTCTTTTCTTTTCTGTCTGTAGTGCTCTCTTTAGTTTTTCCTGTAGAGCAGGTATCTTGTTCAGAAACTCTTCATTGTCTGTTTGTCAGAGAATATTTTAAGCTCTCCCTCATATTTGAAGGACAGTTTTGCTGGATATAGGATTCTTGGTTGGTGGTTTTTCTCTTTCAGTATCTTCAACGTATCACACCACTTCCTTCTTGTCTCCATGGTTTCTATTAAGAAATCTTCTCATAGTCTTATTAAACTTCCTTTGTATGTAATGGATCACTTTTCTCTTGCTGCTTTCAAGATTCTCTCTTTATCTTTGACATATGATAATCTGATTATTAAGAGTCTTGGCATAGGCCTATTCAGATCTATTCTCTTTGGAGTATGCTGTCCTTCTTGGATTTGTAATTTTATGCCTTTTATAAGAGATGGAAAATTTTCATTGATTATTTCCTGTATTATTGCTTCTGCCCCTTTTCCCTTCTCTTCTCCTCCTGGGACACACATGGCGCATACATTCTTGCATTTCATGTTGTCATTCAATTCCCAGAAACATTGTTCACATTTTTCCATGTTTTTCTCTATCTGTTCTTTTGCATGTAGGCTTTCAGGTGCCTTGTTCTCCAGTTCCTGAGTGTTTTTCTTTTTGTTTTTTTGTTTTTGTTTTTTTTTTTGCCTCTTGAGGTCTGCTGTTGTATGTGTTCATTGTGTCTTTCATCTCTTGTGTTGTGCCTTTCATTTCCATAGATTCTGCCGGTTGGTTTTTCTAACTTTCAATTTCTACTTTATGTATGCCCAGTGTTTTCATTATACACCTCATCTCTTTTACCATGTCTTTCCTAAACTTTTTGAATTGATTTAGCATTAGTTGTTTACATTCCTGTATCTCAATTGAAATGTAAGTTTGTTCCTTTGACTGGGCCATAACTTTGTTTCTCTTAGTGTAGGTCATAGTTTTCTGTTGTATAGGCATCTGGTTTCCTTGTTTATCCCAATCAGGTTTTCTGAGACCAGAACAGGCTAAGGTTTCAGAAGGAGGCAATAGTATCATGTCTTATAAAATTGATACACACTGTCAGGCTTCAAGCCACTGTGCTTTTCTGCCCAGCAAGTGGCTCTTGTCAGCCTAAGGAGGTATGGCCCATGGGTATCTTCCCCCAGGCTTTGGGGTCAGGTCTGTTTCTGAATGAAAGGAGGGTAATAGAGCTTGGCACCACCTCTTTCCTGTTAGGGAAGGTATACCCCCTAGGGAGATATCATTTGCATTTGAATTGTCTCTCTGTCTTTGCTATCTCCACCCTTGTCTGGGTCAATGCACTGGGAAATGAAAATGGCTGAGGCTTTCTTCACTGAGTCAAAAAAGGGACAGAAAGCCCCCATTCAGGGATAGTCCATGGCCACCCTCAGTTTCACCCATCATCCAGAGATAGCACCTGGTCCTCTGGGCTCCCCCTCCTCCCAGTGAGGTCCTCTGGCTCTCCTTTAGTCATCATCAAAAGCCTCTGTCTGCTTATTGGGTATTTGTAGCTTGTACTGAGCTGCCAAAATTTGTTAATTAAAACCTCAGTTGGAGCTGGGCTGAGGTATATTCACTTGTTCATAGAGTGCTGCTCTCTGTCACAGCGAGGCTTTGCAGTTTGGGCTGCCATGGGGGAGGGGCTCTAGGCTCAGGTCCACAGTTTTTACTTACAGATTTTATGCTGTGGTCTCAGGCACTCCTCCCAATTTACGTTGGTGTATGATGTGTGGACTGTCATGTTTGTCCACCAGCAGTTATTCCAGATTATTTACTAGTTGTTCCTTGTTGTTTATTAGTTGTTCCAGGGGGACTAACTAGCTTCCACTACTCTTTATGCTGCCATCTTCTTCCTCCTGTATCCTATATACTTTTTCATTAAATTTCCTTAGATTAAGAGTGTTATCATTCTTATTTAGATTTTAATTTGCATGGAGTTCACCTTTACTTAGGAAGTGAGATAGGAACTAAACCTTTCCCCATGGAGAGGCTCAGTCTTCTAAACCCCATCTACAAAAAAATTGTCTTTTTTTCCATAGATTTTGGTATCAGCTTTAGCATATGTCAAGTTCCTGTTTATACACCAATCTGTTTCTAAGAACTTTATTTGATATCATGGGGATTCTTCCTCTATTCTAAAAAATACATTTATGTGCACCAGAATTGTGGAATTCTGGATATCATATTATGGCCAAACTCAGAAGAAATTCAAACTAACATTAAGGGAAGAATCTGAAGATAGAGAAGTCATTTTATTGCTGATTAAATAATAGTATCAGAGCTCAATGCTGGCTGTATGCTGAGTTTGTAACTCATAAATAGGATGGGAAGCACTTGATGTTTGGGGAATAAGTGCATGGCACTCTGTTTTCTAAGTTTTTCTTTTTTTTTTATGTTACTGCCTATTCTGCTTCTTTGATTTTTGAAATCTTATCTCAATTTAAATTTCAGTGTTTAAAAGAGGAAATATGAAATGTTTGACTGTCTTTGAATTTTTAAATTATTAGTACATTTATGGTTAGAATGAAGAAGCTACTCAATCTTATACGGATGTATCCATATTTAGACATATATCATGAAAGTTCATTCTGAGACCATTTCTATCTCTTTAAAAATCCACTTCCTGTGTCATCTTCACACTTGAAAAAATTATCCCTGAGTAAATTTGGCTATGGGTTAGCTGTCTTTAATCCTATATACAGTCATATCTGAGGGATAGACTATAGGAGGTACATTGATTCTGTCTTACTTTCCTACATGAATTCAAATTAGGGATGGAAGCAAATATAAACTGGATGAAGTTCAGGAGAAACAAATTTATGGTAAATCATGCCAAGAAAAATATAAACCCCAAATACCAGGCTGGATAAAATTATCTTTGTACAAGCATTTTAGAAAATATGTGAAGGAAATGGTTACATTTATTCCAGAGCCACATGAATCAGCACTTTGGTGTTGCAGCTAATGGAAACATTATTATATAATGACATATTTGTGGTGAAAAATTGACCTGCTTGCCCATTTATATTAACCGAATCAATTGTTTTGGAAAAGAAAACTTAATATCATCAGTGTTTTTTGTTTGTTTGTTTGTTTTGTGTTTTTTTTCTTTTTACTGTCAGTTATAATTTTTAGGTTTTATTTTTGTTTTCTAGGAAGTTCTTATCTTTCACCTGTGTGTCTCCTTATAGGAGTTATACAATTACATGAGTGAGAAAAGAAAATCACATTAAACCACCTGCAACCTTACGTATCAAATATTTGTCTTGTTTCATTATGACCACAAGGTTCTGACTCTACATTGAATGGGAAGAAAAGGAGAGGATATTATTAAGAGTAAACTTCATTTTGAATTTAAAAAAAAAATAGAATATCAGGCTAAACTTACTATATAAACACCTGCAGGGTGTCCTACATTACTATATTTGGAGGTAATGCAGGTAGGAGACAGCTAAAATCTGATTATTGTCTCTAGAGTAAGGGGGAATATACCTTCCAATAAAAGGAAAATGGGGAATTGCTGAATTATGCATTTTTTCCTTTTTAGTTATATAAAATAAGTGAAGATTGGAAAAATGAAAAACCGATTAAAATGGAGAATGTTAGAAATATTTTGCATGAAATGTCAGAACTTGTGGGAGCCAATAATCTTATTGTTTTAAAATTTTGATCAACTATTAGTGACCATAGCTTTATTACTTCAAAATCATTCTGTACTTGTATCTTGTTTGAATTCATTCTCTCTGTAATGTTAACAAGCACCAACCTGTCTATTGAAAAATTTTTTTTACAAACTTTTATGAAAAAGAAACTATTTTTTAGAGCATATTCATCAATAGGACTTAAGATTACTTATCTCTTCCCTAAACTCCACCAGAAATCCAAATTCTGGGTTACTCTTTTAAGCTCTACATTTAAGACTTAACCTACCTGAACCTTGACAAAAAGGGATGAGCATAGAAAATAAGCATATTTCATGTTTTAGCATTTCCCCTTGATATTAAATCATGTATCAGAATATTTTAATTGAATATAGACTGATAGAGGTGATGTCCATAAATATTATATTCATATCTCATTGTAATTCCCTCCCCCTCTCCCACCAACCCTCCCATAACAGAATGGTAGGCAATTACCTGGAGGCCAATTGTTTCTAGGAAAGATGGTATATTTTCCCCCTTGCCAAAATTCCACCAAATTGGCAAAACTTTGAGATTATTTGAATGTTAAACAGCAACTAGAAAGTGAGTATTGCTTCTTCTCCTATGTTTTGTAGTTGTAACATTGTCTCATAACAATATTAGCTTTGAAAACTCTTAGGTATGTATGCTGACTAGTGCTTATTAGTAAGAACTATGCACAATCAGCATCAAGTATCTCATAGATCATAGAAATCTTCCCCCCATCTTCCCTTTCCTTCAATTATGACCTATTTATCCTTGTATCTTCATATTCATTTATTTACAAAGTATATTCCTTATTCACTTCATCTGGTTTCTCATCAATATTTTGCTCTTCTGCTCTCCTATATGGAAACTGGTCTTACATCAGACACTGACTTAGAATCACCAAATTCAATGACATATTTTGTCTCTGTACACTGATCAATCTCTATAGGCATTTGATACTGTTAATCTTTAGCCATCATCTAAAACCCATTATGCACATTTAAGCACTGAAAAAGCTCTGTCTATTTTACTTAGCAATATTTCTCCTCACATTCTTTTTAAACCCAAAGGAAATAGCTTAGTTCTGAAACTCATCTAAATTATTGCAATAATCTCCTGGCTGATAGTTCTGATTTCCTTCACCTTCTCCCTATCCTTCAAACAACTCATGAATACTATTGAGATATAATAACAAACATTCTTTTGCAATGATTCTCATCCCTGGGTTAGATTTTAGCTAATTAACTCACTTAATCCAATTTTTTTTTCAAAAGAAATGCTTGATTCAAGCTATATAAGTAGTATCTTGTCAAATTTATTATTCATATAATATAATTGTGTATTTTCCAGACAGGTAAAGCAATAGATATGTAAGCACTTGATATATAGTAGAATCTGAACAATGTGTTACCATTGTAGCATACGTAATAGATGGCATAAAATCATTGCTGCTTTCTTCCTTACCATCTAGACCACTGCCAGTGTTTAAACAGGTCATGTCTGCTAGCTTCAAATGTCTATTCTATTTAAATCACAAATCAGAGATACGAGACTTCTACAAAACTACAACAAATTCTAAATATTAGAGTTCATACAAGTCAGAAATGCTCTAAGGATTTAATATCTTAAAATATCAGTAAAAATAAATTAAAACAATATAGACCATTGTTTTCTATTTCATTTCACTAATTAACTGAAAATTATTGATTTATGATTTTTGTTCCCCAATTAAAATATAAAGATAATATTAAAAACGCAGAAACTTTTTAAATTTCACATACTATACTGTCCCTCATATCTAAACTCAACCTTCTTCACTTGTGAAATGGATTCCAAAATATCTTCTCTATTCAAGTAATTTACTCCTGTAGCTATCCTCGCTCACTCTCTCTCATATCATCATTTTCTTCCTCTCCACCACATAATTTATTTCTTAATAAAGTCTCATGTAACCCTTATATCCACTTATACTATCACTCCACAACTTTGTTCTCTTTTAAGGATACCAAGGATAAGAGCAAATATTACCCAAGAATTTGTTTCCTCTTCTGGGTAAAGGTTTCGTGTACGCAGGACAGATGGATTATATTAGGTAAATGTATGGCTCTGTTGTTAACTTTATTTAAAGTGTAAGCATGGTTTAAGGAGACGTGTATTGGTGCCAAGTTGACAAGCAATAGACTGTGATGGTTAATTTTATGTGTCAGCTTGGCTAGGTTATAGTGTCCACTTGTTTGCGCAAGCAAGCACTGACCTGATTGTTACTGTGATGATATATTTTAAAGGGATTTAAATAGTCAGTTTATTGCACTAATAGCTGATTATACCTACAATCAACAAAGACAGAGGAGATTACATTCAGCAATTGGTCTCCTCAACCAATCAGCAGGTGGCTTTAAAGGAAGAACTGAGGATTTTGGCAGTCAGAAAGAATAATTCCTACCTCTATTTCAGTCAACCACCTTCTTCTGGGGAATTCACCACCAGTTTCATCAAACATCCAACTTGTAACCTGCCCTATGGAATTCAGACTTGCCAGTCCCCATGGTTGCTTGAGCCAACTCCTATGATAATCTCTTAATACACATATGCATTTTGTTGGTTCTGTTCCTCTGGAGAACCTTGACAAATACTGTCTCTCTGAATAATTATATGTAACTCATGGCTCCATGTTACTAATTTTGTAGATCTCTAGATTCCAAAGACCTTAACATGGCCTCTACACTACAGCTATAGTCATATATTTAACATATATGCCTGGTCAGTCCCTCTCAAGTCTAAAATTTGATGTGACTTTGTTTTATCTGTACAGAAAATGCAAACTCTTTCACATGGCATATGGGCTCTTTATACAAAGACCATCTCAATATGCTGTCTTTTCCCCTGATCTTCCCTCCACCTTATAGCTCAGACTAACCTTACAAAACACCCTGCCTTACCTCCCCTTCGTGGCCTTGAGGTGCTCTTCATTCTACTTTTTCTGTTGATAAATGCAGCCCTCAATTCTGTTAGACTCAGTGATTCCCTCTTCTAGTAAACATTCGGCAAAAGTAAATTGCCTTCTGACCTTCTTGGTGCCTAGTTCATATCTTCATACAGAACTTGAGACATTGTCCTTATCAATACTGGTGTCAGCTCCACTCCAGTTTGTGAGTGTTTCATCACGGACTAAGGTCTACTCATCTTACATCCCCAAAGCCTATTACAGTGCCTAAAACACAGCAGAACAATAAAATATTATTTAAAGAACAGTGTTGAATGAACAAATATGGTCCAAACATCTTATTTGACAAAGAAAGAAACAAAGTAGAGCGAATGTTTAAATGGCACAATATTCACAGAGAAAGAGCCAAGATGATCAATTCATTCTTATAAACAATTTGATTAACTTTTAAATTCAAAGAGCTTATTTATAAAAAAATAAAGTGAAGTAATAAATGAAATGTTTTTTTCTATTATAGTTTAGGACCAAAGAACTAAAGAGTCTTTAAATATGACAGATCAATCCTTTTCAGCCACTATACATTTAGGTTTCACATTCAGATCATCCAGAAACAAATTAAAAATGTAGCTACTATCTTAATACCAAATGTAAAGGATATTTGGAAACCAGTTCTCTGAAGACTTTGATTAATCAAAGTGTGAAAAATCATTCTATCAATTTGGAAAAAAAAAGAGAAGGAAGATTCAAAAGAGTTATTTTGTTCCAGGTTTTTTGCCTATTTAATGTGTATTATTACTATTATTTTAGGAAAATGAAGGATTTTCCTGCTTCTTGATATTTTTCCAGACCTAGGAGATGGTAGCAGTGCACAGAGCATATATAAAGGCTTAACATCAACCCACATGAGGGCATGCCCACACTCACTCACAAGCAGAGACAAGGTTGGCTTGTCTGTTTGAAAGGTTCAACGTGGCAAGTCCACCCTGTCTATTGCCCTCTAAAGGTGGTTTTTGTTAGAAAGACTCTTGGCACAGGTAGCTTGTTTTAAGTTGTAGAAGTGATGAACGGTGCACATGCATAAGGTAATTGACAGGAGTAAAGTCCCAAAAGCAGAGGCCTTGCTATTAGGATAGAAACGTAGAAGTAGAAATTTAATGTTGTCTCCATGGTTCCTTTGACAATTATTGTTTAACAATTCCTGGTTGTAACTTTTTCCAGTTATATGCAATATGCATAAAACAATAATTAGGAATAAATATACCAATATTTAAGAGTTAGAAGATAATTTTAAATTTCCTTTTAATACCATGCACTGTATTTTTAAGTTCCTACAATTATGAATGCAATGTTTTCATAGCCAGAAGTAAAAAATGCACAAGGATTAGATATTATGAGTTAGAAAACAATTGTATAAGCAATTGGACACTGCACAAATTTAAGTTATTTATTACTTTTATGTCATTTAAACAGGCCTTGTAAGAGAAGAATTTGATTTTGAATATATGGAACAGTAGATTGAAACTCTCATTAGTACTCTTAGAGACCTTATGAAACTACTGTCATATAATCATTAAAAATATATTCTTAGAAAAGAGAATTATATATCATATATATAAAATTCAATGTATTTTCCTGATATATGCTGTGCTAAATTCCTTTACAAACACATATGTTTAGCTGGATTTTTAAAATGCTATTGGAGTAAATTGTCTTTTGGTAATGAGAATTTTACATCTTACTGATAATCTGAGATATCTATTTTATTATATTGCTTGATTTCTTATTACCATTGCTGCATTGCCACATTTTCAACATCTTATTCTTATCCATATTTTAAAAATTTAGATAAAATTGAAGAAAGATAGGCATTCTGGAAGTGTTTCAATAATTTCAACATTTTAAAAAATTACTGGGACTTCAAATGTTGCCATTTTTCATTTTCTTAAAGACTAGTTTTGAAAGAATATAAATTCATCAGTTATTACGATTTGTTATTTTTACTAAGTGCTTCTAGCTCAGTTCTATTCTGACTTTTATTTTTTTTTCCTCTTCAATCCATGTCTTCCCTCACTTTCCTAATACATGAATTTTTTTTTTTTTCATTCAATTACTAGCCTTGGAAGTGTTAAGGGAAAAAGACATCCTCTGGGCACCACACAGCATTGCAAAGAATAGTTATAATTTTTACCTAATTATTTTTATAATTTCATCACATGGATTCAATCTCTCCCATGTGCTTTCAGATTAACTTTGAGGTCTATCTACTACTTCCTTCAAATGACGGATTACTTCCTTCGCTTTATGTTTTCTTTTGTGCCCATTCCCTCAAAATGTTATGACCCTGTTATATTGATAACCTGACAATATACACTTTTGTTTGATCTATTATATGGAGATAAATTTAGTCTCAGTAAAAACTATTCAGACCTCTCAATACTCATTTTTTCCTTATGATGAAAACTTCTAGGAACAATGAATGAATATTTCAACATTTCACTCATTGAATTTCTTTGACTATGTACATAAGAACTATAATAGACTCAGCTATTTGAAATTAACCTCACAACTTTTCCTTCTATTTTTTTCATAAAAGTAATATTATTACATCTTTGGAAAGCCTTGATATATTGTTTGAGATATTATTGGCATGCAGCATACACACAGAAATCATACAAAACAAAATAACATCTTCAATATAGTGACTTATTTCACACATAACCCAGAGGCCATGTAGGTATATGCATTCATTACACATTTTCATATTTAATCCATTTATAGAACATGTCACCTAAAATACCATGTCTGATTATATTAAAAACCATTGAAGTATACACTTTAAATAGTTTAGAGTATGTGAATCATATTTAAATAAACCCGTCTTGAAATGCTTCAGGCAGGAATGGTGAGGACAAGACCAGAGCTGACAGCTAGACAGTAGAAGTGAAGTTCCATTTCCAGCAGCCCTGGATGCCTTTTGGACTTCATTTTCAATACAGGAAGCTGAAGATGCTTTCTGGTTTAATTGTAACCATACTGTGGAGTTCCTAATAATAAACTTTATAAACTGCATTCTGACAATAGCATTCCCCTACTTATTTTTCCATGTAACCCTGAATGTCTTAGGAAAAGATACCAAAGACTGAATGAAAGGATAAAACATTTTCATATTAAAAAATTGCATGTTCACAAATGAAATTTTGCGCTTTTACCTCCTTCCCCCAAGGGGTGCTGTGAAGCCATGTTGGTCAGATGTTCAAAGAGTTATCTGGTTTGTCCATGCTGATTTGACATTCTGTGTTATGTGAGTGGATTCCCATTTTATGTTACATTTCTCTATGAAGCTATTTCTATAATCAGACTAATTGGAGCCATAGAGATAGAGCTTTGCTAATTCTACTTATTACATGTATCTGAATAGGATGTGAGATAATATTAATATGGAGTTTGTCACATAGATAAGTTAATTCTCAATGCCAGGCTTTTCCAATTGACCTTTAAATGTTATTAACTGGAGCTACCATTTATTGTGTTCCTGGTATACAATAGGCACAGATGATGGTTATCAAATTCTAACCTCACACACTATAGTTGGATTTTATTTTTTCTATTTTTCTTTTGACAAAACTGGGGTTTAATAGGATCAATAACTTAGCCAAAGCAATATAGCCAGTATCATATTTACTTTACTATAAAGTCCAAACTCTTACCAGGATACCTTGTTTTATGTCTTCATTAATGTCTGGGCCATCAAAAAGCAATTAGAAACTCATATTAGTTAATTAATTGAATTAATATATTATCTAATTATAATTCTGTTTTTAACATTACCCTTAAAGCTTAATTTCAGAATGTTTTATATTCACTCTAAAATGACAGAGTCCTTCATTTTCCTGCAGAGGACTCAGAGGAGCCTCAGATGCAAATATACCCTCCTTTCCTTGTGCATTTCATATATGTTGAAACATAATACCACAGAAAAAGTAAGAAAGAAAATTGAAACCAAGTGACACTTTTGTTTTTTAAAGTAGCCAGAAAGGAAAAGTCAAAGAGGCCTGCTACTAGAACTAACACATACGTCAATCCCATGGACTCACTCACAGTAACACGGGCTCCAAACATCCCCACAAAGAGACACCTGCCAAGTCAGACTTACAGCATGGAAGAGAAGAATTTAGTTAGTCTTCTAAAGCAAACTTTTTCCCCCCAAAAAGGGCTAGGCAGAGCTATAAATGCTATAAATGCTAATTCTCACCCATTGCCAGAGAAAGAATGAGTAAAAGGGAAAAAGCTGACCAAAAGTATATTTAGAGAAGTTCTGAATCCAAGGAAATCAGAGAACTAAAGAAAAGTGATGCCCCTTAAAAACTACCTTTTAAGGGTAAATGTTAAAAACAGAATTAAATAATTTAATTAATTCAATTAACTAATATGATTTTCTAATTGCTTTTTGATTGCCTAGACATTAATGTAAGGTTTCACAAAGTAAGTTTTTCAACTTACTATGAAGTTATTTCCAACATTCACTTTAAATAAAATATTGTTTCTAGGAAATAGTGGGAAATAGAATGTTTTTCCTTGCAGTTTTATTGAGATATAGTCACATACCATGTAATCATCCATGTGAATAATCAGTTGTTCACAGTATCATCATATAGTTGTGCATTCATCCCACCACAAACAATTTTTGAACATTTTCATCACTCCAAAAAAAGTAAGAAAAATAAAAATTAAAATGAGAATAAAATAAAAGTAACAAAGAACAACTAAAACAACCCATCTCCCCCTATTATTGATTTACTTTTTGTCCCCATTTTTCTACTCGTCTGTTCACTGGATAAAGGGAGTGTGTGTGAGCCACAAGTTTTTCACAATCACACAGTCACACCATATAAACTATCTAGTTATATGATCGTCTTCAAGAATCAGGACTACTGGGTTGCAGTTCGACAGTTTCAGGTATTTCCTTCTAGGTATTCTAATACACTAAAAACTAAAAAGGGATATCTATATAATGTGTAAGACTAACCTCCAGAATGATCTCTTGACTCCATTTGAAATCTCTCAGCAACTGAAACTTTACTTTGTTTCATTTCTCTTCCCCCTTTTGGTCAAGAAGTCTTTCTCAATCCCATAATCCCGGGTCCAGGTTCATCCCCAGGAGTCATGTCCCATGTTGCCATGGAGATTGACACCCCAGGGAGTCATGTTCCAAGTAGAGGGGAGGACAGTGAGTACACCTGCTAAGTTAACATAGAGAGGGAGGCCAGATTTGAACAACAAAAGAGGTTCTCTGGAGGTAACTCGTAGGCACAATTATAAGTAGGCTTAGCCTCTCCTTTGCAGTAACAGGCTTCATACAGGCAAGCCCCAAATGAGGAGCTTGGCCTACTCAATTGGTAGTCCACAATGTTTGTGGAGAATATAAGGAATTCCCCTCAAAATTTAATATTTCCACATTTTTCCCCAGTCCCTGAAGGAGGCTTTTCAAATAAATTTTTCATACTGTGCCCAAATTACTCTGGATGTATCGGTGCTTCACACCTGTAAAAACAACCCAGACCTCACTCCCTGCTCAAGGTTCCATGTAATTATGGTGTTTGAATAAACTGACTATACAAGTTAAATTATATAGTGTGCTACAGAAAATAAAGATTTTCCACCAAGTAAATATCTCTACCTTTCGCCTCACACAGATACAGAAGCTTTAAAGCACAGTCAATATCATCCTTTACCCTTTAGTCTGATTTACTTTAATCCTAACCAAGGCCATTTTGTTCATATCTTTAACTGACATATGATCTCTTTTTCAGCTTCTTTAACATTTGCTGTATGGAGTAATGCTGACATTCATAGTTGTCAAACTCTGGCTCTGAGTCTCAGGTGTCACACAGATACCCGTAGTTTCAGGATCCAACCAGGTTATACACAAGAGCTCAGCATCTCATAATTTATTAATAACTGTTACAACTCAGGAATAAATGTAAATTCTGTCAGAGCTTACAATCTAGGAACCATCACAAGTATTCTGCTGATAACCTATGCTCTCAGATTCAATTCTCAGAGTTTGCACAATATAGTTAGTGCACATTAGTGAGGCATTATAATGTCTGTCTTTTCATTTCTGGCTTATTTCATGCAACTTACTGTCCTCAAGCTCTGCTTACCTAGTTGCAGACCTCACAACTTCATTTCTTCTTGCAACCATTCAATATTCCATTGTATGTATATGCCACAGTTCACCATTCCTTTCATCAGTCAATGTACCCTTATGCATCTCCTTCCATTGTGAATCGTGAATATTGCCACCATACACCCCACTGTGCAAATGTCCATTTGGGGTCCCTGCTCTCAGTTCTTCCAAGTACATACCGAATAACGAGTTTGCAAGACCATATGGCAACTCCATACTAAGCTTCCTGTGGAGCCACCACACTGCTCTCCAGATGGGCTGCACCATTCTATTTCCCCACCAGCAGTAAATAGGTACATCCCTCTCTCCACATTTTCTCCAGAACCTGTATCCCTCTATTTATTTTTTAAACATTCCATCCTAAGTAAACAATTCCCAGGATAATCATATAGTTATACATTCACCACCACACTCTATATGCGGATATTTCAATTTCTTTCGCAAAAAAAAGAGGAATAGGAGAAAAAAGAAAAAAGAAAAAAATAATAAAAGAAAAAATTATGAATAAAAATAAAATAAAAAATAAAAATAAAAAATACATTAAAATGTTCAGACAACACCACCACCACCAAGAATCCCATACACTTCCCTCTTATAGACACTTAACTTTGGTATATTGCCTTTATTACAATTAGTGGAGGCACATTACAATGTCACTATCAACTCTAGACTCTAATTTGCATTGATTGTATTTTCCCCCCAATACCATCCAATTCGCAACACCTTGCAAAGTTGACATTCATTTGTTCTCCCTCATGTAAAAATATTCTTATGTTTGCACATTTAATCACCTTCATTGATCACTCCAGGTTTCATTAGGTTATACCATCCCAGTCTTTATCTTCTCTCTTCCTTCTGGTGTCCTACATGCCCCTAGCCTTCCTCTTTCAACTGTACTCATACTCATCTTTGTTCAGTGTACTTACAATATTGTGCTACCATCATGCAGTATTGTGCTATCTATTTCAGGATCTATACAATCAATCCTACTGAACATTCTATACTCCTTCAGCATCAAATGCCTCATCTCTACCTTCTGTCTCCTGAAAACCTATGTTTTAAACTTTAACTCTCAAAGTTCACTCATTAATGTTAGGTCATATTAGTGAAACCATACAGTATTTGTCCTTTTGTTCTTGCCTAATTTCACTCAACATAACATCCTCAAGTTTCATCCATGTTGCTATATGCTTCATGACTTTATTCTGTCTTACCGCTGCATAATATTCCATCATATTTATATACCACAGTTTGTTTATTCACTTATCCATTGATGAACATCTGAGCTGTCTCCATTTCTTGGCAATCATGAATAAAGCTGCTATAAACATTGGTATGCAAATGTCCATTTGTCTTAGCTTTCAGTTCCTCTGAGTATATATGTAGTAATGGGGTTGTTGGATCATATGGCAAATCTATACTTAGTTTCCTGAGGAACCGCCACACTGCCTTCTAGAGTAGTTGCACCATTCTTCATTCCCACCAACAGTGAATAAGTAGTGCCTCTTTCTCCACATCCTCTCCAGGGCTGGTAATTTTCTGCTTTTTTCATAATGGCCATTCCAGTAGCCATGGGATGATATCTCATTGTGGTTTTGATTTGCATTTCCTTAATGGCCAGTGAAGTTAAGCATCTTTTCATATGTTTTGGAGCCATTTTTATTTCGTTTTTGGAAAAGTGTCTGCCCATGTCTTTTGTCCATTTTTTAATTGGGCTGTTTGTCTTTTTTTTGAGTTGTAGGATCTCTTTATATATTCTGGATATTAAACCCTTATCTGATATGTGGTTTCCAAATATTGTTTCCCATTGTGTAGACTGTTGTTTTACTTGTCTGACAAAGTCCTTTGATTTACAAAAGCATTTAATTTTGAGGAGATCCCATTTATCTATTTCTTCTTCCACTGCTCATGTAAGGGTGTAGGAAAACACTTCCAATTACAAGATCTTTACAATAGGGAAATAAAATTTTTAAAATAACTCAGATGAACTATCAAAGTTGCTAGCTTAGACAATCTCAAATATTCTTTGTATCTGAAAATCAATAGCTTAAATAATTCAGGAATAAAAATGTTCTGTAAAATTCAGTAAATTGTTGTCCTTTGACAAGTCACTGTTGATTCTTTCTTCTACATTTGGAAGGTATTGAACTAAATTATCTAAAGCAGTAATTCCCAAAATGAGTAGGCATGTGTTTGTGTGTATGTGCATATGTGTGTGGGGGGCAGAGAATCTGTGAAATGTGGTAACCCCTGATCTCTGAGAAGGGACTATACCAGAATCTGCTGGGTAGCTGTTTTATATTGTATATACTCTCTTTCCTCCTCAAAGATTCTAAATTTAGCACAGTCCCCCATATATTTTCCTCCCCAGTCAGAGATGCATGTATTATGCCACAATTTCTTATGGGTATATGCTTTAACCCTTAAACATGTCTGGGTGAGAAAAATACTGTAAATTACTGATTAGGTCATGCAAAAGTAAAACTTCCTCTCAAATAATTTGCTCTCAGATGCCGTAAATATACATTTAGTTTCAACACTGTAGTTAATTAAAGAAACAGCCATGAGGACATAAGAAGTTACTTGGATAAATAATGGAATGATTTACATAAGGTCATGGAAGTCTATAAAGCCACAAGTTTACTTTCACATAGGATTATATAAAAATGAAGCCTATGCCTATTATGCCCAATGATTTTGTTTTAGACAGCTGTTGAGTTTATTTTCCAAAGATAGATTTGAAAAGAATGTACTAGCACATAAAAAATAGACAAAAATAAAATTAATTGCTTAGTAATTTTAAGGAAATTTCAGGGGTTTCTAATATTAGCTATTAATTGCCACATCTCAAAGTTAAATGCTCAGTGGTGTAGTGAAAGTTTTAGAGTGAGAAGGTTAAGTTTACAAGTAGGGTAAGGAAGTGCCACCTCTCCCTCCTGTGTGTAGGTGGAACAGCTGTGAAAAACACTTTCCTTCTTGCAGGAAAACAAGAAAACAAGCAGGCAAATTTCAAGTAAGATATTGATTATACATGACATTTGGTTACATATCGAAGTTTGTCAGCACAAACTTATTTTTATAAAACAAATAAAAAACAAATTTTTGATAAAACAAATAATAAAAACATCAAAACTGAAAGATCTATAATGCATAAATTGAATTATTCTGTGGTCAGTGTTGAACCTTTTCCTTTAAGCTTATTCTCACAAGTAAATTTCCCAATACTTGAATCATGTCTGATTTAAATGGGCTATCCTTTGAATTTAGTTGTAGAAAAGCAGAGTGTTGAATTCAATTGCCATATACTTGCTTGGTTTTCAGGAAAGTTTAAGTTCATCTTAAGCCGTTCTTTCTGAAGTGTTTTTTCTTCTAGTATTATCTCATTTTTTCATCCTTTGTTAGCTCTTAATGAATGAGCATTTATTATCCACCATAAATTTTTAGTAGAGAGTAAAGGCTTTAACAGTTATCTATCCTTTCCAAAATCCATTTATCTTGCTGGCAGTCTATGACCTCTCTAAGTTTTTTATGAAACAGAAAAATACAGTAGTGAATTATGAATGACTAGTCTCACAATGGAAAGCATTTGAAAATGTAAGATTTTAAAAAGCAAGATGCAGTGATTTTCCTATTTAGAAAGGTGAGGCTATTCAAAATAACTCACAAGGAGTAGAAAGTATATTCAACCCAGGGAGAAAAAATACTGCAGTGAGGTCACCTCTATATTTTATTGTCAAATATTTCAGGTCTAGAAGCAGATGCAGTCAACAAAACTGTAGGTTTGGTTTTTATTATTATTATTATTGCTTTATTTAACTTCATTACTTTCCTACTATTTTTATCACATGAGAAAAGAAAGAATAAATAAAGGAGAGATCTCACCTGCTCTGGATTCACAATTTGTTGCATAAGCCCAAAACCACAGTTTCCAAGCTCCATTTTAAAAACCCTTCCAACAGCAATTTGATCTCAAATTTATTCTTCTTCTAAAGGATACTGGTAAGAAGGGATTCGTTCTATCCAAACATTTAATCTCCTATGTAATGATTCAGAACTATGCGGAATCATGATTAGAATAGGCATGGCTTGATTTGTTTTTATGAAGTTGCCTCTTAGATTAGAAGCCATTCAATAAAATACAGCACATGAAGAATAGGTATTCTTGATGCTAACTGAGTTTTGGAAAATATAATTGAATTTCTTAAAGTTGGAATATTATACCTAAAATTTAGAAACTTTCTCAGACAATTTAATTTCCTTTTATAGCCCATAGAAGCTATTTGATTTCACTAACAATTAGAAGTTAATTACAGGTTTTAAAAAATATGGATCCATTTAAGTCAAGAGGAGCAATGTCTCATATTTGCTTCCCTGTACAATTACCTGCATTTTCAGACTACATAGAGCTACAAGCCATTAAAAATCACAATTTAAATTTCCTGTTAAGTACAACCACAGTAGGCTTAGTGTAAGTATTTGCTACTGTAAAGAAATGCTTAGAGAGTAATTTTTTACATATAATATAAATTCCATCATGTAGTCCGCTTAAATGTCATCATTATTAAGAGAAATAGCAAATAGTTATATAGCAATTACTGTGTACCAGTGACTATTCCAAGTACTTTATGCATTTTTACTTATGAAAGGCTTAAGAGGTAGCTACTGTCATTACCCTTATTTTATAGATAGGGCAACAGAGGCAGAGAGAAGTCAAATACTCACCAAAAACATGCCAGACTTTGGATTATAAAACAAACACTCTGGTTTCAATATCTCATCTCCTTACCACCATGCTATATTTCATCTGAATTTATTTTTCCTTTATTTTGACAGTGATTCTAGTGGAACATACTAATAACATGACAATTAATTTCATAAAGATCACTTCTTTGCTCTTTTATAAAAATGCTATATATACTTAGGTAATGTGCCAGTTTGAATGTATTATGTCCCCCAAAACATCATTATCTTTGATGCAATCTTGTGTGGGCAGACATACTAGTGTTGATTAGATTGTAATTCTTTGATTGAGTGTTTCCATGGAGATGTGACCCACCCAACTGTGGGTGATAACTCTGATTAGATAATTTCCATGGAGGCGTGGCCCTGCCCATTCAGTGTGGGCCTTGATTAGTTCACTGGAGCCCTATGAAAGCTCAGACAGAAGGAGCGAGCTTGCTACTATGAAGAGGAACACTTTGAAGCAAGTATAGGAATTGAGAGAGGAGCTGCAGATGAGAGACAGTTTGAAGACAGCTGTTGAAAGCAGACTCTTTGTCCTGGAGAAACTGAGAGAGGGCAAATGCCCCAAAAGCAACTGAGAGTGACATTTTGAAGAGGAGCTGTGGCCTAGAGAGGAACGTCCTGTGAGAAAGCCATTTTGAAAGCAGAACTTGGAGCAGACACCAGCCACGTGCATTAACAGAGGTTTTCCGGACACCATTGGCCATCCTCCAGTGAAGGTACCTGCTGTTGATGCCTTACCCTGGACACTTTATGGTCTTAAGACTGTTACTGTGTAACCAAATAAACCCCCTTTATAAAAGCCAATCCATTTCTGGTGTTTTACATCCCAGCAGCATCAGCAAACCAGAATAAGTAGATTCAAATATTAGTACTTTTACTGACATAGTGTTCTGTGCCAAGATAGCCCTGAAATATCTACTGAATGAGTGAACGAAACACATTAAAAAGCTAAATAGTTACAAAGGCAGGGGTTTGAAAAACAAACTTTCTAATATAATTCCACTTCTAAAATAAAGTGGGCCAGTTCCCTAGTGGAACAACCGTAATTGGTAAAAATAATTTGCAAACAATAGCCTTTATCCTGTGGGCAGAAAACAAATGAAGTAACATGTAGTCAAGAATATCTACCAAATCTACTAATTTTAGCACTTGAGCCAAAATCTACTCCTTCCCCAAACACAGCTCAGTATAATGGAACCTCCACAAGGAGTAGGTGTGTCTAAGAAGGAGCACCCTTTGCCATCAGCTCCTAATCAAGGGCTACAGAATCTCTCTGGGAGTGGGAGGTACACAGTGTTTCTCACCCATCCACCCCAGGCTTTGTTGCAGATGAAATTCCTGGTGAGTGAAGTCAAGAGGTTGGTGGCTGTGTTTCTCCACCAGGCACTGACTCAGAACCAGAGGCTTTGCCTCAGGTTTGGCAGGCCAAGAACAGTGTCCCCTACTGCTCATGACACAGCTTGCCTGTAGGGTGGAGGTTCCTCACCAGGAAAGACAAGCTGAGAGGTACATCACGCACAAAGGAGTACCAATAACATTAAGAGCTGACTTCTCATCAGAAATAACAAAAGATAGAAACAATGGGGTGGTGTATTCATGGTGTTGAAGGAAAGAAAACAAATAATCACATCTAATTAAACTATCATTTAAAAGTTAAGGCAATGGTTCCATTACAGACTGTAAAAGGCTTGGAAGTCATCATTCCTGTCTGCACAACAACAACAAAGAGCTGAACAAACTGAAAACCAACAATTCTTAGATTCATCAGAGAGGTGAGGTCACAGGATAAACCACTGCCCCCCAAACTGGGAAGAGATAAATGCAGAAAGTCACAGTTTATTAGGAACAGGAGTTAACACTGGAGTCAGCAGCTGGTAGGAAAAATTAATGGGTAATTGACTAATTGCTGGAAACTTATCCATGAGAAATAAAAACTCCTGGAAGTCCAGCCTTAGGAGCACTCACACTTCTATGAGTTTTACCTCCAGGAGTCCCATGAGGTTCTCAGGGTGATGATTGGAGACCAATCTCATTCCTCACTCAATGGGAGGGAAAAGTAACCATCTTGAAATATGCCCAGAATGTTTGGTTCTCCTTATCAAAGTCCTTCCCTCAAAAGAAACAATTTTACCAGAACCAAACAGACCTTAGAGAAGGGAAATACCTAACCCAAGGATCATCTGGCCTTCCTGTTTCACCTAAGGAGGGAAAAACCTGAGAAGCAGTTGTGAAGGTCACAGTCCAGGGGCACAAGCACACTAAAGAGTAAGAACTGATTATAGGACCATAAAATGCTTCTTGTCATCCTGTATAATTACAGAGAATTACAGCATGCCTCAGGCATCATTTAAAATGATGTCTCTAGGGAAACCCATAGACAACAGGGGAAATGAAACAAGGATACCAGAGGTAATTTTAGCCTCTGACACTTACAGCAACAGAAAACAGTAAATACAGCCTAACTTCTTGCCAGGTAAGCATAAAACCTCACACTAAAGGTCTATTTACTTCAGTTCATTGTACCCAAAACATCATTCCAGATTTCAACAAAATGACAAGGTATGTTAAAAGGCAAAAAGTAAAGCTAGAAGAGACAAAGCAAGTAAGATAAATAGACTCATATATGGTAGAGATTTTGGAATTATCGACTGGAAATTTAAAATAGCTGTCATTAGTATGCCAATAGCTCTAATGGAAAAGTGGGCAACATGCAATAATGGCTGCATAGTGTAAGAAGAGAGATGGAAACTCAAAGACGAAATCAAAAGGAAATGCTAGAAATCAAAGGCACTGTGATAGATATAAGCTATTCAGATGATCTATTTCTCCTTTGTGAGTTTTGGTAGACTGTGTGTTTCAAGGAATTGATCTATTTAGTTTAGTTATCAAATTTGGGTG